>NC_136057.1:1409928634-1410610988 GCF_964261635.1 Lissotriton helveticus | reverse complement strand
TCATTCCCTGAAATGTAGAAAATATAAAAAAAACACAAAAAAGAGAACATACACAGTGCATACATAATACTTTTAACTACAACAAGCAACAAACAAAATAAATGAATAGCGGCGAAACAAGTCACATACGGGTACAAATGACACAAGCAAAAGCTAAGTCAGAGGAAAAATAAACATCACAGTGCCACCTCAGGCGAAACGAAACTACTGAAACTACATACCAGGAAGACACTAGCAAAGATTACTCAATGCATCCCGAAGAATCAACTTAAACACGAGCCAACATTCGCATAAAGATCAAGAAAAATTCAAAACCCATTTTTCAAACATATATCTTTTAGAACAGTACTAAAGGATATTGTAACTCAAAACTCGATAATACACAAGGCGCAATACAAATAAAACACTCATACATCCTAATAAAACATTATTAATACGTATATACACACACGTATTAATACATTCAAATTGATGTACTATTCATCCGGAGAATGGGACGGATTAAAAACAGTAGTCAACAGTTACACAAAAAAACGGACGCAAACAACAATAGCACTTCTTCACACGGAATTCCATCTAATATAAAGAAAATATGACGAAAAAAAAAAAAATCGGAAACAGTCAAATTTTTCTGAGGGAAATAAACAAGAACGATTCATCCGGAAAATGGGACGCATTGAATACAATAGTCGACAGTTACACAAAAAGAGATACGCATAACACAATAGCATTTATCCAGACGGAATTAGTTCGAATATAAGAAACATATTACGAACATAGAAATATTCAGTCACAAAAAGCTAACGAAAAATACATTACTTCACTGTACATGTCGTTCATACATTGCTAATAATACTACAGTCAGCATAGACACAAAAAGTTTCATTTCATACTTCAAGTACGTCAATAACAAATTATCCGACTACTTCAGCATCACACAAAAAGATAATGCAAACACAACTTACATCAATATATTAAAACACATTTAGCACTTCAGAATGAAACAAACACCTTTTGTACGTCAAATTACAAAAAAAAAAAAATTAATACATTACATTACAGTTTAACAAAACATATGCATTACATATCGCCAATAAAAAACAACACTTTATGTTACATTACAAACATTTACAAATATTACGAGCGAAATAAATACATTTCGCAAGTATTTAACTTTAACATAGTATATATACTACATTACATTACATTAAAAGAAACTTAGGATTACATTCTTACCTGTCAAACGACGCAGCAACACCACAGGAACAAGAACACGCCTTCCGCGCACCAACATTCTCGATCTATGGGGAATTCCACCGTTGACGTATGCAAATCGGAACGCTACGTCAAAAACGTCGCGCTCCGATTGGCTAGAAAAAAACGTAAACAAAAAACACACACAACTCAAAAATAAACTAGACCGCTAAACATAGAAGACGTCGACGTGACGCTATACGTCGGCCATTTTTAAAAAAAAATAAAAAACAGACTCCACAAACACGTTACAAAATATTAACACAGTTAGTACAAAACATACACACGAAAATTACATACTAATATACACATAAGACAGAAGTAATACAAAGGGGACATGTGACACCTTTGGTTAATAACAACACATTACTTAATTAATATTAACATATACACACACTCTTAACATCACCCTCACACAACAAAACTATCACACTCTTTCACACCCGCTCAGAAACGCTAACACAACATCTCCCTCATACACCATCACACACCTTCAGCCTCACACACACTTACTCACCCTCACACTCACACACTCACACACTCTCTGACGCAAACAACTTCACTCATCCACTCAGCCACGCAACGCCACTCAGCCACGCAACGCCACTCAGCCACGCAACGCCACTCAGCCACGCAACGCCACTCATCCACGCAACGCCACTCAGCCACGCAACGCCACTCAGCCACGCAACGCCACTCAGCCACGCAACGCCACTCAGCCACGCAACGCCACTCAACCACGCAACGCCACTCACACACGCCACTCACACACGCAACGCCACTCACACACGCAACGCCACGCACACACGCAACGCCACGCACACACGCAACGCCACTCACCCACGCAACGCCACTCAGCCACGCAACGCCACTCAGCCACGCAACGCCACTCAGCCACGCAACGCCACTCAGCCACGCAACGCCACTCAGCCACGCAACGCCACGCAACGCCACTCAGCCACGCAACGCCACTCAGCCACGCAACGTCACTCAGACACGCACCGCCACTCAGCCACGCAACGCCACTCAGCCACGCAACGCCACTCAGCCACGCAACGCCACTCACACGCGCAACGCCACTCACCCGCGCAACGCCACTCAGCCGCGCAATGCCACTCAGCCGCGCAACGCCACTCACACGCGCAACGCCACTCACACGCGCAACGCCACTCACACGCGCAACGCCACTCACACGCGCAACGCCACTCACACGCGCAACGCCACTCAACCACGCAACGCCACTCAGCCACGCAACGCCACTCAGCCACGCAACGCCACTCAGCCACGCAACGCCACTCAGCCACGCAACGCCACTCAGCCACGCAACGCCACTCAGCCACGCAACGCCACTCAGCCACGCAACGCCACTCAGCCACGCAACGCCACTCACACACGCCACTCACACACGCAACGCCACTCACACACGCAACGCCACGCACACACAGACCGAAAACAATAATTACATTAACATCAATAAAAGGAAATGCATAAACAAAAGTATAAGAACTCACAAAGGCACTTTTTCATAATATGCAAATAAAATTGTCATTACCTGTCGATCGTAGCAGCTCATTCCCTGAAATGTAGAAAATATAAAAAAAACACAAAAAAGAGAACATACACAGTGCATACATAATACTTTTAACTACAACAAGCAACAAACAAAATAAATGAATAGCGGCGAAACAAGTCACATACGGGTACAAATGACACAAGCAAAAGCTAAGTCAGAGGAAAAATAAACATCACAGTGCCACCTCAGGCGAAACGAAACTACTGAAACTACATACCAGGAAGACACTAGCAAAGATTACTCAATGCATCCCGAAGAATCAACTTAAACACGAGCCAACATTCGCATAAAGATCAAGAAAAATTCAAAACCCATTTTTCAAACATATATCTTTTAGAACAGTACTAAAGGATATTGTAACTCAAAACTCGATAATACACAAGGCGCAATACAAATAAAACACTCATACATCCTAATAAAACATTATTAATACGTATATACACACACGTATTAATACATTCAAATTGATGTACTATTCATCCGGAGAATGGGACGGATTAAAAACAGTAGTCAACAGTTACACAAAAAAACGGACGCAAACAACAATAGCACTTCTTCACACGGAATTCCATCTAATATAAAGAAAATATGACGAAAAAAAAAAAAATCGGAAACAGTCAAATTTTTCTGAGGGAAATAAACAAGAACGATTCATCCGGAAAATGGGACGCATTGAATACAATAGTCGACAGTTACACAAAAAGAGATACGCATAACACAATAGCATTTATCCAGACGGAATTAGTTCGAATATAAGAAACATATTACGAACATAGAAATATTCAGTCACAAAAAGCTAACGAAAAATACATTACTTCACTGTACATGTCGTTCATACATTGCTAATAATACTACAGTCAGCATAGACACAAAAAGTTTCATTTCATACTTCAAGTACGTCAATAACAAATTATCCGACTACTTCAGCATCACACAAAAAGATAATGCAAACACAACTTACATCAATATATTAAAACACATTTAGCACTTCAGAATGAAACAAACACCTTTTGTACGTCAAATTACAAAAAAAAAAAAATTAATACATTACATTACAGTTTAACAAAACATATGCATTACATATCGCCAATAAAAAACAACACTTTATGTTACATTACAAACATTTACAAATATTACGAGCGAAATAAATACATTTCGCAAGTATTTAACTTTAACATAGTATATATACTACATTACATTACATTAAAAGAAACTTAGGATTACATTCTTACCTGTCAAACGACGCAGCAACACCACAGGAACAAGAACACGCCTTCCGCGCACCAACATTCTCGATCTATGGGGAATTCCACCGTTGACGTATGCAAATCGGAACGCTACGTCAAAAACGTCGCGCTCCGATTGGCTAGAAAAAAACGTAAACAAAAAACACACACAACTCAAAAATAAACTAGACCGCTAAACATAGAAGACGTCGACGTGACGCTATACGTCGGCCATTTTTAAAAAAAAATAAAAAACAGACTCCACAAACACGTTACAAAATATTAACACAGTTAGTACAAAACATACACACGAAAATTACATACTAATATACACATAAGACAGAAGTAATACAAAGGGGACATGTGACACCTTTGGTTAATAACAACACATTACTTAATTAATATTAACATATACACACACTCTTAACATCACCCTCACACAACAAAACTATCACACTCTTTCACACCCGCTCAGAAACGCTAACACAACATCTCCCTCATACACCATCACACACCTTCAGCCTCACACACACTTACTCACCCTCACACTCACACACTCACACACTCTCTGACGCAAACAACTTCACTCATCCACTCAGCCACGCAACGCCACTCAGCCACGCAACGCCACTCAGCCACGCAACGCCACTCAGCCACGCAACGCCACTCAGCCACGCAACGCCACTCAGCCACGCAACGCCACGCAACGCCACTCAGCCACGCAACTCAGCCACGCAACGTCACTCAGACACGCCCCGCCACTCAGCCACGCAACGCCACTCAGCCACGCAACGCCACTCAGCCACGCAACGCCACTCACACGCGCAATGCCACTCAGCCACGCAACGCCACTCAGCCACGCAACGCCACTCAGCCACGCAACGCCACTCAGCCACGCAACGCCACTCAACCACGCAACGCCACTCAACCACGCAACGCCACTCACACACGCCACTCACACACGCAACGCCACGCACACACGCAACGCCACGCACACACGCAACGCCACTCACCCACGCAACGACACTCAGCCACGCAACGCCACTCAGCCACGCAACGCCACTCAGCCACGCAACGCCACTCAGCCACGCAACGCCACTCAGCCACGCAACGCCACTCAGCCACGCAACGCCACGCAACGCCACTCAGCCACGCAACGCCACTCAGCCACGCAACGTCACTCAGACACGCACCGCCACTCAGCCACGCAACGCCACTCAGCCACGCAATGCCACTCAGCCACGCAACGCCACTCAGCCACGCAACGCCACTCACACGCGCAACGCCACTCACCCGCGCAACGCCACTCAGCCGCGGAACGCCACTCAGCCGCGCAACGCCACTCAGCCGCGCAACGCCACTCACACGCGCAACGCCACTCACACGCGCAACGCCACTCACTCGCGCAACGCCACTCACACGCGCAACGCCACTCACACGCGCAACGCCACTCACACGCGCAACGCCACTCAGCCACGCAACGCCACTCAGCCACGCAACGCCACTCAGCCACGCAACGCCACTCAGCCACGCAACGCCACTCAGCCACGCAACGCCACTCAGCCACGCAACGCCACTCACCCACGCAACGCCACTCAGCCACGCAACGCCACTCAGCCACGCAACGCCACTCACCCATGCAACGCCACTCAGCCACGCAACGCCACTCACACGCGCAACGCCACTCACACGCGCAACGCCACTCACACGCGCAACGCCACTCACACGCGCAACGCCACTCACACGCGCAACGCAACTCAGCCACGCAACGCCACTCAGCCACGCAACGCCACTCAGCCACGCAACGCCACTCAGCCACGCAACGCCACTCATCCACGCAACGCCACTCAGCCATGCAACGCCACTCAGCCACGCAACGCCACTCAGCCACGCAACGCCACTCAGCCACGCAACGCCACTCAACCACGCAACGCCACTCACACACGCCACTCACACACGCAACGCCACTCACACATGCAACGCCACGCACACACGCAACGCCACGCACACACGCAACGCCACTCACCCACGCAACGCCACTCAGCCACGCAACGCCACTCAGCCACGCAACGCCACTCAGCCACGCAACGCCACTCAGCCACGCAACGCCACTCAGCCACGCAACGCCACTCAGCCACGCAACGCCACGCAACGCCACTCAGCCACGCAACGCCACTCAGCCACGCAACGTCACTCAGACACGCACCGCCACTCAGCCACGCAACGCCACTCAGCCACGCAACGCCACTCAGCCACGCAACGCCACTCACACGCGCAACGCCACTCACCCGCGCAACGCCACTCAGCCGCGCAACGCCACTCAGCCGCGCAACGCCACTCACACGCGCAACGCCACTCACACGCGCAACGCCACTCACACGCGCAACGCCACTCACACGCGCAACGCCACTCACACGCGCAACGCCACTCACACGCGCAACGCCACTCACACGCGCAACGCCACTCAGCCACGCAACGCCACTCAGCCACGCAACGCCACTCAGCCACGCAACGCCACTCAGCCACGCAACGCCACTCAGCCACGCAACGCCACTCAGCCACGCAACGCCACTCAGCCACGCAACGCCACTCACACACGCCACTCACACACGCAACGCCACTCACACACGCAACGCCACGCACACACAGACCGAAAACAATAATTACATTAACATCAATAAAAGGAAATGCATAAACAAAAGTATAAGAACTCACAAAGGCACTTTTTCATAATATGCAAATAAAATTGTCATTACCTGTCGATCGTAGCAGCTCATTCCCTGAAATGTAGAAAATATAAAAAAAAACACAAAAAAGAGAACATACACAGTGCATACATAATACTTTTAACTACAACAAGCAACAAACAAAATAAATGAATAGCGGCGAAACAAGTCACATACGGGTACAAATGACACAAGCAAAAGCTAAGTCAGAGGAAAAATAAACATCACAGTGCCACCTCAGGCGAAACGAAACTACTGAAACTACATACCAGGAAGACACTAGCAAAGATTACTCAATGCATCCCGAAGAATCAACTTAAACACGAGCCAACATTCGCATAAAGATCAAGAAAAATTCAAAACCCATTTTTCAAACATATATCTTTTAGAACAGTACTAAAGGATATTGTAACTCAAAACTCGATAATACACAAGGCGCAATACAAATAAAACACTCATACATCCTAATAAAACATTATTAATACGTATATACACACACGTATTAATACATTCAAATTGATGTACTATTCATCCGGAGAATGGGACGGATTAAAAACAGTAGTCAACAGTTACACAAAAAAACGGACGCAAACAACAATAGCACTTCTTCACACGGAATTCCATCTAATATAAAGAAAATATGACGGAAAAAAAAAAAGCGGAAACAGTCAAATTTTTCTGAGGGAAATAAACAAGAACGATTCATCCGGAAAATGGGACGCATTGAATACAATAGTCGACAGTTACACAAAAAGAGATACGCATAACACAATAGCATTTATCCAGACGGAATTAGTTCGAATATAAGAAACATATTACGAACATAGAAATATTCAGTCACAAAAAGCTAACGCTAACCTCACCCTCAACACCTCACCCACCCTCACCCTCAGTCAGCCTGAACATCACTCAACCTCAACTCCTCACTCACCCTCAACACCTCACTCACCCTCAACACCTGACTCACCATCACTCACACTCATCCTCACTCACACTCAACACCTCACCCTCACTGACACTCACTCACACTCAATCACTCTCACCCTCACTCACCCGCAACGCCTCGCCCTCAACGCCTCACCCTCAAATCCTCACTCACCCTCACTCTCACTCATCCTCAATCACCCTCAACACCACACACTCACTCACCCTCACTCACCCTCAACACCTCACCCTCACTCACTCACCCTCAACTCCTCACTCACCCTCACTCTCACTCATCCTCACTCAACCACCCTCAACTTCACTCACCCTCAACGCCTCACCCAACACCTCACCTTCACTCACCATCAACATCTCACCCTCACTCACCCACAAACATCAGCCTCAACACCTCACCCTCAAAACCTCAACCTCAACACCTCACCCTCAACACCTCACCCTCACTCACTCTCACTCACCCTCACCCTCACTCACCCTCACTCACACTCACTCACACTCAGTCACCCTCACTCACACTCAGTCACCCTCACTCACCCTCACTCACCCTCACTCACCCTCAAACCCTCACTCACCCTCACTCATCCTCACTCACCCTCAACACCTCACCCTCACCCTCACCCACCCTCAACCCCTCACCCTAACTCACAATAACACTCCCTCACCCTCACCCTCACTCACTCTCACTCTCACTCACCCTCAACACCTCACTCACCATCAACACCTCACTCACACTAAACTCCTCACTCACCCCCACCCTCACTCACCCTCAACACCTCACCCTCACACAGTGCAATAGGTCTCACAGGATTTTTAGTTACAGCTTTTACAATTGTTTATTGCTTTTTTGATTTGTAATTGTTTAGCATTGGCAAAAAAAAAAAAAAATGCAAAAGATTTACAACAAAAAACACATAAACAATTCTAAATGCACTAACTCTAATGCTGCGAGACCTATTGCATTTCAAATGCTTGTTTTTTCCTGTCTATGTTCGGTCATTCACACTAGAAGGTGGTACAGACCATGGGAGACAGAGCTCACCGACACATTTCATTTTAAAGAATAGCAGGTGATTCAGGTCCCTCTAGAATAGACGGCATAAGTATAACCACTAGTTGGGTGACTCTATACGTTTGGAGGGATCACTGAGCAGTTTGTTCACCTACAGAACAGGTCCATCGTTGTTTATGATTTCGTGAATGGGGGGCGACCTGTTCTTTACACCCTTTAGCTCCTTGATCTATATGGTGGATTGAGGCAGCTCTGCAGATGCTCCTCAACCCCGGGGACCCTGACGTGGATCGAGGCAGCTCTACCGATGCTCCTCATCCCCGAGGACAGTGACGTGCACTCGAGGCAGCTCTACCAATGCTCTTCATCCCCAGGGACAACGAAGCGCACTTGAGGGTGGGCTTGGGTCCGTGCCCTGGCATTTCTTCCTTAACTCGCATGTCCACTCCCGGCCTTTGGTGCACTATTTCCATTTGCCTGTTTTCCCAAAATAATGTGCCCTGGCTTCGTGCCTGGGATGTTCCGCCAACACAAGGGCTGCCCTGCCCACTCTGCTCTTCCCGTGCCAACTCTGTCCCTAGAGCTGGATAACCATGTTTGTTTCACAGGCGTGTACAGCCCTCCAGCGAGCACTCCGTCACTCTCACCCCTCCCCTGAGTGAGGGACTGGCTGTTTGTGAGGGTACAAGATGTGGGATGTGACCCCAAATTTAAGGGAGTAGTCATCAAAACGTTCGGGTGGTTACAGTCGGAAAATTATTTCTCTCAAGGCAGTAGTAAATCCTCAAGGTGGTAATGTAGAGCCCCCCTCCCAAAAAAGGGGTAGGAAAGTGGGAACAGGGGTATTTTCCTGTGGTAAAAAACAGACGGGGAAAAAAGCCAGCAAAAGTACACCTTTGCTAAGATCTTTACATTGATGTATACCTTGTAGAGATAGGTAAGTAATCAAATTAATAGAGTCGAACCAGAGCTGAGCATGAGTCTGTCTTGGCTCTAAGTGCCCATGCACGAGCATAGCCCAGGAAATGTTTGACATTTAAATCCTCTGGTCGGCGTTACCGACACTGCGATTACAATGCAACCGCACATACTTCCATTTGTCTATGGGAGCTTGAGCTATGGCCGTAAACCGGCCATAGAACAAGCGCCCATAGACAAATGGGAGAATCTATCCATCCCTGCACAGCGTGGGGTGCCTGCCACACGGTGCAGGGATTAACAGGGGGGCACAACTTGGCCCCCAACCGGAGGCCGCAGGGTGAAGGGGTTTCTGCTTGAGGCCCCCAATGTTGGTTTTCGACAGGCGTTCTATGTCAGAAAGACCACCATGGAAAGCCAGTTGGAAATCGGCATCGTAATACCTACGGTGGAAATGCCATCTATACGTATTATGGGCAGGCCTCTGACTGTCCGACGGGCTCCTTGAATCAGTCGGAATCCAGCTGGAATTACCGTCCGGTTTCACTTTCGACCGCCTGCATCGCAATGCTCCGGTCAAAACTGAAACCGCAATGAGACCCAAAAAGCCTCCGACCAGGCCCTAAATTGGAAGAGCTCCTACCCCTCCCTCCACTGCCTATGCTACCATATTATTAGTAAGCTAAGAGGTAAGTCAGTTGTCATACATACCCTAAAAGTGGTCAAGACTATTATAAATAGAGCAACATTTGAGGCTATTTAATCAAACACAGTCGGCTTTTGAACAGCGCACAGCCTGACTTCAAGAACCTGAAGGTGCTCTCATATGTGCTCATAGAGAAAGAGGAGGCTTAGTGAAGTAAATATTTTCAGAGGGTCACATAATTAGCGAACATGGCAGGCGAGATTGATCACTAGTGTTCTTATTTCAGTGTGTGTGTTTAGCCCCTAGAAGGGTATATTTTTCTGTCTTGTGCTTTACATCAACAGCTAATGCTTTGTCCTGAATTCTTGTTACATGAGGTGAGAGCCGGCAGAAGCCATATAAAAGCTTGGCTCGTGTTGGGCTCGAGGGCCCAAGAAGACCTCGAGCTGTGCCAGAGGCAGGCACCTGACTTGAGGATTCATGGAAGACGAGACATACAGAGACCATGGGCTGAGCAGAGGCATTACGCAAAATGAGGTGGTTCCTGGCAGGATCTGCTGAAGGGCCCCTGGCACTCCAATATCTCAGAGATATTCATACATCATAGGCGGAAATGCAGGGACTTCCATTACAGCCCTGGGACTGTGCTGGAGCTCTCTGAGGGGTGAGGCCTCCCTGTTCTGAGACAAAGCCACAAACACCGCCTGATGCCTGTCTGGGAAAGCCTGCCATTGACTGCGGATATAAAAGGAGTGGGTGCACTAATACTGCTAGACCTGCCCGCCACATTCTCCTCCTGAAGAGAGAGGACCGTGGCATCCTTGTAAGCACCCTAGACAAGATCTCACTGTACCTACGCATAAGTCTAGCATCGTTTCACTGCCAGTTTACTGCAAGGCTTGGCCAACTCACCACTCCTCTTCACCCTCCATCTCACCCTGCAGCCGGACAGCAAGCCCTTCAATATAACCTACTCCAACTTCGCCAATGACCCACGGTTCTTCCTAAAGCAGGAAAACCGAAGAAAATTTGTATACCTCTGGAAGCGACCACTGCCTCTGACCCTCGACTGATGGATGCTGAGTAACCCCAATGGACATAACCACTTCTTAACAGAGATTTTAACTTGGTAGAGAATGGAAGAACTGTCTGGCCACAGAAACACGACCCACCCCCTGCAACATAAGCCGAAATCAGAAATCTTTGAGTATTTGCAGACTCCAACCTTTGCCTGGTTCCAGCAGTGAAGCCAGTTACAAGAAACACATTCTACACCAGGTAAGCTCTTGAAGTCATCTTACCTCATCTAGGTTCTCACATAGGAAGGCTCAGGCCGCCTTCGCCCTGCGTGTCTATTTTAGGTGACACAAATGGTCACTATATCGAGGCTGCGTTCTTCCAACTCCAAAAACTGGACGGAATCAAACACAGGACAGCAAGACAACATATAAACCTCAACCCAGGAAGGCAGCACACCAGTGCTCCAGATGCTCTGCATAGCCAGAAGAACCCTCCTCTATAAGGCCCATCCATCGCCCAAATAAAACTCTAAAGATACTCCTAGAACAGAACCGTCCACAGTAGACGGCCGCCTCAACTGATCATACCCAACACTTGGGGAAAAGCATTGGTAGAATCTCCTACGCCATACAAGCAGAACATTATGTACACCACCTATTCCAGCAAGGACACGGAGGATGCAGGATTGCACTGACCAATAAGCACATCTGTTCATGCACACATGGGTTCCATCGACATCACAAGAACCTGGACTATAAAGATCCAGAACAACACCCTACACAAAGAACTGGAACCTATTCTCCCACCAAGAGGGTAGTTTCTCACATAGGCCACACTTGCAAGCTATACCCTTCCCATCAGACACAAAGATAACACTCAAAGGTGATATCTCCCACTCCTATCCACTCTACTACATACTAAGCATACAGACAGATGACAGGATAAGAGCAGCACTCTCATCTTCAATCACAAAACCAATATGCTCCGTACATTGGCTCGGCTGCAATTTGTAATTCAACAGTCTTCCAACCTGTTGTATGTGTATTTCTTGAAAATACAACCAAAAAGTGTTTTCTTTGTTTTTCTTTTTTAAAGCGGGTTCTCAACCTATTAGTCCTTTAACCCCTACCCGTCCTTTCCCATTTTTTTTATTTCCCTTTGTAGTAGTGATGGGTTCCAGCACTTAATCCTGCACCCGTTCCCCCTCCCCTTGCCTGCTCACTAAGGGTGTGCGAAAATTTTGGAATTTGCTTTTGCGCAATTGCATGAAATTTCAGCAAATTGACACTAAATTATGTGTAATTGAGCGAAATGCAAATTAGCAATTCCCCACTATATTTGATGTAAGGATGCATTTCTAAAGTACTAAAAAAAGGCATCACGAACAACAGCCGGCAAATAATTACGTAAAAGCTTTAAGAAAAAATGATGAATATCTAAGTGGTATAACAGCGTAACTTAGGCAAATCAGCCGACTCAGGCCAATCCCTGCACTGCACTCAGCATGAGAGCAGCGGGGGAATGCACAGGGAGTCTGTGATGCTGCCCCATTGTCTGCTGGGACTGGGAGGAAAAGCGCAGCAGTGTCAGGTAAGTTCCTTTAAAATATATATATATATTAAAAACAACCGCACTCCCCTACCCCCTCCCCCCAACCACTTTTGGTTTGGTGACTATACCTTGTTTTGTACTTTCACCAGATTGTCTGCTGATTTAGGTTGAGTAAAGTTCAGAGCTCATGAGGAGAGCCCTTAAGGGGTGCAGGGGACGGGGGACGCGTCCTATTTGGACAGGGCATTTATAAGGAGTTTTGACTTGTGTAGTATTTTTCCATCCACTCTTGTGCTGTGGCGGAGGCAGCCTTACCCTGCATCCCTCCCTTCCGTTCTGCCCCGAGGATCCTGTAGGACTTGTGTTACTGTCAGTGGCGGCTCCTCTGCTAAGGCAGAGGAGCATTGCCCCACTACTCGTTGAGAGGGCAACAGAAAAATAAAGTGTCTGTATACTCTGAGCAGCTAAGCTCACACCCTCTGACCCTGTATCATTTCCTATATAACTTGCGCAGCTAGGCTCTCGCCTCTGCAACTGGGTGTGTGTGACTGTGTTACTGTAAGCTCTGCAGGTCGCCTCCCTCACACCCCGCACCTGTATAATGTGCGCAGCTAAGCTTTCGCCTCAGCCTGTACATCTGTAAGCCCATGCAGCTCTTGCCTGTAGTAAGGTGGGTGTTGCTCACTCTTCGGACTTAAGCTGCTGCTTTGGGGGGAAAAAAGCGAGGGACTTCATGCTAAGTTTACAAGATGTTTGGCCAATGTTGGAAGGGAAGGCCTGACTCACCGGTGACACACCAACCCCAGCTGGGGCACAGAGTTAAAGACCGTGACACGGCCTGGCAAGGAAAGACCCATCAGCAGACCGGGCCATAATCCACCGGTAAGGACCGCCTCTCTGGAGGGTCTCTGCTCCAAGCCCCATTTCATGGAGAAGGAAACAAAGCTCTTTCGACTAATGCGAAACAGACCGAACCAAACTTTCCCGCGTTTTTTGGCAGCTGCGGGCGAACACGATCCTCTCAGCCGGACCAGCTGACTCAGCGGCTCGTCGAGCGCCAAGAGGCGGGCCCGCGGGGCTCTGGGCCCAGACCGTGTGCGGGAACCTCTCCCTTGCCTCCCGCCCACGCTCTAGACCCTACTTGAATTTTAGGAAAGAACGCGGCCTGGAACTGAACCTTTCCAGCCGTGGCTATGTGTGGGATAACTGAAGGATGGCACAGGGGCCTGGAAGGGGGGTTCCATGGGACGGGAACCTTCCCGGGTGCTGCAATGTGGGAGAACAGAAGCGCAGCAGCCCGGAGAGGTGGTGTCTCATCGGAGCCACCACTGCGCGCCATTACAGGCTGAATCTAAAACGGGGAGGAGTTCTCAACATGTGGCGGGTTGTATCAAAACAAATAAATTAACCCTTTACCTTGGGTCCGTCCAAGAGGAGCATACCACTCGCCGTAAATCGCTTCAGTGCCTCGTCACTGGGACCGTAAGTGTTACCTACACAACATTACAATACTAGGGGGCCATTTAACTATGCAGGGCTTTACACAAGTCCCTACGGCGCAGGGGGCCTCCACCCCTTAAGTGGCACTCCCACCCTTGGGAAGGGAAGGGGGCATTCAGATCATGGTCAGTAAATATCTGCGAGGCACAGGAGCGTCAGGGGCCTCCGCATTCTGCTTTACGCAACTAGTTAGCATGAGCGTTGAGCTGACAATACTTAATAAAACGACTGTTCAACTGCGAATTAAGCGACAGGGCTAAACCAGTGCAAAACAGAACTCCCCCAGAGGGGTAAAGCAAGCCTACTCACTATTCAGAGTACATCACAATTTATACACAAACAAGCATTGGCGAAAGCAACATGATTGAGGGTCGCACTCGAGCACTAATGGCGTAGCTTGGTCAGTAAGACTGGGGCGTGTGTTTCAGATTTTTCCGACAATCGAGGTAGCATATTGTTTTAGCCATTATAAGAGAAACTGTGCAAGGGGGCGGGGGGGGGAGGGGTTGGGGGGAGGGTGGCTTAAGGGCCAGTGGAAAGGAGTGTGAATTGTGAGGGGTTCTTAAAACACAGTATGTTGTAAAATAACCATGTTCAAAGACCTTCAACACAGAGATGAGTAAGTGTGGGTTTTTTTTCTTCTGAGTATTTAAATATCCCAGGAGAAATCCAACAGGCACCTTAACATACCAGACTAAAAGCTCCTGTGCCCAACTATTTAATAAATAGTACATTTATTAGTACGGTGAACTGACAAAACAATAAATGAATGCTTGCTGCAGGGCAAAACAAATAAAAAATAAGCATTACCAATTTGTATAAAAACAAGCATTAGCAATGCTAATACTTTGTACAGAGAGATAGGCCAAGCACAGTGTACTGTGCGGTAGGACCTTTGTGGTTCTGGTTGGACTCAACAGAGAAATTACATAACTTGCTGGGAGGTGTTAAGGTGTGGTTATTAACGGTTATGATATAATGAGAGTGCAGTGTGTGATCATATGCTAAGGAATAAAGATGTCCGTTACAGAGAGGTCCGTGTGTGGCATATCCATTTGCCTGCTTCCAGGATGGGGCGCACGCTGCATCTAGCAATGAAGGTGGGATACGTGCCCTGAAGAAAAGAGCCTGCCCTCCCTTAGAGCTTGCAATGGTACGGTACAGCAAACTGCTCATTTGTGCCACGTGTGCCCCAAGTCGATGCAAAGCAGTATGAAGTTGGCGTATGTGGAGGCGAAACTTTGCTCCAGGCCAGGCACGGCCTCTGAAGCAGTTGAAGGCCCTACTGTTGGTAAGGCTGAAAGAAGAAATACTGCATGGCACCAAAACACAGAGCCATCAATAACAGACAGCAAACGCTAAAGGAAGTGATAACCAGGTACCAAATTACAAACGTACTTACCAGCACGAACGAGGAAAGTGTTACACAATCACAAATCAGGTGTGACGACCCAGGCTCAGGTGAAGATCGCCCCATGCAAAGAGGCAAGTGGCATCCAGGGCAACGAAAGCCATTGGAATATTGACATTTTCCAATGACTGTAAAGGGGAGCGCGAAGAATGATGAAGCCACGTTCCTAAAACTAGCACCGCCATGGACACAGCCAGGAAGCAGAATATTGGCTCTAGGTGGACTGCATGGATTAAGATATTCAATGACTTTATAGGTGCCCTGGAAGAAGTAGATGATAAGAAAATCATTAAGTATGTAAAGAGCCGGGAGGAGGAGCTACGCTAGCAACCAAGATGGCCGCATAAGCTCCCGGCTCCGTCGACCTCCGTCGCTGGTGGATATATCCTGAACTTAATCCTGACCTCCCGCCAGACTCCCGTGTGTCCGAATGGTCACTGAGTCCAGGAACGCAATCCCGGAGTCTTTATCACCTTTTTTGACGAAGTTACACCGTCTGTCATTTTCGGGTCTTCTCCAGACTGTAAGCCGGGGCCTCGAGTACTGACCCAGCCAGGTTTCAGTTGAACAACATCGGCCGCGGGTACCTGGCAGGGTCCGGTCTCATTGGAGTGACACAAATTCTCGATCCTGGTGGTTGTCTCGAGTCCCTGCGTATATTCTCTAGACAGCGACGAGACGTGGATGCCGTGGTGAGTGGGGGTCCGGTTCCCGGGACCCTGCTGCAGCCCTCTGGGTCCGCGGGGGGGCCCCCGGCTCTCGGCAGCGGTGTAAAGAGCGCACAGCCTGACAGTCGCCAGTCGACTTCGCCCACCCCACTCCAGTTGGTTTCCCCGGAGTAGCCGGCCTCCGGGGTTGATGACCTGCTTTGTCATCGATTAAGCGGAGATGGATCGGACGGCGTGTGGACCGACACTGGGGACCGTCATGGCCGCCATCGGGGCTCTTCACTGGCAAATGGAGGCTGCTCTCCACAACCTAACCGTACGCATTGAGACTGTTTGTTCGAGACCGGACCCTAGCCCAGAGTCAGACCCGCACTATATGGTGACCCCCGCAAAGTTTGATTTTCTCCGGGAGGAGAACCCCGAGCATCGTTCTAATCTGACGCCTATTATATCTACGCAACTACAGCGGCCCGCGACTGGAGCCCCTGCCCAGCCAGCGAACTCGGCAAAGTC
Organism: Lissotriton helveticus; assembly: GCF_964261635.1. NCBI lineage: Eukaryota > Metazoa > Chordata > Amphibia > Caudata > Salamandridae > Lissotriton > Lissotriton helveticus. The sequence continues at coordinate 1,410,594,031 of NC_136057.1, read as the reverse complement.
ATCGCCCTCGCAGGACTTATTTCTTTCTTCGTTTCTGGGGACCTCCATCGATATTCATTGGATTGACTTTTGTATCCCTGATAGACTTCGAGACTTGACTCTTCTGACCCTTTCATGCTATATTGATCCTCTCCCCTTTCTACAACGTTCTGACTCCTTTGCTATTGTGCTGGTCCTATCGGAGAGGGTTTGTGTGATGGATCGTAGAGGCCAGGGTTGAACTTGACTGTTTTAATTCTGTGCAGAGACTTCCTTTGACACTGCAGGGTGGTATCGGTGGGAGTGAGGGCCATATGGGATTCTTTTTTTTTTTTTTTTTGGCTTGGGTGTACTGACTGTGTTCGACAATGGGATTTGCTGCCTCTGTTATGTCTGGGGCTGGGCGGGATGGTATTTTCTCTCCTGGTGATTTCTCCATCAGTTTGCTTATAAGTCTGCTTTACCTCTCTTAGTACCATGGTGGGGAACGTCTGTTCGCGGCGGGGGGGAGGGGAGTCCGGGAGCCCGCATTGGGTCGTAAGATATTCCTCCTCCGTCTTTTCCCTTCCTTGGGGTGTAGTTTAGGGGGCGACAGGCACACTGCTAGTGGGGTTAGGTCGTAGCCATCCGCAGGGGTGCAGGGTGGGGGGTTGTGGGGGGGGGGGTTTATTTTTCCTTTCTTTTGTTCTATGACCTATCTTTTCCCTTTTCCCCTCTCCACAAGAGATGTGGCGTATTCTCCTGAGCCTGTTGTTATGCATATTCGGGTGTCGAGTGTCTAATTTTATATCCTGTATCCTTGGTGGGCAGCTTCTGATAATGTTTGCTTATGGTTATTTGTCTTGTATTGTTTTGACCCAGCTTCGGCTGGTATTGATACTTTCCAGAGGCCTACAATTAGATTGTATTTCTTCATTTCATCTGCCCGTTCGCCACTGTAATATGTTATACCAATGATACCCGAAATGTACATTTCTACTCTTGTGTTATAATTAATAAAAATATATATAAAATAAAAAAAAAGTATGTAAAGAGCCTTGTGAGTGACAAAGTAAAAAAAAGTGCTAAAGAAAATCTCGCAGACTGATGCAATATCATACCGTCAAATTAAAGAAGCATTGGGAACCAAGTTCAATCTGATGCCGAATGTCGACTATGAAAGGTACATTTTCAATCAAGCAAGACAGAAAGCTTGTGAAAAGAAGGATGAGTTTGTAGAGATACTTAACATGTTTATCAAGTTCAGTGAATTCACTGATGAAGAAGCCATGCGCCTTAGTCTTTGATGGTTGTCTTTCAGACTCATTTAGAAGACGCATGCTGAGAGAGACACTCAGTTTAGTGAAAGTGCTAATGGTCACAAGGGCAGAAGAACGTGCAGATTGACAAGCCACTGATACAGAAGCTGGAATAGCGCAAGTTGAATCAGCATTGATCATCCAGTCCTAGGATGCTTGTTTCCAGGCCAGGGAGGACCTGGCTTGGCAGTTCGGGCTGGACTCACTGGCGTAACGAAACCTGAGGCCCCCTCCCTGCAGGGTATGTGGAGGGCCCCCTCCAGACTCAACCAAGAGCTCTCCAGCAAGTTGTGCTGAGGGACCCCGCTGGAGCTTAGGGCTGCAGGGGCCTGTGTTACCCCAGTGGCTGGACTGCTCCCATGAGGAACAGAGTCAGGGCTGATTTGCATATGGCTGGGTCTAAACTGGGGTGGCATGGTGAGCAAAAGAACAATGGATTACACCCAGATCTTTGTTTGCATTGTTCAGCATTCCGTCGATCATTTGTTCCTTTTGCTTTTGTTGCCCTAAGTGGGAAAGGTATGCCCTGACATGGGTCCTGTGCTCACTGCGCCACTGGATTCAAGCTGGCCTAGCTGATAAGGGGCGATGCCCCGAAACCGCACCCAGGATTCTTGTTTTCAGTCCAGGGAGGACCTGGCTTGGCAGTTCGGGCTGGCCTGTTCCCTTGAGGAACAGGGTTGATACTTATTTGCATATGGGTGGGTCCAAACCAGGGTGGAGTGGTGTGCAAAAGAACAATGGATTAAACCCAGATCTTTGTGACTGGGGTCGAATGTTTGCATTGTTCAGCATTCCATCCATCATTTGTTCCTTTTTCTTTCATAAAAAGCAGGCACAAGGTAGATGCAGGCAAGTCAACGTTTACAGCAAAGAAAAAGTGTTGTTTCAGATGTGGGTTTTCATTTCCCCATGAAGGTAAATGTCACCGTGGGACAATTATGCAAAGGCTGGGGGGAAAAGAAAGCCACTTTGTAAAGGTCTGCAAAGCAAAAGAGAAACCAAATGGGTCACAGCGAGAATAGAAAATGGGTACCAGAAAGTTCCAGGAGTATTCTCGCCACACCCACAAGGCCAGAAAGCAACATCAGTTACTACAAGTAGAAACCAAAGTCGATTGTCATCAAGTTCATCCTACAAAGGCTGTTTAGTGTCATTATCAAGCGCCAGTGAAGAAGATGGATGTGCATCAATGATATTGACTAAGGAACATAAGTCACATGTAGGTTTGGCGGCTTGCAAGGAAGAACAAAAGGCAAACCACCAAATGAAACAACTGAATTCATTTGGACACTTCCAAGATTACAATAAAAGTCAAGGGTTGCCCCACAACCTTTATCGTAGACAGTGCTGCATCGAATAACATCATGCCTGTTGAGCAGCTTAATAGCTTGTCTCCTGTGCCACAACTCAACCACCAGACACAAATGTATACAAGTGGGCTGCTTCTAAACCGTTGAAGAGTCAAGGGTCATTCTCAGCGACATTAAGCAGTATCAGTGCAAGTGCCATTCCACATTCTTCAAGAAACGTCCTTTAGTGCGTGCCTACTCAAACAACACCACCCTCGCAACACACTGCATACACCACATAAAGACTCCACACCACATGTATAAAACAATGATCTTTGTATTAAAACACACATTGAAATCAAAACAAGATACATATTGTATATACACTTTACAGTTATATGCAATTGTCGAACTTTCCCATTAGCAGGAAGGTCAATCACAGGTCTTTTGACTACCCTTTGTTATCCAGCTCCTCAGTCACTCAACTACACCAGCTAACGATACACGTTGACCCTGCTGGCGCCCCATTAACTAGACAGTCGGAACCACCTAACTTGGAAAGAAACAGTTACTTAGTTTCGTCCATCTGGATCAGACCTCCAGGCGCCCAGCGGCACCCACACGCGTTCGGGATCACTATCCCCCATATAGACAAAATATTGTGACCCAGGAAGCTGGCACACTTCCAAGTTTGGAGAAATGTTTCCCCTCAGGCGGAGGTGCGAGCTGCCGTAGCTCCCAACAGCCAGTCGTCGGTGCCCACAAGGCACGACGAAAACCTTCGGGCCATGTCACGATCTTCTCCACAACAAAGTACCTTATGGCATCTGTCCAGGGAGAGGAAGCCAGGGACCTCTGACAGAGGCCACAATATCAGGCACTATTGTCCTCCCAATCTGGAGGTCGAAGACAATCTCTGCTCTCAACTCCGTTCTCCCAGCATCACTTGGACACCACAAGCTCTGGAGTGCAAGCTAGCACAGGCCCCCTTGGTTGCAAGCATTGGTCCCTCGGACTCTGTAAGCTTACCCGCACTCCTTGAACTCCCGACATCTCTGCACCGCGGGTGGCTGCTGATCTTTCCAAGCACACTCATCTTGCACAGTGTGATGACAGTGTACACCAGGACGGTCATTGTCCCAACTGACGATCACTTCCACCCAATTCAGCCACACCCACAGCGGTCTTTACGATCTTGTGGAAACAGTGAGATTTTTTGTGTCCCTGGGATTTCAGGCACAGAAGGACAGCTAATCAGCCCTTGGAGAGTACTTAGGGACCAAATAAAGACAAGGCGGTACTAAGGAGGGACTAACAAGCCTGTTAACGAATCAGAAGCCAGCATTGACAAAGGACAATGACACAAGCCAATTAAAAATATGGGCGGAGAGTGGGCGGAGCGCACGTCCATACTTGAATACAGCATGCCTCACTAAGCAGCGCATGCGCTGGCCAGGCTCAACCTAAAAATGGAAAACTATATGACTGGGCCATCAGCCCCAAGCACTGACACACGCTTATTTTCAGGTGGGTGTGCACGTGATCTGGTAAAATGCCTTCACTCACAGGGCAGTAAATCAACTGGCTGAAGTGAGCTGACCTATTGTCACATGCACCATGTTCTACATTCCAAGAGTGAAGAGCATACACTTTTAAAAAAAAGGCAATAGAAGCATACTTTTTAAGTCAAAGCATACAAATTCTGCAAAATCAAAAACGTGTGGCGAAGAGGATCAACGTGTGCAGAGTCTTTGCCCTTCTCTCAGCAATGCTTCTTAAAGCTCTTTTTCCCTTCATCACTAACGTTCTGGTTACAGCTGTGCTGTAACACCAGACCTACAAAGGAGTGTTATTATGATACAATGGTTGAAGTAAAGAATTAAATTAAAGGGTACATTTCATATGCAAAATAATCCCTCATGCATTCCAATTAGTGGCGAACAGATACACCAAAGCAGCCAACAGAAAATGGTGTGACAGTAATAATCCTGTGGGCTGACCAAAAATGTGAATGACAAGGTCTCAAACCAATGGCAATAGGAGGTGGAGACAGAGAAGCCAACAGTTGAAGGAGGCTGAGCCAAAGTCAATTAGGGTATTAATAGAATACAATAGGTCTACCATAAAAAGTGAGAGGGCATTTACAAATCAAGCCTAATCACCCTAAATGGTGCAAGTGCGATTATACATCATACCTGATTACATCTATTCCAAAATGGTGAGCTAGGAGTATGCAAAGGCTTTGAATTTTTTTCCGTTCTTCGCCAAGCTCTGTGGAAAATGTTTGTGAAGGGTGCAAAGATTTTCGTTGTCACTTGTGCAAAAAATCGTGTCTTTGATTACAACTTTTGTGCACATCTAATTTAATATTGACAAAATGGTTCTGCATTACATATATTTAGAGGTATGTGAAATTCGCGTGATGTGCTTTCATGTCATCATGCAAGATTCAGGCAATATTGCACACAATTATGTATAATTAAGCAACATTCTCAATTATGCGCTTTTTTTATAGCACAGAATGCATCCTCGCGTAATTTTTGAGAGCAAGTACACATTCATCAATAACACTGCAAAAAACAGAAACTCGCATTCTGGTGTTCACGTGGATTTGCGGACCTTTTTACCTGTGAATGGCACGAAATTATATAAAGTGCAGTAATGGCATAATTTCAGCAATCTGATGCAGAAGAGAAGTACAAACACACCTTCCAAAAATTTGGGAATTTGATGCGAAAATCCCAAATTACGCAAAATACACCAGCATAATTTAAATTAGGCCCAGGACAACAACTATTATGCAATGCCATTGTGCATGAAACATTCAGGAAAAGGTAAACTTGACCATACATTTTCTGACTATTTTCCCAGCGTGGCTTGTTTAGAGGCAAAAGTAACTCGCAGTGCACGGAACATTATCTCGCAATAAAGCACAACTTTCACTCAGGATAAACTAAAAGGGAAACCTTCAGAGCCTTTGGGAAGGTTGAAAATGATGCACTTCCCAGAACTTAGCTGGCGGGCACACAAGTGTCACAGACCCATCACAGAACCATACGGTGTTCCCTATCAGACATCTGCAACACAAAAGCAACTTCTTACAGAGGGAGAAGTCTCTTGCAGCAAAACGAAACAGAAGATTGAAGGACAGACACAAATAACGAATGGAAGTTGGACACCAAAGGAAAGCCCGCGCTCTTGCACCAGGTCTTGGGGTAGGCTCGAACGTACTGATGGTGTTTTATGAATGAGTAAGGTAGAAGGACAACTCACAAGGAACAAGTCCAGAGTGGAACACACAACTCCGGGCATGCATCAAGAAGCGCCCCAATCTTTGTGATAGTTGGGCAAAACAACTGTGACAAAGCAGTTTATGAGAAAGTTAACAGAGTAATTCCTGCAAGTTTTCAACAGTGGCTTATAGAAGAAAGCATTAGCAAAACCGATAGCTATGGGTTTAAAGTGCAAAGGCCTTTAAAAACGGGCATGCACAAGTATCCATTTGTGCAAGCATCAGCAGCGAGCAGGTGATGGAGGCAGAGAGAGGTAAAATACTCCTTAATAAATTGCAAAGCATACACTCCGCTGGAGGCGGAAGAATACATTCAAACTGCCAATGTCATTAGAGGAGAGCGAATACTTCCCTGGTGCGGCGGAGTGAGAAAAGGCAAAGGTTGAAAGGGGTGAAACCAAAGCCCACTCTATGCATATTAGAAACAAAAGGTCTATTTAGAGAGGTGTACTGTCAATCCAGGCCTAGAAACAGACTTTTCAGGTAAAAAAATAAAATAAAAAATCATAGGAAAATGTTGGTAGGAGATGATGTAGGTTTCAAAACCTACACCAAATATAACTCTGGAAACTGACTGATCATGCACATTGATAATACCCAAAAGAGTTTAATTAACTTTGGTATTAGGAAACCTACATCCCAAAATGGCAACTGTGTCGACAAAGGTTGGTGTGAAGTCATCTTTCACATTGCGCTGGAATAGAACGACCTCTTGAGAAGCAGAGAGAACTTATGATATTAGGAAATGTGCAAACCAGGAGTAGGTGCAACTTCACGCAAAGCTGCACTGTGGGACGGTGCAAAATGAATCACACAATAAGAAGTTGGTGGCTCAGGATTTGAAAGTCTAAAGTCCATACTGGAGTGTCCATGTTTAGGTCTTGCCTACGACAGGGCATGCACTGTTGCTACAAGACTTATTGTTTTGCACACATTGGGCTTACACCATGCCCACATCATGCCATTGGTTGTTTTCCTTGACAATCTCATCAGCTAGCTTTCTACTGGTTAGCTCCCATGGGCTTCACTTGATGTCAGGTGTCTGCCCTTCCCTGGAGCATGGACCAAGTACATGTCATCTTCCCATGTTTATGTTGCACACTATTTTTTTTAATCTCTGGTTTTCAGACAGCTGCTCCTACTATCTGATTGCTGCTAGTGGATGCGGGGATTCTGCTCAGCAAATGGTATTAACTCATCTGTACTGACTGTTGCCAGGTATTTTTGGAAGGGGCATTTATTTATGTTATGGTGTACCTCGCCTGTCCTTTGCAATGCTCAGCCCTCTGTTTAGTGTCTCTTTCACTTGCCGGTGGTGTGTGAGACTTGTGTATTCTTTGAGCAACTTAGCACTTTTGTTTGTTCTAAAAATTATCATCCAGTGCATCATGAAGTGGCATTGTATCCTCTGTAGTCGTGGCTACATCTACTGATGGGATTTGTAGTTCCTGTGGGTGTGGCTCATTAGACTAATTGAATTTGGCCGTGTCACTTTACATAAGCATTAGCAAAGCCAATATGTTTCTGGGTCCCTCCTATGTTTTTTTTCCATGCTGTATAGCAGCGTGTCTGATGTGCAGCATGGCAGAGCATTAAAAAGAATATAAAAGTATTGTTTTTTTCCAGCTCTGCTGTACAACATGGCTAAAAAAAATCGACAAAGCCAAAGATCTCGCATAGGCAAGACCTGTTGGTTTTTAGGGCACGTCACTGGGCTGAATGTACACTGCAGCCAGATCCCAGACTCCAGGTTGACCATAACCCTGTAGCAGGACATCACCAATGAGAATTCACACTGCTCACCTTTGGTCAATAGCATCAGCCATGAAATAGTGAGGGGTCCCGAGTACGGGGACTGCAGAGAAGTACTGAGGATGTCTTCTGTGAACTCTTCTCCCAGGGTCCAGCTGGAGCACCCGGAGCCTGGGCGAGGGCAGGAAGACAAGGCAGACCAAAGTGCAAACAAGGAGGCAGGATGTCACAGATACTTGTCCATGAAAGTCTTGGGTGAGCCTGAAGGCGCCGTGTGTGAGATGGGTTTGCCCGGATGATACCTGCTTGTGAGTCCAGTGGCCCTGCTCTGGACAGTGTAAAACTGGAGGCAGCATGTGAAAGTCCTGCTGACAGGTGGTTGTGTACTGGTGTGTGACTGGTGTGAGACGGTCTGTAGCTGTGTTCCTGCAGACATCACTGGGGGTGTGGCGAGGCACGGCTTGGATATGAGTAAATGAACGCAAGGCAAAGAAGCGAGGAACTGTCGTCAATGCTGGGACATGTGTTACTTGTGATAGCTGTTAGTTATGCACCACACAGACACTAGTGGAATGTACATGATTGCAAGTACCGGTAAAAACTATTGAGATTTAAGTGGAGTGTTGGTATTCCGACTTGCCAATAAATACCTGTACATTCTTACAACTAGCACTAGAAACTAAATTTGGGCTCCAGAGTAGATCACTTCAACGCTTCCTCAGGGGTAGCAAGTGCTATATAAATTCACAGTACCATACAACCAACTGATGTTAATGTTGTGATCTGCTTTCACTGGCAGTGGCAACCTTATCTAGGCAATAAACAGATCTGTAACATAAGCTGGAAGGGTAGTAGACACCTATTTTTTTTAAATGTATCCGTTTATTCTTTTAAATAAATTGCTCAGTTTATACCATCGTTGTTTTTGGCAAAGGCCGCCCTAGAAGAGGGCATAAAGGGCCGGCGCAGAGGCCCTAGAAAGAGCCAGTTTGGGCAGGGCGATGCAGCCTGTAAAAGGTGGCAAGACAAGAAGCAAGTGTTGGTTAAGGGTCACACCCTGGCAGGGCGGGGTGACAAATGGAGGCTACTCACCTGGGGATGCCTTACAGCAGCCGACGGGGGATACACGGAGCACGGCGCTCACAGCCCCAGACCCGCCGGACGGCAGGGCACAATTGGACAGACAAGGTAGCAGGTTTTAGCCTAACAGCAGTGGAGATGGTACTTCCCTCGTGGTTAGAAGAAAACCTAACACAGAGAACTCTATTTACCTCCCAAATAGACATGTCTGATTTATGGTTTATCAAGGACGTGTGAGAAATGATTTATGACATGATTTAGGACCAACAAGCTGGTTTATGACGGGCCCTGTCAGAATGATTTATGACCCCCTCAAGTCAAGGGGGGGGGAAGTGCTATGTAGACATGCTAAATAAAATTGCGGCCTATAATCCCAACAGAACACATGCCTCATGTGTTTGTGATGTAAGAAGGTGGTTAAAGTGGGCCACGTGCAAGAATGAATATAAACACATAACAGCACTTGCTGTTAAGAACCAGGTTTGCGTTGCTGTTTTTTTAATACTGTTTCATAGTATTGTTGCGACTTTAAACATTATTTTCCACTGTTTAATCACACTATTTTCCAGATGGTGTATTGCATTTATTCTAAATGTATTATCAACCTTTGTCAGCTGACACATGTTTCGCTTACGTGGCAACACGCATCCATTCTGCAGGCTTTATCAAAGGCTTCACCCGGCGAGAAGTGTTTCTACGGGGTTTACTGGATGACGAACAAGACTTGATGAAGGCAACAGATAAGACGGTTGTAGCAACACGAGCAAAACATGTGTCGGCTGCCAAGGTTGATAAAATCAGAATTGGAATCCACTATTTAGAAAACCGTTTCATTAAACAGCAATAGATGAATAAGGTTGAATAACATAACTATACTATTCAACATAAGAAAAACTAAGCACTGGCTATGCAACTAAACTGGCCCATCACAGCAAGTATTTTAACAAAGGAGAAACAAAGCAAGTAAGAAAAAATGTAAAACTGCTATTTTCGTGTCAATTGACTTTAGTTTCACTTTCTGTGGGAATACAACTAAACCCCTCCCCGCTCCCCCCACCAACTTTCTTACGCGGGGGGAAAGATGACGCATAAGTCTTATGAGCAGCAGATGTGTAGCTTGGGGTGGAGCAAGGTAAAGTAGTCTCTTGGGTTAATAAAGATATTTTTTAAGCATTTTAGTATTGCGCAACTTATGCAGTAACGGGCGAAAAATTCCATGTACCCAGGCCTTTATTAGAAATCAGTACCACCACAAATAAAGCAAAAACCGCTTCCAACAACTTGTGGATATTTATTTCAGATATTTATTTTTTTACCGGAAGCTGCCTACCTAACCTGTGGAGAAATACAAATTAATCCTATTTCCATTCCCAAGAGAACAGTTTGAAACGACTCCCAGTAAAGTGTGCAAGAAGCTTGGATGGCGTCGAAGAGCTCTTAAAGTCATGCTGCAACGTGCATGTTAATTACATGCAACGGGTCCTGAATAGGCTTAATGTATTTTAGCGCTTGTGCCATTCATGGCAAGTATATGTGATTCTATTCTTTCTCTAACTGACTTTGGGTTAGCCTCCTTAAACCATTGGTTTCTTTGGCTGACGAACCGCCTACCATTCGTTTGAGACATTGTCAATCATATCTTGGATCAGCTAACAGCTGTATTTTAGTCTTACCTCATTTCTACTGGCTGTTTGGACGTATCCTTCCTTCTCTATTGGAATGCATGAGGAATTATCTTACTTCTGAAAAGTGCACATATTATACCATCCATACATTGTATAACAAAGCAATTATTTGTAGGTCTAGATTTGCCAGTGCAGTTGCCCAAAAAAGCCTATTGTTTCGATAAGCATGCAGTAGGCTTTATGAAATCAATCAGATCAGGGATATTTATTTAGCGCAACATATCACCCGGACGTCTCATGGCGCTTTGCGGAGGCTCAGGAGTTTGGTTTAGACAGGAGCGAGTTAGGAATGGAATAGCCAGGTTTTTAATTCCCTGTGGAAACAATTGTGGTCTGAGATAACGCGCAACTGTACGGGCAATTTATTCCAGAAGGAGGGTGCGAGGAGAGAAAAAGCCCCCCCCCCATTCTTGTGGCACAAATTTTGATGGGCGTTAGAAGGAATTTGTTGCTGAATCTTAGAGTCCTGCATGAGTGATACCAGTTGTTTCTTTTTCCAGTATCCAGGACCCTTGCCGTAAGTTCTTGTGGGTTAGGCAGAGAATCTTGAAGCGGGTCCTGTTTCCTGACGGGAAGCCAGTGAAGAAGTCTCAAGATAGGAGCCGAAGGGGCTCTCGAAGGGAGATTCAACACCAATTTGGCGGCAGTATTCTTCAGAACTTGGAGCCTAGTAAGAAGATCTTCATTTATTGAGGACAGCACAGTATTACCGTAATCCATACGGTTGATGATCAGGCCTTGGACTAGTGGCTTCCTGGTTTCCATCGGGAGCCATTTAAAAACTTTGCGTAGTTTTCGCATGATGCCGAAACAGGAGCCTATTAGATGGTTGACCTGATCTTTCATAGACAATTGATTGTCAATTTGGATGCCTAAGTTCCGAACTGAATGATTTGGCACTGGGCAAGGTTCCAGTGTTTGAGGCCACCAGTCATTGGACCAGTGTTCATGAGCTTTACCAAAGAGGACTATTTCAGATTTTCCTCCATTTAATTGTAAATGATTTAGATTCATTTATCTATTGATATGGGTTATGCAGTTTTGAAATCGTAACTTTGTGTCAGTTGTATCTGGACCGAGGGTGATCAGAATCAGAGTATCATCGGCGTATGACACTACATCAAAGCCGTAGGATCTGATTACCTTGGCCAGCGGAGTTACGCGAAGATTAAAAATCGTCGGGCTCAAAATGGAGCATTGTGATACTCCCGATCAGTTAGATAGCTCCTCAGCCATTTAAGGGCTTTCCCTCGGTCACCAATCTCCCAGAGTCTTAGATCTAAAATTCTGTGGGAGATGGTGTCGAAGGCAGTGGATAGGTCTAGCAGGACGAGAATAGATGATTGTGCTCTGTCCAATGCTAGCCTGATGTTGTCTGTGACTTCGACCAGTGCTGTTTCAGTACTGTGTGCAGCCCTAAAACCGGACTGAGACAATTTCAGTAGACCGTGGCTTTCCCGTTGAGATGAGCTTACAAGCTGTCTATTGACCAATAACTAAAGCATCTTCCCAAAATATGGGAGGAGCGAGATAGGATGATAATTTATTGCGAGATTAGGGTCTCTCGTGTTTTTTTTTTAGAATGGGCCTCACTCTGGCGGCCTTCCATATCTTAGGGACAACTGCTTCTGATAGTGAGCTATTGAATGAGTCGGTGAGGTGATCCAAAAATACAGGACCAATGGTTGGAAGGAAACGCAGTGGTATGGGGTCTACAGGTGATCCAGATTACATTTTTTCCATAGTTCCAATCACTTCTCCCAAATTACATAGAGAGAATTCTTCCAAAATGGGAGGGGAACTAGTGTAAAAGGAAAGTTGACTGTGAGATGTTAATGTTTTCTTGGAGAGGAAAGGAGCTCTAAATTGCATTAATTTTGTCATCAAAGTGTTTAGAAAGGGAATCCACCCAGTTCTGTGAGGCAGGAATAGATGACTGTGCTGGAAACGACATAAACTCCATTAAGATGTTATAGAGATCCTTGTTAGAATTTGATCCCTTTACTAGTTTGATTTTCTCAAAATAACTACGGTGTACACTTCTATATTTTTCACGGTCACACTGGCTTTTGTTTTTCTCCATTTCCGTTCCGCTGTCTTGCAGGAGAGCTTTATTTCCTTCAGTTGTTTTGTAAACCAAACAGCCTTGCTTTTCCTAACATTTTCTCTTCAGTCATTTCCTTTACTTTGTAATAACTCTAGATTATACCGTTTTTATTTGCTCACACAGCACATAAATGCTTACAAACAACACTGGAAACCTTGATTACAAAGATTGTGTGTTGTCTATCTGTTTACATTCATCACATATAGACTGCCTCTGGTTACAAGCAGCATACGTAGACATCCTATGCTTACAAGCAGCACTGTTACCCCAGTTTACAAACTGCACGTGTAGTCTGTTGCTACTTACAAACACCACACGCAACCACTCCCGGACGAACAAGGGCTTCTCCTGGGGGCTCCCAGGCCGTTGTCACATGCACCTAGGGTGACCAGAATTATAATGCCAAAAACCGGGACATTTCACAAAAATAGAAGGAGGACTACAATTGTACTTCAAGTGAGGGCACAGAATGACAGCGCTCCTCAGCAGAGAAATACAGAACATGCAGTACGAACATACATAAAATGCCATTTTTAAACCCAGTAGATTGCCTGTTAATTAAATTGCTTTCTTGAAACTACTGCTAACTATCCCTGCTTTGTAAAACATAAAAAAGCACCTCACGCTGTTTTTAGTCGACCCTCTTTGAAAACTGGGACATGAGCTAAATTTCCTAAAATCTACCGGGACAGCTGGTGAAAACCAGAGGCTGTCCTGGCAAATCCAGGACGCCTGGTCACCCTACATCAGAGGTCTTCAATCTTTTTGATGCCGAGACCCCCCTGTCAAAATTTTCAGGCTTGAGGACCCCCCTCCTGACAAACATTTCTAGAACTTGGTACTCCTCATCATCGACCAGCATAAACACCTGCAGTTCCCACGGCCAATCATTTTTATGTTGGAGAAATATTATTAAACCGTCCGTATATAGCAAATAAAATGTCTGTGGGTGGCTGTGGTTTGGAGTTACAAGCTTACTACACAGTTCAAACTAAAAGTCTTCAAAAAGAATTGCCCAAAAATGCACAACATGACTTTATATAGGGCAACTGGAATTTATGAGGCAGGGGAGGACCAAATTAAGTGTCAGTTTTAAACTTATAAAGACCAAGCTATATAAGTGCTTTGTAAGGTATGGGAGACTGCATGCATTTGTGCTTCCTGCAGGCAATATTTGTAGGAGTAGCAAAGAAACCAAGATTGAAACAGTCCACCAGACCATAAAACAGGCCAGCAAGCAGCTAAAAAAAAACACTCACTGACCTACCTTGTCACCCCTTTGGACACTGCCAGACTGCCCTATGGGCAGGGCAACTGGAATTATGAGGCAGGGGTTGACCAAATAATGCGGCAGGGCTGACTAAATTGTGTGGTAAGAAAATGTAAATAATGTTATGTGATGAGGTACATTTTGGGATAGTATTGCTTCATTATTTTGACATTCTTTACACACGGTAACACTGGACAAGATTTCCCCTTATCAGTACCAGTTTATAACAAAAACGTAAACAGGTGAGCTGAAACAGCAGGGGCAGAGCAGAAGAATACCAACGACAGCAGTGGGGAAAGGGGGAGTGTGAAAAATAAAGGGTGTCAGGGTAGCAACAGAGAGATGGTGGAAATGTAACCAGTGCCATCAGCAGTAACAAGCATTTGCAATGTAATAGGTCTCGCATTTGTTAAAGTTAGAGCTGTTGTCGTTGAAAATGACAATGTTTTTTACTTTTGTTTTTTTTATTTGCAGTTGCGTAATGATATTTTCAGAGCTCTATTGCCATTGGTATAATAAAGCAAAAGTAAAAAAACATTGTCATTTTTACACGCCAACAGCTCTAACTTTAACAAATGAGAGACCGATTGGATACTCGTGCATGTAATGTCCTTTCCAAACCATGAATTGACAGGTTCGGTCAAATTCTCTACTTTTAATTGAGTGAATATGCCAATTGCATTATAAACTCAGGAGGATGAAAGGCTAAGTCAATCCTTCCCACACTGACATATTTGACCTTGATATCAAAGTCCTGCAAGCAGGGTCTTAAGCAGCTAAGATAGGTTGATCAGATATCCTACGTATCACTTCATGACATTAAGATAACAACTGAGGAAGCGCTTGGTGAGTCTATTTGGTAAAACATTTTAATCAAAAGTTACTTTTATTACCTATAATGCTATGGGGTTCAGACTGGCGCCGCTCTGTACTTCTACCCTGGTCCTTACGTGTTTTGCCCTCTTGCTGCCGAAGCGCTTCATGGGCAGTGAGGATAACTAACGTTTTGGTGGCAGATGGGCATACCTGAACTTAGCGGCCTGGAGGAAGAAGTCCAGAAGAAAGGTGTGGATCGCACTCCAACATGCCTGATGAAGGAGGCCGATATAGAGAAATTACCTCTCAAATCCAGCAAAAAAGGAAGCTTAAAGTTATGGAGCCAGAGGTGTGTGAGCAGTTAAAATCAGCATTCACAGCACATTCAGATGAATGAATTAACTGCGCTGTATGTCACCGTTCTGTTAACTGAATCACCGTAAAACACTTCCTAGCCGAATTAGTAGGGAGATGGAGAATGGATAAAAGAATTGATGGAGAATAGATAAAAAAAATAGTTGTATTCGGATAGAAAGGTAGTTTATCTTGTTGCAGATGCTTGCCAGCAGCTTGTTCCATACAATGATGGTCCAGCAGTAACATTCCACTTTGTGGTGCTTTTCCCAGTGCGTCGGAGCACGTTGTATAAACGTTGTAACTCGCAACCTGCAGTGCACACTTTCGAGTGCACTTCATTCGCCGCTCACTAGAGCAGAAAAAAGCCAGACAGAGGCAAATGGGCGAAGTTTGACTACGTGCATATAAGCAGCCTATTAAGAAACATTATTTAATGTGGAAAAAAAACAAGCAACAAAAAAAAACAAGCAGCAGCTGCCCGAGGATGCGTGTGCGAAGAGTGGGTGGCCATAGCAGAGTTTGCCTCCTTTTTAAATGAAAATGAAACCATGGCAGCAGTGGAGATACTGCCTACAAAAGAAGCGTTTTACTCCTAGTCATAAAAATATAATGCATTGCAGCCTGCAGCTCTGTGTTGTAACACGTCAACACCGACATTCTGGTAAGAACGCTTACATGTTACATAAGCATTGGAAATGCAATTGGTCTGGTCATGTCCGCCATACACGCGCGCTCCGAGGATGGAGTGAGGGCGGAAGCGAGGAGAGGCACCCAGAGGGGCAATTAGGAATGTGTAAGCACCAAGAACAAGCACTGTAAAAACAAACAAGCACTGTTTGTTTAATACTAAACTCGGGCAACAACATGGAAGGTTTGGAGGGCGGGACCGGGCGGTATGGAGAACGCCGCTATTGTTAAAAGTGAAAGTGTGCTGCAACTAAAAACAAGTCTGTGGCGGAACAGGGTGGAGGGGAGCAGCTGTGGGATCAGGCATCCGTCATGTGCAGCCTTCAGAAACTAGCATGGTAAAGAGAAGTCCAAGAGGCTTTTAGCAGGCTTCAATAGCTAGTAAGAGGTGCACTTATAAAAAAAAAGGACAAGCCCAGAAGTGCTGTGCGCGCTCGCCACAGCGAGCGATCTGTTTTCCTAATTGAAAATAGATGTCGCCATGCGGGTAACGCAACAGGAAGGAGGGGGCCGCTCAGCGAAGCTTTTATCAGCATCGCGCGCCTCTCTGCAGACTCCCCTGCATTCCAGAAAGGCGCGCGACGCGATCCTGTCTGCCGTGCCATGCCGTGGAGACAAGACCTGGCCGCGCGCACAACGTTATCCTATGGAGAAACGCTGCGCGCGGCCAGGTCTTGTATCCCTTCGTCGGTCTCAGACTGCTGAGACGACGGCTATAGTTCTCGCTTGCGAGAACGCGCTTTCAGTGCGTTCGTCGTAGGCGAGACCTAAAAAGCGGATTGTATTAAATGAACTAAGCTTCCAGGGGAATAAAGTATTCTGGGAAACCTCTTCAGGAAAATTCTTGTAAATAAGAATGTGTGTGTGTGTGTGCATGCATGTATGTTTGTGTGTGTGTCTGAGGGGTGAAAAGCCAGGGCATGGTGGATGTGGAGGAAGGCGGGGGAAGAGGCAGCTTACTCGCAAGTTCTGTGAAGAACCTACACAAACAATTGAGGGTTTATACAACCCTGAGGGTTGGCATTTTCAAATCCCCACCACTTCTGTTCAACAGACAAGTACAGTTGTGACCAGAAGATTACAGACTTGATTGTGTAAATATGTATGTCCCAAAATGAACTGCTTCAATGCATTCTAAATGACAGAAGTACCAACCTCATAATGTCCTCCATCTGTTAGTTACTATATGTGAGCCCATACACTGCAAAGTAACAGAAAATACAAATTTGCTGCAGTTTGTACCCAATTCTTGGCATGTGTGAAGCTGTCCATAGTTTAAATTTTTTTTTTTTACTATTTTCATTACATCATTACTATGTTGCTTGCCTTTTTTACAGTACAGAGATACAGGTCTTAACCATGAGGCAACTTAACATACAGAGCAATGTGACAATCCATCATATTCTAGATATGGTATCTTTCATGATCTACGGGTCATGTGCAAGAGTAGGAATGCTTTTATTGAGATTTTCCTGGTGTCTGGAACATTTATACAACATTCCTAGGTGTTGTGCCAAGTGCTATCACACCAAACTGGGAGAGAATATGGGCTAATGGCTAGGGCGGTCGACCTCGGAGCTGGGGAACCTGGTTCGAGTCTCGGCAGGGATGCTCAGCATTCTGTGATTCTGGGCAAATCACTTAATCTCCTCATGCCTAACAAACATGTATATGTCCGTCTGTAACAAAACTGGTACTCATGTAAAGCGCTCTGATACCTTCGGGTCTAGTTTGCGCTATATAAAACTCCACCAACAAAATAAAACTCCACAAACTGTAATCCTTAAATGGTTACACTTCAAATAAACATACATGAAGCTGTTATAGTAAAGTCGGTTAGGCTTTGGACCCTGACCATGAACCCACTCCTTTTTGGGCAGGTGTTCTGTTTTTTCACTTTTTTTCCTCCAAAAGAATTGCAAATATTTGCAGCTATTGGCTCCTGCTTCACAAATATGCTTGTCACGCCCTATACCTTGTTGTGTTTCTTGCACGACAACTCTAACGTACACTGTTGGCATGTTGTATTGCACTCTTGAATTGATATTCAGAATTGGTGTTCATCAGCTTTGGTGCCTTACTCGCTTGATAAATGAATAAATCCATGAATAAAGCAAGCAGTAACCTTTAAACTGTTTTCTGGGTATTTACCGACTAATAATGGCCAGGTAAGATGTGTGGACTGTTACTAAACATGTTTATATAATTTGACTACCAGAGGACAACAATGTTTTTTTAATCTCCCATAATGGGCCAATTTGAGTGTGGGTTTATGTTTGCATGAATCAAATGATATTGCCTGCCCCGGTCTATCCACATTGAAAAGAAGAGCGTTGCTTCCGTGTCATAGCCTCTGAAGACCCACTGGTGCAAGATGCGGTGTCCTCTAATAAAGAATATAACTGGTAAAGAGACTGTTCATAATGCAGCCAGAATCTATGATGATAATAATGAAGATCAAAATATGAGTGCAGGGGAGGTATGTTCTGAGGCACAGGAGGCTCCATCAACTTGTTAACTTTATCAGTGTGTCTTCCATCCACCTTTTGGCTAAGAGTACTTGAACAAAACACTGGGCAAATTTTTATTTAAAAACTTAAAATACCTTCCCCACGATATACATTCAAGCCAATAAATACTATTCAGGACAAGACATTGCAGTGCAAGGTAGAAACAGTGGCACACTTACCTCTGATGCCTGAAAGCTCATTCACTTGGTATCTATATAATAGGCATTTTTGCTGTGTCCAGCTCACCCCAAGAAGGCCATTTGGTGCCCTGACAGATAATAGATGTTTATTTTTATCTAACTCAACAGTAATTATTTTATCAGCCTTGAAAGGATGGAAGGCAGAGTGGACTCACCGGAATTCAAACCTGTGACCATATGGTCAAAGTGAAACTCCTGGAGTATGTACAAAAGTTCATTAAGCCACCAGACCTGGTCACTGCGATCTCCTCATGCATGATTATGGAAAATATACCCACATATGCATTGATAGCCCATACATAATTGCAGTCCTTTGCTGTAGTTTGATGTCACCTAGTAACGGCAGAATGATGCTGTTAAAAATTGATTTAAAAGAAATCAAGGGACAACGCAGAATAGGAGAGTAAAAAGGCTTATGCAGTCAGTGTGAAAGTGAGCATAAATAAACTGTATTTTTGTAATATAGCCAAGTTTCGGAAATAGCATAGTTTGAAATAAAACAGGCGTGGGGTGTGTGTGTTTATGTCTGAGGGGTGAAAACATGGTGGATGCGGAGGAAAGAGGGGGGAAGAGGCAGCTGACTCGCCAGTTCTTCGAAGCTTCGGTTGCCTTGGGCCCCAGGAAACAGCAACGCGATCAGATACCAGGAGCAGCCACGAGGAAGAGGCACGTCAACAACGCGGACAACATCCTCATTATGAAAAAACAACCTAGAACCTCTATTGAGGCCCTTACTGAAATTATAGGAATATACTCAAAGCACTCAGGATATAAACTCAACAGGGACAAATCAGAATGTAAACCCCCTTAACATCCACACTACTAGGGACACTCTAGGGGGCTCAGGCATGACCTGGCAGACAGGTTTCATCAAATACCTTGGGATACACTTCGGAAACGACCTTAGGTCCACACTAGACCAAAACGAGAAGGTACTGCTAGGGAAAATAAGGACGCTCTTGGAGTCCTGGTCTTCCAAATTTATAACCCGGTGGGGCAGAATAGAAACGATCAAGATGATGATCAAGATGATGATCATACCAATGATGTGAGCATGCTACCACTTCTCCTCACCGACGACTTCCATCGCAAGGTGGACAACCTGATTAGCAAATTCCTATGGCGAGGCAAAAAAGCACGTATAAGTATTAAAAAGCTAAGCCTAGACAAAGAACTGGGAGGACTAAACCTAGCAGGCCATAGAACCTTCCAAACTGCTTTCCTAGAAAAACAGGGAGCCTACTGAATGTTACCACCTCAAGGGTACACGCCGGTATGGCTATTAATTGAGTGAGCCATTCTAAATAACCTCAATCCACTGGTACTACTAACAGCCAATAAGCACACACACGCCCCCAGCCCAATATTCAAAAACACCAAAATTGCCCTACTCAAAATAGACAAGAAAATGGAGAACAGTGTAAGTTACTCGGAAATGAAGTCTCTTTGGGCCAACAGCAAAATCAAATACAAGGGTAAATGCCTGTCCATAGACGCTTGGAAGGCGAAAGGCATCTCCTACCCAGCCCAACTGGAGGAGGAGGGCCATCCCATCACTTTTGCCACACTGAAAGATAGGCACAGGCTACCAGACATCGAGTTCTACAATTTCCTAAAAATCAGAACAGCACTAACAAAGGCCAAACTATCACAACACAATCCATCAATTATACAGTATATGGCGAAACTCAACAGAATAGGCCATCAGGTATCGCACCTTTACAAATTTCTTCGGCCAAGCGCCACCAAACGTAATGAGAAGACATCTAACTACTGGGTAAAACAAGTCAACACCTCACTAAGTGAGCAAGAGCTGGCTCTTCTTTGGGCCTCCCTCTCACGTAACAAAATATCCCCGGTACTATCCCAAACTACATTTTGGCTACTCCTCAAGACTTACTGGACCCCGGCTAGCCTAGCCGCTCTAGGCCTCAGAGAGAACGACCTATGCTGGAACTGCGGCAACGAAAAGGGAGACCTAGCACACCTCATCGTCTACTGCCCAAAAATCAAAACATTATGGGGAAAAATCTTTGACTTCATA
The DNA here is from genome assembly GCF_964261635.1 of Lissotriton helveticus. Lineage (NCBI taxonomy): Eukaryota > Metazoa > Chordata > Amphibia > Caudata > Salamandridae > Lissotriton > Lissotriton helveticus. Next base: position 1,410,573,662 of record NC_136057.1, on the reverse strand, counting down.
AAAAAAGCGCTGGGATGCACACTAAACCCAGAATTCTCTGCCCTCACCACGGTATTCATGATCGCAAGACTTGCCTCACAACATGACAGGGACCTGCTAGACCTCCTACTGACTGCGGCAGTGAAAATGGTCCTGCCCAACTGGAAGGATACAGCTAAGACGTCATACAAAGGTTGGATCAATTGGGTGACGCACCTCAGGGGCGCAGACAACACAGCACTGCAAATCTCACCCTGGAGACCAGCTGCTAGGGGGATGTGGAAATCGCTTGAAGTGTATCTGGACTCCTATGAACCCCGATGATTTCATCTGAGGGGGACGGCTGTCCACAAAACAAAACGCTATAAACCCAGAATAGGCTTATCGCTATAGAACTCTTCTTGTAACCTATCTCCTCCCTTTCTTTGCTACTCTCTCTCTTTCATCTATCCAAATCTCCTAGCAAGACAGTGTTAAGGGGGGCAGCAACTACCTGTAACCATGGCAACACCAACCAAGCTTGGCTGATACCCTATAACGATAAAGCGAATGTGCTTGCCTGTAAAAAATGTAATAAAATATTTTTAAATCAAAAGTAAAGATTTTTTTTTTAATTCTATTTCTTTACTTTTGAACCAATCGCGGCACCTGCACTTTAGCTTAAGATATCTAGAGCTAAAGAGCGGGGTTCGCCATTGTAATGAAAGCAAATAAATCGGAAAAAAAGCATGCAGTCGCCATTTTTCTCTATTTGTTTACTTTTGTTACAATCGCAGCACATGCTCTTTAGCTTTAAACATCTTCAGCTGAAGCGCGAGTGCTGTGATTGGTTCAAGAGTAAACAAATAGAATTTTTTTTTTCCATTTCTTAACGTTTGGAGCAATTGCGGCACCCACGCTTTATCCAGAAGTTTACAGCTAAAGCACGTATGCCGCGATTAATTGGCAGTACCTTAGCTCTCGCATTACTGAAAGTTTGAGCTATTGGTGTTGCATTAAGATTAGCAACGTCAATAGCTCAAATCTTCAGTAATGCGAGAACTATTGCATTGCAAATGCTTGTTCAGGTATAGCTTTCACTTCATTTACTTTATTTTTAACTCCAGGGTCCTAGTCAGCAAGCAGCCTTGCCTTGGGCATCACCTCACTGACAGACAAGCAAACCTTGCCAACCCTCATCCTACCCCTCACGCACAACATAGGCAAGATTTCCACCCTCGACCACCAGTGCCGGGTCATGATCCAACCAGCAGTACACAGCAGGACACAATAAGTATCAGGCCAAAGAAGCATGGTAGTGGTATGGCATTCTAAGCTGCTCTGCAGTCTCTAGCCAAGGGAAGAATGCCAGCCTCCCACAGGGCAGAATGGCCTCTCCAGCCCGGACAGCTGGCAGTTTCTAAACACATACGAATGCTGAAAAAGCGAGGAAGCTTGCTCCCCTGTGGCCAGGCACCCCTACCCTCAAACATAGGTTTATGAAATTCGACATTCTATCTAAATTCAGAGTTTCTCATATATATATATATATATATATATATATATATATATATATATATATATATATATATATATATATATATATATATATATATATACATATATCTCTCAAACAAAGCTCCACGATGCCGGCCAGCAAAAACGGAGAAACTGACACTTTCCTCAGCTTCAGTTACAGGTAATATTTATTTGGTTTTCTTAAAAGTGCATTGCATGTGCAGAAGACACCAGACGCGTTTCGGCGAACCCAGTCGCCTTGCTCACCGGATAAATTTACTGAATACCCCATTGACATTTTTAGAGCACCAACTACCAATCATGTGCACGAACTGTCATCTGACCATTAATCAAAAATGAAAAACTGACGATCTGCATCTTTCAAAGTAATACAGGAAAAAAGACTATCGACAATTATCAACATAGTCGCCTGTTGTGTCTTTTTTTACAAACACGCTGTAAATTACAATATGGGACATTTTACTAGATTGCATATTTTAATTATTAACTTTCCTGTTATTTGAACAAAAGAAATAAATGCAAGAATTAAACGTCATTCCTAGCGCTTCAAAATTAAATGGTGAGTCACTGATTACTACATATATATATATATATATATATACATATATATATATATATACATATTTATATATATATATATATATATATATATATATATATATATTTATATATATATATAGGTAGTAATCAGTGACTCACCATTTAATTTTGAAGCGCTAGGAATGACGATTAATTCTATATATATATATATATAATAATAATAAAATATATATATATATATATATATATATATATATTTATTCACGCTCTATATATATATATATATATATATATATATATATATATATATATATATATATATATATATATATATATTTGGAATGCTGAAAGACAAACAGGAGGGCATAACCCATCTCCATTGTTGGAAACGTCTAGGGGATTTCTGCCACTGACCGAGTCAGATTTAAACAAAAAGACCCCACCTGTGGTCCATAGCATTAGTCCCAATGCAGCCAGGGAATGCACTAGGACACAGATGTTTCTTCATTAAAATGTGTATTTTGCCAACTTCCGTCTACCCCTTGAATTGGGTGACATTAATCAATAAAACAGGTTAAAGTGGATGTGTGTTTCTCATTTTTATACCATACCCCAGGTGTTCATAAGTACAAAAATGCAGTGTTTTAGTTTGTTTAGGCCAAATTACAGATACCTTTGCCATACTGTCCTCCAGGACTGACTTTTACATTGGGTGCTCTAGAGGACAATGTTCTGAGATAATCCTAAACCGTCCGAGTTTCGCATCCTGAGTCACGGGCAAAGATGCAGAATGAAAGTATAGTGAAATTATCTAGCTGATAATGCATTATAGAATATTGATTAATGCTATTACATTACGATGCAGTGACAGTCCACTTTCGCTCTTTAAACCCAATTATTCCTCAAATCACAAGTTGATTCTGTCTTTGAATTGGAACCGATACAGCGCTCCGCTGCCTTTTATATAGTTTTGCACTATATAAGTAGCGCATAAATGCACACATACATACAACATGCTCACTAGGAGCAGCTGGGATTTAGGAAAGCACTAAGGGTTTAGTTAAAAAGTGTTTAAAGAAATATGAGTGTTTGCTTAGTGTACTTACCAAGCTATGCCGTTGACAGCCCTGGGGTGATAGACCATTATGATAATGAAAAGCACAAAGCAAAAGGAAACATGTTGGCGCTCAGAATCTGATTGGTTAGTGGAGAATGATTACATCACAAGTATCACATCTCTAGAAAAAAGTGTTTATCAGTAATAATAGCACTCTCTGTAATCATTCTGATCGGCCAATTCATGGGCTGCTTGGTCTGATTGGTGATAGATCTTCCAGGATGCAGCATGCTTTGCGAACTTTAGCACCTCTACATCAAGAAGCTGCTGACCTCATAAAACCAAGAAGATGAGCACAAGGGCACCCACTGCGGGGTAGATGAAAAATGTATATATTAATTTAATGAATTCTTGCATTCTTAAGGTCAACTGCTAGAACCCCACTCTTGCTTCACCTGATGGGATACATTTCTTTTTCTTTTTTTTGGTCTCCCTTGAGAGTGTGCATGGGCTGTCTATTGCAAGACATATTGTTAGCTTACAGTGGGCTTAGAGCCCGCCCTTTGCTTGCCATTGGGAAACTTTATTGTCACTCTTATTTGCTTGTTTCATATGTGTCAGTTTCTGTAGGCTTCCCTTCCTCTTCTGGTGTTTGTCCCTCCCCTCGAGCATTGACCATTTACTTGCGTTGTTCCACTGCTCCCTTTTCGGGTGCTACTTTTCCTTTGGTCAAGCATGCAAAGAAAGTGCTCTGTGTTCCTCTTTCTCACTTGTGTGTTTCTTTGTGCCTTACCCCCAGCGATTGGCAATCTTGTTCCCTCCCTGTCCACCTTCTATTACCATTCTTGGTTCCACACCACCATTCATTGTCCGTTTTCTTCCCCATCCATACCCTTCCTCTGTTGTTCATGTGCTTACCCATTCCCTCCTGCCCACAGCTCTGTTGTCTGTGTGCTTCCCCATTGTTGTCTCTCGCTTGTCCTACTTTCCTCCCAATCACATTGTTCTCTCCCGCCTGCCTTCCTTCCATGTTGCCTTGTATGCAGCCCGTTCCCCCCACCCCAATCCACTCCTCCTTTAAAAAAAAAGGTTCATTAATGCTATTTTAAAAATATGCGTTTCGTACTTTTTATTTACAAATCTATCTAGATTTGTAGGGGGGCAGGGCGTTTCGTATTTTTTCTTTACAAATCCATCTAGATTTGTGTGGGGGGGGTTTGGGTTTTTGTATGCCTGCACATACAAAATGATGCGCCGGTAATATTATGTTTCTTTAACATTATTTTCAGTCACACAGCTGTTCTGCATGACTCAAAATCGTTAAAAAGAAAGCCAATAGGTCTCAAAGCCGAGACCTTTTGGTTTTGCCAATGCTTGTTTGATTTTCTTTGCTGTCAGTCTCCACAGATTTCGGCTTGACAGTTATGGCTGAAAGCACAGAGAATCATAAAAAATATGAGCTAATATCTGTATATTTTTTATTCTTAAGAATAGCCACAGAGAAGAAAACCTATTTTCAGTCTATTTGAAATTAAGTTAATAGTGAAAAGTTGCCACTTTTAACCTTTTACGTGCAGACTGAATTCTCCACCAATGGGGTGGAGATCTCCATGTGTTCAAGTATAGGGAACATGTAAAGAGTTTATTTTAATTTTAAAAAATGTGAATGCTTTGTTATTTATTAATGTAAATTTATTTTATATATTTACCTTTACCGTAGAACAGATTGAAAAATACAACACTCTTGACCTAATTTTGAATTAAACATTTAATGTTAAAATGTTTCAAATATTTAGTTTTAAAAATATCCCACCTAAACAGAAATGCTCATATTTACTTACAATGAATTAACAAAAAGAAAACAAATAATGTATATAATGAATTTAAATTAATGTTTACAAAAAAAGGTTTAATTTGTTTTTACATTAAAGTTATTAAAATATTTTATCAAAAGGATTTTTTTTCTATTCATACAATATTTAAACATTAAATTAAATATGTATGTGTCTGAAAAGTCAAAATAAATCAATTCATTTTTATATCATTTCCTGTGAAGTTCTATCTTTAGACCCATAATGTATTATTTTCTATTGAAAAGTGTTGCTGTTCCCGTGGATGGCCATGTGTAGGTCTAGACTTACTCCAGGTCTGAGCTGGGGTACATTTATTACTGGTTTTTGGGTCCTTTTTTGCTGTAGTAACTTTAGAAGAGCAGTTTGTGAATGCCCATGGCCTTACTCTTTTGAGGTTGAATGTCTATCTTTCCCTAAATCCTTCTTAGTCCCTCCTAAATTCCTCCGTACTCCTCCCTAAATCACTCCCATTCGCTAGTAAACATTCCCTTTTTTCCAGCCACTCTCCCAGTCCTTCCCAAATTTACTAATAAGTAATAAACTTGGACGTGTGAGGCTCCTTCCAAAAAAAAGATGGGAGAGGTGGAAGTGGACATTTACAGTGAGGTTTTAGAATTGCATTTTGTAGTAAGTAGTATTACTGGGGAAGTATTACAAATAGGGTGCACTTTCCCTGTTTGTCCCGTGGCACAATTTTAAGCAGGTGCACCAGGCTCAAACGTGGACAGTGCACCCTATTATAATAAATGCCCTGCCTCCTGGGCCACCATGAACGTGCGCTGCCCTGGCGACAATGCGGTCAGTGAAATACGGAGTGGCTTCTTCAAAACCATTCTGTGTTTCTCTCTGTAGGTGGCAACCAACCTGCACTTTAGAGAGAGGCCAAAGATCCCCTGCAGGCGGGTGCAGTCAGTGCCTACACCTGCCTGCAAGGAGATGTCTTCAGGGACCAAGGGACACCCTTTTCTTACTCCAGATGGCTGCCCTCAGACGGCACACTGAGAGTGTGCCAACTTTTTTTGGAGCACTTTGCGAGCCTCCTAAGGGCCTGTTTACCTCTGTAATATGGCACGGGCGCAAAAGCACAGAGCAGCCACACTCCCAAGCAAATAATGGAATGCCTTCTTAAGATAGGGCTGGCATGGGGCTGGCTCTACATGTGTGTCGGGGCTATCAGTGTTACAGAAGGGGATGAACAAGCATCTGCGACCCCTTCTGTAATACCAAAGTACCTCAAAGACCTGGACCACCTTCAAAAATACAGCCACTATAGTAATGCTTTACGTACTACAAAAGGCAGTTTGGGAATAGGCCCCACTGTGTTTAGTTTGAAGTACCATTATCTGCTGTTGACAAGGATGGTGCAATCAGGTGGACAGTGGCTTTCCCCCGCCAATTTGGATTTTGCTCTAATTATGACAGTTTCTAAGATTTTTTATTTTTTATTTTTTTTTATTGCAGAGTTAGAAACATGTCCTCAAAGTTAGACCAACCATTACACTTATGACATCATGAAGTTGAAGGGAAAGCAAAACACTACACAGCCAGTTAGCCCACATCCCGGAGGCTGGGCGGCGCGCCATCAGTACCGTGCTCCAAAAGATGTCTCAGTGTAAGCCCTGTTCAGGCATCTGGTCGGTTATATCATGTCGTATCCGCTTTTACCCCCGAAGGCCCACCCCCCCCTTGCACCAGCGGTCCCCAGTGTATTTCCTGGGCGCCAACAGCAGCACTCAATCAAAAACTAAACGGCCCAATCGATCCTTCTGAGCTACAGCTCGGTGCCTAACTACTCCACCAAGAACAACCCCCCCGTCCCTCCCCCCCCCACAACTGCTGCTGATTTAGGTACTGATAAGCCGTGCAAACACCATAGTACATCCCCTGTAGGATCCATTCGCCAACATGTATTCCACATGGAACCCGACTATCCTAGCTCTCCCTCTTCATCCTCCACCATATAATCACGCAGTGCCTGGACCACCATCTCCCACGCCCTAGCTAACTCCAAGCACTTCTCCTTGCCAGACCCAGTGGCCTGCCGCATCCTGATAATACTCTCACAGTTTGACCACTTCAACAACTCATTCATCCACCTCCTCACAGACGGGCCAGCCTTAGCCTTCCAGTGCCAGGTTATCTCTCTTTGAGCCAGCATAATGCCCAGGTCCATAAATTTACTTGTAATTTTTGTCCTCCTGGTATGGGGAAACCAGAGGAGCAAACACGCTGTCACATCAAAGTTCACCTCCCGATCCGTGACTGCATTCAGGAGTTCCCCCACCGCCTGCCAGTATGCCCCTAGTTTTGGGCAGTTCCACAGCATGTGAACCAGATCTACTTCGGGCTCTAAGCATCTCGGGCATACCGCATCGAGCGCCCGGAAATACCGTCTCACCCTCTCCGGTGTCCTGTATGCCCTATGGATAATGAAAAAATGCACTAGTTGAAATCGCGCATTCCTCGTACCCTTCCAAGTCCTTTGCAACACTTGGCTCCAAACCGTGTCCGGTATGGGCTTGCCTACGCTGGCCTCCCATCGCGATTTCAGCGCTAGCAGTGGTTCCAGTCCCTCACTCCGCAGTCGATTATGGAGACAAGTCACCGCTTTAACAGTGCCCGCTGCCATCACCACATATTGGCATGTCACTGCTACCTCTGGCTCCTCCAACCCTTTCCTCCAGTATCGCCGTATCGCTGCCACCACCGCAGCATGCAGCAGGAAAGTCCCGTCCGGTAGACCAAATTTGTCCTGAAGCGTCCGATAGGGGGCCAGTGTTCCCTCCACATACAGATCCCCCACTACCTGCATGCCCAGCTCCTCCCATGCTAACAATTGGGACCAATCACCTCCATGAGGTAGCGCCGTCAGCATCCCCAGCGGTATCTCCGGCGCATATGGGCGGCCTCCCTTTGTCCTCCTTAAACTCCTACGCCAGCATAGTTTAAGCGTTCTTTCTTCTATAGTAAGCTCTCTCACGTCTAGTTTCTGCTGCATTACTATGTAGGACAAGACACACCTCTTGATGCCTAGCCCCCGGTCACGCTCGGGGCCCCTGAATTCTCTGGCTACATTTTGCGTCAAGATCTGAAGTTGGGCCGCCAGATAGTATAATTCAAAGTCCGGAGCTGCCATTCCCCCCTCAGACTAAGGTCGAGTCAGGGTGTCCAATGCCACCCTGCGCCGCCCATGCCCCCAAAGGAAGCTAATCACCAGTGTCCTCAAATCTTTAAAAACCCGCTGCGGGATCCATACCGGCAGTGTCCTGAAATAATAGAGCAGCCGTGGGAGGGCTACCATCTTTAGCAACGCCACACGTCCCAGTACCGACAACGGAAGGGAGGCCCAAAAATCCATGCAGCCTTTCAGCCCACGAATACACCGCTCCACGTTCCCCCCCAAGAGGTCCTCGGCCGTATGGTAAATGCGTACCCCCAGATAGGTGAAACAGGAGGACTCCCACACCACCTCTCTCGTCAGCGGCGGACTGGGCATCCCTTTCCGCAAAGGAAATACACAGGTCTTGGTCCAGTTCACCCTGAGGCCCGATAATTGGCCAAACCTACCCAGCATGTCCACCGCTCCTTCCAGTGACCGCACCGGGTCCGCCAGATATAATAACAAGTCATCGGCATACAACGATATGTAGTGTGATTCCAGTCCCTGCGCTATCCCATTGTATACAGTGCCCGACCTCGCCTGCGCTGCCAATGGCTCCACCGCTAAAGCGAACAACAGAGGGGATAGTGAGCATCCCTGCCTCGTTCCCCTACACACTGGATAAGCCGACGAGACAATAGGCCCCAGCCGCACCCGCGCCGTTGCCGACGAATAAAGCACCCTCGTCCATCGCCTAAAACCGTCACCTACCCCAAACTTCAGCAATACCCCATCCAGATATTCCCACTCGAGACTATCAAAAGCCTTTTCGATGTCGACCGCCAATACCACGGGGTCAAGCTCCGACACCCCAACACCATCCATAATGCGGATCAAACGACGTATGTTCATCGAGGTGTTCCTAGTCGGTATAAATCCCGCCTGGTCCCTATGCACCAACGTGGTCATGTGCGGCAGCAACCTGGCAGCTAGGATGCGACTCAATATCTTGTAGTCCACCGTCAACATGGACAATGGGCGATATGAAGTCACGTCCAATGCGTCTCTGCCCGGCTTCAGCAGCGGCACCACCAGTGCCTCCCTCATTGATTCAGGCAAGCACCCCATTCTCTTCGCTTCCGAGTACACCACCACCAGTCGAGGTGCCAATAGATCCACAAATTTGGCATAAAATTCCACCGGCAGCCCATCTACCCCCGGAGTTTTATTTCGTGCCATATGTTGTATCGCCCCTCTTATCTCCGTCAGTGTTATGGGACCCCCCAGGTCTTTCGCTTCTTCACTATCCAACACCGGTAACGGGATCAGATCCAGGTATTCGCCTATCTCCGAGACCTCTGCCTCTAGAAGGCTTTCATAGAGGCCCGTCTGCCGTGCCATGCCGTGGAGACAAGACCTGGCCGCGCGCACAACGTTATCCTATGGAGAAACGCTGCGCGCGGCCAGGTCTTGTATCCCTTCGTCGGTCTCAGACTGCTGAGACGACGGCTATAGTTCTCGCTTGCGAGAACGCGCTTTCAGTGCGTTCGTCGTAGGCGAGACCTAAAAAGCGGATTGTATTAAATGAACTAAGCTTCCAGGGGAATAAAGTATTCTGGGAAACCTCTTCAGGAAAATTCTTGTAAATAAGAATGTGTGTGTGTGTGTGCATGCATGTATGTTTGTGTGTGTGTCTGAGGGGTGAAAAGCCAGGGCATGGTGGATGTGGAGGAAGGCGGGGGAAGAGGCAGCTTACTCGCAAGTTCTGTGAAGAACCTACACAAACAATTGAGGGTTTATACAACCCTGAGGGTTGGCATTTTCAAATCCCCACCACTTCTGTTCAACAGACAAGTACAGTTGTGACCAGAAGATTACAGACTTGATTGTGTAAATATGTATGTCCCAAAATGAACTGCTTCAATGCATTCTAAATGACAGAAGTACCAACCTCATAATGTCCTCCATCTGTTAGTTACTATATGTGAGCCCATACACTGCAAAGTAACAGAAAATACAAATTTGCTGCAGTTTGTACCCAATTCTTGGCATGTGTGAAGCTGTCCATAGTTTAAATTTTTTTTTTTTACTATTTTCATTACATCATTACTATGTTGCTTGCCTTTTTTACAGTACAGAGATACAGGTCTTAACCATGAGGCAACTTAACATACAGAGCAATGTGACAATCCATCATATTCTAGATATGGTATCTTTCATGATCTACGGGTCATGTGCAAGAGTAGGAATGCTTTTATTGAGATTTTCCTGGTGTCTGGAACATTTATACAACATTCCTAGGTGTTGTGCCAAGTGCTATCACACCAAACTGGGAGAGAATATGGGCTAATGGCTAGGGCGGTCGACCTCGGAGCTGGGGAACCTGGTTCGAGTCTCGGCAGGGATGCTCAGCATTCTGTGATTCTGGGCAAATCACTTAATCTCCTCATGCCTAACAAACATGTATATGTCCGTCTGTAACAAAACTGGTACTCATGTAAAGCGCTCTGATACCTTCGGGTCTAGTTTGCGCTATATAAAACTCCACCAACAAAATAAAACTCCACAAACTGTAATCCTTAAATGGTTACACTTCAAATAAACATACATGAAGCTGTTATAGTAAAGTCGGTTAGGCTTTGGACCCTGACCATGAACCCACTCCTTTTTGGGCAGGTGTTCTGTTTTTTCACTTTTTTTCCTCCAAAAGAATTGCAAATATTTGCAGCTATTGGCTCCTGCTTCACAAATATGCTTGTCACGCCCTATACCTTGTTGTGTTTCTTGCACGACAACTCTAACGTACACTGTTGGCATGTTGTATTGCACTCTTGAATTGATATTCAGAATTGGTGTTCATCAGCTTTGGTGCCTTACTCGCTTGATAAATGAATAAATCCATGAATAAAGCAAGCAGTAACCTTTAAACTGTTTTCTGGGTATTTACCGACTAATAATGGCCAGGTAAGATGTGTGGACTGTTACTAAACATGTTTATATAATTTGACTACCAGAGGACAACAATGTTTTTTTAATCTCCCATAATGGGCCAATTTGAGTGTGGGTTTATGTTTGCATGAATCAAATGATATTGCCTGCCCCGGTCTATCCACATTGAAAAGAAGAGCGTTGCTTCCGTGTCATAGCCTCTGAAGACCCACTGGTGCAAGATGCGGTGTCCTCTAATAAAGAATATAACTGGTAAAGAGACTGTTCATAATGCAGCCAGAATCTATGATGATAATAATGAAGATCAAAATATGAGTGCAGGGGAGGTATGTTCTGAGGCACAGGAGGCTCCATCAACTTGTTAACTTTATCAGTGTGTCTTCCATCCACCTTTTGGCTAAGAGTACTTAAACAAAACACTGGGCAAATTTTTATTTAAAAACTTAAAATACCTTCCCCACGATATACATTCAAGCCAATAAATACTATTCAGGACAAGACATTGCAGTGCAAGGTAGAAACAGTGGCACACTTACCTCTGATGCCTGAAAGCTCATTCACTTGGTATCTATATAATAGGCATTTTTGCTGTGTCCAGCTCACCCCAAGAAGGCCATTTGGTGCCCTGACAGATAATAGATGTTTATTTTTATCTAACTCAACAGTAATTATTTTATCAGCCTCGAAAGGATGGAAGGCAGAGTGGACTCACCGGAATTCAAACCTGTGACCATATGGTCAAAGTGAAACTCCTGGAGTATGTACAAAAGTTCATTAAGCCACCAGACCTGGTCACTGCGATCTCCTCATGCATGATTATGGAAAATATACCCACATATGCATTGATAGCCCATACATAATTGCAGTCCTTTGCTGTAGTTTGATGTCACCTAGTAACGGCAGAATGATGCTGTTAAAAATTGATTTAAAAGAAATCAAGGGACAACGCAGAATAGGAGAGTAAAAAGGCTTATGCAGTCAGTGTGAAAGTGAGCATAAATAAACTGTATTTTTGTAATATAGCCAAGTTTCGGAAATAGCATAGTTTGAAATAAAACAGGCGTGGGGTGTGTGTGTTTATGTCTGAGGGGTGAAAACATGGTGGATGCGGAGGAAAGAGGGGGGAAGAGGCAGCTGACTCGCCAGTTCTTCGAAGCTTCGGTTGCCTTGGGCCCCAGGAAACAGCAACGCGATCAGATACCAGGAGCAGCCACGAGGAAGAGGCACGTCAACAACGCGGACAACATCCTCATTATGAAAAAACAACCTAGAACCTCTATTGAGGCCCTTACTGAAATTATAGGAATATACTCAAAGCACTCAGGATATAAACTCAACAGGGACAAATCAGAATGTAAACCCCCTTAACATCCACACTACTAGGGACACTCTAGGGGGCTCAGGCATGACCTGGCAGACAGGTTTCATCAAATACCTTGGGATACACTTCGGAAACGACCTTAGGTCCACACTAGACCAAAACGAGAAGGTACTGCTAGGGAAAATAAGGACGCTCTTGGAGTCCTGGTCTTCCAAATTTATAACCCGGTGGGGCAGAATAGAAACGATCAAGATGATGATCAAGATGATGATCATACCAATGATGTGAGCATGCTACCACTTCTCCTCACCGACGACTTCCATCGCAAGGTGGACAACCTGATTAGCAAATTCCTATGGCGAGGCAAAAAAGCACGTATAAGTATTAAAAAGCTAAGCCTAGACAAAGAACTGGGAGGACTAAACCTAGCAGGCCATAGAACCTTCCAAACTGCTTTCCTAGAAAAACAGGGAGCCTACTGAATGTTACCACCTCAAGGGTACACGCCGGTATGGCTATTAATTGAGTGAGCCATTCTAAATAACCTCAATCCACTGGTACTACTAACAGCCAATAAGCACACACACGCCCCCAGCCCAATATTCAAAAACACCAAAATTGCCCTACTCAAAATAGACAAGAAAATGGAGAACAGTGTAAGTTACTCGGAAATGAAGTCTCTTTGGGCCAACAGCAAAATCAAATACAAGGGTAAATGCCTGTCCATAGACGCTTGGAAGGCGAAAGGCATCTCCTACCCAGCCCAACTGGAGGAGGAGGGCCATCCCATCACTTTTGCCACACTGAAAGATAGGCACAGGCTACCAGACATCGAGTTCTACAATTTCCTAAAAATCAGAACAGCACTAACAAAGGCCAAACTATCACAACACAATCCATCAATTATACAGTATATGGCGAAACTCAACAGAATAGGCCATCAGGTATCGCACCTTTACAAATTTCTTCGGCCAAGCGCCACCAAACGTAATGAGAAGACATCTAACTACTGGGTAAAACAAGTCAACACCTCACTAAGTGAGCAAGAGCTGGCTCTTCTTTGGGCCTCCCTCTCACGTAACAAAATATCCCCGGTACTATCCCAAACTACATTTTGGCTACTCCTCAAGACTTACTGGACCCCGGCTAGCCTAGCCGCTCTAGGCCTCAGAGAGAACGACCTATGCTGGAACTGCGGCAACGAAAAGGGAGACCTAGCACACCTCATCGTCTACTGCCCAAAAATCAAAACATTATGGGGAAAAATCTTTGACTTCATAAAAAAAGCGCTGGGATGCACACTAAACCCAGAATTCTCTGCCCTCACCACGGTATTCATGATCGCAAGACTTGCCTCACAACATGACAGGGACCTGCTAGACCTCCTACTGACTGCGGCAGTGAAAATGGTCCTGCCCAACTGGAAGGATACAGCTAAGACGTCATACAAAGGTTGGATCAATTGGGTGACGCACCTCAGGGGCGCAGACAACACAGCACTGCAAATCTCACCCTGGAGACCAGCTGCTAGGGGGATGTGGAAATCGCTTGAAGTGTATCTGGACTCCTATGAACCCCGATGATTTCATCTGAGGGGGACGGCTGTCCACAAAACAAAACACTATAAACCCAGAATAGGCTTATCGCTATAGTACTCTTCTTGTAACCTATCTCCTCCCTTTCTTTGCTACTCTCTCTCTTTCATCTATCCAAATCTCCTAGCAAGACAGTGTTAAGGGGGGCAGCAACTACCTGTAACCATGGCAACACCAACCAAGCTTGGCTGATACCCTATAACGATAAAGCGAATGTGCTTGCCTGTAAAAAATGTAATAAAATATTTTTAAATCAAAAGTAAAGATTTTTTTTTTAATTCTATTTCTTTACTTTTGAACCAATCGCGGCACCTGCACTTTAGCTTAAGATATCTAGAGCTAAAGAGCGGGGTTCGCCATTGTAATGAAAGCAAATAAATCGGAAAAAAAGCATGCAGTCGCCATTTTTTTCTATTTGTTTACTTTTGTTACAATCGCAGCACATGCTCTTTAGCTTTAAACATCTTCAGCTGAAGCGCGAGTGCTGTGATTGGTTCAAGAGTAAACAAATAGAATTTTTTTTTTCCATTTCTTAACGTTTGGAGCAATTGCGGCACCCACGCTTTATCCAGAAGTTTACAGCTAAAGCACGTATGCCGCGATTAATTGGCAGTACCTTAGCTCTCGCATTACTGAAAGTTTGAGCTATTGGTGTTGCATTAAGATTAGCAACGTCAATAGCTCAAATCTTCAGTAATGCGAGAACTATTGCATTGCAAATGCTTGTTCAGGTATAGCTTTCACTTCATTTACTTTATTTTTAACTCCAGGGTCCTAGTCAGCAAGCAGCCTTGCCTTGGGCATCACCTCACTGACAGACAAGCAAACCTTGCCAACCCTCATCCTACCCCTCACGCACAACATAGGCAAGATTTCCACCCTCGACCACCAGTGCCGGGTCATGATCCAACCAGCAGTACACAGCAGGACACAATAAGTATCAGGCCAAAGAAGCATGGTAGTGGTATGGCATTCTAAGCTGCTCTGCAGTCTCTAGCCAAGGGAAGAATGCCAGCCTCCCACAGGGCAGAATGGCCTCTCCAGCCCGGACAGCTGGCAGTTTCTAAACACATACGAATGCTGAAAAAGCGAGGAAGCTTGCTCCCCTGTGGCCAGGCACCCCTACCCTCAAACATAGGTTTATGAAATTCGACATTCTATCTAAATTCAGAGTTTCTCATATATATATATATATATATATATATATATATATATATATATATATATATATATATATATATATATATATATATATATATATATATATATATATATATATATATATATATATATATATATATATATATATATATATGCATATATCGCTCAAACAAAGCTCCACGATGCCGGCCAGCAAAAACGGAGAAACTGACACTTTCCTCAGCTTCAGTTACAGGTAATATTTATTTGGTTTTCTTAAAAGTGCATTGCATGTGCAGAAGACACCAGACGCGTTTCGGCGAACCCAGTCGCCTTGCTCACCGGATAAATTTACTGAATACCCCATTGACATTTTTAGAGCACCAACTACCAATCATGTGCACGAACTGTCATCTGACCATTAATCAAAAATGAAAAACTGACGATCTGCATCTTTCAAAGTAATACAGGAAAAAAGACTATCGACAATTATCAACATAGTCGCCTGTTGTGTCTTTTTTTACAAACACGCTGTAAATTACAATATGGGACATTTTACTAGATTGCATATTTTAATTATTAACTTTCCTGTTATTTGAACAAAAGAAATAAATGCAAGAATTAAACGTCATTCCTAGCGCTTCAAAATTAAATGGTGAGTCACTGATTACTACATATATATATATATATATATATACATATATATATATATATATATATACATATTTATATATATATATATATATATATATATATTTATATATATATATAGGTAGTAATCAGTGACTCACCATTTAATTTTGAAGCGCTAGGAATGACGATTAATTCTATATATATATATATATAATAATAATAAAATATATATATATATATATATATATATATATATATTTATTCACGCTCTATATATATATATATATATATATATATATATATATATATATATATATATATTTTGGAATGCTGAAAGACAAACAGGAGGGCATAACCCATCTCCATTGTTGGAAACGTCTAGGGGATTTCTGCCACTGACCGAGTCAGATTTAAACAAAAAGACCCCACCTGTGGTCCATAGCATTAGTCCCAATGCAGCCAGGGAATGCACTAGGACACAGATGTTTCTTCATTAAAATGTGTATTTTGCCAACTTCCGTCTACCCCTTGAATTGGGTGACATTAATCAATAAAACAGGTTAAAGT
Organism: Lissotriton helveticus; assembly: GCF_964261635.1. NCBI lineage: Eukaryota > Metazoa > Chordata > Amphibia > Caudata > Salamandridae > Lissotriton > Lissotriton helveticus. Next base: position 1,410,557,410 of record NC_136057.1, on the reverse strand, counting down.
GGATGTGTGTTTCTCATTTTTATACCATACCCCAGGTGTTCATAAGTACAAAAATGCAGTGTTTTAGTTTGTTTAGGCCAAATTACAGATACCTTTGCCATACTGTCCTCCAGGACTGACTTTTACATTGGGTGCTCTAGAGGACAATGTTCTGAGATAATCCTAAACCGTCCGAGTTTCGCATCCTGAGTCACGGGCAAAGATGCAGAATGAAAGTATAGTGAAATTATCTAGCTGATAATGCATTATAGAATATTGATTAATGCTATTACATTACGATGCAGTGACAGTCCACTTTCGCTCTTTAAACCCAATTATTCCTCAAATCACAAGTTGATTCTGTCTTTGAATTGGAACCGATACAGCGCTCCGCTGCCTTTTATATAGTTTTGCACTATATAAGTAGCGCATAAATGCACACATACATACAACATGCTCACTAGGAGCAGCTGGGATTTAGGAAAGCACTAAGGGTTTAGTTAAAAAGTGTTTAAAGAAATATGAGTGTTTGCTTAGTGTACTTACCAAGCTATGCCGTTGACAGCCCTGGGGTGATAGACCATTATGATAATGAAAAGCACAAAGCAAAAGGAAACATGTTGGCGCTCAGAATCTGATTGGTTAGTGGAGAATGATTACATCACAAGTATCACATCTCTAGAAAAAAGTGTTTATCAGTAATAATAGCACTCTCTGTAATCATTCTGATCGGCCAATTCATGGGCTGCTTGGTCTGATTGGTGATAGATCTTCCAGGATGCAGCATGCTTTGCGAACTTTAGCACCTCTACATCAAGAAGCTGCTGACCTCATAAAACCAAGAAGATGAGCACAAGGGCACCCACTGCGGGGTAGATGAAAAATGTATATATTAATTTAATGAATTCTTGCATTCTTAAGGTCAACTGCTAGAACCCCACTCTTGCTTCACCTGATGGGATACATTTCTTTTTCTTTTTTTTGGTCTCCCTTGAGAGTGTGCATGGGCTGTCTATTGCAAGACATATTGTTAGCTTACAGTGGGCTTAGAGCCCGCCCTTTGCTTGCCATTGGGAAACTTTATTGTCACTCTTATTTGCTTGTTTCATATGTGTCAGTTTCTGTAGGCTTCCCTTCCTCTTCTGGTGTTTGTCCCTCCCCTCGAGCATTGACCATTTACTTGCGTTGTTCCACTGCTCCCTTTTCGGGTGCTACTTTTCCTTTGGTCAAGCATGCAAAGAAAGTGCTCTGTGTTCCTCTTTCTCACTTGTGTGTTTCTTTGTGCCTTACCCCCAGCGATTGGCAATCTTGTTCCCTCCCTGTCCACCTTCTATTACCATTCTTGGTTCCACACCACCATTCATTGTCCGTTTTCTTCCCCATCCATACCCTTCCTCTGTTGTTCATGTGCTTACCCATTCCCTCCTGCCCACAGCTCTGTTGTCTGTGTGCTTCCCCATTGTTGTCTCTCGCTTGTCCTACTTTCCTCCCAATCACATTGTTCTCTCCCGCCTGCCTTCCTTCCATGTTGCCTTGTATGCAGCCCGTTCCCCCCACCCCAATCCACTCCTCCTTTAAAAAAAAAGGTTCATTAATGCTATTTTAAAAATATGCGTTTCGTACTTTTTATTTACAAATCTATCTAGATTTGTAGGGGGGCAGGGCGTTTCGTATTTTTTCTTTACAAATCCATCTAGATTTGTGTGGGGGGGGTTTGGGTTTTTGTATGCCTGCACATACAAAATGATGCGCCGGTAATATTATGTTTCTTTAACATTATTTTCAGTCACACAGCTGTTCTGCATGACTCAAAATCGTTAAAAAGAAAGCCAATAGGTCTCAAAGCCGAGACCTTTTGGTTTTGCCAATGCTTGTTTGATTTTCTTTGCTGTCAGTCTCCACAGATTTCGGCTTGACAGTTATGGCTGAAAGCACAGAGAATCATAAAAAATATGAGCTAATATCTGTATATTTTTTATTCTTAAGAATAGCCACAGAGAAGAAAACCTATTTTCAGTCTATTTGAAATTAAGTTAATAGTGAAAAGTTGCCACTTTTAACCTTTTACGTGCAGACTGAATTCTCCACCAATGGGGTGGAGATCTCCATGTGTTCAAGTATAGGGAACATGTAAAGAGTTTATTTTAATTTTAAAAAATGTGAATGCTTTGTTATTTATTAATGTAAATTTATTTTATATATTTACCTTTACCGTAGAACAGATTGAAAAATACAACACTCTTGACCTAATTTTGAATTAAACATTTAATGTTAAAATGTTTCAAATATTTAGTTTTAAAAATATCCCACCTAAACAGAAATGCTCATATTTACTTACAATGAATTAACAAAAAGAAAACAAATAATGTATATAATGAATTTAAATTAATGTTTACAAAAAAAGGTTTAATTTGTTTTTACATTAAAGTTATTAAAATATTTTATCAAAAGGATTTTTTTTCTATTCATACAATATTTAAACATTAAATTAAATATGTATGTGTCTGAAAAGTCAAAATAAATCAATTCATTTTTATATCATTTCCTGTGAAGTTCTATCTTTAGACCCATAATGTATTATTTTCTATTGAAAAGTGTTGCTGTTCCCGTGGATGGCCATGTGTAGGTCTAGACTTACTCCAGGTCTGAGCTGGGGTACATTTATTACTGGTTTTTGGGTCCTTTTTTGCTGTAGTAACTTTAGAAGAGCAGTTTGTGAATGCCCATGGACTTACTCTTTTGAGGTTGAATGTCTATCTTTCCCTAAATCCTTCTTAGTCCCTCCTAAATTCCTCCGTACTCCTCCCTAAATCACTCCCATTCGCTAGTAAACATTCCCTTTTTTCCAGCCACTCTCCCAGTCCTTCCCAAATTTACTAATAAGTAATAAACTTGGACGTGTGAGGCTCCTTCCAAAAAAAAGATGGGAGAGGTGGAAGTGGACATTTACAGTGAGGTTTTAGAATTGCATTTTGTAGTAAGTAGTATTACTGGGGAAGTATTACAAATAGGGTGCACTTTCCCTGTTTGTCCCGTGGCACAATTTTAAGCAGGTGCACCAGGCTCAAACGTGGACAGTGCACCCTATTATAATAAATGCCCTGCCTCCTGGGCCACCATGAACGTGCGCTGCCCTGGCGACAATGCGGTCAGTGAAATACGGAGTGGCTTCTTCAAAACCATTCTGTGTTTCTCTCTGTAGGTGGCAACCAACCTGCACTTTAGAGAGAGGCCAAAGATCCCCTGCAGGCGGGTGCAGTCAGTGCCTACACCTGCCTGCAAGGAGATGTCTTCAGGGACCAAGGGACACCCTTTTCTTACTCCAGATGGCTGCCCTCAGACGGCACACTGAGAGTGTGCCAACTTTTTTTGGAGCACTTTGCGAGCCTCCTAAGGGCCTGTTTACCTCTGTAATATGGCACGGGCGCAAAAGCACAGAGCAGCCACACTCCCAAGCAAATAATGGAATGCCTTCTTAAGATAGGGCTGGCATGGGGCTGGCTCTACATGTGTGTCGGGGCTATCAGTGTTACAGAAGGGGATGAACAAGCATCTGCGACCCCTTCTGTAATACCAAAGTACCTCAAAGACCTGGACCACCTTCAAAAATACAGCCACTATAGTAATGCTTTACGTACTACAAAAGGCAGTTTGGGAATAGGCCCCACTGTGTTTAGTTTGAAGTACCATTATCTGCTGTTGACAAGGATGGTGCAATCAGGTGGACAGTGGCTTTCCCCCGCCAATTTGGATTTTGCTCTAATTATGACAGTTTCTAAGATTTTTTTATTTTTTATTTTTTTTTATTGCAGAGTTAGAAACATGTCCTCAAAGTTAGACCAACCATTACACTTATGACATCATGAAGTTGAAGGGAAAGCAAAACACTACACAGCCAGTTAGCCCACATCCCGGAGGCTGGGCGGCGCGCCATCAGTACCGTGCTCCAAAAGATGTCTCAGTGTAAGCCCTGTTCAGGCATCTGGTCGGTTATATCATGTCGTATCCGCTTTTACCCCCGAAGGCCCACCCCCCCCTTGCACCAGCGGTCCCCAGTGTATTTCCTGGGCGCCAACAGCAGCACTCAATCAAAAACTAAACGGCCCAATCGATCCTTCTGAGCTACAGCTCGGTGCCTAACTACTCCACCAAGAACAACCCCCCCGTCCCTCCCCCCCCCACAACTGCTGCTGATTTAGGTACTGATAAGCCGTGCAAACACCATAGTACATCCCCTGTAGGATCCATTCGCCAACATGTATTCCACATGGAACCCGACTATCCTAGCTCTCCCTCTTCATCCTCCACCATATAATCACGCAGTGCCTGGACCACCATCTCCCACGCCCTAGCTAACTCCAAGCACTTCTCCTTGCCAGACCCAGTGGCCTGCCGCATCCTGATAATACTCTCACAGTTTGACCACTTCAACAACTCATTCATCCACCTCCTCACAGACGGGCCAGCCTTAGCCTTCCAGTGCCAGGTTATCTCTCTTTGAGCCAGCATAATGCCCAGGTCCATAAATTTACTTGTAATTTTTGTCCTCCTGGTATGGGGAAACCAGAGGAGCAAACACGCTGTCACATCAAAGTTCACCTCCCGATCCGTGACTGCATTCAGGAGTTCCCCCACCGCCTGCCAGTATGCCCCTAGTTTTGGGCAGTTCCACAGCATGTGAACCAGATCTACTTCGGGCTCTAAGCATCTCGGGCATACCGCATCGAGCGCCCGGAAATACCGTCTCACCCTCTCCGGTGTCCTGTATGCCCTATGGATAATGAAAAAATGCACTAGTTGAAATCGCGCATTCCTCGTACCCTTCCAAGTCCTTTGCAACACTTGGCTCCAAACCGTGTCCGGTATGGGCTTGCCTACGCTGGCCTCCCATCGCGATTTCAGCGCTAGCAGTGGTTCCAGTCCCTCACTCCGCAGTCGATTATGGAGACAAGTCACCGCTTTAACAGTGCCCGCTGCCATCACCACATATTGGCATGTCACTGCTACCTCTGGCTCCTCCAACCCTTTCCTCCAGTATCGCCGTATCGCTGCCACCACCGCAGCATGCAGCAGGAAAGTCCCGTCCGGTAGACCAATTTTGTCCTGAAGCGTCCGATAGGGGGCCAGTGTTCCCTCCACATACAGATCCCCCACTACCTGCAGGCCCAGCTCCTCCCATGCTAACAATTGGGACCAATCACCTCCATGAGGTAGCGCCGTCAGCATCCCCAGCGGTATCTCCGGCGCATATGGGCGGCCTCCCTTTGTCCTCCTTAAACTCCTACGCCAGCATAGTTTAAGCGTTCTTTCTTCTATAGTAAGCTCTCTCACGTCTAGTTTCTGCTGCATTACTATGTAGGACAAGACACACCTCTTGATGCCTAGCCCCCGGTCACGCTCGGGGCCCCTGAATTCTCTGGCTACATTTTGCGTCAAGATCTGAAGTTGGGCCGCCAGATAGTATAATTCAAAGTCCGGAGCTGCCATTCCCCCCTCAGACTAAGGTCGAGTCAGGGTGTCCAATGCCACCCTGCGCCGCCCATGCCCCCAAAGGAAGCTAATCACCAGTGTCCTCAAATCTTTAAAAACCCGCTGCGGGATCCATACCGGCAGTGTCCTGAAATAATAGAGCAGCCGTGGGAGGGCTACCATCTTTAGCAACGCCACACGTCCCAGTACCGACAACGGAAGGGAGGCCCAAAAATCCATGCAGCCTTTCAGCCCACGAATACACCGCTCCACGTTCCCCCCCAAGAGGTCCTCGGCCGTATGGTAAATGCGTACCCCCAGATAGGTGAAACAGGAGGACTCCCACACCACCTCTCTCGTCAGCGGCGGACTGGGCATCCCTTTCCGCAAAGGAAATACACAGGTCTTGGTCCAGTTCACCCTGAGGCCCGATAATTGGCCAAACCTACCCAGCATGTCCACCGCTCCTTCCAGTGACCGCACCGAGTCCGCCAGATATAATAACAAGTCATCGGCATACAACGATATGTAGTGTGATTCCAGTCCCTGCGCTATCCCATTGTATACAGTGCCCGACCTCGCCTGCGCTGCCAATGGCTCCACCGCTAAAGCGAACAACAGAGGGGATAGTGAGCATCCCTGCCTCGTTCCCCTACACACTGGATAAGCCGACGAGACAATAGGCCCCAGCCGCACCCGCGCCGTTGCCGACGAATAAAGCACCCTCGTCCATCGCCTAAAACCGTCACCTACCCCAAACTTCAGCAATACCCCATCCAGATATTCCCACTCGAGACTATCAAAAGCCTTTTCGATGTCGACCGCCAATACCACGGGGTCAAGCTCCGACACCCCAACACCATCCATAATGCGGATCAAACGACGTATGTTCATCGAGGTGTTCCTAGTCGGTATAAATCCCGCCTGGTCCCTATGCACCAACGTGGTCATGTGCGGCAGCAACCTGGCAGCTAGGATGCGACTCAATATCTTGTAGTCCACCGTCAACATGGACAATGGGCGATATGAAGTCACGTCCAATGCGTCTCTGCCCGGCTTCAGCAGCGGCACCACCAGTGCCTCCCTCATTGATTCAGGCAAGCACCCCATTCTCTTCGCTTCCGAGTACACCACCACCAGTCGAGGTGCCAATAGATCCACAAATTTGGCATAAAATTCCACCGGCAGCCCATCTACCCCCGGAGTTTTATTTCGTGCCATATGTTGTATCGCCCCTCTTATCTCCGTCAGTGTTATGGGACCCCCCAGGTCTTTCGCTTCTTCACTATCCAACACCGGTAACGGGATCAGATCCAGGTATTCGCCTATCTCCGAGACCTCTGCCTCTAGAAGGCTTTCATAGAGGCCCGTGTAATAGGATCGAAATCGTGCCAGTACCGCTGATTGCGAATAGACCACCTCCCCGTCTTCCCTTCGTATACTCATTACTGGGCACCCCCTAGGCTCCGGATCAGCTAGTTTGGCTAAGAGCGTACCCACCTTATCACGCTCCTCATGCACCTTAGTAGCATACGCCTTATAATCATAGCACCGCAGCCGCTCCGTCTCAGTCGCCACTGCTTCTTTCGCCCGCAGCATTTGTTCCTGCAAGTCCGGCCGCTCAGGCCTACGTTGTTCCAGCTCTCTCAACACCTCCTCCGCTTTTGTAAGATCATTCAAAACTGCTTTCCTCTCAGTCGAAAATCTGCCCATACAGACCCCTCTCACCACCACCTTCATTGCATCCCATTCCACCGTTCTGGTCGAGGCCGAGCCTCCATTCTCCCTAAAATAACAGTCTATGCCCTGTCGAACCGTGTCACTAAACACCGGATCTCCCAGTGTATCAGGCCGCAGCCGCCACGACGGAACCGCTGATCTCGCCTGCTGCCACTGCATTGATATCATTAAAGGGTTATGATCCGATATGGTCCTGGCTAAATATTCAGACTGAGTTACGACCGCTGCTAGGGGACCGCTGCACAGCACAGAATCCAGCCTAACATGCAAGTCATGAAGTGCAGAAAAGTAGGAGTAATCCCTAATCTCACGATGCTGTTCCCTCCACACATCTTTCAATCCCCACCTCTCCTGCCATTCCTTCCTGTGGGTCGCTAGCCTGCGCACCGGGGAGTCAACCAACGGGGGATGCGACCTATCCAGCTGCACATCAGTTATTGAATTAAAGTCTCCTGCTAGCAAGAGAGGGCCCGCCAAGAAGTAGGCCAGCGAGCTTGACAAACCCTCAAAGAAGTGGGCCTGATCAGAGTTGGGGGCATAAATATTGCACAGGATCACTTCTCTGCCACTAAGTCGCCCCTCAACCACTACATATCTGCCCTCAGGATCAATCCGCTGACTCGTCATTTGGAACCGCGTGCTCCCTCTTATCCAAATCAGCACCCCTCTAGCGAACGCTGAGTATGTTGTGCCAAAAACCTGCCCACGCCACCTCTTCTGCAATGCCCCACATTCTTTTTTGGATAAATGGGTTTCCTGCAGCATTGCTATCTGAACACCCCGCCTCACTAAGTAAGCATGTACCTTATGACGTTTCCCCATTGTACGCAGCCCTCGAACATTCCATGTGATACATTTCAAATTAGGTAATGTCCCCATGATGTACCGTTCCAAACCAAAGTCTCAGGCAACAATTCTTCCCCGCATTGCAGCAGTTGTACAACCCCTTCAAAACATCCCCAACAAGCCCCCAAACCCCACTCCCCAGGACAGGACCTAATAACCCAGCTTCAGCCCCGTTCCAAACCATCAACACCCCACACATTGTGCTAACCTGTGGTTGCCACCACAGAAGGCCTTAAGGGCCTCGAGAGGTCGGTGGAGTGCCGACCAGGGGTAGGCGGAGCCCCAATCCTACGCCCATGGTCCCATACTGTTCGTGCAGCCCCATACCTGGTAGTCCTAGAAATGTCCGGAGAGTCCCCACCAGCTAATATCACAGGATTGTCCAGCGTTCCCCAGCCTCACTCATTGAGCATACCATCTGAGGTTTGCGGTGTGACCACCGGACCCCCCGCACTCCCCGCTTCTGAGTCGTCGCCCCCGGATTTCTCCTCCTCCTCCTCCGACCCTCCAGATGTCTTCTCCTGTTGCGATCTTGTGATGTTCGCCGTCGCAGCCAGCGCTCCCATCCTGTCCGCTGCCATTTGCTTTTCTCGCTCAGTCTGTTTAAGTTTGTTCCGAGAGCGGATACGCTGCGATTTTCTAATCCGTACCGGTTGAGGCCGCTCCCTCCCGCTCTTGTGTGCACGATCTGTCCCTGCACAGTACAGTTCCAGCCACGACCACGCCTCATCAGGGGTCTGGAAGAAGTGGGTCCTATCATCAATGATCACTCTCAGTTTCGCAGGAAAGAGCAAAGAATATTGGATCCCTTCCTCTCGTAGTTCCCTTTTTACTGACAAAAAGGAAGCTCTGCATTTCTGAACTTCCTGAGTGTAATCTGGGAAGATCGTGACCCTGCTATTGTCCACTTGGAAGGGGCCCTGGGATCGTGCCCTCTGTATCAGTAGGTCGCGGTCCTTGTATTTTTTTGTAAATTTTTTTTATTGCAGCAATATCAGACAATCAAACAGCAGTTTCCATCATCTCTCCTTGGTTCGCATGTGGTGTGTCGCCCCTCCCTCCAGTATTACACAGCCATTCAGCTCACAACCCATAGGTCGAGCGGCAACAGCACGTTGGGAAGAAAAAGTTAACAGGAGCGTTCAGTTCATGCCCATAGCCACCAATCGGAGGAGGAATAACATGGCTGCTTTTGGTCCTAACATTCTCTACTTCCTGACCCAAGGCCCAATGAACCAAGAGCCTCTTGTCACCCAACCCGAACAAACCCCCCCCCCCCTTCCCCACAACATCCCCAACCCCAACAACCCCTCCACCCCCGCCCAAGACCACCCCTAATAGCCCTCCCACCCCTGACCAGTCCCCCCTCCCCCCCAGGCGTGCCAAAGTACCGCCCAATCAGATTCGTAATCCCAACCACAGGACCAGATCCGGGATGTAGCACCAGGAGTCATCAGCTATCATTCGTAAGTCCTCACAGTGGAACTCAAAGGTAGGGAAGCAGCAAATCAGGTCTAGGCCGTCCCCCCGTCTGACGGGCGCTCCGCCGGAGCCGGACTATGTCCCGGGGAGTCCTCCTCCTCCATGTCCACGATAGTGAGTCCCAGGACCATCCCCTCCCACGCCCTGGCCCTCTCCAGTGCTGTGTCGTTACCTGCCCTGAGCGCGGCTCGTAGGCGAACCTCACCCTCACACCTAGCCCACTTATACAGTTCAGACCTCCAGCGCCCTATCCCAGGGCCCCGGGACGCCTTCCATTGGGACGTGATGGCTCGCTTCGCCAGGATGAGCCCCAAGTCCAGAAATTTGCTAGTGGTTTTGTTTTTTGAAGTGTGTGGGAACCAGTGTAGTATGCAATGCGCCATGGTGAGTTGCAGGTCCCTTTCCGTCACCTCCCGTAGAACCTCCACTACTTCCTCCCAAAAGGGCCCCAGCTCGGGACATGACCAGAACATGTGTTGGAAGTCGGCGGGATCTGCCGGGCAACGTGGGCAGGATGCCGGATTGGCCGGGAAGTATGTATGTAATTTATCAGGGGTCAGGTAGGCCCTATGCAGGACATAAAAGTGCACCAGCTGGAACCTTGCGTTGCGTGTGCTATTTCGGGCCCCCTCCAGTATTCCCTTCCATGCCTCCTCGGGGATCTCAGTCGCCAAGTCAGCCTCCCATTTCGCCTTCAAGGCCAGCAGTGGAGCGACAGATTCCGAGATCATGCGACGAGACAGGCACGCGACAGCCTTGACCGTCCCTGTCATCATCACGATGTACTGGCAGCCCAGAGACAATGGTGGCTCCGACATGCCTGTTCCCCAGTGTCTGCGGATCGCCGCCGTTAGGGCCGCATGAAGGAGGAAGTCCCCGCCTGCCAACCCAAAGCGGTCCTGGAGAAGATCAAAGGGTAACATCGCCCCGTTTTCGTACAGGTCACCCATGGATGACAGCCCCCGCTGATCCCATCCTTCTAGCCCGCGCCACGAGCCCCCGTGCGGAAGTGCCCCGCAGAGTCCAAGAGGGATCTCAGGTGCGTACGGAATCGCAATATCACACCTCCGGCGATATCTGTTCCAGCATTTCCGGGCCGTCGCAAACTCCTGTGTGAGGTGGAAATCCCCCATCGGTAGTCCCAGGACGATCCGCGACAGCACCTGGACTGGACCCGCCGGTTCTCCCGATCCGTCTGTCCCTCCCCTGGCCCGTGCTACCCATTGCGTCAGCCATTGCAGCTGTGCCGCCAAGTAGTAGAGATCGTAGTCCGGCACTGCCAGCCCGCCATCCGCTCTAGGGCGGAGAAGTGTGGCATGGGCCACCCTGCGCCTGCCTGCCCCCCACAAAAAGCCTATGACCATCGATCGCAGTCGCCGAAAGTAGCTCGCCGGGATCCAGATCGGGAGGGTCCCGAAGAAGTAAAGCAATCGTGGTAAGGTCACCATCTTGAGCAGCGCCACCCTCCCCATGAGTGATAGCGGGAGGGTACCCCAAAAGTCGAAGTTCCCTTTAGCATGCCTGATCGCCGACCCGATATTCCCCTCAAGGATATCGGCCCTGTCGTGGAAGATCGTGGTGCCAAGGTATCGTAGGCCTCTCTCCACCCAGGTCACGCCCTCCGTTCCCTGCGGGCACTTTCCCCGCGGGCGGGTCGGAAATAGGTGGGACTTCGCCCAGTTCACACGAAGACCGGAGACATTGCTCAGCGAGTGCAGGAGAGCCTTAGCACCACGCAGAGAGTCCGCCGAGTCAGCCAGGAACATCAGCAGATCATCTGCGTACAATGCTATGTGGTGTACCTGGCCATAGACGTCCAGTCCCTGGTACGCCCGGCCCAGCCGGGCTCGTGCTGCAAGGGGTTCGACAGCCAAGGCAAATAGTAAGGGGGAGAGAGGGCATCCCTGACGGGTGCCCCTGCCCACCCTGCACATCTCAGAGATAACCCTCCCTGTCCTGACTCTCGCCGTCGCTTCTTGGTAGAGCAGTCCCGTCCACCCCACGAAGCCTTCCCCAAGGCCCAACGCTCGTAAGACATGGAATAAGTAAGGCCATTCCAAGCTGTCAAATGCCTTCTCCATATCGACAGCAAACACCACCGCCTCGTCTCCATCATAAGTGTCGGCCTCCAGTATGTGTAAGAGTCGCCGCACATTAAGCGCCGTATTGCGGGCCGGGATGAAGCCCGACTGGTCCGCATGCACCAGCCTGGACATGTGAGGGAGCAATCTCGTCGCCAAAATCTTGCTCAGGATTTTGTAATCCAGGTTAAGCATGGACAGCGGGCGGTAAGCCGATCTGTCCCATGGATCCTTACCCGGCTTCAGAAGGGGGACAATCAACGCCTCTCTCGTGGTCTCGGGTAGATAGCCCAATCGCCTTGATTCATTGTACAGCCACGTCAGCCGGGGCGCAAGGAGGTCCACGTAGGTGAGGTAGAATTCCGCAGGGAATCCATCAGTGCCCGGCGTCTTATTCCTAGCCATACTCTTAATGGCGACTCGTACCTCTCTCTCCGCGATTTTGTCCCCGAGCCGTTTCGCATCCTCCTCACCTAGGTCCGGCAGGTCTAGGTCCTCCATAAAGGTCTGGAACTCCGCCAACGAAGGGAGGACCCTGCTGCGATATAGCTCAGTATAGTAGTCGTAGAACAACGCGTTGATCCCCTGCTGATCGAATCTCGCCGCTCCCGTGTGATCTCGGAGCTCAAGGATGACCGAGCCCCGGCGGGCCGGGTTGGCCAGCCAGGCCAGGAGGGCCCCCGATTTATCGCGTTCCGAGTGCGCTCGCGTGAGATAGGCTTTGTAGTCAAAGCACCGGAGGCGCTCCACCGATGCCGCCACCGCCTCTCGCGCCCCCAGCAGATCTCCGTGAGTGTCCGGCCGCTCAGGTCTTGCTCTCTCCAGCCTCCGCAGGGTCGCGTCCCCCTTCCCAATTTCGTCCAGAAGCGTTTTCCGCACTCCCGACGCCGTTGCTATGCATTGGCCTCGCAACACCGATTTGAACGCGTCCCATTCCGTTGCAGCTGAACCCGCCGTGCCCGCATTCACCTGAAAATAGTCCTCTATGCCTGACGCAATTGTGGTCCGGAAGAGCTGGTCGTCCAGCGCCTCAGGACGTAGTTTCCAAGCCGGTATCCTCGGGCGGATCTGCGACCAGCGCAGCCGCACGAGGAGCGGGTTATGGTCCGAGATCGAGCGCGTGAGATACTCACTGTGGCTCACTCCCGCGTGCACGCCCTGGGAGCTCAGGAAGGCGTCAATGCGGACGTGTAGCTCGTGGATGCCGGAGAAGAATGAGTAGTCCCTGTCCAGTGGATGGTTAGCCCTCCAAGAGTCAACCAGTCCCCACTGGCGTTGCCAGGCGGAGCGCGCAAGTGCAAGTCTACCAGCTGGTGCAATCTGTAGGGGGGGGTGGGACCTGTCTAGGGTAATGTCGGCCACGCTGTTAAAATCGCCGCCCAGGAGCAAGGGCTCCACCAAGAACTGAGCTAGTTTGTGGGACAAAAGGGAGAGGAAAGCAGGTTGTTCGACATTCGGGGCGTACAAACAACCCAGGTTAAGGTCCCTCCCGTCCAGCCTGCCCCGCACCATTACGTATCTCCCTTCCGGGTCAATTACCTGTTGTGTGCACAGGAAGGGTACCCCCGCCCGTATCCAGATGGCCACCCCCCGCGCATAGGCAGAGTAGCCAGTGTGAAAGACCTGTCCCCTCCAGCGCCGCTGCAGAGCCCTCCCCTCCTTATCCAGCAGATGTGTTTCTTGAAGGAAGGCGATGTGAATGCCCCGCCTGACCAGATAGGAGTGAATTTTATGACGCCTATGCATCGAGTGCATCCCTCTGACGTTCCATGTGAGACATTTGTAGCCTAAGTCGGATCCCATGGTAGAGTCCACCATGTCCCAATCACCCTCTCAGCAACCCCTCCAGCACGCCTAGGCCCCCCCCTTGTCCCCCCCCCAACTTGTACGATCAACCTACCCCAACTCCCACTCCCCCGGACAGAGAACCAACATGGAAACCCCATCCAAACACAGTCACCAAAAAAGCGTATCATTACAAAATAGGGCTGGAGTGTCGGCAATGCCGGCCCCAGACAGGCCCGAAGTCCCCCGCCCCCGCCCCACTACCCCCAGCAACCAACAGGAGATGTCCCCCGACTCTCCCCGTCCCCAAGGTCTCAGTAAGAAGTCCCAGTGGGCAGCCGCACCCCACAGCACAGCGTCCTGAAGCGGCCCTCTTCCGCCCACGCATCCCGGTACCTTACTCATGCGATCAATGTCCCTCGAACCATCTCAGCCCAGGATACCATCCGCAGTCTGGGGAGTCACAACCGGCAGGTCTGTCTCTGACAACTCATGCCCACTGCTGGAGCCAGGGCTGGGAGCGCTGGCCTTCGACTGCTCCGAAGCACTACTGGAAGGGCTGGCGTCCCCCTGGCTAATGGTCGCCACTGCCTGCACCGCCTTGGCGCGCTCCTGTTGCCAGTCCGATGGGGAGCCAGGTCGTCTCGCCGGCGCCGTTTCCGCTGTGTGTCTCCTGGGGGGGGTCCTCGGCGCGTGGTCCCCCGCCGACTCCCCTCTTGAATCCAGCCAGCTCCAAGCCTCTTGTGGTGTCAGGAAAAAGTGGGTGCGCTCTCCTGCGACCACCCGCAGTCGCGCCGGGAACATCATAGCGTAGGGCAGTTGTAACGACCTCAGTTTCCTCTTGACAGCCAGGAAGGAGGCCCGCTGCTTTTGCACCTCTCTGGTGAAGTCCGGAAAGATCATGATCCGACTGTTGTCGATGCTCAGGTCCGGGATGTCTCTCACTCTCCGCAGGATATGGTCTCTGTCTCTGAAGTGCAGAAGACGCAGTACAATCGGTCGCGGAGGTGCCCCCTGTTTGGGAGGACGCGCTGGGACTCTGTGAGCCCGTTCAATGGCAAAGAACGTCGAAAGTCCCTCCGGGGCCACCTCTGAGCGTAGCCAGCCCTCCAGGTAGGTGACCGCGTCTCGCCCCTCGGCTTTTTCGGGTACCCCCACAAGGCGAAGATTATTGCGCCGAGAGCGCCCTTCACTGTCCTCAGCTCGGAGCTCCAGCACTCGTACCTTCTGCGCCATTTCGCCAGTGTTGTCTTTAGCTCCGCCACGTCCCCTGGCAAACTTTTCAGGGTACCCTCGGAAGTCGCTACCCGCTCCTTCAGCTTTTTGTGGTCGTCCCTTAGCAGAGACAGGTCCGACCCGATGGTGTCCATGCGTTTCTCGAGGGCCTCCCGCGATGCCACAATCGCCTGCATTATGTCCCCCAGGGAGGGGTCCCGCGGGCGGGATGGACTCCCGGCCCCCGCCCCCGGCGGGACTTCGTCCTCTGGGTGCCCCGGGTCGTCCAGCTTCAGTGCCTCGAAGCCCTTCTTCCTGCTGCCGCGTGTCATCCTGGCTGGCAGGTCGCGTCGCGTGCCCCTTCCAGACCCTGGTCCGCCTCACGACCTTCACCCACTCCGATCTCTGGATCCACGCCCCGTGGGGACCAGCCCTTGTAGTAACCCAAGTGCTGGGGCTCGTTCCACCAGGGCTGCGGGGCACGATAGACCCGGGTCAGGGCACCTGGCGAGGATCCCGCGTCGAGATTGCTCAGGCCGGATGTGCACCTACGGGCCCCAGTTCTAATGCGGCGCGCTGGTCACGGGCAGGCAGACGCTCCCTCCCGCCTATGCGTCGCGGGGGCGGGCAGCTAGCCTCTCACCCCCTGCACTCCTCTCCGGCGCCACTCGTGTGCTGTACACCCCCCTGCGGTGTAGGTTCCTCGGGAGTCCCCTCAGTAGGGCGGACCAGGTGCTCTGCGCCGACCCCGAGCCCCACACAGACCCAGAGGCTCCGAAGTCAGTTCTTCACGTCGGTCCTCGTGTCCCAGCCGGCGCCATCTTAGGGTCAGGCAGTGAGGCCGTCCTCTGCCCCGCAGCTCCGTGCACGAGGATGTCAGCCAGCTCTCCTCACCTTCGTTTGCGTTCTGGTGGGAATGACGGTAGACTCCAGCCACCACAGCATTAGGGGAGCTCTCCACCGCTTTGTAGGCTCCGGCGCCAGGCGCGTCAGTTCAGGACGGCGGCCGCCATCTTAGGCGCTCTTATCGCCGGGTGCCGCGCTCACCGCTCTGAGTGCGGCGGGGGCAGTTGCAGAGGCCCCCAGACCCCCAAAGTCTCACTGTGCGCCTCTGATGCTCTCTTGAGCACTCGTGGGGGGTCAGAACGCGAGTCGGGGCGCAGGATATGTGGCGGTGTGAGGCGGGCACGGAGGAGCTCCGGAGTCCCGCTTCCACCTACATCGGCGCCTAAGCCACGCCCCCGTCGCGGTCCTTGTAGTGCAGCAATTTGACCACCATCGGCCGAGGTGGCCGGCCCTCCAGGGGCGGTCTGGCGGGAACCCTGTGCGCTCTTTCCAGAGAGAAGAAGGGAGACAACCCCTCCGGCGCCACCACTGTCTTGAACCAGGTCTCCATGTACGACACAGCGTCCCCTTTCTCAACTTTTTCTGGAAGGCCTACCACCCTCACGTTATTCCTCCGGTTGCGACTTTCCGCATCCTCCGCTCGTCGCTCCAGAATCGCCAGCCGGTCAAGAACATTCGTCAATTTATGTTCCGCAGTCACCACCGCCGGTTTCAGTTCCTGGAGCAGTTGTTCATTCGTCTTCACTCTATCCGAGAGCTTGGCGTCGTCTGCCCTCAGTAGTCCCAATCCTGTAGCTACCTGCGCAATGTCCTGGCGTAGCGAGTCCTTAGTCGCAGTGATCGCCTCCAGGATGGCATCAAGGCGCTGGTTCAGCCTTTGTTCCTGCAGTGAGGCTTCCCACTGGGGAGGGGTACCGTCTCCCTGCTCCAGAGCGAGTGCGTCGTCGCGCCCCTGTCGTGCAGTCGGGGCTTCGCCCAGAGCAGCCATCTTAGGCTCAACACGCGGAACACTCGGGCCGCTACCGCGGGTCACCCCAGGCCACCGCAGTCACTGCACAGGCTCCTCTGGTCCCGGAGCCCTTCACTGGCCCCCAAGCGCGACGTATGCCATGCACAACAACTTCAATCACGGCCTCAGCACTTCCCTGCAGCACCTTTGGGCGTCCCTCCGCTCGCAGCTCCTTTGCGTTGGGCTATGGCCGGGTGTCGACTGGGGCCACCAGCGCTCTGCGCAACCAGGGTGGCAACCCCCCAGCACTCAGCCAGAAGGCGATCGGGCGTTATCCAGGGCCCAGCCTATCCACCGCTCCAATCAGCACTCCACAGGTATCCAGGCCGCCCATTCAGCTCATCCACTGCGCTCGCTCAGGCCACACATCAAGCGGGTTCCAGACGGGCCCCCTACGATCTCCCCAGCTCCAGTCACTCACGTGGGGGCAGAAGGACCAGAAGGGCCCAGGTCCAGGGTCTCTTTTGCGGCCGCCGCTCAGGCCGTCACCTCCTCGTCGCTCCGTGCCTCCGGGCGGCTGATTCCTCTTTGACCGGCCCCCGCAGTGCAGCCCCGCCAGTCCCCAGGGCAGGAAGCCACCACCCAACAACCGCGTCGCAGCCCCGGAGCAGCCCGCTATTCTCCAGGCTCTCTCGTCTGGGTGCTCGGAAACGGGAGGGGGAGGGGCGCCGCACTCCCCGTATCGCGGGGCGCCAAGAGCCCTGCCGGTCTTCCCCGCACGGAGCCTCCGTCCGGTCTCCGCTCCGTGCGCTCCACAAGGCAGCCTCCGGTGAGCCAGCGCCGAGCAGGGACACAGCTCTTAGTCCCTCCGAGCTCCGCTCGCCGCCATCTTGCCTTTGTTAGCCGGCCGGTGCCTCCGATCTCCGAGGTCCGGTCCGCTTGCCGCCAGCAAAGTCCCGCCGGAGTTTGAACTCTCTCCTCCGGCCCAGTAGCGCTCCGACTAGCAGAGACGTGCCTCCAGGGGCACCAAGGGGCAGAATAACAGGATTATTAGCGGGGCCTGGCGCGGAGCTACAGGCTCACACGGCCATCCCGGTCGGCGCCTAAGCCACGCCTCATGACAGTTTCTAAGATGGTATCCGTCTAAAGTCTGTCCTGTGAATATCTTGTGCCAGTTTTGTATGTGAACGTGACTTAAACTGGAATTATGGGTTGTGGCAGTGATGGCTGGTTCCTCATTCGCACCCTTTGACTGTTTGGGAGCCAGCACCGCCCCTGAGGATGCACAGACTGTGCAACTGTTGCCTAAACCAACTGAGCTATGATCTGGCCCTAAACAACCAGGCCCTCAGAGTTCTGGGCTGGGTGCCGTCCCTTTAAGCCTCACATTTTTAACAATGGAATATTCAGACGAGAAAATAGAGAAACAAGAGCCGGGACAAACCGAAGCCATGCGTGCGGCGCTAGGCCAGGGAATGTGGGCTGGGGGCCAGGGAACCGGAGCCTCTTGGGTCTGCCGGCCCTGGCCTCGCCTACAGGACAGAGGAGGGGAATGGAGCCTAGGCAGGGCCATGCACCATCACCTCCCCACAGCTTAGGGTCCCGAAAACCCAAGCGTGCAGCCACCCCTGGAGTTTTACTGCTAATCGGGAGGCAAGAGAGGGAGAGGTGAGAGCTAGTCACTGATTGGCAGCTGACCAGGCAACTTGATGCTGAAGCAGACTGTTAGAGGCTGCTCTAGCAGAGAGAGAGAGGGCCTCTCCAGAGGTACACACCTTGCGTTAGAAGCAAGAAGCTCACTGCCAGCAGATGGTGTAGTTGCCCACGTTGCTCTGGCAGTGGAAAGCCTCATTGTTGAAGAACCCTAAGCTTTCTCTCTTATAGAGCCTCTGTCGCTCCGATGGTCGATGGAAGTCAACTAGGTATTGCCAGGAGTAGCAACTACTACCCCTGGCCTTTGGTATCTCTTGTGCTGTCCATCAGAGGCATAGCACGGGCATCATGGGCCCTTGTGCAAGCACAGAAAATGGGCCAGCCATCAATTCATTCTATAGTAAAAGCCAGTCAGAATTTGGGAGCAGTAGTCTCATATTAATCCTGGGCTCAGGTACCACAGCACCTGCTGCACTCTTTGTAACTACACCCCTGCACTCTCTGGGCTCCCATGCTTATTTATTTTCTCACTCTTTTTCCTTTTTTGAATCTTCTCTCACTCCAAACATGTATTGACCCCTCTCTTTTCATAAAACCGTGTCTTTGTCCCTTTGCATTGTTTTACTCTTGTAGCACGCCGCATCCTCTCCTTCAAGGAATGTGCAACTTTTCAAAGGCCGGCACATCTTAAAGTTTCGGCTAGACCGCGCATGTGCTGCCTCTGCGATATTTCTGTTTACATACAGTGCGCCTACAGACCTACGCTTTAGCATCGCTCTCATTTCCTTTTCTCCCATTTGACCCGGCATGCTGATGTCATGTCCTCTTCTAGTGTTTGACCCTCCCCTGGAACATGGACCAAGTACTTGGGTCCATCCTATGCTCCCGTTTTTTCAGCTACTTTTTTCTTTGTGTTCAAGCACTTCATATGAGTGTTTGTATTTTCAGTCTGTCTCCCATACCCCATCCATGAGGCTTCTATTAAGCCTGTCACCCTCCTACCCTGTACTCTACAGCACTGCACACTACTTTGCCCCACTCTACTCAACTCTATCTCTTCTTAGCACCACTCTGCTCTGCCCCCCTGCAATCCACTCCACTCAACTCTGCACCACTTTAAGCCAGTGTGCTTTACACCATTTACTCAACTGCACACCACTCTACGTTACTGTACTGTACACCCCTGTACTCTACTCTATGCCACTGCACTCTACTCTGTACCATTACACTATGCCAGTGCACTCTACACCAATGCACTCAACTCTGTATCACTCTACGCTACTCTATTCTACTCTGAACCATTGAACTCTGCATCACTGTACTCTACGCCGCTCTGCTGTCACTGCTCTCTATGCCACTGCACTCTACCCTGTACCACTCCACGTCACTCGACTCTCCTCTGAAACAATCTACTCTACACCACTACCCTCTACACCACTCTACTCCACTCTGCAGCACTCTACTATATGCCACTGCAGTCTACGCTGTATTACTCTGCATCCCTCTACTCTACTTTACACCATGCCACTGCACTCTACACCACTTTACTCAAAACCAATGCACTTTAGGCCACTGCACTCTACACCAATCTACTCTGCACCAAAGCACTCGTCACTCTATTCCACTCTGCATCGCTGTACTCTACACCACTTTACTCTGTACCACAGAACTCTTCTACACTACTCTACAGTACTGCACTCCACTCCACTCCACTCCAATCTAATCTACTATGCACCACTGCTCTCTATGACACTGCACTCAACATCACTCAACTGTATGCCTCTGCACTATCCTCTGCATCACTCCACTCTACTCTGAAACAATCTACTCTACGTAAAAAAGTTTGGAGGTACCCCTGCTTTTGTACAGGGAGGGGGGTTCAAACAGTAGAAATATCAAACATACCCTGTCTTCAAAGAAGCCAATGGCTGGTGTAAGTACTACTGGAAGTGGTCTGGGTACTGGGGTCTCTGATTTACCAATCACTATATGGTATAGATGCACCTGCTAAGTCACACAATTTTACACAATTTGGATGAACTTGTAAACACACTCAACTATATCAAGCAGAAGAGTTTTGAGTCTTGTTAAAAAATTAATCATGAATGATTTATTTACCTCCCACTGGGGTTACAATCTAACATGTTATCACAAATTTTAAAAAAGAATTTTTAAAAACCTCATACATAATTATACATAAAATAAGTCAAAATTTAATCAAAAAAACAGTTGACGCAGCGTTTCGGTGCTTTTTCTCTTTTACACCTTCTTCAGGACTTTACAACATTTTGACTCCAATGTTTCTGTGTTTTATTAAAAAATGGAACATTTCGAAATGATCCCACAAGGATCTGCAGGATCTGCACATAGAACACAGAGATACTCAGATATAGAGTTCAGCTCAAGGAGATTGAAATACCTGAGCATCCTGCAGATCCTTGTGGGATCATTTCGAAATGTTCCATTTTTTAATAAAACACAGAAACATTGGAGTCAAAATGTTGTAAAGTCCTGAAGGTGTAAAAGAGAAAAAGCACCGAAACGCTGCGTCGACTGTTTTTTTGATTACATTTTGACTTATTTTATGTATAATTATGTATGAGGTTTTTAAAAATTCTTTTTTAAAATTTGTGATAACATGTTAGATGTAACCCCAGTGGGAGGTAAATAAATCATTCATGATTAATTTTTTAACAAGACTCAAAACTCTTCTGCTTGATATAGTTGAGTGTGTTTACAAGTTCATCCAAATTGTGTAAAATTGTGTGACTTAGCAGGTGCATCTATACCATATAGTGATTGGTAAATCAGAGACCCCAGTACCCAGACCACTTCCAGTAGTACTTACACCAGCCATTGGCTTCTTTGAAGACAGGGTATGTTTGATATTTCTACAATCTACTCTACGTCACTGCAATCAATGCCACTCTACTCTACGCCACACCATTCTTCACTACACCATTCCACTCTACCCTGCCCCAATTCAATCTACCCTGCGCCACTCAACTCTATGCCACTGCACTCCTCGCCAGTCTATTCTACTTTGCACCACTGCAATCTACGCCATTGCTGTCTATGTCACTCTACACCACTGCATTCTATGACCCACTACTCTGCAACACTGCACTCTCTGCCACTGCACTGTGCACCACTGAATTGCCATGTAAGGTAAGCAGTACGTTCATCTTAGATTCAACACAGTGAAGAATATAAGGATATGCCGGTTTGTCCTGTCACAGATCTCGAATAGACAATGGACAGCAGTCATTTTCATGCTTGATCTTGACTTGTACTATAAACCTTGAGGAAGCTCCTGTCCTGTGTAAGTGAACTGCAAGGGTGGTTTTAATGAAGACATAACGAATAAGGAACAATTTTAAATGGCATCAGCTGGAAACTGCTATACGTTGATTGATGGACTTTGTACTAAAGATTTTTGGAAGTGGATTTGACATAATTGCTGGCTCTCTTATTTGATATATAGATTCTTATGTTGGGTTGTTTCACAGCCAACCCATAGAGGTGGGCAATGATCTGATTTACATAAGGCAACTCACTGGTAATGCTGTGCATTGGTCCTTAGCTGTCTAGACGTTTTGCCACTCTAAAACAGTACGTAATGCCACTCTATTGCATGACACGGCACTCTACACCACGCCACTCTCCTTTATGACATTAACTTTTAGCCATGCTGAATAGCAGCCACGATGGTGTACAAATGGCTAAAACACATATTTAAAGCCAATATCTGTTGCATTATTGTATGTACTCCCCTTATCTCTCTACGCTCCATCGCACAGCCCATTCCTACTCGTGCACTGAGGTTATATTGAGCTGTTATGTTTGTACTAGTTGATTCAATGCCCATTAGATTGTCCATGTTAGACTAATGTGCTGATTTGTTACCTTTGCCTCAAATTGTAAAGCGCTCTGATATCCTTCGGGATCAAGTTCGCACTATATAAAACTTTATAAATAAATTAAATAAATGAATAAAATAAATAAGTAGGTGAGACCTATTGGCTTTGCCAATGCTTGTTCTGATTGAGAGCCAATAGCATGACATGATTTCTCCACATTTCCTATATGTTGTTCTCGCCTGCTCCCTCTTTTCCAACTTTCCTCTCCTGCCCTCAGATCTTGGGAGGCGACCTCCGAGGGGACAGAAAGCACTTTACAAATAATCAACATAACATATCTTTGAGAGATGCTCTTTGTTATCACTAAACATGTTCGAGGGATCCAGGTCTGAGGTTGTCAATCGTGCACTAAAGCCAAATAGCTGGCAACGTGATGCTCTTCGACAATACAACCCACTGCTCTCACCCCCGCTACTCACAAGAGACAAAAGAACATCTTGTACAGCCCACATGCACCCTCACAACATAACAGCAGAGCTCTATAGCTGGCAGAGGGAGGGGCGCCAACAATGTCGTCCAAACGGCTGCATAATAGGCAACTATTCACCCATGTGGCATAAGAGAAAGAGCACACTGCAAAGACTGTGCAAACTCGGACACAGCAGGGCAAACTAGGGCTTCTATCCAAGCAGTGCGAGCCCTCGTTATGCACCACACAGAACAGACCCTTAGTTACAGAGATCTAGTGAAAAGATGTCTAACTAGCAAGATTCCAGTCAGTGAGAAAGCTCACAACCGTGAGGGAGAGCATCCTTAGAGTGCAGAGAGAGGAGCAGAGTCATGCAAACGGCAGAATGCACTAGAAACCCCCCTAAGCGTAACATTAATATTGAGTGATGGAGTCTCATTGAGGTTGAGGCGAGCCACGTGATTCTGCTTCGCTTTCGTTGCCCTCAAGGGTCTAGACTGCATGTATGTGTAGCTCAACCCTTTTACCCCAGGTTTTCTCTATGCATTCTGGTACTTGTTGTTCTGAATTTATAATGGAATAAACAAGACCACAAGACCAAAATGTAAAGCAAAATCCTAGACTGGATGAGGCACAGGCCCCTGTCATCAGGATAGTGAAGAGATTTGGGACTTTGGCTTGGATGCAGCAGACTTTCAGCTTACAGTGGACATCTTGGTGTCAACCGCCATCAGTAGAATAGTGACCTTCTGAGGCAGGAGGAGTGAAACAAAATTTGTCAAAGGCCGCACCAATGGTAGATCACACTTATAAAGTTGTACCCCAGCGGAAAGACTTATGCCTCAATGTCTATTGGTGATCTGAGGATTTTGAAATCACGAGTCCAGCACTCAACTGGAATCAATTCAGGTCATAATGGAAGATCACTTTTCGTTCTCGACCACCTGTGCTCTTGAGAGCCCCCCACGGACCCTTCACCCAGCCAACTCCTCTTATCGACCTGTTCTGCAAACAGGCCCCCCGCTCCGGTAATATGAGGCCAGCCTCCAACTTGCGTTCTACTAAGTAAAATACCTACCAATGACCTCATGGTGAAAAGCCCAGCAGATGCCTTTTCGGCTGCTCCACCAACATCCACCTGGGATGAATTTACTTATAGTGACTATGTGGCAATCGTTTACACAGTCGTTATCCTGAAAATCTGACATGGATCTGGCCCTCCTGGACGTTCCTTGGACAACCGGCCTCTAGCCAATGTGGCAAAAAATCATAAAACATATTTAAACACCAAAGTACAAACTACAAAGAAAGTGAAGCCGGATCTACATGCAAGAGAAACAAAATGAATGTTAAGCACACTGTCAAGTCAAAATATATGTTTATTATGACCATAGTCTTTAAACAATACAGTGAACATCACGCAGAATGGAGTATGTACCATAAATTCATACACTTATTTTTAAAACTTGTCCATTAAAAGATCCTACGCACCATTATCAAAAATACAAAATTCAATAAAATTTACACTTATCTTAAAACTTATTTTGTATATTAAAACCTATTCACATTCTTACTACTCCAAGGAATTCATTCTGCTAAAATCCATACAGTACTACATGTTATTCTTTGGCTCTCGATGCACTCAGGGCCGCCTTTATAAATTTCCCGAGGGCAATTACAATGTCGATATAGGGGATTTCTGTTATAAGGCTGGCTGCCTGCGATCTTGTTTTTACATCATATCTTATAAGAATTGGGCGCAGCCAAAGTTTCCTATGTTCTAGGAGTGTCAGACAATCTAACATAATATGCAGCAGGTCTACCTTAGTTCCCAGATTACACCTGCAGTGACCATCCAGATCTAACATTTTTAATTTAAGGTCTCTATTTATTTGCCATGGGTTGATCCCAATTCTAAGCCTCAGGATCTCTTGCCTGAGTCCACGATTGGGTAATCTATCAAGGTAGGGGAACCAGTTTTCTTGAGACGAAGCATTTAGCATATGCGCAACTGATTTTTTCTTTGTTAGATAGCCTATATCAAGCACTTTGGAGACTTCTTTACCCCTTTGCTTCAGGTCACCTTTGGTACTTTGGATTTGATATGTTCCCAAGTCCAAGCCGATCTCTAATGAATTACAGATTCCCTTCAATTTTTCCCTACTGGCCTTCGCCCATTTTAGCTCACTTTTCTGAATTTCTTTGCGACACCAGTAAGCTACTTTTTTTTTTTCTGGGTCTTCTAATCTCTTCCAGAATCTGATCACAGCCACCTGGGTTAGTATCGTCCAGGACTTTGTGCCTATTTCAGTTCTGATGGCTTGTATCATAGCAGATTGGGGAAGTGATAGGAGCCTTTTTATGCAGTTCCCCTCAATCACGTCCCAAGATCCCTTACTGCTCAAATAAGGGATCTCTGCGCCATATAAAACTTGGGGGGGGATCATTGCATCAAAGGCTCTAAGCAGTGGTCGGTGTGACATCTCGCCATAGTCCCCATTAAACCTTTTTAGGCCACATATGGAAGAGAGAGCCTTTGCCTTTTGAGATTCCAAATGGGTATTCCAATTTAGAGTCCTAGCGAACCATATACCCAAATATCGGTACTCATTAACTGTCTCCAGTTTAAGGTCACCTATGTACCAACTGAATCTACTTAATTTTTTCCCAAAGCATAGGGTTTTAGGTTTCTCCAGGTTGATAGTTAGAAATTTCCTGGCACAATATGTGTTAAAGGCATTAAGCTTCCTTTGGAGGCCCCTCTCGGTCTGATCTACAATTACCAGGTCATCCGCGTACAATAGGCAGGGAATCTTATTTCCATCCATTTTAGGACTGGCACTGCCCTCCACCTCTAGATAAGCCGGGAGATCTGACAGGAAAATCGAGAAAAGCTGGGGGGCCAGCACACAGCCCTGTCTTAATCCATTAGCAATGGGTATTTTTGGGGTCAAGGAACCCACCGTATCTTTAATAACTTGACCCCAGTTTTCCCTATGTAGTTCTTTTATTATAGTAAGGAGGTCTTTTGGAATATTTAACCTCTTTAGGGTCTCCCATAGGCAGGCCCGATCCACAGAATCAAAGGCTGCTTTGAAGTCGACGAAGCAACAGCATAACTTGCCATTTTGTTCAGTCGACTTCCTCGCCATCGCCCATAGGGCAAATCCGTGGTCTATTGTCGAGTGGCCCGCTCTAAATCCACCCTGGTCTATGGGAATTACTTGGTGCTCATCTACCCATGCATTCAGTTGTTTCAAAACAATTTTAGAAAACACTTTCTCACCTATATCTAGGAGATTTATCAGCCGGTAATTTTTTGGCTCCTCTTTGCTCCCTTTCTTATGGATCGGCCTAATTACGGCCCCCTTCCAGGTTGGGGGCATTACCCCTTCTTTTAGGACTACCTGGAACATCTTGGCAAGAAATCTTGCCCACCATTTAACCTCGGTTTTCAGAATTATTGCTGGTAGGTTATCTGGGCCTGCTGCCCGTGTTAGCTTTAGTTCTTTTATTGTGAGCTCAACTTGCACTTCATTAAATTTAAGTAGAAGGTCTACTGAGATTTTTTGCCATGTTCTGATCACCATCTCCCCACTTGGGGTCCTTGCCCCGTACAGATCTCTTATGTACCCTTCCCAAGCAGCCTCACTCACCATACAATTTAGTTCACCGTCTGTTGCTCCAGCTGCAGCCTTTACTAGTTGCCAAAATTGCCTTCGGTTTTTGTTCTCTATGGCTTCTAGTAATTCTAACCAGCATTTTTCTTTATGTAACCTTTTTGCGGAGGTTACCATTTGCTTGAATTCTTTTTTCAGTTTAACTAACTGTTCCTGTCTCTCTAGGGTGAAGTTCTTTTTTTGTTTCCTTTGTGCTGCTCTTATCTCCCTTTTCTTATTTTGGCACGGCACAGAAAACCCTTTACCACAGTTTGATTGTTTTACCCTTATGGGATTATCCCATTTTAATTTTATCTTTAGGCATTGAACAACTTCTTCTAATTTTCCAATAAACCATTCCAGAGTTTTATTCTCACAGTTTTCGGGAGCCATTTTTGATTGCATGGCCTTCAATTTTTCTATATATTCCTCTGTTAAACGTGTTGTCACGCGTTTGGGGTACTCCACCTCCTGGGTAATCACTGTTTCTCTCTGTAATTTCCTTCCCCCCGATATTACTAAGTGTAGGAGTTTGTGATCACTCACCTCTTTTTGATCTAATTTAAAGTCCCTAATTTGGTGAAAGTTCCATGCCTGCAGGAATATATAGTCGATTGGGCAATTCTGATGCCCTTGGATAAACGTTTTTCCTGCCGGTGAGTCTGACTCTGTTCTCCCATTTACGCAGTGAAAACCCCTTCCTCCTAGGGTGTGTATTAAATCTAGATCTTGTTTCGAAGTTTCCCCAGCTGGGAAACTTGCCGGGTTTATTCCGTATACCTCTAACTGTTCCTTGTTCCAAAGGTCTGCCTTTTTTGGGTTTAATTTATGGTTGAAATCACCCATTATCATTATTATGTCTGCAGGATAATTTTCTAGAGTACTGTCTACATCCTCTTTAAAACGCCTCATTTCCCTTTCATACTCCTCCCCATTATCCCACTGCATGTATACATTCATTAAAATCAACATTCTATAGTTTAGATCCACCGTCAGCAATTCAATTCTACTTAATTGTACCCATTTACATTTTGTATTCAACAGTTTTATTTCCCTCATTACTTTTGTTGATACCAATGTCAACAGCCCCCCCGAGGGTCTCCCACGATTTTTCTTTATGGCAGGCTGATGTATCTGGGCATATCCGTCAAGGGTTGGGGTGACGTCGCATAACCAGGTCTCTTGCAGGCAGGCAATGTCCACTTTATTTATGGATTCCTTTATATATTCCCATTTTTGCTCATTGCCTAGCCCATTTACATTCCACGTTAAGAGACCTAGTTCTTGCGAGCCCCCTCCATTCTATTCAACGTCACTCAAACCACCATCTTCGTCTGAATCCTCCGAATTACTTTAATTGTGATCACCCATGCGGTCACTATGTGACGACCAGTTACCCCATGAGGAATGTTCAGAGAACTTCGGTCTCCTTTTGTTTCCTTATAGAGAACCACTTGTCTCTTCAGTAACCCGGCATGCTGTTTTAAGAAATTGTTGTCATTAGAGGGTTTTATATCTTTCTCTGGGATAATCCTTATTCCCTGTTGCATTATCTCATTTGAGGCTTTTAGGATTGCCCTTTTTACCAGGTCCGAGTGAAGGGTGATTTTTGTTATTTCCTTTCCATGCCTGTTTTCTACTAAGCCAACCTGCTGGAGGTCTTTAGAACCGATCCCCCTCAGACTGCCGCATTTTGCAAATGCGGCCAAGACCAATGCCCTATTCAGGGGGTTAATTTTCCTTGTCGGCTTCTCTTTTCTCCCTGCTGGTATCAGGTCTAGAAATAACCATTTGTTATCATCTCTCTCGAATAAGTTCGTGTTTATTTCATGCACTTGTTGACTATTGATTGATCTCCCTCCTTTCCGACCTTTATTTCTCATGATAGATTCTTTCTGTATCTGTGGACTTCCAGACCTTTGTTCGGTAACCTGTTCATCCCTTAGCCTTACTTTTTGTCTCGTCATACGGGTAGAGGGCGGGTTCTCAGATTCCTCCCTGTGAGTCTGCCTTTTCCTTGGGGCTCTCGGGGTCTTTGGGGGCCTTAAAGTTTTTGCCTCTACCTGTGTAAGTCTCTGTGTTATAAATGTTGGGGCTGAGGCGTTTAATCCTACCTGTTCCCCCCCTTCATTATTTCCTTCCCTTTTCTCATTCCTCCGTGTTTCGTTTGCATGG
Organism: Lissotriton helveticus; assembly: GCF_964261635.1. Taxonomy (NCBI): domain Eukaryota; kingdom Metazoa; phylum Chordata; class Amphibia; order Caudata; family Salamandridae; genus Lissotriton; species Lissotriton helveticus. The sequence continues at coordinate 1,410,529,202 of NC_136057.1, read as the reverse complement.
CTTTTCCTATCCTGTTCCTGGTCCCAAGTGTAACAAACCCACCGCGCCTTTTTATCAGCATAGGTCTTTTTGATATATACACATTTTCTACTGGATCTGCAGCTTCTTTTGCTGATTGATCTGCAAGTTTAGGCGGTCTTTCATGGATTATCATGCTTTCTTCTTCTGGTATTATCCTGTCGCTTTTCTCATTTGGTAGGAGTGTATCAGTTGGCTTTACCCAGCTTGGCAGTTGGCTCTTTATTTCTCCGAGTTCTTCTTCTATATTCTTTAGATGTTGTTTCTGAGCTTTCAACACTCCGTTGTTTGAGAGGGTCACTTCCAGGATTCCTTGAAGTGCCTTCTGCAGTAGCAAGATTAAATCCATCAGCGAGGATGTTGGAGTTTCAGAGAGCACCGAGTCCAGTGTAGTATTTCTGGCTGGGTTTGCTGGATAGTTTGTCCTTGAGCTCTCTTGATGTATTGGGGATTTTTGCAGTGGTAGGAGTTGTTGGAATTGATCTGGTGCACCTCCCCAGATAACGCTCTGGTTCTGGCCTTCATTTCCCCTGTGCTCTTCAGACCCTGGTGACAACTGTGAGAACATCTTTGGTGATGAGGATAATCGTGGCGCCGAGATTTGGTGATTTTGGCTCTGCAGTGTCAGGTTTAACAATTTGCGGTTCACCCCATCTTCCTCGTTATCGAGATTAGCTTCTTCCTGGATTTCTCCCTTATTTGACCGTCTTTGATTTTACTCTAGCAAGCCTAGGTTTTCACCAATTACTCCGCCAATTTCCACTGTTTCTCCATCTATATCCGATGTTATTGCAGGATTTAATGATTTATAATGTTTACCTACAAACTCCTTTATGGACTTTGACGCTGCCGTGTTCTCTTTCTGTTTATTAGTTGTTTGATTGCACCCTCTTTTTGCCTTCTGGGCATTCTTCGTTGCTCTTTTGACTTTTCTTTTCTTTCGTCTCCCCTTACTATTTTCCATAGATGATGCATGACTTTCCTGGCTTTCATCCAGGGATTTTGAACCCTCCAATGATTTACTCCTTCCTAATTCGTCCGGTAATTTTTGCCCTCTTTTTGGTGCCATTTTCTAGGCAAAAAACTGTTGTTATACTGTTATTATACTTAAGGGTGGTAACTCTTAGTTATTAATTTACTTTTATTAAAGGTTGTTCACTTACCTCTGTTCTGCCTTAGTTGCCTTCAGCCTGCTGCCTTGTCACACTGGTACTTTATGTCGAATTTAAGGTCTCCGACTTCTCCTGTTGGTGTTTGGTCTTCTGGGGGCTGGTGCTTCAATTACACGCCCTAGATTACCAACTTATAGCTCCGCTGTTTCACAAAATATTGCCTCGCAGACTCAGCTGAATTCACTGATCCAGCAAATAGTCCGAGTCTGCAGGAATGGGGGCTGAGGGGGGGCTCAGTTGGGGCTGGCCGTCGGTGGCGTTCTCTGCCTCCGCTGCGTGTGCAGTGTGCAGAGGCTCGTGGTGCTCTACGAGCCCTCCTGCTCGTTCCGCTCCCGCACCCGCACCCGCTCCCCTCGACTCTCCCTGCCTCTCCCCGAGGTCTCCGCAGTTCTCCGAGGCTGGGGAGGAAACTTTTCCGGTTGTCTCGCTTGCCCGCCTGCCGCTGAAATCCGGCTGACAGGGCGGGCTCCGTGTCCTCTGCTCCGCGTCCTCGTGCTCCTTCCTCCACGATAATCCTTCCTCGGTGATCGCAGCGCTTGGTCTGGCGGGCGTGGCAAGGTACGGCTAGGCGCGATAGGCGAACAGAGAGGTCATGTGACCAACTTATGAAAGATTGCAGGCGGATCTGTGTTACTAAAATGAATTTGTGAAAAGCGAAATAGAAATCAAGAAAAGTTCAAAACAAAGCATACTGGTTAAAACCCATGTGCTTCTTTTTTATTGCTTTATGTGATTGTCTCTTAGTGTCCTTGTGTCTAACTATAGTACTGGGTGGCTGTCTCTGAGCATCTCTCTATGACTGCGCAACAGTCTCTGAATATCGATCTATATGACTGACTTTGTGGTCCTTGTTCTGCGACTGTCTCGAAGGTGTATTCTCTGAGTGAATGTCTCTATGCTGCGTCTGTTAGACTGTCCCACTATAACTACCTGAGGGTATCACTATCTGTACTGTTCAATTTGCTCTCTTTCTGTTACTGTCTCCAAGAGTCTGCCTATCTCCGAGCATTCTATTTGTAACTGGGATTAGGTATTTCTTTCTGTGACTGTCTCGGTGATTTTGTACTGTGTTCTGTCTCTAAGGGTGAAAGCTTTCCTTTGTTTGGGTACCTCGGTGTGTCTGTGAGGTTTCCTGGAGGTCGCTGCGTCTGATTGTTGCTCTGATATGTGTCTTTTTTGTTGGTCTCTGTGCACATCTCTCACTGTGACAAACTTCAAGTATGTTTCTCAGTGACTCTCCAAGGGTGTGTCCCTTTTGAGCTGCGGTTTTTGTGTGGTTTTGTTTTGTGGGAGGAGTGGAAAATGTGTCTGCGCGGACACATCTCTGAGGGGCATATTGCATCACGCAACTCAAAAAAGAGAAAGATGAAGCCACGCAAGGCCACATGGTGCATGCAGCCCTGATTGGCTTCAAAACTCTTGAGTAAAGCAACAGTGCAAATTGCTGTATTGCCTTATTCTGCCCAGGGAAAGCGTGCCATAGATGTTGTGTGGCTGTTCCCAAGCAACTCCCATGGTTTTTGATCCAATCCATTCCTAGTTTTCCCAGAAGTGCAAAACCCTGGAATGCACCAAAAAGATACACCTCCCCAGGTGAGGCTTAACAAGAAGAAATATCTTTATTTCTCCTTGTTACTTCCTCTTTCAATGTGTGCCGCATTCTGCAGAGGAATGTTCCTCTCAGGACAGTTTTTGTGCAGGAGGCGCCGCTTCCTGCACAAAAACAATCCTGTCTAGAACGCAGGCATACTTGCACTATGGTGCACGGGGTCTGGTTTGGCGCAAGGCAGCCAAAACAATGCCAGGCAAGAGACAAGGACAGGAATGCGTTAGGTTCTTTTAAATACGGTGCATTTCTACCCTTTCCCTGTAACGCAGCACAGCAAGGTGACATGCTGCGCTGATTTGCATTACAGGCTCTGAATGTCCACTCCCTTCTACATCCACAAGGCATCTGTAACATATCTTCTACAGGTTTGAGATGTCAGTGACAGTGAAGAGGGCTAGCGTTACGGGTGTAAAAATATAAGAGAAAGAAAATTACGGGGCAGAAAAAAAAAATCAGGCGATGTCAAAGTCAGGAAGGTTGAAACCTACTGGCGCTAACATTGATTTTTGTCGATGGTGTACAGTATGGGTAAAATTGAAAATGTTCTTTGCAAATGCTGTGCAGCTTCGGCAAAAGAAAGAAAAAAATGCATAGTGTTGTCACGTCATGATGCTATTGGCACCCGACTCATTTAGTAGGTGTCTGCATGCAAGATGATGTGCTTGAGTGCATCGCCATACAAAACGCGCATCTACCTAATGATGCAAATCCCAGTTCATTATATTTTTATATACTGATCCAAGATGGTGATGGTACTTTGCGCTGTAAAAAAAAATTTCAACTGCGCCAAAGAGCATTTCTGCAAGTGGAATGACCCAGCAGCAAATGGGGGCTGCAGGAGTACTAAGAATGGGGAACAGCGTTTACAACGCAACTTTTACAACGAGGTGCCTTTACGACGCAACCATTACAACGCAACTTTTACAACGAATTGCGCTGGGGGGCGCTCTAGGATAGGGAATAGTTTTAATTTACTATCCAACACCTTCCCTACTATCCACGGGGACTGGAGTTGGAATAGTAAATTAAACTATTCACTATCCAGCGCCCCCCAACGCAAGTCGTTGTAACGACTTGCGTTGTAAAACTTGCGTCGTAAAGGCATGCGTTGTAATAGCATGCGTTGAAACGACATACATCCACTAAGAATGCAATAAAATAAATTAAACATTAAAAGGACCATGGAGGTGGCGAGGAACAGAGGGGTGTGTGCGGAAAGCAATTGGGAGTGTGGAGGGAGACTATATAAAGACAACAATAAAGTTGATTAGGGGAAAAAGAAGTAAAGAAGGACATTCAAAAGCAGCACACGCAGGATAGGGCAATATGGAGCATAATGGGAGGTAAACGGCAGGGGAAAAACAGGAGGGAGAGCTGAAAAAAATGCACTCTCATGGAGTGTTTAACAAAAAGGAAAAAAAAGTAGTTCCCTAAAAGCAAGCAGTGGAAAGATACAGGTCAGACAATCAAAAGGCTGGTAGGGATAACGAGGCTTGGCTCCAGGGGTGGGGAAAACTACAAGATAAGCATTGGCAAACCCAATCGGTCAGTCACACCATTTTCTCCAATTGGCTTTGTTAATGTATAGCATGTCTAAAGTTAAAAAAAAATGTAATTCCTGAGATGTGACCGTCCACGTCATTTAGTATACATGCGAACGCATGCAAGCGCCTACAAAATGATGCAGGTGCTTTTTGGTGTTTTTTTTTTACTTCAGTTACGACTCTAAGTTGGATCAGTAACTAAAAAATAAAATGTGCAAGAGTTTTTGCTTTTTAAAGTGAGCAGAGGAAACAACAGAAGCAACGGGATGCCTGAGCATCATGGAAAGAGGGAAATTGGACACAAAAACAACACAGGAAGACAGCAGGGAACAAACACAAAAGCAACATGAAGGTGGGTGAGGGAACGAAAGTGAAGCAACAAAGGAAGGACAGTATGGGAGAGGTAATGGGAAGAAACATGCAAGTGATCACAACAGAGAGAGGGCCGGGTGGCACAGCAACACAGGGAGTGAAGCATACGAGGGAGGCAGCTTGAAAACACGCAGTCACATGTAGTTTTCAGCTAAAGAGAAACAAGCATTTTCAATGCAATAGGTCTCACTTTTGCCAGCGTCTAATCAATTGGAATTGTAAATGACAATGCCTTTTATTTATGTGTTTTAAACTCAACACGTATATAAAAGGCATTGTTATTTTGAATGCCAATAGCTTAAACACTCGCAAATGCGAGAGCACTTTAATGTTGGCCACGCCCCTTTCTTTAGACGCTGCTCGCCGTATTCAGGTTACAGTGAGCAGCGTCTAAACAAAGGGGCAGGGACAATATTAAAGTGAAAGCGCATATGGTGCGCTTTCACACAAAGCAAAAACAAAATAATTAATTTTGAAACGTTCTGCAGCACAGATACTTAAGTGAAAGCGGCCACGCTATTAATTAATGAAATAAATAAGCACAGCCACTAATGTGAAAGAGTCTGCCTGTAAAATAGAGAATTAAATAAGTGAAAGCGGACCGTGCCGTAAATTAAATAACTGACTAAGCGCGGCCGCTATTTTTAAAGCGGACCTCGTAGTAATTTAAATAAATACAGTAGTCAAAGCATGCGGTGTGCTGCAATGTTGTGGGTGGAATAGGGGAAGAGTAATAAAGAAAATAGTGCTCATCAACTTATATAGCAGACAACACCAGCAAAAGGTCCAGTGTGGTAACAAATGCAAACAAGGTGGTACCAAGGAGGGACTAACAAGCCTACTAATGAATCGGAAGCCAGCGTTTATGAAGGACAATGACACAAGTCAATTGAAAATATGGGTGGAGAGTGGGCGGGGCTTCAAATCCAATCTCCACTACTGCATGCCTCGCAGGAGCGCATGCGCTACCCAGGGTCAACCTAAAAAGTAGTGCTTGGAAGCAAACAATGGAAGCAAAGATGCCAGCTAATGAAAGCGCTGTTAAAGAGACAACGCTCCATGGGAGGGACAAACAAAGTTGACAATCTGGGGTCTGAATAAGAAGTAACCAAATGAGAGTGACAAGGAATGCTGACCAATGGTAATCAGTGGGCTGGCTCCAAGCCCCTTAAGGTTGTTGGTAAGGCACAGTATGTCTAGTGCTGTCTAGGAGACTTGACCTAAAGAGAAAGGAAAGTCATAGAAGAAGCAAGCAAATGAGAGTGGCATTAAAGCCAATGAACAGTAAGTTCACTATAAGTTAATGGTATGTCCACAAGACCCTTTACCCCTACAGACAACTAAGAGCTGTCTGGCGAAATGAATTTAAAAAACAGAAATGATAGAGGCCCAAAGGTTAAGAGGAGCAAACTAAAAGAATTACAAACAAAAAAATTGGCAAAATAGGCATAAAAACGAAGTAGAGCTGAAAAAGAGGAAAAAAATGCATAGACAGTCAAAAGTGTATATGTAAGCAAGCAAAGGAAACATGGGCAGAAGTGGAAGTGAACGTAAATCCTGCACAAATTAACATCAATGTAATGTGACGTTTAAAAAAGGTCCAAAACTGTATTTGTACCTTCTTGTTTTCATAATGCTTGCCGTCACCACATTCTTGCCACTTCCGCGCACTGTACAGCAAGCGATGCTATGACTTTGCTGAATGTTATACATTTTATCTGCTTCCGACTTGTCAAATGCGGAGACTGCATTGCATGGGTTAAAATCTACAACCTGGAGGTTTTAGACCAACATCTCTACAGCAAGCGCATTAACCCAACTAAGCATCTCATCAGGGTGGGACCGTAAACAGCAGTTCACATAAGTTTGAACTTGGTGCGTAAACCCACGGCACTAGTTGATTGGCATGTCTGCAATTATTACACATTATTCCGTACATTGAATGTCCTCTAGGCGCTACAGATTCTCTTTAGGCTTTAGAGGGCGGGTGTCTGATGGGGTTTTAAATGACAGACGGTCTAGGAGAGGGCCTAGACAGTTCCGTAGGCGTATAATTGACAATCCAGTAGATCAATTGTAGGTAGAGCTTGCTAACAGGCCCAATATCCAAGCGCTATCCCTCTCTGCGGATGATCTTGTGCAAATGGCGTGTCTAATTTCGAAACACAACCCGAAATCAGATGTCTCCTTGAAACAAAAGGTCTCTGTACCACACAAGGCCAAAGCGAGTTCCCAAAATCCTCCACGCCTCCCACCGCGTGCCGCCTGCCCATCCCGAGCCCCTTGCTGGCAGCCACACGTCAATATCAACATTTCCCTAATCTTGGTCACCAGACATCTGCGCTTTAACGGCCCCCCGCTGCCAAAGAGCTTTAAAAACAAGCAGCTTTGGGTGGGGCGTGTGCAGGATAACAAAAACACATGGTGTGTGGTTCAAGAGTGGGTGGGCCTTTTAGAACTGATGGCTGCAAAATACACGGATTCCTATCCTCCACTGTCTTCTACTCAGGGGGGCTGGTAGATATTCACCCTGGCTTCTACATATCAACTCGAAGAGGACACTGCTGAAACATTTTTTTGGGGACAAACATTGAATAAACAAGCATTTGCAATGCAATAGGTCTCGCATTAGGAAAGTTTGAGCTATTGGTCTTGTAAATGACAATTTTTTTATTTATGTGTTGGTTTTGAAAATAGCTAAATTAATAGCTTTGTCATTTACAATGCCAATTGTTATAACTTTCGCAAATGTGACACCTATAGCATTTGTAATGCAACATGTTTTGTATTTACGTGACTTAGATGTATTGATATTACAAATAACATTGGCTTTTAATTTTTTTACATAATTAATACTTGAATAAAAGTGATTGTAATTTATAATGGCAATAGCTTAAACTTTTGTAAATAACTTGTGTGAAGATTATGTTCAGTGTATTTTATTGTGACGAAAATCCAAGAACAGAAGTGAAATATTAACATCTTTTTGTGACATTTGTAATAAAGCTTGAAACATTCAGAGAACATATTAGAACCAGTTGTTGTTGAATGGTTGCACAGAGTGATGCTGTGATGGCCCTGAGCAATACTGTGGTGGCGCATAATGATGCTGTGATGGCCCTGAGTGATGCTGTGGTGGTGCTGAGTGATGCTGGGGTGGCGCTGAGTGATGCTGGGGTGGCGCTGAGTGATGCTGGGTGGTGCTGAGTGATGTTGTGGGGGTGCTGAGTGGTGCTGTGGTGGCGCTGAGAGATGCTGTGGTGGCGCTGAGTGATGATGTGGTGGCGCTGAGTGGTGCTGTGGTGGCGCTGAGTGGTGCTGTGATGGTGCTGAGTGATGCTGGGGTGGCGCTGAGTGATGCTGGGGTGGCGCTGAGTGATGCTGGGGTGGCGCTGAGTGATGCTGTGGTGCTGTGGTGGTGCTGAGTGGTGCTGTGTGGTGGTGCTGAGTGGTGCTGTGGTGGTGCCGAGTGGTGCTGTGGTGGTGCTGAGTGATGCTGTGGCGGTGCTGAGTGATGCTGTGGTGGTGCTGAGTGGTGCTGTGGTGGTGCTGTGGTGGTGCTGAGTGATGCTGTGGTGGTGCTGAGTGGTGCTGTGGTGGTGCTGCGTGGTGCTGTTGTGGTGCTGAGTGGTGCTGTTGTGGTGCTGAGTGATGCTGTGGTGGTGCTGAGTGATGCTGTGGTGGTGCTGAGTGATGCTGTGGTGGTGCTGAGTGATGCTGTGGTGGTGCTGAGTGATAATGTGCTGGTGCTGAGTTATGCTGTGGAGGTGCTGTGGTGGTGCTGAGTGATGCTGTGGCGGTGCTGAGTGATGCTGTGGTGGTGCTGAGTGGTGCTGAGTGATGCTGGGGTGGCGCTGAGTGATGCTGTGGTGCTGTGGTGGTGCTGAGTGGTGCTGTGTGGTGGTGCTGAGTGGTGCTGTGGTGGTGCCGAGTGGTGCTGTGGTGGTGCTGAGTGATGCTGTGGCGGTGCTGAGTGATGCTGTGGTGGTGCTGAGTGGTGCTGTGGTGGTGCTGTGGTGGTGCTGAGTGATGCTGTGGTGGTGCTGAGTGGTGCTGTGGTGGTGCTGCGTGGTGCTGTTGTGGTGCTGAGTGGTGCTGTTGTGGTGCTGAGTGATGCTGTGGTGGTGCTGAGTGATGCTGTGGTGGTGCTGAGTGATGCTGTGGTGGTGCTGAGTGATGCTGTGGTGGTGCTGAGTGATGCTGTGGTGGTGCTGAGTGATAATGTGCTGGTGCTGAGTTATGCTGTGGAGGTGCTGTGGTGGTGCTGAGTGATGCTGTGGCGGTGCTGAGTGATGCTGTGGTGGTGCTGAGTGGTGCTGTGGTGGTGCTGTGGTGGTGCTGAGTGATGCTGTGGTGGTGCTGAGTGATGCTGTGGTGGTGCTGAAAGGTGCTGTGTGATGCTGTGGTAGTGGTGCTGGGATGGTGCTGAGTGATAATGTGGTGGTGCTGAGTGGCGCTGTGGTGGTGCTGAGTGATAATGTGGTGATGCTGAGTGATGCTGGGGTGGCGCTGAGCTATGCTGGGGTGGCGCTGAGTGATGCTGTGGTGGTGCTGAGTGGTGCTGTGGTGGTGCTGGGTGGTGCAGAGTGATGCTGTGATGGTGCTGTGGTGATGCTGGGGTGGCGCTGAGTGATGCTGTGGTGGTGCTGAGTGATGCTGGGGTGGCGCTGAGTGATGCTGGGGTGGCGCTGAGTGATGTTGTGGGGGTGCTGAGTGATGCTGTGGTGGCGCTGAGTGATGATGTGGTGGCGCTGAGTGGTGCTGTGGTGGCGCTGAGTGGTGCTGTGGTGGTGCTGAGTGATGCTGGGGTAGCGCTGAGTGATGCTGGGGTGGCGCTGAGTGATGCTGTGGTAGTGCTGAGTGATGCTGTGGTGGTGCTGAGTGGTGCTGTGGTGGTGCTGAGTGGTGCTGTGGTGGTGCTGAGTGGTGCTGTGGTGGTGCTGAGTGGTGCTGTGGCGGTGCTGAGTGATGCTGTGGCGGTGCTGAGTGATGCTGTGGTGGTGCTGTGTGATGCTGTAGTGGTGCTGTGGTGGTGCTGAGTGATGCTGGGGTGGCGCTGAGTGATGCTGTGGTGGCGCTGAGTGGTGCTGTGGTGGTGCTGAGTGGTGCTGTGGTGGTGCTGGGTGGTGCAGAGTGATGCTGTGATGGTGCTGTGGTGATGCTGAGTGATGCTGTGGTGCTGCTGAGTAATGCTGTGGTGGTGCTGAGTGGTGCTGTGGTGGTACTGAGTGATGCTGTGGTGGTGCTGAGTGGTGCTGTGGTGGTGCTGCGTGGTGCTGTTGTGGTGCTGAGTGGTGCTGTTGTGGTGCTGAGTGATGCTGTGGTGGTGCTGAGTGATGCTGTGGTGGTGCTGAGTGATGCTGTGGTGGTGCTGAGTGATGCTGTGGTGGTGCTGAGTGATGCTGTGGTGGTGCTGAGTGATAATGTGCTGGTGCTGAGTTATGCTGTGGAGGTGCTGTGGTGGTGCTGAGTGATGCTGTGGTGGTGCTGAGTGGTGTTGTGGTGGTGCTGAGTGGTGCTGGGGTGGCGCGGAGTGATGCTGTGGTGGTGCTGGGGTGGCGCTGAGTGATGCTGTGGTGGTGCTGAGTGGTGGTGCTGGGTGATGCTGAGTGGTGCTGTGGTGGTGCTGAGTGGTGCTGGGGTGGTGCTGAGTGATGCTGTGGTGGTGCTGAGTGGTGGTGCTGGGTGATGCTGAGTGATGCTGTGGTGGTGCTGAGTGATGCTGTGGTGGTGCTGAGTGATGCTGTGGTGGTGCTGAGTGATGCTGTGGCGGTGCTGAGTGATGCTGTGGTGGTGCTGAGTGGCGCTGTGGTGGTGCTGTGGTGGTGCTGAGTGATGCTGTGGTGGTGCTGAGTGGTGCTGTAGTGGTGCTGAGTGATGCTGTGGTGGTGCTGAGTGATGCTGTGGTGGTGCTGAGTGATGCTGTGGTGCTGCTGAGTGATGTTGGGGTAGCGCTGAGTTATGCTGTGGTGGTGCTGAGTGTTGCTGTGGTGGTGCTGAGGGATAATGTAGAAGAAATAAACAGCATGCGACCTGATGCAAAATAGCAAGGTCTGAGTGGCGTATCAACACAAAAGGAAAGATATAGAAATACATATTTTGAGGGTCAGCTTCGTTAGAGATAACCGCTTTGATTGAGTACTTTCCTTCTGAGTTCCGTACAATGTGCATTGCATGTGAATTTTCACAATCAAAAGTGCATATTAAAGGTAAATGCAAACAGAGCAATGGCTAAAAGTTAAACTCCCGCTGCTGACACCTTTTTGACATCGAAACTGGGCCAACTCAGCCGTTCGTCCTTCCGAGGTCAATTAACTGACCAACATCCTCTTTTACAGCTCACGCAAAAACGGCGGAATCAGGCTTCATAGAAAAAAAAAGTTAATAATTTTCGAAAGCGTGGCCAATCAGTAACGAAATAATGTTTGCAATAGGGACATCTGTACATAAAGCATCTATATTACACACAATCGATGCCTCTTTAGTATTGGATAATACACAGACACTGATTTCGCCAGTTGCAGTATGGATTTTTCCATGAATTATTTTTTTCTTCTCATGTTTTTTACAAATTACTACATCCGATCACAAGCGCATAATTATGAACGCTGCACTTTCTAGACAGTTTCTTGCGGATATTTAGTGCTGCGTCGTGAAGCACACTGCTGCCGCACTGGTGAATTGTAGTGATTTACGCTGGGACCTGGAAATGAAATCACCTTCCTCCACGTGAAAAAAGCCGACGTTCCGATTCCGGCCTTAAATATGAAACGGATGAAAATAACTTCGGAGGCTCAAGTTTTGAATCTGGGTATTGTGAGGGCGCGTACATTTTAAGTGTGACGTGCCTGGTCCTTTTTCAACGTACAGAGGGGATTTAATCTCCCCGTGCCTGAATGTGTAATGCAAATAATACGGTGCTCACGTAAAAGTAAAGCGCTCCAATACCTTCGGGTCGAGTTCGCACTATATAAAATATGCAACAAAAAAGAAAGGTGAGGCGGGGCACCTGATGTACGAGGAGGGCGTGAATCGAGCTTTAATGGCACTTTGAGAAGGTGGGGAGACAATGAAGCCACGCACAGTGGTTGTGTCGAAAAGTTTGGGAGGCGCAGCCTAAAGAAAAGGAGGTGTGCCCGAAAGTAGGGGGCGTGTCGGACAGCGGAGGAGTAGTTTGGAAGTGTTGCATGCAGTCCGCGCGCATGCGCCTGAGGTGCTCAGATCGCAGCGGTTGCTGAAAGGCTGCGCACCATGGCACCTTTGCTGAAGCTCGGCTCCCTGGTCCTCCTCGGTTTATGGTGTTTGCGCAGCAGGGTGTCTCAGGCGGCGGCTGCGAGCCCCCGCAAGGGCGCAGCGGAGCAGTGCGGGTCGAAGGTAAGCCGGGCGCGCTGGCACCTGATGGCATGTCTGTCCTGCACCAGCTGGGGAAGTCCGCTGGCCCGGGCATGCCTTCCTTGGATCACCTGGGGAAGTCCACAGGTCGCGACTGTGCATAGCGCTTTGTTAGAAGGGGGGTTTGGGAGCTCTGTACCCCGGCTGTGCAGAGAACACCCGGACTGTGGGACACGCAGAAAGAGCCCGGTAAGTGGAGTGGAGGGGGGGGGGGTGTACGTGCATGTGTCTGTGTGTGTTCGAGTGTGTCTGTGCGTGTGTCTGTCTGTGTGCGCGTGCGTCTGTTTAAGGGGGGGTGCGTGTGTGTATGCAGTGTGTGTGTGCCTGTGTATGCGTGTGGCTGTGTATGTGCGCATGGATGAGTGTGGCTGTGTGAGTGTGTTTGCGCATGGGAATGAGGCACGAGAGGGGCACGGCGCAGTGCGCGCCCACGAGGTGAAATCTGCGCTCGTGCCCCTCTCGTGTCTACATTCCCAAATACGGCTAACAATAGGTCTTTCGCTGACGCTCGACCTAATAAAATTGGAAGCACCCACTTATTCCTCCTATAACCACGCATAAAATACATTTTACCGATAGCGGGTGACCCCCTGCTAGCCATCACTCTGCACATCAAGGCCCAGTGGATAAACACTTCACTAACGACAGTCCTGCAACCTCCCCTGCATTGAATCACACCACACACCCACCGTCACTACACTTTTGGAAAAAAGATTTTGGGGTACAAGTACTGCTGTGTTAAAAAAAAAATAAGTTTTAAGGTGTGGCCTAAGAAGCAAGATAAAGTCTCATTAACACACTGACACCCGGTTTTCTTGGCACTCTAATCCTGCAACACGATGCCGAATATATCCGTGCATAAGAAATTGAAAAGGGCCTCCGTGTAGCGGTCGACAACAACAATCGAACTGTAATGTCAGTTCTCCAAAGGTTCTTTGCACCTCACTAATGTTCTAACCCGGAAACACATCCAAGACATCTCAAGAATTAGGAGAGAGTGAAGGCATGGGAAGACGAACGTGGGAGTAGGAAACTGGAAAAAAAGCTAGCATGCTCAGGTTGTGCACATGGTGAGTGTTAGACGGGGACCTGGAGGGTCGGCCGAGCACAAGGGGAGAGGCCTCCGGTGAGGGCCGTCCCCAGCGATCGTACAGACAAGTAACTTCCCCCCCACAGATGGACACCACACGAAGATCAGATTAACACCTTTTATAGGCAGTTCTTGAAGTAAGGTAGTACGATACAATGAGATCAGGACACGATGATCCTCTCACTTCTAGTCTCTATTAGGGAAGGGGGTAGCGGGACAGTCTTGGTACCCGTAGGTACGGCGGTGGAACGGTGATAGCTCACAATCCTCGAGCTCGGTGTTCGGACGGGTCAGACCGCGGCAGCGCCAGCAGGTCCCGAAGAGGTCGTAGGTGGCAACGGGCCGCGGCAGCGCCAGCAGGTCCCACGAGGATGAAGGTTGCAACGGGCCGCGGCAGCGCCAGCAGGTCCCACGAGGATGAAGGTTACAACGGGCCGCGGCAGCGCCAGCAGGTCCCACGAGGATGAAGGTTGCAACGGGCCGCGGCAGCGCCAGCAGGTCCCACGAGGATGAAGGTTACAACGGGCCGCGGCAGCGCCAGCAGGTCCCACTAGGATGAAGGTTGCAGAAGGCCGCGGCAGCGCCAGCAGGCAGGACAATAGTTCACAAGGCAGGGCTGCGGCAGCGCCAGCAGTCCGTCAAGGATGAGTTCGTTGCGGTGTCTCTTGACTCCAGGATACAACTGCCTTCCTGTTCTGGGGCTGCCTCAGTTATAGGTCTGGCACTCTTTGATGTCCGGACCCTCGCTCTTGGAGGTCGGGAGGTCCGGGATGAGGGAGTCCAGACACCCAGCAGGGGGGTGGAGCCAGCGCCCGGGGAGGCTGGGGGTGATCGGCACCTGGCGGGAGAGAGCCATCGACACTTCTTACTCCCATTGACCGGCCAAGTGGTCCGTTCACCTCCTGGGTGGATGGTGGTGCCGGGATGTCGGGGCCTGGCCAGGCCCGGGGTTGGGGTCGAGCTGAGGCCACGCGGCCTCGTGGTGCAGTGTCTAAGATGGCGGCTGGCCCGGGCAAGGGTGCTGACGGTGGCCCAGGCCAGGGACACAGGGATTCCCAGGAGCAGACGTCCCATGGGGGACGGGTTGGGGGTTGCTTCTGCGGGTAGTACCTGGAAGGCCGGTACCAGGGCCCTGTCATGCGGGGAGGGAGCGAGCCCTTCATGGGGCCTGTCCAACATGCGTCCCCCCCAGCTGAAGGCGGGGAGAGTCACCCATCCTCTTGGGGACTTTCCTCGTCGAGGCGGAAAAAGCGGGACAGGCCGTCCGCGTTGGCGTGGTCTTGACCAGGGCGATGCTCTACAGTGAAGTCCATCCCCTGCAGGGAGATGGACCATCGCAATAGTTTGGGGTTCTCCCCACGCATTTGCATGAGCCATTGCAGGGGCCGATGATCTGTTTGTACCCGGAAGTGGGTTCCGAAGAGGTAAGGCCGGAGCTTCTTGAGGGCCCATACTACTGCGAAGGCCTCTCACTCAATGGTGCTCCAGCGCTGTTCTCGGGCAGTAGGCGTCTGCTGATGAAGGCCACTGGTTGGTCGACTCCTTCGGGGTTCAGTTGGGAGAGGACGGCCCCAATACCATGGTCGGAGGCATCGGTCTGAACGATGAACTCGCGGCTGTAGTCGGGGGCCTGGAGCACAGGAGCGGTGCACATGGCGGCCTTCAGCTTCTCGAAGGCCGCTTGACAGTCGGGAGTCCAGTTGACTCTTTTTGGGTGATTCTTAGACGTGAGTTCCGTGAGGGGCCCCACAATGCTGCCATAGTCCTTCACGAACCGCCGGTAGTATCCGGTGAGCCCCAGGAAGGCTCGGACCTCGGTTTGTGTTTCGGGGGTTGCCAGGACTGAATGGCAGCTACCTTGAGTTGGAGGGGGGCCACCAGACCGCTCCCCACTTGGTGTCCGAGGTAGGTCACGGACCCCTGGCCGATTTGGCACTTGCTGGCCTTTATGGTGAGGCCGGCCTGTTGGAGGGCCTGCAGGACCTCTCGGAGGTGGTGGAGGTGGTCTGTCCAGTGGCGGCTGTATACCGCGATGTCGTCCAGGTAGGCGGCGCTGAATTCTTCGAGGCCCGCCAATACCTGGTTCACCAGTCTTTGAAAAGTGGCTGGAGCGTTCTTCATGCCGAATGGCATCACTCTGAAATGGTAGTGCCCATCCGGGGTGGAGAAAGCGGAACGTTCTTGGGCCCTGGGGGTGAGGCCGATCTGCCAGTAGCCCGCTGTCAGGTCGAAGATGCTTAGGTAGCGGGCTGCCCCCATGCGGTCGACTAGTTCATCTGCTCGGGGATAGGGTGAGCGTCGGTTCGGGTGACCGCGTTCAGACCCCGATAGTCGATGCAGAATCGGAGCTCAGGTGTGGTGCCCGGGGCCGCGGCCTTGGGGACCAGGACGACCGGGCTGGCCCAGGGACTGTCCGAAGGTTCGATGACCCCGAGGGCGAGCATCTTGGAGACCTCTTCTTGGATGCATGTACGTACCCGATCCGGTACTCGGTACGCCCGGTGTCGGACAGGAGGACTGTCCCCAGTGTCCACGTCGTGCAGGCACCAGGAGGTGACTCCGGGTGCAAGGGAGAACAGGTTTGCGAACGGCATCAGGAGGGCCCGACAATCTTGACGCTGCTCTGGGGTCAGGGCCTCGGAGAGTCGGACCCCGTCCACCGAACCATCTCTTTCACGGGTCCTCAGTAGGTCAGGGAGGGGCTCGGAGTCTCCTTCTGCGCCACTGTCGGTAGCCATCAGCAGGCTGAGCTCTGAGCGCACGAAGTGGGGTTTGAGTCTGTTGGCGTGGAGAACCCGGAGGGGGTTCCGGGGGGACTCCAGGTCGATGAGATAGGTGACGGGACTCTTGCGCTCGATCACCTTAAAGGGCCCTGTCCATTTGTCCTGCAAGGCACACGGTTCGATGGGGGACATCACTCATACCTGCTGACCCGGTTCAAACTCGATGGAGGAGGCATGTTTATCGTACCACTTCTTCATGTCCTCTTGACTGGCCTCAAGATTGGCTTTGGCGATCTCCCTGAATTTCCGGGTCTGATTGCGGAGGGTCAGGAGGTACTTGTAGACGTCTGGAGGGGTTTTTAGGGGGGCCATTTCCCATTCCTCCTTCACTAGGCTGAGAGGCCCGCGAACGGGGTGTCCGTACAGGAGTTCGAAGGGGCTGAAGCCGAGGGACTTCTGGGGGACTTCTCGGTAGGCGAAGAGGAGGCACGGTAGTAGCACGTCCCACTGGCGGCGTAGGGGTTCTTCTAGCCCCATGATCATCCCTTTGAGAGTGCGGTTGAACCGCTCGACCAGTCCGTTTCCCTGGGGGTGATAGGGGGTTGTGAATCGGTAAGTGACCCCGCACTGCTGCCAGAGGGATTTCATATACTTTGAAATAAAGTTTGTACCCCTGTCGCTGACGACTTCCCGGGGGAAGCCCACTCGAGAAAAGATCCCCATTAAGGCTCGACCCACTACTGGGGCTGTTATAGTACGAAGGGGGACCGCTTCAGGATAGCGGGTGGCGTGGTCCACCAGGACCAGGATGAAGCGATGCCCTTGTGCTGTTCGGGGGTCCAGGGGCCCCACAATGTCTATTCCCACCCTTTCGAACGGGGTGGTCACCACGGGGAATGGTTGTAGGGGTGCCTTGAGTTTGCGGCCGCTCTTCCCGCTGGCCTGTCAGGTCGGGCAGGACCGGCAGTGGTTGGAGACGTCATTTCTCATTTTGGGCCAAAAAAAGTGAGTCACCAGGCGGTGGTAGGTTTTGTCTTGCCCCAGGTGCCCAGCCAGGGGGACATCATGGGCCAAGTTCAACAGGAAGTCTCTGAAGCGGAGGGGCACCACCAGCACTCGACCGGCCCCCAGCTCTGCGATTCTCTGCTCGCTGTACAAGAGATCATTGTCCCAATAAACCCAGTGGGCCCCGGTGGTGTCTCCTTGGCCCTGGGCGAGCGCTTGCTGTCGCAGTCCCTCGAGGGAGGGACAGGTCTTTTGCTCCTGCCGGAATTGTTCTTGGGTGGGCCCCCCTTCTTGACGCCACTGAGCCAGGTCGGGAAGTTCGGGGGGCTGTTCGGACCCCTCTGGGGTTGGTTCCGGGTGGTCGGTATGGATGGAGTCTTCTTCGGGAGCGATCGGGGGAGGAGGTGCTGACCATTCGGGTTCTTCTGGTCTAGGGATGGTGCGGGTGGCCATGGACCGGGTGGTCACGCACGCCCAGTCCGGGAGACCCAACATCCCCAGATGCTCTCTTCTTTCAACAGCTGCCCACGGGGAGCTCTCGAGATCGTTCCCCAGGAGGCAGTCCACGGGGGCATCGTCGCGGACAGTTACTTTTAGCATGCCGGACACTCCTCCCCATTCGAAGGGGACGCAGGCCATCCGACACAGGCTCTCCGAATTGTCTGCCGATCGGACGGGGCAAAGAACGTTTGGCAGGATTTGTTCTGGGGTCACCAGGTGACAGCGGACGGCCGTCACACTGGCCCCGGAGTCACGCAGGGCTTCGGCCTTGCGCCCATTTATGCTCACCCATTGGCTGTACTTCCGAGTGTTGGCTGGCAGGGGAGTCCGCGGGACCATGTCTCTTCCCCCTAGGCAGGCCAGGGTCATGGCGGCAGGTTCCCACTCGAACTGCTCCGACTCGTATGCTTCAGTGTCTTCGGAGACTTGTTCTTCTCCTAGGACGGCGGCCGCCACCTGGCGGGGCCCGGGCGCCGGGTTCTTCGGGCAGGTCGGGTCACTGGCGTAGTGGCCGACTCGCTGGCATCGGTGACACGTAACGTGGGCTCGGAACCCCGGGCGCATCTGGGGGTTTCCCCGGCCGGCTGGGGGCGGGGTGGTGTTGGCGGGAGTGACCGGGACAGCGTCTCTGCCTCGGCCCGGTCCTCCTCCTCCTCCTCGGGGACGATGATGACCTTGGTTGGATCTGTTCTGCTCATTCGGCCCACTCCGGGCCACTCGGGTGCTCTCCCACCGGTCCGCCTCGGTGGCGAGCTGCCGTGGTTCAGTCAATTTACTGTCGAGGAGGTGCTGCCTGAGTTCGACGAAACAGTTGTTGGAGAGGTGCTCCCACACAATGAGATTGAAGAGTTGTTCGTAGGTGGTTACGTTGTTACCCTTGATCCACCCCTCGAAGGCTCGGCTGAAGTAGTTTTCGTACTCCAACCAAGTTGTACCTGGGATCCGGGTGCAGTTGCGGAACCTCTGGCGGTACATTTCGGGCGTGAGCCCATATCGGCTGAGGAGGGCGGCCTTCATGTGGTCATAGGACGTCATTTGATGGTCCGGAAGCTGCAGCAGGGCATCACGGCCCTCATTGACGAATCTTCCCCATAGCCCAGCTCCCCAATCACTTCGAGCGATCCGGTGGGCCGTCATGGCGATCTCGTAGGCCTTGAACCACTGCTGTATGTCGTCGTTCCGGTGGTATTCTCGGACCACATCCTTGGGGATGTGGACCTTCTGTTCGGTAGTACCCGGGGAGCGCGGTGGCTCGGGCACCCCTAGGTTTGGGTTCAGTTTGCGTATTTCTATCTCTGCTAGTTTGCACTCGTGTTCGTATGCCAGTCTTTTTTCTTCGAGATCCCTCTGTCTCTGTTTTTCCTCTCGCTCTTCTCTGAGCCGTAAGTGTTCTAAGTTTATTTTCTGTTCCGCCAGCTTCAATTCTCCGTCTAATTTGAGCCGTGCCAAGTCTAGCTCGTGTAGTCTATTTTTTTCCCGCTCCTGGATCTCTTCTCGGGAGGGACCTGTTCTCCGTTCTTCCGTCAGGGTGGTGTTGACTTCCGGGGCTTCGAGGTCCCGGGGTGTGGCGGTATTCGTCTCTGTCCAGGCCTCTAGGGCGTTTTTGAAGTCTTCTTTTGTGCTTAGCCCGGTGGTAGCAATGCCTAAGTCCATGCAAAATTGTTTTAGCTCTCGGTGGCTGTATTCCTCCAGCTTTTCCATCTGGAACTTCTCTGCCGATCCGCTCTCTTTGGTCGTCATTGTGGTTTAGTCGTAGGGTGAGTTACTATCTGTACGGTATGCGTTGGTTCGGATCGCGCCGCTGGCCACGAATGTTAGACGGGGACCTGGAGGGTCGGCCGAGCACAAGGGGAGAGGCCTCCGGTGAGGGCCGTCCCCAGCGATCGTACAGACAAGTAACTTCCCCCCCACAGATGGACACCACACGAAGATCAGATTAACACCTTTTATAGGCAGTTCTTGAAGTAAGGTAGTACGATACAATGAGATCAGGACACGATGATCCTCTCACTTCTAGTCTCTATTAGGGAAGGGGGTAGCGGGACAGTCTTGGTACCCGTAGGTACGGCGGTGGAACGGTGATAGCTCACAATCCTCGAGCTCGGTGTTCGGACGGGTCAGACCGCGGCAGCGCCAGCAGGTCCCGAAGAGGTCGTAGGTGGCAACGGGCCGCGGCAGCGCCAGCAGGTCCCACGAGGATGAAGGTTGCAACGGGCCGCGGCAGCGCCAGCAGGTCCCACGAGGATGAAGGTTACAACGGGCCGCGGCAGCGCCAGCAGGTCCCACGAGGATGAAGGTTGCAACGGGCCGCGGCAGCGCCAGCAGGTCCCACGAGGATGAAGGTTACAACGGGCCGCGGCAGCGCCAGCAGGTCCCACTAGGATGAAGGTTGCAGAAGGCCGCGGCAGCGCCAGCAGGCAGGACAATAGTTCACAAGGCAGGGCTGCGGCAGCGCCAGCAGTCCGTCATGGATGAGTTCGTCGCGGTGTCTCTTGACTCCAGGATACAACTGCCTTCCTGTTCTGGGGCTGCCTCAGTTATAGGTCTGGCACTCTTTGATGTCCGGACCCTCGCTCTTGGAGGTCGGGAGGTCCGGGATGAGGGAGTCCAGACACCCAGCAGGGGGGTGGAGCCAGCGCCCGGGGAGGCTGGGGGTGATCGGCACCTGGCGGGAGAGAGCCATCGACACTTCTTACTCCCATTGACCGGCCAAGTGGTCCGTTCACCTCCTGGGTGGATGGTGGTGCCGGGATGTCGGGGCCTGGCCAGGCCCGGGGTTGGGGTCGAGCTGAGGCCACGCGGCCTCGTGGTGCAGTGTCTAAGATGGCGGCTGGCCCGGGCAAGGGTGCTGACGGTGGCCCAGGCCAGGGACACAGGGATTCCCAGGAGCAGACGTCCCATGGGGGACGGGTTGGGGGTTGCTTCTGCGAGTAGTACCTGGAAGGCCGGTACCAGGGCCCTGTCATGCGGGGAGGGAGCGAGCCCTTCATGGGGCCTGTCCAACAGTGAGAATTAGTGGCAGTAATTGACTTACCCACCCACTCGCCGACATAGGCACCCCGATGGGCAACTGCGCTACACGTTTGCTGCATGCGAGACCAAAGGGTCATATTTGGCCCATACATACGAGGATGAGGAGGGTCACACAAAGAAAGGAGTGGGCGCAGAAAACAAGTCCACTGAGTACGATTACTTTTAAGGAATGTGAGGTTTTATACATTGCTGGAGTCCTGCCACTTTATATGCGAGGCTCAGCACATAGTCATGCCGCTGCGCCACACCTGGCCTAAAGTGTGATGACAATACCAGGAGGGAACGACTACCCCTTCCCTCCCTAGTATGAGAACAGACCCTCCCCGGAGTCCAGGAGGAGCCCCTCGGTCTCCAGAACAGAGACGATCCTCCAAGTTCACATTCTTCACCCTCTCGGGTGATGAGAATCCAAGTATTTTACTTTTTTCCGTCATGTTCCCTTACCCAAGACGGTCATCTCCGCCTTTCTAAAGGGAGGAGGGATCGTAAAGCTGCATAGCGCTCCTGCCTCCAAACCACACACTTTTCAGGCCTCAAACTTCCAACCACACTGCCCAGAAGGGGAGGGGCCTGCAAAAAGCCTAGCTAGTGTGAGAATGGAACGAAGAGAGTCCCAGGAAGCCGCTTTTTTTTTACAGAGTTTTATATAGCGCAAACTTGACCCGGTATCAGGTATCGAGCGCTTTACATAGCACCAGTTGCGTTACACAAGGACACATTCATTTTTGTTAGGCACAGGGAGATTAAGTGATTTGCCCAGAATCACAGGACGTTCGAAAGGATCTAGGATGCTGTTGGGGCGGCGGTCAGAATCATATCCTTAGCATGAAGACTTTGCCGGCGTAGACGCCACCTAGGGATTACAATGTCCCTTTCCGACAGCCTGGCGGTCCAACTGCCATGTAAAGGCGGTCAGAAAAGGACTTTGGGGACCTCAAACCCCTTGTGGGCTACTGTAAAGTGACCCTGGGGACACATGTAGTGCTCCCATGCCAATACATGCACTGTGTACCAGGCACCACGCAGTACCTGGCACACGGTGCACGGATGTGCACAAAGTGCTCTTTTACACTGCAGCTTGTGCTGCAGAGCTTTACTGGGCCGCAGCATGGGCCACAATGTAAATTAGAACTTTTCCAACCTCCAGCACGGTGGTCTCATCCTAATTAAGCAGTCGGACCACCGCCTGCTTGTCGGTTGGGCTCCTGAACGACCTGATAGCAGACAGCGGTTCGACTGCCCGCTATCATAATGAGCCCCTAAGAGCATAAAAATGCAAGCAACTGTGATCCACATGGAGGTTTGCTCAGTGAGTTTCGGGGCGCAGTTAGAAAATGGCTAAAAATAACTAACTTAGGGGGCGTGGCCTACAAGGCCAATATTGTGGGTGCTTCCTAATGGAGCTCCTGCAACCCTGTAAAGAGCGGAGGAGGCAGTATAAGTTTTAAACAGGATTTATTTAAGTTAAATCCAAGGACCCACTGGAGCACAAACCAAAGCGTCTAGATCAGATCAGCTCCAACCGCTTCTCTGATCTAGAACTCAGGTCCACTACAACATTCTCCATGACATGAGTAACATTCTTTAATACATACAACAATTCCAAAAGTGACATCAAAGACAATGCTAGAAAGAAAAGAAGTATATTACCACATGTATCTTTTCCACAGAAAAACAAAATAAAATAAAATACAACAAAAGAAAAGAAAAGCAAAACAAAGAAAGATTAATCCAGAATATAATCATCAAATCTCTTAGGCAACTTAACACATCTTTTAAGAGAAACATGTGAACCTGCAACAGATGAACTAGAACAAGCATCATCATCAGAAACAGGAGGACCCAAAATAGGATCAGACTCTGAACCAAGAGTAGAACCAAGACCATCACCGGAACAAGCAGACTGTTCCTTAAGTAATGGACCAGAACAGGAATCATCAAACCAGACATCCTCACAATCTTCCCATTTATCAAAAAAAAATTCCTGGCCAGGTTTTAAAACAACCACAGAACTTTCACTCCACCACCCTCTGCCCTTGAGAAAAATAGTGGAATCAGAAACTTGTTCCACCAAAAAGGGCTTACTGAACTTGGACATACCTTTGGGTGTGTGAGAGGGACTAACAACCCTAACCCAATCACCAACATTTACAACCTTGCTCTTACAACGATGAAAATCATCATGATAGTACTTTCCTGACAACCGTGCAGAAGTGATGTTATCTCTAGCTTTAGAGATAGAAGACTCAAAACTCTCTGTCAAATTGCTCTTGTTTCTTATTTGAGGCAAAAATAAAGATCTAGCTTGTCTGCCTCTCATTAGACAAAAAGGAGAAACCCCTGTAGAAGAGTTAGGAGTCAGATGATAACTCCAAATTTTGTCCTTCAAAAAGTCAAAAACATCCAAATTACTCTCCAAAGCAGCTAGGATCCCCTCTTTAAAAAATCTGTTGGCCCTTTCAACCTGACCATTGGAACGTGGACTATAAAGGGGAGCCCTCTTAGCAGACACTCCAAACTTTTTAAGAAACATTTCCATTTTGTTTGAAATGAACTGAACACCATTGTCAGACCTAATGGAAATGGGTGCCCCTTCAATCCTGAAAACATTGTCCAGGAAACTAAAAACCACATCAGTACTAGGATGCTCTACAAAAGAATAATGTAACAATTTAGAAAAATCATCAATGAGAACAATTAAAAATCTATTTTCTCTGCCAAGACAATCGTAAGGTCCTGAAAAGTCAATAGAGAGCCTTTCCCACTGACCTGTAGGAGCTTCACAAATAGACAAAGGTTCAGTAGAAACCTTCCAGTGCTTGTCAGACCTAACACACACCGCACAGTTATTGATAAACTTCTCAACAGATGTATCCAAACCAGGCCACCAATAGTGACACTTAAGTAACCTCTTTGTACCTGAAACACCAGGATGCCCTGAATGTGCTAATTTGACAATCTTCCCCCTTAGACTACCTGGTGGAACAAACAACTCATTCCTCAACAACATTCCATTTTCAATAGATAACTCATTCGCCACTTGTGCAAAACTTCTCAACGAAGATTCAATATTTTTAACAGAGGGCCATCCATTAACAACATAAGACTTGACCTTAGCTAACAAATTATCTTTACCAACATGATCATTCCACTCATTCTCATCAATGCCAAAATTGCTTGACTCTACAGCATCAAAAGCAGCTACAACACACTCTTGCTGATCAGTGACTTCATCACAAGAATCATCCAGTGGAGGTAACCTAGATAAACAGTCTGCAGCAAAATTCTTTCCACCTGGAATATGCTGAATCTCAAAGTTAAACTCTTGTAGTCTCGCTATTAACCGAACCAACCTGGAAGATGCTCTACCACTCCTCACACCATCCATCATGTAGACTAACGGCTTATGGTCCGTCACTAAAACAAAAGGCCTACCCCACAAAAAATTATTCTACTTCTCCACAGCCCACACACAGGTTAAAGCCTCCTTCTCGATTGTGCTGTAATGAACTTCAGCACCTCTAATCGCTCTTGAGATAAACGAAATAACTCTCTCCTTGCCATTAACCATCTGCGTGAAAACAGCCCCCAAACCAACCGTGCTTGCAGCCACAGTTACAAAAGACTTCCCTTCAGGATCAAAAGTTTTAAAACCCGGAGCACTAGCGATAAGCTTAATCACACCCTGAAAAGCTGAATCATGGACATCAGTCCAAACAAATCTAGAACCTTTCTTTAACAGCTGTCTGAGTGGTTCAACAACCAAAGCTTATCCCTTCACAAATTTCGCATAGTATTCACTTAACCCAAGAAAAGAGCGTAAAGCATCCTTGTCCTGAGGCTTGCTGGCATTTTCAAGGTTGCTTATGATATCTTTTTTGAGAAAAATCCCTTCCTGAGTAATTTTATGACCTAAATAGTCAATTTCTTTAACTAAGAATTTACATTTTCCCTTGCTCACCGTCATGCCCTTGCTGCTTAGGATCTTCAAAACTTTTTCCAAAGTGACATTATGCTCATCAATAGACTTAGCAAAGATTAAAATGTCGTCTTGAAAAGACTGGACACCTTTAACCCCACTAAACAAATTTTCAATTAACTTTTGAAAAACACTGGCAGCAGATGCCAGGCCAAAAGGCATCCTCAAGAATCTAAATAACCCAAACGGAGTTATAAACGCCGCCAGATCTCTAGAATCCTGATCCAGAGTAACCTGATGGTACGCTGCCTTTAAGTCAATAATGGAAAAAAAATTCGCTCCATTGACAGCAGCCAACATCTCTTGTATTCTAGGCAAAGGATAAGTTTCCACAACAATGTTTTTATTGAGAGATCGAAGATCTACACACAGTCTAATTTCTTGATTCTTCTTAAGGGCAATAACGATAGCCGAAACCCATTCTGAGCTATCAGTAGGTTCTATGATACCTTGAGAACAAAGACCATCCGAATGTGATTTGAGTTTGGCCCTCACACCCGGAGGTACCATACAAACCTCATGTTGTACAGGTAAAGCTCCTTTTTTTAATCCTGTGTGAAAAACCTTTGACCTCACCCACAACATCCTCAAAAACATTCTTATACTTATTCAGAATGGAAGACAGAGGAAATTCCAAAGAAACATTGTTAACAGGCATTTCTCTCAACTGAATTGGACGATCTGATCCGGGGCATAAATTAATGCCAAGTTTACCAAGATCATACCACCCAACAATATTTTTTCCATCAATTGCAACATAAATTTTAGTAAAAATGACACGGGTCTCAAATCTTAACGAATCTTCAAAGAAACCTAACATTTTGATGTCAAAATTACCAAAAGCTTTAGGATTGATATCGGATTTAGCAAGTTTGACACCTTTCCATTTTTCATAAAAGAACACATCTGATAAGATAGTCACCGGCGAACCAGAGTCAGCCATGGCTTCAAAGGCAATCTTACCTACATGAACTATCCAAAGGAGCTTTGAAAGGAAGAGAAATATTATTTATGTGACTATCAAAGGAATCATCAAAAATGGCGATGACTACATTCTCCAAATCATCATTAACATAAGAAACATTACTAACAGCAGAATTAGACTTACCACCTTTCCTTTGAAACCTACATGAAGATGTAAGATGGCCAATTTTACCACATTTAGTACATTTTTTTTTAAGTGCAGGACAATCTGGACAGTTCGCCAAATGTGCTTTTGAGCCACACCTAAAACAACTTAAATCTCTATTGGTTTGAAAATTACCCTTACTACGCGTTTGAACAGCACAAACAGAAGTGTCATTAGTATTCTTGTTTTCATTAGCAGCAATGACCTTAGATGACTCAATTGATCTTTCAATCCCTTTGGCCAAATCAATTACTTCTGCCAAAGTAGGATTGCGACAAGCTAAGAGACGTTCTTGTACTTTTTTTTTGCACAATTAAATACAAACTGATCCCTTAAAGCTGTATCAACATAGGCACCAAAATCGCAGTTAGCAGCTAAAACCCCTAGAGCTGCTACATAATCTTCAACAGATTCGTCAGCGGATTGTTTCCTCTTATGAAAAGAATGCCTTTCAATCATGACATTAGGTTCATCTTCAAACTGTTTCTCAAGTCTAGCAACA
This sequence comes from Lissotriton helveticus, assembly GCF_964261635.1. NCBI lineage: Eukaryota > Metazoa > Chordata > Amphibia > Caudata > Salamandridae > Lissotriton > Lissotriton helveticus. The sequence continues at coordinate 1,410,503,133 of NC_136057.1, read as the reverse complement.
GCTTCAACAAAAACATTCCATCCATCACCTCCCTCAATTGGTGACGCAACGGGTATAAGGTTCTTGAAAATTTCAATAGCAGCTGTGCCTAAATAACTGAAAAGAATAGCCTTTTTCCTTGCAGCAGAAAACCCAGTACCATCAATGGCAACAATGTAGTTATCAAAGGTCTCAATCCATTTCTTCCACCTTAATTTCGGTTTTCCTGGAATTTCTAAAAAGATGGAGGGTTGATTGCAAATCTGAGATGTAACCATAACAAAGACTAAAACAATGAAACTCTAATACTTTTTTAAAAACGTGTGCAGAACAATGTGAAAGAGAAGGAAGAAAATGAAGTTCAAATTGTGTGCAAATCACAGTAGTAATAAGACTGCAACATGCACTTCTGAAAATAATAAAGTGTGCACATCACTGAAGTAAATAAAGGATTGAAGAAATATCCAGCTTACCACACTTCTATTTCACGAAATGTATACTTAAGGAAAATATATATATTTAAATAAAAGTGAGCGAATCACTGAATTCGCAAGTAAAATGATAATAAACAGAAGTTGCCGCTTGAGAGACGTTGTAAGTAAAACGCCGTTGCTGCTTGACAATCGCCGATGCCGTGATCACAGAACAGCTGACCGTCTGAAAAGCACTCCGAAAATGGCCGCGACGTTGCGTGCTACGCTGCGTTCCAGAAGAGCAATGCGTTTCAGGAGTCAGACAAGCAGTCCTAACATGGCCGTGACGTTGCGTACTACCAAGCGCTGCGTTCCAAATGAGCAGTGCGTTCCAAGAGTCCGTTGTTAATCACAGACGTCATCAAACTGGAAACACAGAGGAGCGCGAGCAGACCAACTGCCGCAGAGACGCCTCGATGAAAGCGACTCGAAATCCTCAATGTTTAAGGAAAAGACAGTACCTTGTAAATCGGAAGAAAGTAGCGTCAACAGCTCCCATCAGACTGCACTAGAAAAGGATCACACCGTAGGTCCGTTTCTTTTTTTTTTTTTATCGAAAAAAAATTTAAAGACGCTCAGCAACACAGTGGGTCTATAAATTATTAAATAAACCTCGTCGCCATTGCAAAGAGCGGAGGAGGCAGTATAAGTTTTAAACAGGATTTATTTAAGTTAAATCCAAGGACCCACTGGAGCACAAACCAAAGCGTCTAGATCAGATCAGCTGCAACCGCTTCTCTGATCTAGAACTCAGGTCCACTACAACATTCTCCATGACATGAGTAACATTCTTTAATACATACAACAATTCCAAAAGTGACATCAAAGACAATGCTAGAAAGAAAAGAAGGATATTACCACAAACCCCCTTAAATCCTACAGCATCCAGCAATGCACCTCTGGATTGGGTGCCATCACTGTTGCCTCGAAGTGGCCTGAAGCTCAGAGTGACGATCTCCACTCGAGCGGGCTGGCCACAGCACAGCAGGCGATGGGGAATGGGACCCGGGCCGCTCATGTGGGCCGGCGCAAACCCAGCTACTGGATTGGCAACACAGTACCTTGGGGGGCTTGCGAGGCGGGCCCAGTGTGACCCGGGCGGGGTGACATGTTTGAGTGGCCTGACTGGGTCTGTAGCACCGGAAGAGAGAGCCATTGTGGATGACGTTGTGGACGCCAGAAGGACGAACAGTGGTGGGGGGCCTCTTTCTTTCCCCCTCCCCCCAGCCAAGTAATGTCCATGAGAGGCTGGCAGTGTACCTGAGCCCCAGAGCTAAGGCGATCTCTGTCTGTGGAGACCTGCCATGGGCCTGGGCGAGTAGTATGAGATGACCAGACCTGGTAGCGTTCTAGGGACCCGTAGAGCAGATCCCCGCATCCGGTCTGTGGTGCACAAGGTGAGGCGCCGGTGGAGGTCTGGTGACTCGTGGGGCTTAGATGCTCACCATCCCACATAATGCTGAATGCCTGGTCGATGGATGGATCTGTACCAAGTTGGAACGTTCCGGTGCTCGTTTGACTGGCTGACAGCTCGTGCTGCCCCTCTTCATCCCTCAGGTTTCCATACTGATGAAGCGGGTCGGGCAGAGAAGACGGTCCAGAGGCCGAAGCTGGGGCAACGCCTTCCTAAGCCAGAGGTATACCTGGACTACTTGGAGTACCTGGGGAAAAAGCCAGGGCTGTCCTGGGGTGAGTGAGTAACTGGCTGCTCGTTCTGTCCCACGTTATAGTCACTGGGTGGTGGTAAGTGAGCATCCACTTTGCGAGGGGGTCTGTGGGCCCCTCTAGTGGATACTTCTCCAGTGTGGCAGCTAGGCGGCCTTCATTGCAGAATGAATGGCAGTCATGGGTACAAGACAAGGGCCCTGAATCACAGGTTCAATCGAAAATAGACAGATTCACCACCCCTCCAGCTGCAGTGGGGGGGCTTCATCGGACACAGCCCATGAGCACCCCTACGACTGAATCAACAAGCAGTGGAGCGAGCCATCCTACAGGCCATTGAAGCCTCGAGGGAAACATTGGCTACAAGAATTGAAGAAGTGAGGATGGATTTCACTCAACTCAGGCAAGACCTCCGCAATGTTGCAAATCGGGTCATGGAGGCCGAAAGCCGAATCTCCATTCTGGAAGATAAAGTATCCACACTTAAGGCCACTTTCTCAAAACAGATCCTCTTGACGAAACAACTCAAAGCCAGATGAGATGGTGCCGAAAACAGAGCTCAGCAGAATAACCTCTGCTTCATGGGGGTTTCGGAAGGGGCGTGCCCATATAAATTCTTGGAAACCTGGCTTAGATACTGGATCTCGACTGATCTCTTCCCTTGCTTCGTTCAATAGATCGCTCGTGCCTAGGGCCCCCCCGCGACCAATGATTGCACAGATCCTTAATTTTCAAGGCAGAGATGCAATACTCCGGGAGGCGCTGAAGGTTGGGTACCTCGTGTACCAATCCATCCACATTATGATCTTTCCGGACTACTCAAGACTAGTGAAGCAGAAGCGGAAATCCTTCAATAAGGTTAAACAAAAGCTGAGAGCCATGAACCTCTAATATATGCTGATGTTCCCCACCACCTTGAAAGTGATCAATTATTCCCATGCCCACTTCTTTAGCACTCCGGACTGGAAGAATCTCACCCGATAAGACAGTGCAGACAGTAAACTGCGAGAAGCCAAAGGGGGGCTCAGCTGAGTACCCCCACTCCCTCTCACAGGACGGGGTCGCGCAGCTGGTGCAGCCTGGCCCAGGGATCCCCAGAATACTCTGGGTCCGAGATTGACTCGCATAGCTCGGACACAGGTGAGCAGACTGCTGAATTACTCTCCCAGGATCATATGATGGAACATTTGGGGCAGTCCCTGACTGACTGTTCCTCGGGTGGCCCCGTGGGTACCACGGCGGACAAGGAATAGCTCTCCTTCCGCTCCACGCCTTGCCTGGGGTCTCGGGTTTCCTTCTGGACCTGTGTCCTTGGCCACGGGTTGCAGGCGCAACTTTTCACCCTGAAGTAGTAGGACGTTCTCCACCGGATCTCTCAAGCACTGGATACAATGTTGGGTTTTCAGCGTAGTTTATGGGTGACAGACGCTTCGAGGGGGAGGGGAAGTATGGGGAGGGAGGGGTTGGGGGAGTTGGTGATACATTTGTATTGTGTAAAGTTATCAGTACCCAGGACAGAACCAGATATCCCACCTATAAATGTCCCACATCATACACCACTTTTGCACACAACTCGCAGCCTTTGAGGTCCCGGACATTCCCCCATTGACCTTTGTGTGTCTGTTATCCATTACCTCTACAGGCCACATGGTTAATTTCTCTATGGGCTTATTAAACTGCATCAAGAGGGCAGCCATCCTCCGGTGTGCTAAGAGGAGGCTCCCGGCGATACCCATGCTCCAGGAGTGTCACTTGGTGGGCGCCCACTGACCCTTCTTACATTGTTTTGGGTACGACCATGTGTTTCATGCAGGCTTTACAGAGGTATGTGGGCGTTGGCCATACTTTTACATAGATCGTTCCCTTGATCGACACTAAAATACATGCTACCCTTCAGAGCATATTTCTGGGACTTGAGGGGAGCCTGGAGGGGTCCCATTACAAACTTCTTAGTGTTTATATCCCGCCACAGTCTCCTAGTGGTGCGTTGGATGATTGCCGTGCACTGATCCTGGCTTTCCCACTGGAATGACCATCATTACTGGTGACTTTAATGCGCTTCCTAATCCCAAACATGACTCAACCGCAGGAATAGCTGGATGGCTGCCTCCAAAATACTGGAGTTCTGGATGAACTCCCTAGACCTCTGCAATGTCTGAAAGGTGTGGTGTCCACATGTGAGAGAATACACACACACGTCTGCAGCGCACAACTCTCTGATTCACATTGATCTGGTGCTGCGCCCACCGACAAATATCCTCCTCACCACAGCTATAGAGATTCTCCCGCGATGCATATCCGATCACTCCCCAGTGCATCTTCATATAGGCATTCCATTGGCAACTCGAAGACCATTTTGGTGGCTTAATGCTTGGTTTTCGGACAATGACCAATATTCAGAGCACCTTGGAGAGAAGGTTGCACCATACTTTGAACCCAACTGGGGTTTTGTCTCCTCTGCAGGCCCACTGTCGGCAGCGGGCAAAGCCACGATACATGGATGGGCTAAATCCCTAATCCGTAACCAAGCATGTGAAAAACACCGACAAATGGTGGCCCTAGAAACCCAAATGTTATAACATGAGAAACAATGGACAGCAGGCAACCATAGCACTTATTCTCGACAATTAGAGGTGGCCAAGTCTTCTCTTCGCCAGCTTGTTTAGGAGTCGGCCCGCCAATGTTGGCAAACCTTCCTCCATCATGTCTAATATCCAGTAAAATACTTTGATTGGCCACTCAGGATATGCCCTATAGGGTAGTCCCCGCAGATATGGATAAGAGGGGCTATTGCAGAAGCCTTTGCACACTACTATCGAGCCCTGTATACTCACCCCCCCTACTGTCACCACACGCCCCTGCCTCCGCCTCCTCGATCTTGGCGGATATCCCCCAACCACGGATTTCCCCGCTCCAACGTGCAGACCTGGACCCTCCCTGACCCTGGAAGAGGTGGCAGAGGCCCTGGCTGAGATGAACCCTTGCAAGACCCCATGCAAATTTCTGGTGGAATTCTATTGTAAATATTTAGAAATCCTCATACCCAGATTTTTAGCCCTCTATTTGGAGGAAGTGGACAGGGGAGGTTCCCCCAGGTATTGGGCCTTGCCACCACAGTAGTTTTACACCAACCTGGGGACCCCCAAAATGTTGTGCCTATTATACACCCATCTCGTGAATTAATAATGAACTCAAAATCTTTGCAAACGTGCTTGACCGCAGACTCCTCCGAGTTATCGCGTACTTGATCCATCCCAATCAAAGCAGCTTTTTTCTGCATCGCAGTACAATGCATTGTTGGTCCGGAACATTGAGATCCCAAAGTTGCATGCACTCCTACTTATTAATTTTGAGAAGGCCTTTGATTCGATTGACTGTGTCTTTCTGGATCAAGTATTGCAGAACATGAACTTCGGCCCGAGATTCGTACACTATGTCAAACTATTATACTTTTCCCCCTCTGCCCAGGTATGAGTCAGTGGAACTCTATTCGACCCCTCCCTTCCCCAGTCAAAGGGGAACTAGACAAGGGTCTCCTTCTCCCCTTTGCTTTACACTCGTGATTGAGCCCTTAGCTAGGCATATTAGATGTGGTTCGCAGATACGTGGCTAGCCCCTGAAGGGAAGAGAGGAAGATAGAATAGTGCTATATGCAGATGAAGTCCCTGTGATGACAATTATGTACCTCTATGGAGAGGCGTGGGGATTAGAAACAAACTGGGCAGTCACTCCTAATCCCACTTACAAGGGGAGCGAAACCACAGATTGGCAAACAAAGAACCCCATCAAATGTCTTAGCCTCTTTTATCTAGGCGAGCATGTCTCGGGGGAACCTGCCCTGACTTGGTCCCTTAACCTTCCCCTGCTGCTGACCAAAATGAAATGGGATTTTAAGTCTTGGGAGTGTCTCCCCCTTCTGGTACTTGGTAGGGTGGCCTTATATAAAATGAAATGATTGTTTTACCACGGTTTTTGTACGTCCTGCAAAACTTTCCCCATCATATTTCAGTGGCATGGTTCTGGGATCTTACGGCTACTACTAGATCCTTCCTCAGGGTGGGGCTCCCACCACACATTACTTGGGATAAAGGTTGCTTGTCGACCTTTGATGGGGGTATGGGCATGGCTGACATTGGTCTGTACTATTGGGCTTCACAGTTGCTAGTTATTAATGGCTGGATGAATGGAGGCTGGAGGACCCAGCCTATAAATTGGAGCTTTCCCTGCAGGGTCTGGATAATGCCCATCACTTGCTCTATGGGGGCTCTTTCCCCGTTTCCTACCAGGGTGGTGTTCCCCATATGGAGCACAGCACTGAAATTACTGGAGTAGGAAAAGCAAATCAAACAACAAAACCCACTGTGGAGGGGTGGCGACTTGCCCAGGTCAGGACTTTGAGAAATGGGACAGAATTGATATCACACATGCACTTCAGTCCCATCAGGGGGAACTTCTTAATCCTCCCGAATATAACCCACTCAAGGTCAAACTACTTCAGGGCCCCCTAGGCAAAGGAGGAATTTCACAATTAAACAAATCATTGTTTATTAATTCCCCCGACAAATTTGATCTTCTTAAGCAAAAATGGGAATGGTAAGCCCCCTACATGATGCAGACTAGAGGGATGTTCGAATGGCTCCTCGTGTAATTGCCATATCCTCCCGCTTGTGGCTCATGAAGCGCCATTATTTGCATGCCACATACCTCCTGCTGATGCGTCTCTGGAAGATGGGTAAAAGACCTACCTCACAGTGTAACCAATGTGCCACTCCGGACACTGACTTTTTACCATGTGGTGTGGCTGTGTCTCGTTACTGCACAGTACAGGTCAGCCGTAGGTGAGGTTTTAACGGAGGTGCTGGAAAAGCCAGAGGTACTCTCTCCTAAATTGGCTCTGCTGGGACTCTTGGAAGGTTTTGGAGGACCCAGGGGAGAAAGCGTGTTTGTGGGCATGGGCCCACTGCTTGCTAAACAAGACATAGCATGTCATTGGATTGCACTCGTCCCCACCCAGGAAAGCAGACTGGCACTTGGCAATGGATTGGTGCTCCAAACTGGAGGAGGCCATTTACTGGGGAAGGGGGTGTCCACATAAGCATGCCAAGATATGGGGCCGTTGGGGGACTTATTTCGGACTAAGCAACGCTGCCTCTACTGGGTGAGGGGGCAAATTGGCAAAAATCATTATTTTGCCGATGCGTAGCATTAGACAATTTTTTTTAAAAGGGCAAAATGAAGTAGGTGCTGTCATTTCATAGGTGTGCATGCATAAGGATGCATGTACAGTTATGCGTAATCACGGATGTGCACATAAAAAAATGACGTGGGCACCATTTTTTTATTTCCCTATCTGAGATGGATGGATCAGTAAGCAAAAAAAAAATGAAATTTAACTAAGGTGAAAGGTTGGCAGCAATATCCTATTTCTCCTTGTTTTCTCCTCTTTGCATGTGTGCTGCATTCTCCAGCACACATTCATTCAATAAATAGGTATAAAACATAGTTTTGTGGCGGAAGGGACCCTTTTCTGCATAAAAACTTTATAGGCCACAATGCAGACGCTCTTGCATTATGGCGCAAGGGCTCCTGCAGTGGCACACGGCTGCACAAAGTGCGCCAGCACATGGAGAGACAAGCACTGCATCATTTTTTTCTAGATATGGGACAGTTCTGCTCACTCAAGTTAATGCAACACAGCAATTTTGCTTGCTGTCATGCGTTGTATGAACTCTTACTAAATCTGGGCCAAAATATCAGTAAAGCGTGCAGCTGGACCCACAGGCCTATGGAGTGATAGCTGGACCTGCAGGTCTTTGGAGCGATAGCTGGATCCGCAGGCCTATGGAATGATTGCTGGACCTGCAGGTCTTTGGAGCGATAGCTGGATCTGCAGGCCTATGGAGTGATAGCTGGACCTGCTTAACTGAACTTTAGTTACATTTCTTCTTCGAATTTTTATACAGTTGTGGGCCATCCTAGCGTCCACTTACCAGGCTTTTGGTTACCCAGGGGAGCTTCTTACAGGCCAGTTGGGAACGCTTTTAGTTTGTGACTTCAGTTCCAGACCAGTTTCGTCCAACTTGCCCATTTACTACTATTTTCGTCCATGGTGCCGGTCCTGTGAGGACTTCACGCAAACCCTCAAGATAAGCACACAGTAGACACCAAGCTCCCCCTCCACTATCCCCCCAAAGGACCTGTGCTAATACAGTGACCAGCCACTGTGTGTCACTGCTGCACCGATGACTGTTCCCTTCAGACCTCAGTGCCAAACCATAGCTGACCACTAGGAGTCCCTGCTTCTCCATTACATCCACTAATCACATGCTGTGAGTAGTCAGTGGGTGTCACAGCTGCACAAATGAGTACTTTCTCAAGGAGTCAGTCACTGCAATACCATGGCCAACCACTTGGTGCCACAACAAATGCCACTTGATTCTGTGTCTGAAAACTGTGTGTCACTGCTGGATGTGTGTTTACTTCTTCCAGACCGCAGGTGGTGCCAAACTGCCACTGGGAGCCACTACTGCAACAGCGTCTGTATGCTACAACCAGGACCTTATCCAGCGCCATACAGCAGCTACTGATAGTGGGTTTCACAACTGCAGAGATGCCTACTTCCTCCAGAACTCAGGCAGTGGCAATCTAAAACTGACCACTAGATGTCACTGTTGCACTGGTGTCTGATCAGCCTCCAGGATCTCAGCCACTTCAGAACAGTGAATGGCCACTGGGTGACACTACTACTGAGCTGTCTACTTCCTCCGGACCTCGGGCGTTGCCAAACGGCGACTGGCCATTGGGTGTCCCTGCTGCACCTCTGTCTGCTACCGCCAGGACCTCAGCCACTGCCTTGCATCGACTAGTCACTTCATTGTTTCTGCTGCAACACTGCCTGCAAAGGGGTGACTGAATGTTTAAACAGGAGACAGTGACTATGATTTTTCTTGAACTATCCACTGGTTAAAAGTTTTTAAAAGTTACATTGAAAATCAGCTTTCCAGGCACTGAATCCGTTCAGTTCATAAACTGATATAAAGCAGGTTCCACCTGTAGGAAACACTTCAATGAATTCCAGCGAACTAAAGATGCAGCAGGAATGCGGCTCTTAAGAATGTCTGAGGTATGCACGTGCCCAGTCTGGAGCTCAGCCCAAGTACACAGACCCTGACTAGAACCCGGTGCCAGGGCACTTAGGCCTGCGCCAGCCCTGCCTTTGGCACACAGCTCATGTCCTTGCACACAAGCCTTGGCCCCGACACACGGCTCATGTCCTTACACAGAAGCACCTCCCTGTCACAGTGTGGCAAAGCAAACCCTATATGGAACACACCTGTGCCTTGGTACACAGCCCGTGCACTGGCACGCAGCGCCAGCCGCTTGCCCTGGCACACTGCCTAGGAGGCAGAGTATTGCTTGCCACGTACAACCTAATGCACAACTCAAGTCCTCGACCCCTGCACACAACTACCATGCCATTCAGCCGCCCCCCCCCCCCCCGTCCGCATATATGGGGTAGAGGGCGTCCACCCAATATTTTCACTGGGTGGACACCGTCCACCCTGCCAATAAGTTGGGCCCCACTGAAAAAGATGCTGAACTCGTCCCAGTGTAATTTCCAACCACCAGGACACTTTCAGCAGCGCCTGCATGATGTTGTCTGCTTTTGATCACCAACAACCTGCAGGCAGGGAGAGGGCTTTCTTAGTTAAGACTCCTGCTGGGCCCATAACAAAGGATGAATCTGAGGGGTCATCAGGCCTCCTTTTGTTCAAGGCTCTTGGCTGGCAGCAGTCAGGAGCCTCACACCTAGAAGCAAAAGCAGTGGATGGGAAACAAAGGCTCACACCTTGTTAGCACTTCACACATACTTAAGAGAGGCAGCTTTTCACTTTTTCCAGGCTCTGTTTAGGAGATATGTATGCACTGTAAGAATCTCAGATGTGTTGGTCTTTCCCAGTATTTACACAAAATAAATAGCATTTATATAGTGCTTACTGCCTTTGAGGAGGGGTTGTAATAATTTAAATATCACTATTTTTTCTTGTAAAGCACTATGGGTAGAGGAAGTTTACGCTGACAAATGGCAACATTGTTTTATGTGTAGCTTACAAAAGCGTAAATCTTCTGCCTAAGTCGGGAAGGTTTCCCTGTATACTCGAAATGTGCCTTAACGTACTCATGATAGACGTTAAACATATATGTGACGGCTTAAGATCTAGTGTCACTTCTTATGATGCCACTTGCAGTGATGTCACGCGCAGTGATGTCACTTGCATACTGATTAACTAGGGTATTCCCCCACTTATTTTTTAGGACGTGTGCTCTGTGCAGAACCCCATGTCCGACACAGCTGTTCCCTCGCCCAACAGCACTTGCACACAACCACAGCAAGCGCTTCCCAAAACCTCAACCACACGCTGACGGGCCACTGGGTGTCGTCAGTTCTACAACCTTTCTCGTCTGCTCACCTGGGTGTGCGCGGGTGCTGTACAGTGACTTGCCTTTAGGGGGCAGGGCAGTGGAGAACCGCAGAGCGGCCACATAAAAGAAACACATTTGTTTTTCATAAAAACACCATCTGTTAAAAGTAAGACCCGCTTTCACGCTCAAGGAGACACGCATTTTGTATGCTGGAAATTAGTTTTCCATGCACCGTACCCTCGTATGACAAAAACAAACTGAAAGCAGATTGCCACCTGTAAAAACGACTTCGATGAATAACCGTCAAAATATGCGGCAGAGCTGTGAAGCAATGTGATTCCGAAGAATGCTGAAGGTAGGCCTCTGCCCTGAATGGAAAACTCCACAGAGGCATGCTATCAAAGGTGAAGCAGGTGCAGTGGCACACGGGCACAGTGGTCGGTGGAGCCCAGTGAATGTAAGATTTTTGTGTGTGTTGCTCTCCAGCCAGCAGCCCTGGGAGGGGCTCTTCCTTGCCTGCACTAAAGCTCTTGGCTCCCTTGCTACGTCACTGCAACCCTTTGCACAGAAGCACAACCCATGACCTCGAGTACTTCACACAATTGCCACGGCACTTTGCCTTTGTACTGGCACACAGTCCTCACACCTGGCACACAACTCCTTGCAGTGTGCAAGACTTGGCAGCCAGCTCCGTGGCCTGGCATACAGTCACACCCCACAGCAGAGAGCCACCTTCAAACACCCATTTCATCACTGCACATGGAACTGATACGGGCTCCTCTGACCCCCTGCCCTCCCCCAACACAACTCACAGAAATGCGCACAGTCCAAGACTTGGGAGATACTGCATTGCCCGCATGGACACTACTCATGCCCAAAGCATCCTACTTTGGCACACTAACCCTCACAACTTGTAAATTGAACGCACTGTCTGCCATGGCATATATCTATATCTACCCCACACATCTCCATGCCATCACACCGCCTAGGGGTGGGGGAGGGTCCTTTTAAGATGTATGCACCACTCAAATTACTTTCATATTTCACAATACTAATTCACCACTAACACTGCATGGTTTCAAGAGTAGCGTGCTACTCGCCAAAAAAGCACTTCAACATCCCATCAGGGGTAGCAAACGCTATATAAATGCAAAACTTTTTCCCTCTTCTATCCCTCCACTATCCTGCTCAATCCAAATAACTGACTGACATTTCCACCACTCAAATTACTTTCATATTTCACTATACTAATTCAACACTAATCCTTTATGGGTTCCAGAGTAGCGTGCTACGCACCAAAAAAGCGCTTCAACACCCAATCAGGGGCAACAAGCGCTATATAAATGCAAACCTTTTTCCCTCTTCTATCCCTCCACTATCCTTCTCAATCTAAATAACTGACTAACATATCCACCCCTCAAATTACTTTCATATTTTCACCATACTACTCATTCACCACTAATCCTTTATGGGTTCCGGAGCAGCGTGCTACTCGACGAAAAAGTTCTTCAAAGCCTCGTCAGGGGTAGTAGGTGATATATAAAAGCAATTACAATACAGTACAATATATAGCACATGCCAGTGGACACATTACCCATTTACACTGGGCATTCTTCCGTCAGCATCTCGGTGTTAAAGGTGCGAACTATTTATTCCAAACCTAGAACACCACACTTTTTGAAAAGTACATTAAGTTCAGAAATGACAAGAACCGTGAACATTGTGCCCCAAAATGCCAACTTTGCCGTTATAAACAGAACCCCACGAGTTCATAATTGCATAATCAGTGGCGTGATCGGCTAAGTTATCTCACAGAAATGGGAACTCATGGAGGGAAAACCAGTTCCCTTAATACTTTTTCCCATACGGTATTTTACTTAATTAAAATACTATAATTCATGACCATTCGCTTAAAAACGTAGTTAAAGAAGAGTTTAAGGTCGAGTTGCAGGCTATCAGCCGTTGATTTTTCAGCACAGGAACCTTTGAAAGTCCCATGAAAACCTCCACTTGAAGTCATGTTACGACCCTGGCGCCCCTCAATATTTTGACAAATGCAGCACCGAGTCTGGGATTGCACAGAGCACCAGGACTGCATAGCACCCCGTGCGCTGTGCATGAAGCATCCTGCTCACAGCCTAGCGCCTGGTGCACCAGGCTCTAGACAGGCACAAAGGTGCCAGCATGTGCCGCCTGTGGGCCTGTCTAGAACATAGTAACTCAGGCTGTTGCTGTGCAGTTCCAAATAACAAGGACCAACCAGGGAACGGCTACTTCGCAATATGTGGAAAGCCAAAGAGTCAACACACACTCCAGTAATTTATAAATATCCCCAAACTTTCATTCTGCTGCATTTCCCAACTAAATATCAATGGTTTATCCTGAAATCATCACTGCGTTAAGTCTACAATTCTGCATAGGCTTTTCTCTTCAGACTTTATCAGGAGGACCTCTGAGTCAGTGCAGCCAAACTGTGGGACACAGCTTTGTTTTCATCAACGTAATTTAAAAAAAAAAGCTAACCTTGAGTGTATGCCTCTGCAAAAGGCAGAGAGTCAAAAGGAAAGTGCCTGTGAGAAACAGGAGCTTAGAAAGAGAATATGAGCAATACAAGACTCAGGGTAAGAGATGGGCAAGAAAATGGGGTTTGCGCTGGAAATGACATTTGTGCATGTGAATGTCAGCTGCTGTTGGATCTAATACCAAGGGCGAGGCTAGACGAGCCCGCCTTTAGGGCCCGGCCCCCCGGCCCACACCACGCCGCTATTGGCCGTAGGTCCCAGGAGGCTGCCCTATGGGCAGCCAGCCTGGGGAGTACTTCCGGGTCAGGGGGAGGGTGACGCACGTCCGGTGGGGGCGTGGGGCAGAGGCCATGACCTATTTAGGTGTGGGTCACGGGCAACTCGGCCTCTTTCCCCGCCAGCGCCGGACCTGCTCACCCACTCCCTGTCCGTTAGTTAACCAGCTTCAATCTGTTTAGGTGGCCCAGTAGCTTCCCCGCCCCATAGTCAGACCCCTCGAAGGAGAAGACGGAGTGTGGACGAATCTGGACGAGCGGCGGAGGAGAGAGCGCCGACCAGGTCGCCAGGTGAGGTGCCGGGGTTAGCCGAGGCTGGGGGCGGGCGCGGGGTCCGGAACGGGTTGTTGCCTCCTCCCGCCACCTCCTTTGGAAAGGTGTTGGGAGCAGAGAGCGTGGTGCGGGCCCGCGCTCGTCCACAGCTGCCTTAGAGAAGGGCAGCAGAGCTCCGGCGCCGTTGCCTGGCGGCGGGGTAGGCGAGGGGTAAGGGAGAGGGGTTAACGGGAACCTGAAGTAGTAGTTGGCGGTTTTGCAAAGCGATACCATGTCGTCCAGGGGGCAGAGCCACAAGCGCAAGGACAAGGATCCTGAGATTGCGCAGTTACTGTCCTTGCTTTTACAGAAGTTCAATAGGGAGGACGAGAGCAGCGAAGGAGAGGCCGAGGGGCTCCCTTCCGACCCTGAGGGGGAGCCCCCGAGCATTGTTGAGCGCCCACGCAGGCAGGGGGTCCCGCCTAAAGCAGCGTTCCCTCCCCTGCCCAAAAAACCGAGAGCACAGAAACCTAGGGGCAAACGTGTACAGAAAGGGAAAGGGAGCGGCGGGGGCTCGGGGCCGACCCCCCCTCCTAGGGTTCCTTTGGAACCGGTAGTAACGATTTCTCCCCCATCGGCGCCGCATGCGCCAGTAGCTCCTCTCTCTGCGCCACAAGCGCCAGTAACTCCTTTGTCTGCGCCACAAGCGCCAGTAGCTCCTCTATCTGCACCACAAGCGCCGGTAGCCCCTCTGTCTGCGCCACAAGTGCCAGTGGCCCCTCCAGCTGCACCATGTGCCCCGGCGATACCCCCGGCCTCTGAGCCTACAGATGGGATCTTGAAAGAAATTTTGGGGGCAATAGCGGCGCTGGGATCTGCCCCGGTGGTACCTGAAAAGGCGGCAGTGCCCCCGCCTGTAGTGGTAAGCCCTTCCGCCCCGCCCCAATCCGGGGGCGCTGGGCCTAGTAGTGCTTTGGGGGAAATTTTAACTGCCTTGAAGGCTCTCACCCGAGCACCGGGTTCAGTGCCCCCTCCTCCGCCAGTAGCCGTGGCGCCGACCTTGGCACCGGCAGTCACGCCTTGGGCCCCTGGGAATAGGGATGTGGGCCCCTTGGGTGAGATCAAGGAACAGTTGGCGCTGTTAGTTAAGGCGCAGTCTTTGAATGCCCCTGCTGCACTTCCGGTGGTGGCGGCCCCTGCTAGCGCCCCCAGTACTTCAGGAGGTAAGCCTGAGATGAAGGGCCTGGAGCCCGGTGGGGGGGCGATGGCCGGTGGTGGCCAGGGATATGTCTTGTCTAAACCGGGCCGCCTGGCCACGCACATATCTCCCGAAATGCGGGAAAAAATTTGGAAGGGTGAATTCGTAGATATATTTGCATTGATTAGGCCCAAGAGAATGGAAGTGGAGAGTAAAGACAAGGAGGGTAAGGATAACTCCTCTAAGGATAGGAGACCTAGGGTTGAAGAATCTATCACAAATTGGCTCTTTGGGTTCCAGGTGTTTATAACAGTAGTCATTGAGAAGAAGCCAGAGTTGGCTGGGCCGCTGGTGTACTATATGCATAGGATTTTGAAGGCGCACACGACGCATGGTGGGACTGCCTGGCTGGATTATGATAGGGATTTCAGGTGGGAGAAAGTGCAGGACCCGGACATGGGTTGGGACCAGGTGGAGGTCAATGTATGGTTAGAAAGTGTGAATGCCAAGGCATGCGGGTCGCAGAACAATAGGCAGCCCTTTCGGACATCCCAAGGGGGACCTGGGGAGAAGCGGGGGACATGTTGGCAATTTAATAGGAAGGTGTGCACCTGGCCTGCGGACAAGTGCAAGTTCAAGCACGCATGCTCCTTTTGCGGGCACCCCTCGCATCCCGAATTCAAGTGCATTAAAAAATCCAAAGAACGGGGAGGGGGGGGCAAAGAGGTTAAGCCCTCTCAGCCATAAGCTGCCCACCCCTGTAGACATCGGGAAACTGTTTTTTTGGCTGAATCAGTATCCAGACCGGTCAGCAGCCAAACTTTTGTACTCAGGGTTCTCAGAGGGGTTTCGCATTCCGGCACTGGGGGTCCCCCCGGTCAGGTTTTGCAATAACCTTTTATCTGCAAGGGCGATGCCTGCAGTGGTTGAGTTGAAGGTAAGGAAGGAGCTTAGTGTGGGGCGCGTGGCGGGCCCGTTTGAGGCCCCCCCACTCCCGGGCTTTGTCTGCTCGCCACTGGGGGTGGTGCCGAAGAAGGAACCGGGGCAATTCAGGATGATTCATAACTTATCAGCCCCCAAGGGAGAGTCTGTGAACGATGCTATCGACCCAGCTTTGTGTTCAGTGTCTTACTCGTCCTTCGACGTAGCTTTGAATAAAGTGAGGTCACTAGGACCTGGCGCCATCATGGCCAAGACGGACATAGAATCTGCTTTTCGCCTGTTGCCTGTTCACCCGGATGATTATCACTTGTTGGGATTCCAACTGAACCAACAGTTTTACTATGATAAGTGTATGCCCATGGGTTGCGCTGTTTCCTGCAAGTATTTTGAGACCTTGAGTTGCATGCTCCAATGGTTGTTTTCGCATAGGACAGGGTGCAGGGATGTGGTGCATTATTTGGATGACTTCATGGTCATGGGACCGGCCGCCTCAACAGCTTGTAACCAGGCGTTGGACCAACTGGTGGCCTTGTTCAGGGAATTTAATATTCCGTTGGCTCCGGGCAAGACAGTGGGCCCTGATACATGCATGACTTTCCTGGGAATTGAGATTGACACGGTGGTGGGGGA
The DNA here is from genome assembly GCF_964261635.1 of Lissotriton helveticus. Lineage (NCBI taxonomy): Eukaryota > Metazoa > Chordata > Amphibia > Caudata > Salamandridae > Lissotriton > Lissotriton helveticus. Next base: position 1,410,486,773 of record NC_136057.1, on the reverse strand, counting down.
ATGCAGGTTACCGCCCGACAAAGTGAAGGCCTTTTCCCAGGCCATTGACGCGGTCTTGGCATGTACAAAGGTGACTCTGCACCAGCTCCAGGTCGTGGTTGGTCAGCTAAACTTCGCCCTCAGGATCATCCCCATGGGCCGCCCCTTTTCTAGATCTATTGCCAGGGCGATGGTAGGCCTAACTCAGAAGCACCACAGAGTACGCCTGCGGGCTGAGGTGAAAGGAGATTTGAGGGTGTGGCGGGATTTCTTAGCGAATTTCAATGGCACAGTTGTCTGGCCTTCCGCCCCGGTGTCCAATTCAGAGTTGGGATTATTCACGGATGCTGCAGGCAGCGTCGGGTTTGGGGCTATCCTCGGGCCTAGGTGGTGCGGGGCGGAGTGGCCTGAAGAGTGGCACAAAACAGGTTTGACAAAAAATGTAGCCTTTTTGGAGTTATTTCCCATATTGGTGGCGGTGTCCGTCTGGTCAGAGCACTTCAGGAACAGATCAGTGATATTTTGGTCAGACAACATGTCTGTGGTTGAAGCTATTAACCGACAGGGGGCCACATGTAAGAATGTGCTGAGATTGTTGAAACAGCTGGTGTTGGCATGTTTGAAGTTGAATTTGATGTTTAGGGCGGCTCACATACCAGGGGTCGACAATCATGCTGCTGATGCTTTGTCTCGTTCCAAGCTGCAGGAGTTTCTGAGGTTCCATCCTGGAGCGGAGGATCAGAGGACGGTGTTCCCACCATCACTGTGGAGGATTGGAGCCCCGCTTTAGCGGGGCTGGTAGGTGCCTCATTGAGTGACCGCACTCGGAAAACGTATCAGCAGAGTTTTTTGTATTACAGGACATTGGTACAAGAGGCGGGTTTCTCATGTTGGCATTCTGATCAAGCTATGTTTCACTTCCTTCAGCGCATCAGTGATCAGGGCAGGTCACTCTCTTATGCCAGAACACACGTCACTTCTGTGGGATTCTTTGCCAGATTAGCGGGCTTGTATGATCCAGGGATGTCTTATGTAGTCAAGAGAGCATTAACGGGGTGGGCCAGGAGGGAAGGCCCTAAGCGAGACAGTAGACGGCCCTTGGATGTGGGGACTTTGAAGAGTATGCTAGACGCCCTCCCTCGACTGTGCACCTCTGCCTTTGAGAGCTCTTTATTTTCTGCAGTCTACTCTTTAGCCTTTTATGGGGCGTTTCGTCTGGGGGAGATCGTGGGATCCTCCCGCAATGATCATAATGGGGGGCTGCAGTTCAGGGATCTCAGTTTTAGAGCAGGGAACATGGAGTTATTCCTTAGAAAGTCAAAGACCGACCAGCTAGGGAAAGGGGCCTGGATCCAGTTGTGCCCGGCGCCAGATGCGCCTGTGTGCCCGGTAACCTGTATGCAGGCATACCTGGCCATCCGCCCTGGGGAGAAGAGTCAGGCCTTGTTCATTCATGAGGGGGGGAGTGTGTGTCGCAATACCAATTCAAGGCTGTACTTCGGGTGGCCCTGGTTGACCTGGGCCTCGGGGATTCTGGTTATTCGTCCCATTCATTCAGGATAGGCGCTGCCACATTGGCGGCAGGGGCGGGGTTTTCTTCCAAGGCTGTGAAGAAGGTGGGCCGTTGGTCGTCTGACTGCTTTAAACGATATGTGAGGCCCGAATTGCTATGACGTCATGTAATACCATGCCCTTGTCTGACTTTTCTATTTCCTCTCCGATCACTAGTATGCCAGGGAAGGTGGTGTGGGTATTGGGACACTCGTTCGTTCGACGGGCAGCGGTGCGACTGCGGCAGCGGCGAGTGCGGAAGCCACCCGGGCTGGAAGGGACGGAGTTTTTGTGGCATGGTGTGGGAGGAATGCGGATCCGGCACCTGCGGCGACTTGTGGAAGACATCAAGGGGCGCGAGAGGCAGTCTCCCGCATTGGTCATCATCCACTTGGGCGGCAACGACATGGTCGACAGGGGCCGCCTCGCAGTCAAGGAGGCACTACTTACAGAATTTGCTTGGCTGGGGCGAACCTTCCCCCAGGCCAGGATAGCATGGTCATGCATGATCCCACGACGATGGTGGGGCAATGGGATCCGGACGTATCCGGTGAACGTGTCTGTGAGGCGTCTCAACGGGGAATTGGCAAAGATGTGCTCAGGAAAGGGCCGCTTGCTACATCTCCCGCACAGGATGATCTCGGGATCTGAAATGTTTCACCATGATGGGGTGCATTTGTCGGACATTGGTATGGATGCTTGGATTCAAGGCATTTGGTCATTTGTGATGAACTTGGCTGCAGGGGGGAAGGGCGACGGACCTGAGGGCCCTAGTCTCCCTTGTGGCGGAAAAGAGACATTTGAACACTGATAGACTGGAAAAATGGAGTGGAGTCCGCCTTGCGCACTCCCTAGGCCAGCACTGAGGGGAGAGAGGGTAAGCTCTCCGCAGGGGGATGGAGACCACCGGCTGGGGAGGCAAGGGCGTCAGGTACGAGCCTCCTAGCAGCATGGTGGATGAGAGGTGGGGCCCTGGAAATGGCGGACAAGGACCCGAGGGCTGGGGCCCATCGCTCGGGGGGCGCAGGTGGGTTGCACCTGGCGTGGGCATCTTTACTTGGGGGATGCGAACCTGAAGGCCCCTTGGTGCTGGGGGAAGCAAGAAGTTATGAGCAAAAATAAATGCAAGCTGAAACGTATAATAAAGTTGATGAAGAAGAGTTGATAATAAAGGAGGGATGTTGCTCATAATTTGAGAGATGTATAAATTATTTACATGTCATGTTTATGAAGTGTAATTAAACATGGCCTTTTTAAACCCACCAGTTCCCAAGTGCTTGTTTGGTGGGGAGGCGGGTGTGGAGCATGCTGGGGGATCCGGGGCCTATACCAAGGGCGAGGCTAGACGAGCCCGCCTTTAGGGCCCGGCCCCCCGGCCCACACCACGCCGCTATTGGCCGTAGGTCCCAGGAGGCTGCCCTATGGGCAGCCAGCCTGGGGAGTACTTCCGGGTCAGGGGGAGGGTGACGCACGTCCGGTGGGGGCGTGGGGCAGAGGCCATGACCTATTTAGGTCTGGGTCACGGGCAACTCGGCCTCTTTCCCCGCCAGCGCCGGACCTGCTCACCCACTCCCTGTCCGTTAGTTAACCAGCTTCAATCTCCCACCCACCCGTCCCTTAAGGCTGTGATTTGGAGGTGTGTGTTGCGGAAAAGAGACATTTGAACACTGATAGACTGGAAAAATGGAGTGGAGTCCGCCTTGTGCACTCCCTAGGCCAGCACTGAGGGGAGAGAGGGTAAGCTCTCCGCAGGGGGATGGAGACCACCGGCTGGGGAAGCAAGGGCGTCAGGTACGAGCCTCCTAGCAGCATGGTGGATGAGAGGTGGGGCCCTGGAAATGGCGGACAAGGACCCGAGGGCTGGGGCCCATCGCTCGGGGGGCGCAGGTGGGTTGCACCTGGCGCGGGCATCTTTACTTGGGGGATGCGAACCTGAAGGCCCCTCGGTGCTGGGGGAAGCAAGAAGTTATGAGCAAAAATAAATGCAAGCTGAAACGTATAATAAAGTTGATGAAGAAGAGTTGATAATAAAGGAGGGATGTTGCTCATAATTTGAGAGATGTATAAATTATTTACATGTCATGTTTATGAAGTGTAATTAAACATGGCCTTTTTAAACCCACCAGTTCCCAAGTGCTTGTTTGGTGGGGAGGCGGGTGTGGAGCATGCTGGGGGATCCGGGGCCTAAGGAAGGGACAGGAGCAAGATATGACCTCAGGAGATACAGCAATGACAGCAGGTCTCCGAGTGACAGGACTTTCAAGATGCTGACATGCAATATCCCGTAAGTCAGGATGGTGTCAGAACTTGCATATTCACTAACTCATACACCTATACACTCCTCTCACAAAGTTAAACATCCACTCTAGAGATTTGTGTGTAACCTACATGACACTCATCCCTTGACCGACCATGTTCTCTATGTGCTGAAAGTTTGTCCTAGGCTGCCTCGCTGAATCTTTTCTGAGGAATCGAAGATTACATCTGCTTTGTGTGCGAGGGAGAAGCTTGCTTTGCTACTGCACTTCTGTACTTGTTCTGTGAGAGAGCAAGGCTTGCAATGCATGATTTGTAAGAGCATGTGATAGGGAAAGCTTGTGTTGCTTCTGCTCTATCTGTACCTGTTTTCTAACGGATATAAGCGTACACGTTTTCTGCTCAATATTTTTCAGTGATATGGAGAAGGATTGTTTCCACTGTTTCTGGCCAATCTTATGAAAAAAACAAAGGATATATTGAATGCACTTGCATAACATAGCCTGTCAATCAGGGACTGTTTCACAACATTTGATGCGGGATGCCAAGGCATGTAGTCAGGAGGTAGGCGCCTGACTCACAGGGTCAACATTTCGGCATCAACACATTATGGTGAAAAAGAGAAGTACTTCCTGTTGCTTGACTCTTGTGTTTTGAATATTGTAGTAGGGAGACAACAAGATTTTTTTAGGTCAACAACACACAATTGTAAAATAGTTATGAGTTTAGCAAATGGAGAACATTAACGTCGAGGGGAATGTTGCAGGACATAACCTCACTCCAACTAGGAAACCAATCACTAGGAAATTGCACACCCAGTGAATAAGCAGTACTCCTGGGTGCTTCCCAGTGCTAGAGGCGGAACGCACTAACAAAGCACACCACACTAGGTAGGTGAGGCTTCGTCATCCTATGTGAGGGTTTGTCATCCTATGTGAGTACATGAATGTACAGTAATTCAATACAAGGTTTGACTGTTTCTTCCAGGATTGTTATACTTCTTGTACGTTTATGTGTGTTCAAGGAGAGTTTGCAACAGTCCTTTAATGCCTCTCGCTCCCTCTTTAGTGTGTTAGCTACTTGTATTGTACCTGTTCTGTATTTGTGAGTGAAACCTTGCGATGTCCCTCCTGCTTCTGCGCCCTGTCTTTTACTTATTCTGGGTGTTGATGTCGGTTGAGATGCTGCTGCCCATGTTGTTCCTTTGTTGTGATGTTAAGCTCGTTATTAAACTTACCGCTGCACAAAATTTAAAAAGATTCACATTGCCATCGATTGCTTTAATGTGATTTGAATGAAAGAGTGATTCTTTACAAAATATGTGAGCAGAGATTACTTTTGTTTTGTGTGTGAAACAATCAGTTTTTTTAAAACCCAAGTTGATGACTTTACAAAAATGTAAAACATTGCAGACGCATGGCTTAATGTGATACATAATATCTCAATCCAATTCTGCTATTTAGCCCGTAGCATTTTGCGTGCTGTGGTTTTGAAGCAGTAATGGTACCATTCATAGCAAAACTGCGCCCTGCAATGCCAACATTGTGTTGGCTGAAAAGCCAGTATTGGTAGATGGTATATGCAGAGACACTGGAACAACGCAGCAGTGGCTGAACAAATTGTGTAACAGGACTGAGATAATTATGCAGATATGAAAGGCACATTATGAGGCATAATGCAACAAAATCTGCAGCAGTCTTATTTCTGTATTTTTACCTTCTAACAACAATTACAAGTGCCTGGGCAAAGCTGCACCACATTAGTACCATTTTAACACCTACAGCAACCAGGATCAGAAAGATGACGGGTTCATTTTGCAAAGGATCGGTTACTGCTCAGGATTAGGTGGTGGATGCCTTTGAGCTCGATACAAAATGTCTCTTGGGGTGACATCTTCAGTGGCAGCAGGTGGTGCATTAGCTGTTTAAATTCAATGATTATGCAGAAAACGCTGCAGCTACAGAAACGCTTAGTTCCAGTGGCCGTGATTATATGTCTCAGTGCCAACTGTCAGGCTTCTGAAATGCAAAATACAGGTTAGGTCCTGGCCTTGTACCTTTTTCTCTCGTAGGCAACCAAGAGTTGAACAGCCCATTGGGCTAGAAGGCAGAGACAAGTTTCAAATGTAGACAGCGGCAACTCACTGCGAATGGGCTAACATTATTACTCATTGGTTAAACAAATGGGCGTGTTAAAAATATATTTACCAGAAAAATAGGAGCAGAAGCAGCTAAAGTGTCTGAACAGAGCGGAGAAAAGAAAAATAACGAACTAGCAACCCCCTTCCCAAGCCCATCTTCAGCCTAGAGACAGTGGTGTAATTAAAATGATGAGGCCCCTCTGTGAAGAGGCAACCCTGAGTCCTCAATACCTCACAGATATTCATTGGCCTTGGGCTGAACTGGGGGCCCTTGAAGAGTTGGGGGACTGAAAGGTTTGTGGCTCTCCTGCGCCGCCTTACCTTCCTTCCTTCCTTCCTTCCTTCCTAAAGGTTTCTAGGCTTTAGGTGGAGCGCTAGTGAAGGGCCCTGCCTTAAATAAGTGCAGCGCATACAGCAGGCGCTGCCCAACGTGAGCCACAAGAGAGTTATGTTGTGACCTAGAAACAGAGATTCTACGGAATTCACCAGTTAGGGCAGCTTCCCAGTCGAACTTCTGTTGCTGTCTGCATGACATCGGTGACATCACCAATGTTCAATGAGATTATAATTTTCATCACATGACAACACGTTTTGGTTGCATAATGGGCCAAAAATACTACAGAAATATTGGACGGAACACTTTTGAAAAGTTTGGGACAGACTGAACACGGTGGACCAAATTTCTCTGCAGCGCTTGTCTCAATCTAAACTAGAGAGGTGCAAATTATGTATTTGTTTTGTATGCCAGCGCGCACACACACACACATATGTACAGTTACACCTTATTCTTAAATTTGCTAAGTCCCTTCAAACTCAAATGGGCTTGAACTTTTATTTTTGTTGCATGGAGAGATGGCTCAGTGAGATGAACGTCTGCCACTGAAATATGAAATGAGCTGCAAGTTACTAGTTCAAATCCAGGTAAGACCAACCCATTTTCCCGAGGTGGGTTAGCTGATGATCATTAAATGGTTTTGATACCAAAGGGGATGATGGACGGAGCGCTTGAGTAAATCAAACATCCTGGGACCGGTTTCGGGTTCATAACCCTCATCAGCCAGGCTATCTTTAATCCAGTGGCAAAGTGAGCAAGGGACTCACGTCTGGGCATACCCTGGCAAAATAGGGCGAACAAAGCGATACCAAAGGGGATGATGGACGGAGCGTTTGAGCAAATCAAACACTCACCCCCAGTCAACTGATCTGGGTTTAATCCATCATCATTCTTTAGCTCACTCCACCACCCCAGTTCAGACATGGCCATATGCAAATCAGTCTGACCCTGTGCCTCATGGGAGCAGTCCAGTCCGAACTGCCAAGCCATGTCTTCCCTGGACTGAAACAAGCATCCTGGGACCGGTTTCAGGTTCATAACCCTCACCAACCAGGCTATCTTGAATCCAGTGGCAAAGTGAGCAAGGGACCCACGTCTGGGCATACCCTGCCAACTTAGGGCGCACAAAGCGATACCATAGGGGATGATGGATGGAGCGCTTGAGCAAATCAAACATTCACCCCCAGTCAACTGAACTGGGGCGGTGGAGTGAGCTAAAGAATGACGATGGATGGATCAGTTGTGTTTCATTTGCTCAAACGCTCCGTCCATCATCTCCTAGTTACTTAGGACAGGTAACTTCCCTCTTATCTTTGGACAACAGTTGTATAAAGAGCTCCCATAATTTGGTATACTCCCCCCTCTTGCCTTCCACCACAAGAGGCATGCGTTCCATGGCTAAGAGAGACCAGAGGCAATGCACCCAGGAGAGCACCTCAGGCGTTACAGTTGTACCCCGGCGCACCAAGATAACCTGTCTAGCTGCAAGCAGCGCTAACGCTATTTGCCAACCACGTAGGGATCGTAATGGAAAAGTCTTAGGGTGCGAGAGGCCAAGGAGGGTGTACTCCGGGGAGTGAGGCAAGCAGATACCAAAAGTTTCATCAAAGTTGTCTAGGACTTCAGCCCAGTAGCGTTGGAGCTTTGGGCAATGCCATAGCAGATGAGCTAGCATGTAAGACAATCAATCAATCAATCAATCAGGGCATTTATGTAGCGCACTACTCACCCGGAGGGTCTCAAGGCGCTGGGGGTGTGGGGGGGGGGTGCGCTACTGCTCGAACAGCCAGGTCTTGAGCTGCTTCCTGAAGGCGAGGTGGTCCTGGGTCAGGCGGAGGTGGGTCGGAAGGGAGTTCCAAGTCTTGGCAGCCAGGTAGGAGAAGGACCTTCCTCCTGTGGTGGCTCTTCGGATGCGGGGGACGGCGGCGAGGGCGTGGCTGGTCGATCGAAGCTGGCGTTTGGGAGTGTAGAAGTTGAGGCGGCTGTTGAGGTAACCTGGTCCTTGGTTATGTAGGGCTTTGTGTGCGTGGGTGAGGAGCCGGAAGGTGATTCTCTTGTTGACCGGGAGCCAGTGCAGGTCTCTAAGGTGTCCGGAGATGTGGCTGCGGCGGGGGATGTCCAGGATGAGTCGTGCTGAGGTGTTCTGGATCCGCTGGAGTCTCTTCTGGAGTTTGGCGGTGGTTCCAGCGTAGAGGGAGTTGCCGTACTCCAGACGGCTGGTGACGAGGGCCTGGGTGACCGTCTTCCTGGTCTCGGTGGGAATCCATCGGAAGATCTTACGTAGCATGCGCAGGATGTTGAAGCATGACGAGGAGACGGCGTTGACTTGTCTGGTCATGGAGAGGGAGGAGTCCAGGATGAAGCCCAGGTTGCGTGCGTGGTCTGTTGGTTTGGGTGCGCTGCCGAGGGCGGGGGGCCACCAGGAGTCGTCCCAGGCGGAGGGTGAGGATCCCAGGATGAGGACTTCCGTCTTGTCTGAGTTCAGTTTCAGGCGGCTGTTCGACATCCATTTGGCTACGTCTGTCATCCCTTCGTGCAGGTTGGTTCTGGCGGTGGCGGGGTCGTTGGTGAGGGAGAGGATCAGCTGGGTGTCGTCGGCGTAGGAGATGATGTTCAGGTTGTGCTGGTGTGCGATGGTTGCGAGGGGGCTCATGTAGACGTTGAACAGTGTTGGGCTGAGCGAGGAGCCTTGAGGAACGCCGCATATGACTTCGGTGGCTTCCGATCTGAACAGGGGGAGGCGGACTCTCTGTGTCCTTCCGGCGAGGAAGGAGGTGATCCACTCCAGTGCCTTCTCCTGGATTCCGACGTTGCTGAGGCGCTGTACTAGGGTACGGTGGCAGACAGTGTCGAAGGCCGCGGAGAGGTCCAGGAGGATGAGGGCCGCTGTTTCTCCGTTGTCAAGCAGGGCTCGGATGTCATCGGTGGCTGCGATCAGGGCGGTCTCGGTGCTGTGGTTGGCCCGGAAGCCAGACTGCGAGAGGTCGAGGGAACCGTTCGTCTCGAGGAAGGCGGCCAGTTGCTTGTTGACGGTCTTCTCGATGACTTTTGCAGGAAACGGGAGCAGCGAGATGGGGCGGTAGTTCTTGAGGTCGGTGGGGTCGGCTGATGGCTTCTTTAGTAGAGCGCTGAGTTCGGCGTGCTTCCAGCTCTCCGGGAAGGTAGCGGTGTCGAAGGAGGTGTTGATGAGGTCCCGCAGGTGGGGTGCGATGACAGCGTCGGCCTTGTTGAAGACGTGGTGAGGGCAGGGGTCTGTCGGAGATCCGGAGTGGATGGAGTTCATCGTGCGGATGGTGTCTTCGGTGCTGATCGGGGTCCAGGCGCGTAGGGTGGTGGTGGGGGGCGGTGGTTCGGACGTGGCGTGCGTCGGTTGAGTGCTGAAGCTGTTGTGTATCCGCGATCTTGTTATGGAAGTAGGAGGCGAGGGAGTTGCAGAGGTCCTGCGAAGCGGTGATGTCGTTGTTTCCGGCGTTGGGGTTGGAGAGCTCTTTCACGATGTTGAAGAGTTCCTTGCTGTTGTGTGCGTTGTTGTCCAGTCGTTCCTTGAATGCGGTTTTCTTGGTGGCGTGGATCAGCTGGTGGTGTTTTCGGGTGGCGAGCTTGAGGGCAGTCATGTTGTCCAGTGTTGGGTCTCTGCGCCAGGTTTTCTCGAGTGCTCTGCAGTTCTTCTTGGAGCTCTTGAGTTCGTCGTTAAACCATGGGGCTTTCTTGCTGCCGGGTCTGTTCCCACATCCTCTCCAGCAAAGGTCTGTTTTACTTTTGTCCCAGTTGTGGATTTGTGCAGGAGTGTAGTACCAATAGGAAAACACTTTAAAGGCGGACTCAGTCCCAGCAGTGTTGTGGGCAGTGTGATGTGTTCGGTAAAGTATATGTTCCCATTCCTTAGGGGTTAACAGCCAGCCTAGTTCAGTTTCCCAGCGAACCTGCCCCTTAGTGCGCTGTTCAGCGGGACGTGCGGTGAGCATGGTATATAATTCAGATATGAGACGGCGGTCGTCACTTTTGAGAAGCAACCATTGCTAAAATTTGGTAAGAGGTCAGGGCATGTGTGCGTAGTTGGAGGGTGCCGTGATCCAATGATACAGTTGACAGTAGGGGTAAGCATCAGTCACCAAGAGGCCGCTTAAGCTGATCAAACTGAATTATCCCTTCGGTATCAAATAGGGACCCCACTCTCTTACATCCCTCCTCGCACTGGAAAACCACAGAGTCTTGACCCGGAGGAAAGTTCGGATTGTCTACTATGGGAGTCATAGGGAAAGGAAAGGAGGTCCACCGTGTTTAAGGGCCACCTTATCCCACACCTTAAGCGTCAGAGAAGTAACAGGGGAGGAGTAGAGCCCCCAGGGCCTGTGCCTACGGGGTAACGAGCACTCCCTCCAGATATTGATTACCGCCACAGCCTGATCCATGAAGTTCCCGTGTTTGCTGTAGAGCGGCCTGTTCCATTCTACTAGATACCGGAGGCAAGCTACCTACCTGGTAGTAACCACTGATCAGAGGCAAGCCCACTCCCCCCTGGGCCCTCGGATGCGCCATATGAGTGATTGAGAGACGCAGCTGTTTCCCCCCCCCAACAAACTTATTGATAAGGGTCTGTAATTGCTTAATTGCCCGTGGTGGAGGAGTCATGCGAAGAATTTGGAAAATGTACAGGATGCGCGACCAGGCGTCCAGTGCCTTAGTCGTCTGTTCTAACAAGGTCGTATAGTTAAGAGTAACCGTCCGGGCGATGGACGGGGCCAGTCTAATGCCTAAGTACAGTATGTTGCTTTGAGACCACTGGAATGGGAATTGTTGTCTCAAGTTATCTATCAGGTCTGAGGGAAGCGAGAGATTTAGAATATTAGATTTACTCAAATTAACCCTAAACCCAGACACGGCATCAAATTCGTTTAATTCAGCAAGCAGGGCGGGCAGGGATGAGAGTGGCTGCGTGAGGGAGAGAATCACGTAGTCTGCATAAAGACTTATTTTATGCACCTCTGCACCAAATTTCAGGCCTACAATGCGCTCATCTGCTCGGACACACTGGGCCAGAGGTTCAATAGAGAGCGCAAATAAAAGCGGGGATAGGGGGCACCCCTGTCACGTCCCACGAGAGGGACGGATTTGGATCTGCTACCATTAACCCTGACAAAGGCCGTGGGTGCACTGTAGATGCAGGGAATCCACTTACCAAAATTCTCCCCAAACCCGTAGCGTCGCAATGTTTCAAATAAATAAGCCCATCCCACCCTTCTCGGCGTCAATAGACAGAAGGAAGGCCTGCCTAACTCACCTTTGTATACTATCGACTAGATGGCAAAGTCGCTTTGTGTTGTCTCCCCCCTGCTGTGTGGTATAAAACCCGACTTTATCGGGATCAATGAGATCAGCCATGAGCGGGTTCACTCGCGCTGCCAATATAGCCGCAAATATTTTTGCATCGAAATTAAGGGGAGAAATAGGTCGGTAGGAACCACACTCTCGAGGATCCTTTCCGGGCTGCAGGATTACAGAGACCTGCCGCCTCAGACATGGAGGACGTCACCTCTCCGGTTTCTAAAAAAAGAGTTGAACAGTTTGGTTAAAAAAGGGAGCCAGCTCCCAGCAGAAGGCCTTGTAGAAAGAGGCCGAAAACCCATTGGGGCCCGGCGACTTAGCTAATCTCAATCTAGAGATGGCTGTAATCACCTCTTCTATACGGATAGTGGAATCAAGCTCCTCTGCCACAGGAAGAGGGGAGAGCTCACACCTATCAAGATAATCACTGGGTGCCTGCGCCGGCGGATCTTGCCCTGTGTAGAGAGTGCTGTAAAAGGTGCAGAATGCTTCAACAGTATGCGCATCCGCACACTGCTCCTCCCCAGTTTGGTCCCTGATCGACTGGATCAATGTTGTTTGTGTCTGAGCACGCAAATTATGGGCCAAAAGTTTACCGCACTTATCACTACTAAGGTAGAATTTGTGGCGACGGCGGAGAAGGGCGTATTCGGCCCTATCGATGTCAAGATGCTTCAGTAGACGCCTATGGTTCTCCAACTCCCTCCACACCCTTGGAGCTCCTGTGCGCTTATGGATTGACTTGAGTTCCCCCTCTTGTTTCTCAAGTTTGCTGCGCTTCTCCTTACGGAGTGTGTTATGCGCTGCTGCGATAGCAATGAATTCCCCCCGAGTTACTAACTTCAAGGCTTCCCATACCGCCGACAACGTCGCTGAACCCACATCGTTGAGCTCTCAATAGTCTTTTATTGCCTGCCTGATGCGCTGTACCGTGTCCTCATAGTGTAAGAGAGTCTCTTGTAGGCGCCACCCGGGGGAAGGGGGGGAAGCGCCCGCTAGCGCTGAGCAGGGATGCACACTGTAATAAGGGCATGATCCTAGAGGGAGCGGGGCTCTATTGTAGCCGTGAGTAGGTGAGGTAGCAGGGATGTAGAGGCCAGGAAGTGATCGAAAATAGCGTATGTTTTAGAGGCCGCTGAATAATAAGTGTAATCTCGCTCCGCTGGGTGCTGCGCGCTCCATACATTGTGTAGCCCATTGTCCCCTAACCAGTCCCTGCCCATGGATAAGAATGCTCCTGTGTGGTGTGTTTGGTGGCCTGACCGATCAAACTGTGTGTTCATTACTAAATTGAGGTCACCTCCTACTAATATCTCCGCATCCAGAGACGAGAGGACCTCTGTGAGCGCTGTGTGGAGGAAGGATTCCTAATGTGTATTTGGAGAATATATTGACGCTACAGTAAGGCTCTTGTCTCCCAATTGTACTCTAATCACCAATGGGCGCCCCTTTATCTCTGCTACAGTGGCTACAACCTTCCCTGGAAAGCGCGCCCCTATCAGGATGGCTACACCATTCTTTTTAGATTGGCCTGCCTACCAAAATTGTTGTGGGAAGCGCCTAGTAGGCATGAGTAGGATATCCTTGGAAAGGAGGTGTGTCTCTTGAAGGAGACAAATATCTCCTTCAGCATTCTCAAGTAGAGATAGCACTGCCGCTCTCTTCACCGGGTTGTTGAGACCCCGCACATTAAGGCTAACTACCTTAAGGTCCCTTCCCATTTGATAGGTGTGGTGAAGGGCTAAGTAGTGTGGATACCCACCTCTTACTAGGAGACGTAACCCCCTTTTATCCTAGGGAGATAAGTTTTAAGTGTCAACTGGTGCGGTAGCCCCCAACAAAAAACCCCATCAAATGCAACCCCTAAAGAAAAACCTTATTCAGAACAAATACGACAACAGTAACATGACCAGAGTTTGTCATATAAAAGGAAAGGATCCAAGGAGGCCAGGCTCGAGCAGCCGTCCTGCCCATTTCAGGTCAAGGTCGTGCCTCCCAGCCCACGGAGAGGTTGTTGAGCGTCTTTTCAGGACCTACCTCCCCGCCCCCCCAGGCCCCCTCTAAGTGACCATCCCCTTGCTCTACATTAAAGGCCTCAAGGGGAGGCAGAACACTCCGACGGCTGTGAAAGTGAAGAGATCACTGCTTCCCTCCCCTTATCCATTGTGCCCTGATCAGGTTTCCGGACAGAAGTGGCCTTCCCAATGCGTTGCCATCTTGATGGGTGGTAGGCCCCTTTGCTTGCTCCGTCGAGCGCTCAGCACTTAGACCGAGGACCTCCAACGCCTCCGTCAGCGAGCGGATCTGGTACAACTTCCCTCGTAGCTTGAAAATGATTCGAAAGGGGTGTCCCCAAGAATAAGGGATGCCTTGCTCACGCAGGTGCGAGGTGACCACCTTAAATTCACGTCTCTTGAGTAGAGTGGAGGCCGCTAAGTCCTGAAAGATGGCCGGTGTATGACCCCTGAACTGTATCGGATGAGCCTCTCTCACCTTCTGGATGATACGTTCTTTTAATTGAAAATCATGGACGCACACGAGAATGTCCGGTGGCGGAGCTTTGTTTCCGCGGGGGAGGCCCACTCTGTGTGCCCGGTCCATACGGATGTCGACTGCCTCGTCCTCTCCCAGGATCTGCTGAAACAGCGCCCCAACGTATGCCCGGAGATCAACCCCGTCTTCACGCCATGGCACGCCTCTAATCTGGACATTATTCTGCCGGGAGCGGTTCTCTAAATCTTCAGCATGCGCCTGAAGATCAATGTGCTGTTCCTGGAGGAGCAACATGTCTTGCTGGAGCTGGTGGAATTCTTCTTCCCTGCTAACATCATGCTCTTCAAGCGTGGCTACTCGCTCCCCAATTTCATCGACATCTCATCGGACCTCACGGAGGTCTGCCGCGAGTTGGCCCTTAAGATCCTGAATGTTTTCCTTGATGGCAACAAAAAGCTCTAACATAAAAGCTTTGGTGGCCAGGGTCTAATTTCCTTCCGCCGCTCCGGCGAGATTTTCACCAGCCGATTGCGTCGATCCGGATAGCTTCTGGAGGAGCTCCTTCAATGTTTTATCTTTTTTGACACGTGTTGAGGCCATGGCGCACAAGCTCAGTTCTAGGAGCCCACCTTGATCTTGGAGCACAACTGTCAGCCCGTTCAGTCCGCTCTAGTCTCTGCAGAGCCTTGCCCACACCACCTCCTTCCAGTGACTCACAAATTCTGCAGGGGCAGACACCCAGTAACAGGAGATTCCTACGTCCCAGGAAGGCGCTCGCTTGACCACCGATTATCTGGCCCCTACTAGAATAGGAGGGGAGCCATCCCCAATGTCGTCTCCGATGCAGCCACTCCCCAGCGGAGGTGCTGGGCACGCCGCTCTCCATGGACCTCAGGTCTGGTTAGTGCTATCTTCTTCCTGCTCCTGTAGCTGGAAGCGCAGACCCTGACCTCCTCTGGGCTCCTGGGACCTCCTCCTCACCTAGTCCCAGGGCACGGCCCCACATGCGCCACCAGGTTGTCTCACCCATCTGGCGTGACTCCCACCTGCGCACACACGTTCCGACAGTGCATCCGGGAGCAGGGTACACAGGACGGTAAGCCTGACGCTGATCACGGGCAAAATACTGCTTCAGCTGCACACAGGCACACCTCCGTGTGCTTCCAGGCCCCGGACGTTGCACCCAGCAAGGCCAGTGAAGCGTAGGCAGAGGGGCAGGTAGAGGGAAGGCCGCACTTACCGGTGAATTGCCGGGTGATGCAAAGTCCTCCTGAAGTTCGCTGGAGCCAGCTCCCGTTTCTGGTGATACGGGCTATCAGGGCCGCCTTCATTGCAGGCTTCTTGTGGAGCGGGCCCCCAAACTCCCAGCACTATCTTACCAGGCCCGCCAGCCCAGCCAGGTCGCAGGAGAAGACAAAATGGGGGGTCAGGTAGTCATCTAACTCCAGACGCGTTCCGAAGGCAGAGTGAAGTGCCGGACCGCCAGAGGACAACACCGAGGGCGCCTTCCGATGTTAAGAGAAGCACCCCCGACACTTGAAGCCACCGCCGCCCGTGCGCGGTCTCAAGCAGGGCAGAGGCAGCAGCAAATGACGGGCGTATCGAGAGGCCGGCAGCAGGGCCCTATTCGAGCCCCAGTAGCGGGAGGTCAATTCGGCCCCAGAGTCCACCAGCAGTCAGACCGGGCAGCACTTCCAAACGATCAGGCACCTCACCACTCCCCCGCTCAGCGACTCCGCCTGGGGCGCTACTCCAATGTCACCGCAGATGCCTGCAGGAGCTCCGCAGCAGGCCCAGCTGGAATCCGACGTGGAGCGCCACCACCACCGTCAGAGGTCTTCAATGTGGCGTCGGATAAGGCACAAGTCGATTCCGGGCAGAAATCCGCAAGCAGGTGACCGGGAAATGGGGTTCGAACAAAGGTATAAGTCGGCGGGGCCGGAGGGACGAGAATTCACGTCCTACCGTACCGCCGTCTTGGCCACCTTTATAGTCACTTTAGAGTAACTGAAGGAGGGTTTCAGCAAGGATTATGACTGGAGCCTTTGATCCTGTTCTCTATGGGGGCGGGACCAGTGCCAGACCATGGGATTATCTCATGGTCAGCATAGCCGTAGTTAGTCAAGAGTAGGTATGTTTCAGGCCTCTCCTACGCCTCAGGAAATATTCTTAAAATCTTAAACGGAAGTGAACTTCAGAGGGCGGAGAATGGAGGGATCTTTTCTGGACCGCTCATATCCTGCAGCCTGGAAGTGAAGCAGGCTCAGCTACGCCAACTCAGGGCATCTGGTCACCTGTTCATTTCTGAAGGCCTTCGCTGGACGAGAAAAGGCCCTTCCATATTGCACCTTGAAGATGATGCACAATATATTTAAGTGCCATTTTTTCTTATCTGTACCTTGTCTGCACCTTCAATGCTAAAATCGTGGTTGAGCGAGCAGTGTCCCTTCCACCCATCACCTCCTGGATGATGAACATTAGCCTGAAGCAGTTTCTCTCCTTTAACCAGAAATTGTGCTGGGAATTCAGCACTGGTACAAGATTGCTGGAGGAACGCGGTTTGAGCACACGTGGCATCATCATTCTGGGCCCCTTGGCTTTGCCAAAGATTTTAGCCAGAAGTCCGATGTAGATTAGATAGCCCAGCCTAGAAGTGGCACTCTGGAGAGGGAGGGTGAGCATGGGTTGAATCCCTCAAAGTAGGCACAGATGTAGGAAGACACTCTTCATGACTCTGTGGTCTTGGGAATGAAAACGAGCTTGGAGAAGATATTTAGAGGTTTTGTTACCTCTGTCCCTCCAGGGTTGCACATCATAGTCCCTTTGCTGAGGTGAATGTGGGTTGTGCTTCCATTGCTTTTGAGTAGCCCATTGTGAATCCTCTACTACGGTGCTTGGATATCCGAGGCTTTGC
The DNA here is from genome assembly GCF_964261635.1 of Lissotriton helveticus. Taxonomy (NCBI): domain Eukaryota; kingdom Metazoa; phylum Chordata; class Amphibia; order Caudata; family Salamandridae; genus Lissotriton; species Lissotriton helveticus. The sequence continues at coordinate 1,410,469,781 of NC_136057.1, read as the reverse complement.
AACTTTCCTGCATCTGGGAGGACCCCTTACACTGTTTACTAAGATTTCTCAATATCCTAAACTTGACGTCACAGATTCTGGGAGGAACCCTTACACCGTTTACTAAGAAGTCTCAATATCCTAGGCTTGACTTCCCTGCATCTCGGAGGACCTCTTACACCGTTTACTAAGATGTCTCAGTATCCCAGACTTGACTTCACTGCATCTGGGAGGACCCCTTACAACGTTTACTAAGATGTCTCAATATCCTAGGCTTGACTTCCCTGCATCTGAGAGGACCCTTACACTGTTTACTAAGATGTCTCAATAGCCTAGGCTTGACGTCACTGCTTCTGGGTGGACCTGACAGACCCTCTACCTGGTAAGTTACTTATAGTAAGTATAAGCAATAAGTTTGTTATTGCTCTATTTTGCCATCTTAACATACATTGACACAAAAGGCATTCCAACAGCACATAAAATAGAAAGGTTTATTAAGAAAGAAAAATATACACATTACACAGATCGAATTGAACTTTTTATTCACTAACCGATAAGATTATGCCTTGAATGGAAGTTTAGGACCGCTACTTGGTTTAACACAGTCCTTTAAACTCCAAGAGTAGAGTAGCGTGTATTAAAAGAAGTGTGCACGTGTAGGCTTGGTTTCAGCTCAGTGCTGCACTATTGTTGAACTCAGTCGAAAACACGTTTCACGTGCACACTTCTGGCAATAAAAAGAGTGCCTGTTTTATTCTGTGCAGCCAGCTTATGCTTTAGGACTGATGTTAGCTCGGGGTGAATACCGTGTCCACACTTGAACCTTTAGAAGAAACTCATTCCATTAAGAAGGAACACTGCGGAGCAGAACAGCCTTGTACAACGAAAGCGCCTCGCTGGTAGGTACTATAAGATTCAATTACATCAGACATCAAAAACATAAGTAACATGTTTGAGATTTTTCTACGCTCTGAGTGTCCTCTTGAAATAACTGCTGCTCTAAAAACAGTCTCTCTGGAGTCATACATTTTTAAGAACAATGAAACAAAACATTTTCACGAGAAGGAAGGAATCCTTCAAGCACTGTTCAATGTACTTTAAAATATATCCTGATTTTTGACGATACAGACAAGGGTCATTCTCTAGACGAGTCCATCAACTTGGAACATTAATGCTATCTAAGCGAAAGATGTATCTCATTACTACCAGTTCAATAACCGAATGAAGCAATCAAGAACTGAAAGGTGATCTGTTAACTGTTGCAATGTGTCTGTACTGCACCACGAGCACTGTACTTCTTTTAGATTATTTTGATCATTTACGCAAAAAGCATGTTTTTACTAAAATCTGCAAATTATGCAGCAGAAGGTTGAATGTAGCATGTGCACGTGTATCCGTATTGAAGTGGAAAACTTCACAGCATCATTCAAGAGGCCCTGACTGTGACCCCATTATGCGCCCCTAAAGAAAGTAAATGCGAGTTCACAAAAAAGGGATTAAGAACACCAGATTAAAGTGAAATCGATAAAAGAAAGACTTATTTTTTTTCACATGTAGCATCAGCCCCTTATCTAATGTGTAGGAACATCCCAGGGATTTTCCAGCAGAATGAAACCTCAGAAGGAAGGGGAAGAAATATTTAGGATACAGAACTGTGCAAAAATATTCAGTACTACATCACAGACACACTCTTTTTCACTCACCTACATAAACATAAATGCCCTATACTATAGAGCAAGAGGGGTAAATGACGTGTGTGTGTGGGGGGGGGGAGAGTTCTCACTTTTAGGGGTAGGTAAGCAGGCAGAGAAAAGGCGGCACAGCCACCAAATACACCACTGTTGAGGTTTTCTAGGCATACCAGGGTTAAGACCTAATGACAAACATCTGTACGGGTGGAGGAGGAAGGGGGAGAAGCCAGGTCAGCAGAAAAAATAGGGAATGCCAGACCTGCCCCCCTCCTCCCTTTCCAAACCTCCGCTTCATCCTCAAGAGAGAGCCGAGAACCAGGAAGCGAGCCAAGCTCACACTGAAAACATATCAAATAGCCTCTTGCTAGGGCTGAGCCGCCACCTACCAAAAAAAAAAAAAAAAAAATCGGCCCCGCTACAACCCACAAAAGTCCCTGCCACCAACCACCTCATCCACTCTGAAGCCCACCACCTCACCCGGGCAGGAGGATGCCTCTTCGGGTAGGAGAATGAATGCCCTTGCGATTCTTTAAAAGCAATAAAACAGAGCTTAGCAATAGCAAATCCCACAGAAAGTCCCGGTTTCAGTATTCTACGTCCACTCCCTCAAGCACTCCGCACACACCACGTCTTCAGTATTTCACCCTTTATTGAAGCAAAATAACATGATGCATTTTGACTGAGCTTTCAGGCAAAATGTGTCAGCTTGTTTAACTTCATTTAATGCTGAAAATGAAGCTGTGGTATGTGTGGGGTACTAGAGGCAGTGGGTGAAGATTATATATAATAATAAATATGTCACATGTTTGGGTGCTTTTACTGCATTAAAAAATGAAGCGGTACAAAAATCCTATATTTCACGGAGAACCGTAATATATGGAAAATGTTGCATGGGTTGCTATGAAATACGGGTTTCATCGCCATGACAGCCCAAACCATTTTGTTACTGCCTTGCCAAGGCTACTGGGATTATGCGGCACTGCGGGCCAAATCATTTGGCAAGGTTATCTAAATTATGTGGCAAAAAAACACAAACTATGTGTCATTTTTTTTATATAATTTGCATCAATTTGAACCACAAACACATTATTTTCTGAAATCTGCAATTAATGCAAATTGCATAACAAATGGCTAAACCCATAATTATGCAGTAAACATTGCAGCCACAGAATCACAGAAATCCACTGGCACTCACCATAATAATGTATTTATGAAAGGCAAAAGAAATCATTACAATCGGGGCCCATTATTAGTTGCCCTTTGCTTTGACGAAAACTGTTTTTTAAGCTAATCACTACAAAGAACCATGTAATGTGCAAAAATACATAACGGGTAGCTTGTAATACGGTCCTATACTGCCATCTCGGGATTCTGGAGACATTTACAAACAACTCGGCCTTCGAATGGGGTGGTTTATGGTGTTACCAGAGGCCCTCGTAGGCACTACTGGACAGTATTAAACATTTCACCATTATGTCACTACTGGATGCATTTACACAGTCATCCATTAGATATTCATAACTTGAGCTTGTTAGTTATAACCTCTCATCCATTACTCAAAAAGTCAGATTATGTTATTACTAAAGTAAATTTCAACTACAGTGAAAAGGCACTCCTAACTACAAACGACTGTTTATATTGATTTTCTCACAGCACGGAACTAAACTTTTGGGCATTGACTCTACTAGAATATCTTTGTTTATAAACGCCTACACATAAATGTCTCCGAGTAATGACCCCTCCGCGGACTCATTTAGGGTAAAATGAGTCATTAGCCGTATTAAGATAAAGAGATTTTATAAATTGCTGCCTTACGAGGCTCTTGTCTTTAATATACATTGAGCTTAATCTCAAGATTGTATCAGCGATGAGCGGTGGGGCAAAACACATTTTCGAATTCCAGTGCAATGTCAATGTAAACAGATAGAGATATACACTTCTTTCAACCATGAGTCACAAATGCGGACATACATTAAATTATACATGTGCACATTTTACACGCAACTGGTCAAAAACCTCTGCAGAAAAAAACGGGAGCAGTTATGTGCGTTGTATAAGCAAAAACGCCATCTATAATGTGCATTTGCACACAGCTTACCCGCCGACGCGCCGTGTGACCTCCAGCAGCAGCCCTGTACAGTGCAGATGTGTTCATGTGCTCGTGCCTCTGGTCTCGTCGGCGGACCTCCCTGGACGCGGAGAGAAACGGGGAGGGCGGATAGTTTAGCACTTAGAGCTGGGACGGGTGAAGGGGTGCGAGGCGGGATTGGGGATCAGGGCGGTTTGTGCATTTGTAGTGTTTATGTCAAACAGCACAGCAGCATTCTCCCTTCTGTGTTATCTCCTCAGCAGATCCCTGCCTATGGCTCACTTTTGATGGCTCTCAGCTCAGCAGCGCTATGCCTCTCCCACAGAGAGGGCATCAGCGCCGCCCCTGTGCCCATACTGCTGCACAGCAGAGCCTCGCCGCTGCTTATCGCCACGTTGATGGATCTTAGCTCCACGTCATGTTCATTTTGGACTGATGTCTTACATCTCAGCAGCACCATCGCTGCTGGTCCCCAGCTGCGCAAGTACCCCTGCCCGCGCCGCCCCTCGCTCCACAGTAAGACCTCACTACTACTGCAGCGTGCATACCCCCGCCGGCTGCCACTGCACCTCCCGCCCTTCGCTCACTTCACTTGTGTTGACAAACAGAGCAGCAGCATCGAAGCACTCCCCGAGTTCGCTGCCCACGGCTAGCAGCACCCCGTTACTCTCTTCTGCCCCTCTCCCTCCTCCTGGCTGACGCCTCAAGGCGCCTTGCCCGGTCTTACCCACGCGGCTGATGACCAACAGGCCAGCAGCACCGTGAACTTGCTCACCTCATCTGCTGCTGCTGGTCCAGTGGTCCCCCCAGCTCTGGCGGTTCATCACAGCCAAGCAAATGCCTCTGAACGGGGCTGGGAGCGCCGGGGACCCTGCCCGCCCCTCTTAAAGGGCCAGCCTCAAGGCACGGTTCAATCTACAAGTGAAGATTGCAAAGTTTCTGCTCTCATCTTCTCCAGGGGAGTCCCACAGAGATGCTCTGTGCTCTTAAAATTCCATCGAGTTTTACGAGGCACGGACGTTTGTATTATTTTTAATACACGTTCATGTCTGCTCCTATGGACTAGAAACCGGAGTTCACTGAATTGGGGTGGGGGGGGGGGTGGTCGGGTTGTGTACTCACATCTCATCGTAACAGGAAAATTAGTTTAGGGACGTCCCCTATTACAGCGCACCGAATCATGCACGGACCATAGCTGGCGTCTCTCTGGCGTTTTCAGAGTTTTTTTCCGATCTATTTCAGTGACATCTGTGAGTTTCAGGGAGATCCGGCCAACTACATTCGTTTCAGGGAGAAGTCGAGGACGGGGGTGGTGGTGGTGGGGGGGGGGGGGGGGAGGGGGTGCTGGAAGCAGATGTCAACCCCTCACCCACCGAACACCCCCACGGAAAAGAGAAACCTTACTCCTTCATGGAGAGCCAATGATGGCTGCAAGTGTTTACGTCAACCATAGAAGGGTTAGCACTGCAGACCTCATCACAAAAAGAAACAATAAAACTCTCAATTTAATGGAAAAGCAAAACATGACGGAGTATTATCTTTCTAAACTGGGAATTAGCCCAACGTTGCCATTGAAAGACGGCACTGTAAACACAATTGTGGCTTTGATATGACGTGGAATGCCCAACCCAGCGGAAACTGCTGTATACGTCGGTTCGTGAGTGGGGATCTCTGCTCATTGAGGTGTCCAGTTTCATACATCCACTGCCGGTTCCCCATCAGAGACGAATGCATGCAACTATTACATTCACAGTGAAAGGACCATGTGCCCCTTTGCCTAGGTGCTTCTATTATGACAGAGGTCAAAGGAGGAATTTCTAAGCCAGGGAAGATAGTAGGAACTAAAACAAGCAATTGCGATGCAATAGGTCTCTCATTTGTGAGAGTTTGAGCTATTGGTATTGTAAATAACAAAGCCTTTTTTTAAGTGTATTGAAAACCTGCAAGCGGAGCATAAACATGCACTTTGAACGTATAGTCCTTGCTTACGAGAAGCAAAGCTTGCAGTAAAAGAGGTGCAGTTACTGCAAGCCTTGCTTCTCGTAAGCAACCAACCTTGCTTCTCATAAGCAACAACCGTAAGTGCGTGTTTGCGCACCACTTGCAGGTTTTCAAACACCTAAATAAAAGGCATGGTTATTTACAATGCAAATCGACCAAGCCTTGAAAAGCCACTCGGAGGACCTTGCATTACACTGCACGGTTGGGGGCACTGTATGGGTGGAAGGTAGGTGTTCCACGCATCTACCTATGTATTTTGATACATTCTCAGATTTACCAACACTGGTAAACCTGGGAATGTATCAGAATTGCATGCCTTCCCATCAGAGGCACTTTGGAATGGTTATTTTTATACTATGCTAGTATGCATATGCGTGAGTGTCCACAGTAACATTCTGAACTGTACTGTTATTTCTGAAGCCTGCATTCTTTCATACTGACACCGTCCCCTCCACCAGTGAATTGGGTCACAAGGTCGCCGAAAAGCACGAGGAGCCGCAGATGCGCGTCAGGGAAAGCTTAGCCCGGAATAAATCTAGGCTTCAGGGGCCAGTGTGAACCTAGGGCCATGGCGAGGCGGTGCTGCCTAATTTTTTTTTTAACTAAAGCTTATTAAACATACACCACAACCCCTTTATTGGCAACCGAGAAATATGCACAAAAAAACAACGTACTGCGTGCGAGCCAGAAAATTACCCAACCGTGCGGGGTGAGTACTTTTACATAACTCCCGCACAGCACACACAATGCACGGCGACGACCTGCGAAACAAGACAAACTAAATACTTGCTATCCAATAAAAGCATTAATAACAGAAAAAGGTGTTAGGCAGCATCAACATGCCTAAATCAATTTCTCCGCGCGGGCATGGATAGATGCAGGTATTAGGCTGAGGTGGGCAATTCAGAAACAACAACTCGAGCTATAAGTAACAAATGCTTGTATTGGGACAGCGGTTGAAGGGGGAGTGTATGGTCAATTGATGGTAGAGGAAGCTCAACTAACTTACAATTATCGCTCCCGTGTCTGGGCACGATAATGGAAAACAGATGTGGACCGTACGGGTAACCGACACCAATAGGCCGTGGGCGGAGCAAAGGTGGGACATGCACCCGCCTTTGCCCAATTGCGTACAGTCTTTATTTGAAAGACACACGCAAAGCCCATTAGCATGTAAGAAAGAAAAAAACACACGCACGAGCATGTAGTGAGCTTGGGCAGCTTTCTGAAGCCCCTTACTAAAAGTCGAGCAAGCAGCGCATGCACGCTGCTCTAGGCTCAACCTAAAAAAATGGGTAATAAACTGCAAGTGAGAAAAGTGAGAATAACCTATTATATCTGGGCCCTACTCTCAAAAGGGGGTTACTCAAATCAAAGGCGGGACCTTTTATTTCTTACTAAAAATGGAGGCAAATATGGGTTCATGGAAGCAAAAAACATAACGTTAAATATGTAGCAAGGCTATTATTACAAGGACACCAAGTGGACGGTCGGAGTACGACATTTAAATGGTTCTGTGGGGAGCAGACACTGGTGCAGCAGTGACACCCAGTGATCAGAGATAATACGGCGGGAGAGGAGACACCGGTGCAGCAGTGCCCCCTGTCTTGAGCCACTGTATGGTACTGCCAAAGATTTAGAGAGGAGGTACTGATGCAGCAATGATACCCAGCTGTCAGTTTTCACATAAAAAGGATACCAAGCTGATCCTGTCATCTGGGCTCGCTAGAAGAGAACAATAGGGCCCTGAATAGTTTCTCTCAGTTGTTTGTTAACCAGGTTCGTGATACACATTTCCAGTCTATACATGTGAAACCGTCTGAGGTTCTGGAAGGACCAGACACCGACAGCCACTGTCTATTCAGATGTCCATTTGGCAGGAGGCAGGCCTGACATCTAGTGACCAATCACAGTATGGCAACTGCTACTGGGGCAGCAGTAATACCCAGAGGCCAGTTACAATATGGGATTGGTTCATATTGTCAAGAGAGCAGCCGTATTGCTGCAGTGACTCCTGATTGCAAGACAAATTAGGTCATTGGCTGAAAGGCTGGAGGAATGAGACCGAACTCCTTTCTTACCATTTTAACATAAAACCTGCAGCCCAGTTTCCAGGAAATAACAACATTTGGCCTAGACATGTCAACCGGAATCAGTTCCCTTGTCACTAAGGCCTGACCAACTAGCTGCCGAGTACAGGTTCTGCATTCTTAGGATGCCTGAAGGGACGGTGGCTGCCCTGTGGAAATTTGCCCTATGATTATTGCTTGCTGCAATTGTTTGTTTATATATTCATAAGGGATATACAGAGCAGAAAAGACAGAGAGGAGGTCAAGTAATGCCCACTGCCCCATAAAGGCCCTTGGACCCATAGAACAGAGGCGGGGGGGGTGTTGAGGACATCCGCAACCTCCCCAGACGAACCCACATCACTCCCACCTCAGGAAGCTTCAGAAGAGACGACAGTTCAAGATGCTGATCCACAGTTACAAAGCCCTGCACAATCAAGGACCAGCATACATCAACCAGCGCTTGAACTCCCACCAGCCTACCAGACATCTGCACTCCTCCTCAATCACACACACCCCCAATCGCCAAAGCAACAGTGGAGGTCACTCCTCCTACTTCACTGCCAAATCCTAGAACGTCCCCCCCTCCTCATCATCTCAGAACCTCATCTTATCTGCTGGATTTCAGGAAAGGACTCAAGACCTGGCTGTTTAACTGAACCCCTCCTTCACAGGGTTCACAACACCTGGAGACCCTCACAGGTGATTAGTCATGCTTTACAAATTATGTATGATTGATGGGCACTGCACACCAGACAGTGCTTAATTTAAGCCAGTGGTTTCCATTGCTCAGCACCGGCCCTTAATTGTCAACACCGGCACTTATGACAGTCTGCCACATGGTGGTGCTGTTTGTCTAATTTAGGGATGAGCACACCAACAGTTGTTTATGGATTCAATATACTTTAAAAATAACTAATACCTGCAGCGCAAGCCATTCTTATAGATATGGGCAGGGCTTTAAGTGGGCCGGGTCTCAAGGTGTCTGAGCACCAGCAGTTTTTTAAAGTAGGCCTCGAAACAGGTCTCTATCGGGCTCTGTTTTGAGCCCTGGCACAGGCGGTCCGTTTTTTTCCTGGACTGCAGTGACAGCAGTATGCTGTCACTGCAGTCCGGAAATAGGTGACAGGGTGCAAAACAGCCCGATAGAGACCCGTTTCAAGACAGCAAGCACATCGATGTGCGCTGCTCACACTGCTCGCTTCTCACTAGTGGAGAAGTTACTGACATCATGCCAGGTGAGGGTTGTGGGGGAGGGAAATCCTTTAAAGAGTCATTTTCTTTCTGGATTTCCCTTCTCTTCTTGAAACGAAGAGCAGCAACACTGTGGTGTCACCAGGTCTTTAAGCGGAAGCTTTTTCAATATTATATGTAACAAGCCATAGTTGCAAAGTATTTATCTTATGCAACTAATAACCATTGACAAAGCCAATAGTCCTGACTTCTTGTAGGTATGATGTTACTTACAATGACAGAAACAGAAGATACAAGTCGGGCTGCACACTATTGTAAAGACAGATTTTTAGCGTAAGTGTTATAAAGCCACGCCCTTAATTGCATTGGCCGCGCCCCTTTGAGAGACACCCCCCCCCGTTTTTTCATCCCACTTAAAGCCGTGGATATGGGGGCCTGGAATTGTCTGATTGTCACACTGGTAAGAACGTGATGGTTAGTAGGTGTGTTGGTACAGTCACTGGCATGGGGCAAAGGCTGGTGGAAGCTACAGTGGACTCCTAAAGAGGGCCCTGCCAAAATCTTTTTTCCAACAAATTAAGCACTGGCACTAGGTTTGCGCCACTTATCATAAGAAAACCATGGGAGAAACAGCTTTCTCAGTACAAGCCACCAACCTCTGGAAGTTACTACCAGCCAACATTTGAAGCATCCAGGACCATACCATACATACTGCAGAAGAAAGTTAAAAACATGTCTATTTCATCTATAACAACATCATCCCAAACCATAGGGCTAAGACCCGGAAAGACAATCACATCTTCAAGCTCAATCTTCAGCATAAACTCACAGGCAACAACCCAACCAGAAAATTACTTTCTATATGCAAGTGAGCGATGACAGGCTCACCTACAGTTCACCTTGTTAATATTTAGTTATGTCAATTCATTTATAACATTTATCCCCCAAACTAATACAATAACACTCAGCAGTCAATTGTAACTGACACCTCTAAAACTCACATAATACATATCTGCTACAGGGGTTGTCCATCGCCAGTACATTAGCAGCCAATAAATCAACTATAACCAAACGAACAGGCATGGGATAACTAAAGAGATGTGTGATACATTGCCAGTCAATCGGAGGACTTTAATGCAGTCCAGGATTGCAGGTCCAAATACTGATGCACTAAGACGACTTGTTTACATTTCGCAATGACACAAGTATATGAGAAAATAGTGACAATACCTATCCCAGATGACCTCTCCACTTGCGCTCTCGCTCTCTCTCTCTAACCATGCCAGCTCAGGACCACAACTATAAACAACATTTAATGTTGGACATCCCATTGCATTAACCCTCCAAGCAGACTATAATCATAAGAAATAACATAAAGGGGCGTGTAGAGCTGTTCAAAGCTGCCAGCTTACTGAAAAACCATAAACTGCACCTCTCTCTCACACCTCATCATCCACCACACTGTTACGTGCAAAGACAACACATTTCCAACCACACATCCCACATGATGTAGCTTGCTGCCCATGTGGGTAAGTACTTTAGTGCTCCACGCAGGGTTAGTAAGCGCTATATAAATGCTGCACTACAGTACAATAGATCCTGGACCTCAGGCATGGATGTCATTCTTGGGTGCCCCCCAACACTCCTCCCTTACCGCTCACAAATTGGCTGAAAGTAGCTAAAAATAGAAGCCACTTCAAGGGAAGTAAGTGTCTTAGAGCCAGAGTCTGGCAATGGATTGAGACAGCTGGGAGAATGTGAGAGGGGGTGAGACAGAAAAAAGGAGGGTGAGAGAGGGAATAGGGTGGAAAAGGAGAAGCAATTAGGAGGGGGTGTGATGGGATCTACAGAGTGGCAGAGGAGGGGTGAAGGAAGTAAGGGAAAAGATGGAGAGCAGAGACAGTACAAAGGGAAGACAGGGAGGGGAGAGGCGTTAAAGGAGGCAAACATTTAGAAGGTGAGAGATAGGAAATAAAGAGTGGGAGAAGGGGGTGAGATAAATAACGGGGATAGATACAGTGGCGTAGCAAGGTCAGGTGGTACCCGATGCGGAAAATTTCTTGTCACCCCCGGCTTGACAAAATGGCAAAAATATGTGTTTTAAACACATATTTTTGTCATTTTGTCACCCCCTCAGTGATGACATCCGGGGCGGCCCGCACCCACCACACCCCCCTTCCTAAGCCCCTGGATAGATGAGGGAAGTGGCGATAAGGAGAGAGGGGAAGACAGTGTGAAAGAGGAGAGAAAAGAGAATCAGGGAACACGTGAGAGGGATGGGGAAGTGGAAAGTCGGTGTGAGCGATACTATGGAGTATAGATATCAGGGGGACTGTGGTAGGTGAGACAATATGTGGAAGAAGAGATGTGGGCAAGAAGGAACGAGAGGGATGAGTGAGAAAGAGGAGAGGAACATTAAGAATAGGGGACTGGTGAGTCTACAGAGCGAGAGGGAGGAGAAAAGTGTGTGAGAGGGGATGAGAGACAGACATGGGAACCCATAGGGAGACAGGAGAAAGAACAAGCATTGAAAATGCAATAGGTCTCGCAATAGAAGAGTTTAACATTTTTCGTTTTGCAAATGGATGAGTGGCGTTGCGGGGATGAGTGGCGTTGCGTGGGCGAGTGGGGTTGCGTGGGCGAGTGGCGTTGCGTGTGTGAGTGGCGTTGCGTGTGTGAGTGGCGTTGCGTGTGTGAGTGGCGTTGCGTGTGTGAGTGGCGTTGCGTGGGTGAGTGGGGTTGCGTGGGGGAGTGGCGTTGCGTGGGGGAGTGGCGTTGCGTGTGTGAGTGGCGTTGTGTGTTTGAGTGGCGTTGCGTGTGTGAGTGGCGTGGCGTTGCGTGTGAGTGGCGTTGCGTGTGAGTGGCGTTGGGAGAGTGGCGTTGCGTGGGTGAGTGGCGTTGCGTGGGTGAGTGGCGTTGCGTGGGTGAGTGGCGTTGCGTGTGTGAGTGGCGTTGCGTGTTTGAGTGGCGTTGCGTGTGTGAGTGGCGTGGCGTTGCGTGTGAGTGGCGTTGCGTGTGAGTGGCGTTGCGTGGGTGAGTGGCGTTGCGTGGGTGAGTGGCGTTGCGTGTGTGAGTGGCGTTGCGTGTGTGAGTGGCGTTGCGTGTGTGAGTGGCGTGGCGTTGCGTGTGAGTGGCGTTGCATGTGAGTGGCGTTGCGTGGGTGAGTGGCGTTGCGTGGGTGAGTGGCGTTGCGTGGGTGAGTGGCGTTGCGTGTGTGAGTGGCGTTGCGTGTTTGAGTGGCGTTGCGTGTGTGAGTGGTGTGGCGTTGCGTGGGTGAGTGGCGTTGCGTGGGTGAGTGGCGTTGCGTGGGTGAGTGGCGTTTTGAAAATGCAAAATTGTTGTTTATTTATTTTTGTTTGTGAAATAAAGTTAAATAAAAACAATTGTGCATTTTCAAAACACAAGCTAACAAAAATGTCACTGCTAATAAATGTATCTGTTTATATTTGCATTAAGGGTGCAGTACTTCACAACTCTACAGGGACACCTAGTAACAGCCTGTGGTACTGCACCCTTTCCTTGAGACCTAACATGGAAATAGAATTACGCAGTGTCGTAAAAAGCAAAACAAAAAAACATTAGCATTGGCAATGGCAATAGCTCAAAGTTACACTAATGCAAGACCAATTGCATTACAAATACTTGTTACATTTTGGTTACCGATCCGTGTCGGATCAGTGACTAAAAATAGAAGAAAACATATGAAAGTGGTTTTATTTCATTTTTAAAGTGGATGGGTGATTCTGAGGGCGAACGTGATGGGGGGGGGGGCGAGAGAACGAAGCAACAAAGGGGGGAGGTGGAGAGTATGTGGAAGCAACAAGGTGATAAGTTGCACAAAGGGCACCGGTGGTGGAAGCCGTGGATAGAGCACATGGACAAGCGCAAGAGAGAGGAATCAGGGTGAAGCCGGTGGGTGACAGAACAACAGAGAGTGCAGGAGGAAAGACTTACACAAGAACAAGCGTTTTTTGAGTGGTTTTGTAGCCTTTGCGGTGTGCCGCGTTTTAACTTTATATGCTTAAAGCTAAAGCGCGGGGTGCCGTCAATGCTATACAAATTAAAAAATAGAAAGTGAAGGCAGGCGCCCGCCATGTTGAAATTTCACTAATGCAGACCTATTTCAATGCAAATACTTGTTTAATTTTGGTTACCGATCTGTGTTGGATCAGTCACTACAAATACAAGCATAGGTGTCGCATTTGTGAAAGTTAAAGCTCTTGGTTTTGAAAATGCTGAAAAGCCGAAGAGGTATATGCTGTGGGTGGTCTCTGCAGCAGGACGTAAGTCAGAATTTAAAAGCCCAGGCAGTGGCCAATTGGAGGAGCAGGCCTTGAGGACAGCATGCATCGTAAAGGGCCGGTGAGCTGCTGACAATAGACGCATGGGTACCATAGTTAAAGTGTACCATAGTTAAAGTTAAAGCAAGGCAAGGTGCGCTGTTGAAAAGAATTACGAATATTTTAAAAGTTGATTTAGGTGAGCCGTGCAGCACAAAAGTAAGGTGCGCAGCTGAAATGTTAAATCTAAAGCATGTTGTGTCGCATTGAAAATAAAAACAAAATAGTTAAAGTTATAGTGCGACGTCCAGGCAAGTGCTTTTTGGTAAATATAAAGCGGCCACACAAGAGTTGCGGCCACCATATTTTAAGTTAGAGCGAGATGTCGCAGCATGCCCTTTTTGTAAATATAAAAAGCGTTTAATAATGTGCAATATCCAAAGCAGCTGTAGCCAAGGATGGGGAGCGGGCGTGTACAGTGAGAGCTTTTTGTAAATATGAAGCGGCCAATAAAGCGCGACGTCCAAGCAGCTGTACCCAAAGAAGAGGAGAAAGCTTAAAACGAAACAAGGAAAGCCGTAGGGGGGGGGAGGGGGGGGGGGAGGGGGGGTGAGGGGGGAGAGGGGGGGGTCGGGAATGCGAACGAGGGGAGAAGTGTGGCAGGCAGATGGCTGCGCGGAGGGAAGCCGGATGGGGGCGGGAGAGCCTGGTGGGGGGGGGGGGGCGCAAAGAGGAGAAAAGAAATGCGACACGGCGGGCAGGGGAGGGGGCGGAGCGGGTAAAAAAAAAAACAAGACGGAGGGAAAGGCAGATAAGGGGAGGGCATTGCTGTGGGGAGGGGGTGGAGGAGAAATGCACACGGCGGGCAAGGGAGGGGGCGGAGCAGGGAGAGCGGCATGTGGGTGTGAAGAAGCCGGGGCCTTTGAAGTGAAGCTAAGCTTCACTTCAAAAGGTGTCGGAGGAATGCGGCTGAGGGAACAGACGGCGATTGCGGCTGAGGGAACTGATGTGCACGCGCTTTTAAGCTCAATGCACATGCGCATTGAGCTTAAAAGTCACGGGCACTGCAAGGAATCGCCACGATTCCTTGCTTGTTAGTTAAAGAGTGGTTAAGCCGCAATAGGCTCGCAGGCGAGACCTAAAAATGTGAGAGGGGAGTGACAGGCGAGGAGAAATGACAGTGTGAGAGGGGAAACAAATGAAAGAGGTAGGGAGGGGTTACAAAGTGATAAAGGAGGGGGATTAACAGAGACAAGAGAGACGAGGGTGAGAGACAGGTTAGGTGCAAAGGAAGGTTAACTACTGAGAAAGACGGGAGAGAACGAGAAATGCAAGAAAGGAAAGAGAAGAGGAGCTGTGGGACAGGGAAGAGGAGAATGTGTGAGGCAAACAGCAAGTACAAAAGAGAGGTGGAAGAGGCGAGTGAGAGTAGAAAGGAGAGAAGAGAGAGTGGGAAGAAAATAAACGGAGAGACAGAGAAGTGAACCCAGAGGATGAAAAAGAAACAAGAGGCGGTAAGAGAGACGCATAGACGATAGGGTGTGGAGAATAGGATAGAAAGAGAGGGAACATGAGAGAACAGGGAAGGTGGGGGCGGGGAGACGGCAAGCAGATAGAGAAACGACAAGTGGGAAGGTAATAGGGAAAGAGAGACAAGGAGAAAGGAAGACAACGATGAAGGAAGAGGAAGACAGTGGGGAAGGGAGTTGGAGAAGAAGAATGTGGAGGAAACAGTCATACTGGGATAATAAGAGCAGTCTGAAATGGGGAGCAAATGAAGAGGGGGTCGCAAGAAGAGAGAAAGGGAAGAGACAGTAACAGGACGGGGACACTGCATGTGTGAGAGGGTACAGGAATAATAGAAGAGAGAAGGGAACACAACGGAAAAAGGGCTTATGAGAGTGTAAAAAGCAGTAATGAGTTGCTGGACGGGAAAGGGAGCACCGTTGTCCGAAGACGAGGGCTGACATCACATGCCAGAGGTCGAACTAGCCTTGAACAAGACCGACCTACACCTTCATCCTCCCCAGGTCAAGAAACGAGGACCAACGGCTTCCTCGATGGTTATGCACAGAGACGAATTGCTGAATGTATTTGATATTTGTTTCAAACGGTCAGTTTTAACTCCACGAGTGTGTTACAGCTGTCACCTATAAATAAATATAAAGGCCGCAAGTGAGTGAGCTGCAGTAGCCTGTGCCACAGCACAGATGCTATCCCTGGACAAACTAAAGCGCGTAGATGCCGGTCTTAAGGCCAATTAAGCGCTAGGTCAGTTGCACGCAAAACAATATATATAAATAAATCTATAACAAATCTTAGTCGAGCAGTCCGCAGCAGCGCCGCCGAGAAGACAGGATTAAGAGTATAAATAGCTCATTTGAGAGTGCTCGAGCGCGGCAGGATGCGGCTCCCTCGGCCTGCGTGCGCTTCGTCGCGCCATTAGCCGCCCACGCGCCGCTACTTACGCTCGGGAAGAGCCATCTCTGCTCGAGCGGCAGCGGACGGGAAGGCAGCTGAGGCGCGAGCCCCACGTCCGTCCGCGCGGCGTCGTGCGGCGTCACGGCACGTGGGACAGCACCATCTGCTGGGGATGACCCGCGGGGCAGTTGTCGAGCTGCAGTTCGCATGCGCATTGCTGCTTACTTCCCTCAGGAAGTGCGGAGGGGAAATTGTTGCTCATCCAGTGTCGCACTGCAAGCTTCCTTTGCACGCAGAGCTGGTACCATATATATATATATATAGGGTGACCAGAATTTTAAAGCAAAGTAAATGGGACATTTCTCAAAAATAGAAGAAGGACTGTAATTTTACGTCAAGGGAGCGCACAGAATAGACTGCGCTCCTCAGAAGAGAATTACAAAACAAGCAGGAAGAACACACATAAGATGCATTTTTTAAACCCAGTAGCTTGTCTGTGAAATAAATAGCTTTCTTGCAACAACCGCTAACTATCCCCGCTTTGTAAAACGTGAAAAACACTCCCCCCCCCCACCCCCCGTTTTTAGTCGACCCTCTCCAAAAAACGGGGACATGAGTTACATTTCTCGAAATCTGCCCGACAGCTGGTGAAAAACAGGGACCGTCCTCGCAAATATGGGACGCCTGGTCACCCTACATATATAAGTATCAGCATTCCATTGACAAACATCCAATGGGGTATAGCACGAGCTAGCAGCGGTGCAGGCTTCACTTATGCGCACAAGAGCAACATAACTGAAAGTTATCTTACAAACAGAATAGGTAGCACACACATTGCCCCAGCGCAACAAGGTGAGAAACAGTGCAAATGCCCCTCACACACAGCTAGTACACAGGCCTAATCAGTAAACGCTTTATACAAAGAACAGGATGCAGCAGAGCACAGTTGCAAAAGGTGCAGCATGTGCATGACAGCTTATGTTGGACATAACCAGAATCCAGCAGCAGCATTAGTTTCCACCCATGCCCATAACAGGTACCGTACAAGTAGCATAATATCACGAAAGAGGGGACAGAGAGGAAATCATTAATGCAGCCCAGCACCCATCCTCCCCAAAGGAAAATCTGTAAGTAATTCTGGGGTGCTGTACCGCTTCACCACCAAATTGCAGAATTGACTGGTAGATCCAATGTCACCCATTCATCATCTTGAATCCTGTGCAAAGGATGCAATAGCCTTGGCCCACGTAGGTGGTAAGCTTCATCAACGGGCTAGTTCCACGCTGGGTGGCTGGCGCAATACCCAGCAGGCTCCCAAAAATTGATGCTCTTTCACAGAGATATTTTCTCCTTCTGACCTGGTATTTACCCGAGCTCAGGTAACTGCCCTATCTGAGTGGGTTAAGAGGGAAAGATAGACTGGGTTAGGGTGAAGCTAAAATTGGCTACGAGCCTTCCCTTGACACTGTTTATTCCTGGCGGATGTCCGTGCTAAGATTCAAAACAGAACTGAACTAATCAGGCATACGGATGAGCCGTTGGTTTTAGTGTAGTCAACATGATTCGTGCCCCTAATCGCCCCAAACAGTCACAGGGATTTCATCAGAAATAACCCTAATCTACTTAGCTTGGTTTTGTTTTAAAACATAAAATTACTGGTATCTTAAAGAATGCACTCAATTTACCTCAAGTTAAGTGGAAGGAAATTAAAGTGAAGAACAATACTGTTAAAGCCCCATGACCAACTTGGTTTGTATAATGGGCCATTTAGGGTAAACTCGGAGCTGGGAACCCTCAACCAAATGGATGCGGAGGGAGCGCAGCAGACATCCTACCCTGTTTCTGAGGTTTCTGAATAGTCATACAGGTAGCAGCAGTTATACATTTTCTCAAAAGCATACAAAAAGGTCAGCAGATGTGTGAAAGCTTCATTTGTGAAAACAACAGGTACCACTAACCAGTTGTCGCACAAGTTTCCAAAACAGTTACAGTGCGTCACAGCACAGACAAAAAGCAGTGCAATCTTCACATGCAAAAACAGGTCTTTTGGTTGTTTCAGGGATTAACATTTGGGGCCCCGTAACCCATTTTGCATTGTGTAACAAATAGGGTAGCATTTGATTTATATTATTATTTCAGCATTACTGACAGTATCGTGGTGAAAAGCCCATGGAAGAAGGGCACAATGCCCGAAACGCGTTGGCTGGAATAATGAGGTGTGGGTCCGCGCATGAGGCGGCTGTCAGGTATCAGCAAGAGCCTTCCAGCGAGTGCAGCTCACGAAAGGGCAACATACTAAGTGCCGATTTGTATTCCCTGCGCATGCTAAAAGTAAATGACCTGCAGGCTCCGTGAATTGTGCAATCAAGGGGTCTATAAAAAACATGGTCATTTCAAGAAGGCAAAGTGATTATTTTCCCGTGAACAAGACTCGAGAACAGAGTTGAAACGCGTTGGGACAGAGAATATTTGCAGGCAACTTATGAATTTTGTCTGTTTAAATAAAGCACTGAAACTCCATGGAATCAGGCTCAATGGCTTTTTTCTGCGCAAGAGAAAAGGTTTCGTTGGATTTACGAGCACGAAGCTCTGTGCCTGCCACATTGAAGCCGCCTTATTTGAGTATGGGCCCCTTTCACGGAGCAACTTTGTGTGGTGAGATATATATATATATATATATATATATATATATATATATATATATATATACATATGCATTTTACAACAAATTTGGGTAAAAGGAAAGCTGGCACTATAATCTCAGTTTACTGGTCCCCACCAGTATGGTAATAATAGTACAAAACAATAGTACTGAGACATAAGCAAAAATGACACAGTGCACATTCTTGCGTAGCTTTTCTTATTTTGTTCTTCTTTATTGAATTACTTGTTGAAACTCTTTGCACAGCAAATATATTATACAGCCAACACGTGTTTCACACACACGGTGCTTCTTCAGGGCTGTTAACCAAATACCCCCAAAAATATATGCATAAGTACTTAAACGTAAGGACAGTATATACTACAATTGATAAACCAATTGCATCCTGAAATGAAAAGTACACAGAAATGGCAAATAAACCTTTCTCATTGTCTAAGATGATTATTTCCACCATCAGCATTTGCAACCTGGTTGTTTAGAAATTATTTTGCTAAGTATCAACAATACATTTGTTATATAAAATGCAAATATTACAGACAATTCAAGATCTGCCATGGAGAACACATAAGAAGATTTGCAATTATTGCAGCAGTGGTTCAACCTAACGTTAGAACATAATCGATTGAATAAATGTTTACCGTAAGCGAAAAACGTGGTCTCTCTGTGTTTATGCTCCATGAGGTACTCAGGTGTAAAATCTGACCTAAGAATAACGCAATCTTCCACAACCATTCCCTGTAAACAACAATTCACTGCTATTCAATTTTTTTATATTTTGGTCTTTATTTTGATACTGTGCACGCTAAATTCTAAATCAACTTACTCTATAAAGATGATGTCGTCACTTCTTCCTTATTGCAGGATACTAGAACATTCGTTTGTTCGGAATCTCCATACTCCTCATCATATCTGTCAGACAATTTATATTACTACAATTATTATAATGAAAGTCAGTATTTTAAATCCTAAACGTACATCTCTATTTTATACCATGTTCTCACCTCTTCCACAAAATAGGTTTCCAAAATAAACACTGAGGTCATAAGGTTATATATATATAGATATATATATATATATATATATATATATATATATATATATATATATATATATATATCCCAACCATAACAGAACCCTCTTGGAAAAGAAGCCTCACGAAGGTAATGGTATCTTCCCTCTTTATTAAAGCAACAGCCTGCCAGCAGGATTGTTCATGTAAAACTTCGTTTTCAGTTTAAAACGCCAGACGCGTTTCAGGAAGTAAATTCCTTTCTTCAGTGGCGTAAATGGCAAGTATCAGCTGCGGGCGCTTTGGTGAAGAGCACTCAATTTAACATCACCCGCTCTGGTAGGCGTGGCCAAAGGCCTTCTGGGTGATGTAGTCCTCTTTAGTCTTACCACTGTGGGTGCGCCTGCATGCCAACACCAAGTAACAGCCAGTCAATGAAAGTTAGCGATGAAGCCGCCTGCTCGGCTTTGCGTGTCATTGCTTAGGGTTAGAAGCTGGAGTCCTCTGCAAGACCCTTCGCTTGCACCTTCGCTCCGTGAATGGAAACATCGGTTTATGCTTCCCTGGATCCGCTGGAGCGACAGGCTTCTCCTCCGCGACCGGGACGGCCGCATAATATCCCAACCATAACAGAACCCTCTTGGAAAAGAAGCCTCACGAAGGTAATGGTATCTTCCCTTTTTATTAAAGCAACAGCCTGCCAGCAGGATTGTTCATGTAAAACTTCGTTTTCAGTTTAAAACGCCAGACGCGTTTCAGGAAGTAAATTCCTTTCTTCAGTGGCGTAAATGGCAAGTATCAGCTGCGGGCGCTTTGGTGAAGAGCACTCAATTTAACATCACCCGCTCTGGTAGGCATGGCCAAAGGCCTTCTGGGTGATGTTGTCCTCTTTAGTCTTACCACTGTGGGTGCGCCTGCATGCCAACACCAAGTAACAGCCAGTCAATGAAAGTTAGCGATGAAGCCGCCTGCTCGGCTTTGCGTGTCATTGCTTAGGGTTAGAAGCTGGAGTCCTCTGCAAGACCCTTCGCTTGCACCTTCGCTCCGTGAATGGAAACATCGGTTTATGCTTCCCTGGATCCGCTGGAGCGACAGGCTTCTCCTCCGCGACCGGGACGGCCGCATAATATCCCAACCATAACAGAACCCTCTTGGAAAAGAAGCCTCACGAAGGTAATGGTATCTTCCCTCTTTATTAAAGCAACAGCCTGCCAGCAGGATTGTTCATGTAAAACTTCGTTTTCAGTTTAAAATGCCAGACGCGTTTCAGGAAGTAAATTCCTTTCTTCAGTGGCGTAAATGGCAAGTATCAGCTGCGGGCGCTTTGGTGAAGAGCACTCAATTTAACATCACCCGCTCTGGTAGGCGTGGCCAAAGTCCTTCTGGGTGATGTAGTCCTCTTTAGTCTTACCACTGTGGGTGCGCCTGCGGATTCCTCTCGTCTCCTTGTTTATGACGGAAGTCACGGCACCACAATAGTAAGTTCAGATTAATTTATTTATTTTATCAACACACCATGTGCAAAAGTGCAAAAGAAGGACGGCCTACGCGTTTCTACCACATTTAGTCTTCAACTGGACCATAGAGTCCATGTGTCTAGAAAGTTTATAAAGTGCTCTGTGCTTGTACCCTCGTTTGTTTCCATAACAATTAAAAACTGCTAGACTGCCCACCTCTTTCACATTTTTAGGCCATAGCAGTCGCCATTATTTACATTTCTTTTTCTTTTTTCACTTTCATTAACATTTTTTTATACACTGTGAAGTACTTTTGTTTCAGATGTGTTAATAAAATGCAAGGTGCAAGGATAATTCAGTATAGACAAATTGCAGAGTAAACTGAACACAAAAGGAGGAGCATTATGTTCGATGGTTGGCTCAATGTACTTTCATGTGAAATTTTCATGTGAAATTTTAGCAGTCTCTGGAATCTTAGTTGCATTTCCTCGGTGATTTCATCTTATATTTTGATCTTGATTCCTTGCAGCTGCTATTTCAGTAAAGTACTTTTTCACATTCCACATCTCTGACCATTTTATATCTCTGTTCTACATTTCTACGTAAGAGAGCCCAAACCATTTGCAATATTACATTTCTGTTTCCTGTGCACAGTTTGTGGTTGAGAAAATCTGCATTCGGCACGCACTTTGCAGGGCTGCTCCACGATTGGGATTGTTCTTTTATATGTCTTTTGTTTCGGGAAGGATTATATACTTTTATATACACTATGTTATACAGAGTTAGCTTTTCATTTCGAATGGTATCTTGTTTATCAATGGGCAGTTCTCAAAGGTGTACATGTAATTCTGCATCCAGATTATGTCAATGTGGGTACTCCGTGCCCATCCCAAGGATCAATCTGCTCTCCATTTTCCGCAGTTTCAAGTTGCGATCGCCTCCTCTTTCAGCCAATTTTAGGAGCTTAATCCCAGAGTATCTTAGTTGTGTGCAATCTCCTTCATGGTGTTCATTAAAATGTTTTGCCATGGGATAGTTTGGATCGTTGTTTTTTATTGCACTTAGATGTTGAAGGATCCGCAATTTCAGTTTGTTGATAGTGCTCCCAATTTAGTATTTTCCACATGGGCATTTCAGTCTATAGATCACATACTTCGACTCACAAGTGATGTGATCTAAGATCTTTTCAGTTTTTCCATATTGTAATGTGTACTCCGTGATATTGTGGCCATATTCACAAGCTTTACATTTCGCACACTTCCAAAAGCCTGGCGTGCTGAGCCATGAGGTCTTTTTCTGCTGTTTGATTTCCAGTTGGCTTTGGGTTAAAATGTCTCTTAAGGACGATGTTTTTCTGTAGGTTATACTTGGGTTTGGTGTTAGCAGGGCCGGACTGGCTGTAGCGGGCACCGGGCAATCCCCCGGTGCGCCGCACGGGTGGGGGCCGGTTTTGGGCACCTGGGGGCCGATTTTGTTACAGGGCCGATTTTTGCAGCATAGTCGGACCTGTAACAAAATCGGCCGAAAGTGGCCCTGGCACAGAGCTCAGCGGCACCCACACCCCCCCGGGGGGGGAGGGCGGCCGAGCACTTTGCCAGGGCCGGTTTTGATTCCAGTCCGGCCCTGGGTGTTAGGTGTTCCTTTAAGGTTTCATCTAGTAATAGAATTCCCCAATTCCTTTTTATGACCTTTTTGAGGTCCTGACTTTGATTGTTAAAGTCCATAATGAGACCTGTTTTGCTTTCCATTTCTTCCATTCTTTTGTCATTGGTTTCTGGGATCCCCAGTCTTTGTTCTTGCTCTTTCCGTGAAACCAAGAGATCCGATCTATTCTTCAGATTCATCCTGGATTTTGCTGTTGCAAGAACCTCGAATGGGTATCCTCTCTCTAGGAATCGTCCCATCATCCTTTCAATTTCTGCATCTAAGTCCTCTTTTTCCGAGCAATTTCTTTTCGCTCTCAACATTTCACCGTACGGTATACTCCATTTTAAGTTCGAAGGATGACCGCTGTTGGCGTGGAGGATGCTATTACAGGATGTTGGCTTCCGATGCATCTTAGTGCATAATTTGTTGTTTCTTACACACACTTCCACGTCCAAATAAATGATGTTGGTGTTACTGATAGTTGATGTGAAGTGCAAGTTGTAATTGTTATTTTCTAGAGAGTCAATGAAGGCCTGTAGGTTTGTCTGGTTCCCATTCCATACGACAAAAAGGTTGTCAATATATCAACACCAGGTTTTTATTTTCAGATGTTTTTTGTTTTCTTCCAACAGGACTTCATTTTCCCAGATAGCCATCAATAGGTTTGCGTATGTTGGGGCAAAAGATGTCCCCATCGCTGTGCCTTGCTGTTGCAGGTATAGTTTGCCTTGGAAGAGGAAAATATTATGTTTCAAACAGTTGGTTAGCATCTCAATCAGCATGGCTGAGTGTTCCAAGAAATTCACTTATCTTTCTTTTAGAAATTCTTGAATAGCATCTATTCCATCCTGATGTCGTATGGACGTATATAATGAGGAGACATCTATTGTTGCCATTTGATATTCCGTGTCCCATTCTATGCTGTTCAATTTGTTCACAAAGTCCATGGTATCTCGCAGATACGAAGGTAGTTTTGTCACATAATTCACCAGAAATATATCTATGAACCTTGAAGTTGTTTCCAATAGGGACCCAATTGAACTCACTATGGGTCTGCCAGGTGGTTTGTTGATTGATTTATGTACTTTCGGCAGAAAGTAAATAGTCGCCGTGATGGGATTATCCGTTTTCAAGTACATGTATTCGTCAAAATCAATCAGACCCCTCCCTTTCCAACCTAGCAGGAGTGCATGATACTCCTCCATCCATTTTTCGCTTGGATTCTCTTTCAAGAGTTCATAGTGATCTTCATTTCCTAGTTGTCGGTTTGCTTCTTCTATATAATCTGCAACATTCTGCACCACAATGTTGGCCCCCTTTGTCCGAGGCTTTGATTATTATTGTGGGGTCATTCTTGAGTTCTGTCATTGCTTGATATTCTTTAGGTGTGAGGTTCCAATCTTTTCTTCTATGAGATTTGTATTTATTTCCATTTTGATGTTTGTTATTGGCTGATCTCTCTGCCATTTTTGTAATTTCCTCTACCATGATCTCTTGGAACAAATCAATTTTGTTACCAGATTGTAGTTGCGGACAGAATCTGGACTGTTTTTTGAGTCCACTCTCTCCTCCTTTGTTCGTGGCAATCCCTATTCTGTTGCAAAAATCAATATCCGACGGTGTTGAATCTTGGTTATACTCGATACTTGACCATACTCCTGTTTCCAATGAAGTTAGTGTTTTACGGGTTGGGAGTTCCTTTTGGGTGATTGGCGTTGGATCTGTGTTTTCTTTTTGGCGGTTGTCAATCGTGGGTTTCTTTTCCAGGAAGTATTACTTGAGTTTGATCTTTCTACAAAATTTACAGAGGTCTATTCGTGCATTTGGGAAGTCCATTTCTTTATTCGGGCAGTAAGATAACCCCTATTCAGTAATTTCAATTGGGGTTCCGTTAATGATTTACTTGAGATGTTAATGACCAAATTGTTATCTAGGTTGGCTTCACTCTTCTTGAGAATTATTTTTGTTTTCCTTTTCCTCTCTTTGGTTTTGCTTCTTCTCCTGCCCCTTCTGGTAATTTTGGCTGTCCTCTCCCCCACGAGTTGCCTCTGCCTCTTCCTCTTTGCCGCGTTATCATTTGCGCTAGCTGCATCTCCCCCCGAAAATCCAGTGGCATTGTGCCTGCATCTTTGTCAGCTGAGCTCACTTCTGAGCTATCCACATTATCTATAGTTGTTATCATTGTCCCTGCACATTTATCCATCACCACTCTACTCCTTAATGTATCATATATGCGGGCAAATGTATAGATGCGCCCGTTGGCATAATCCAATCTATCTTTGGTAAATTTATGTGCCTTTCTTTTCTCTACTTCAGTTTCATGTTTATTTATTTTTTCTCCATGTTTTTTCGATTTGTTCTCTATTTTCCTCAGATGTTGGAAATTTCGCCAATTCTAATTCCAAAGCTTGGATTATGCTGGTTATTTTGTCAAGCTTTCTCTCAGCGTGTATAATCAATGTCCTCATTAATTTAAATGAGCATTCGTTCGTGTCCTGTTGCCATTGTTTAATTAGATCAGGATCTAGGTCATTCAATGTGGGCATAATAAGTATCTGGAGTCCCCTCGGGACTCTCTTGAATTCTATGTACTTCCCTAAGGTTGTCTTTTTCCACCATTTGTTTACTTCTAAGATCCGATTTTGTTGAAGTTCTCTCAGGACATTTACTATGGTTCTTTTGCCCTTCTCTCCCATGATTCCCCTCGTGTTCGAACTCGTGTTGGTACTTGTAGGGATTGCTTCATCATTTAGTAGTTCACTTGCCCATTGCTGGCGGTTTCTTGATTTATCTGCCATCTATGTGATGAGGTTGGTGTGATTCAATTTCTTGCCTTTGTGCACTTGGTGTTATTTTCCTTTCATTTAATCAGGGATATTTGCCTGCTGCTCCCAGACCTGGCAGATTCCCATTCTTACTATTGCTCCTCTGTTTCCCTCAGTAAGAGGATTCACAATATATTCGTTGGCATCCGGTTGTTCAATATATTTGGAGCTCACTTATGCCTTTTATTTTGGATACACTGTTTTTGCATGAGGATGAACACGGAATGCAGCGCGTTGATGTGTTTTGTTTCCCTTTTCTCGTTCAGAGATTTCCTCCCTGCTGCTAGGCTACTCCCCCCAGCAGTTCATGCGCGAGCAGAATCCAGCGAGTCCCGGCCGCTCTCCCGCCACCTCTGCCGCGTTACCGAGCAGCATGGACACCGCCCACCCCACGCATTCACCGCTGGGTTTTCGCCTTCCGATTTCGGAGTGCAACTCCGTTTCTTTTGTTGTTGAAAACGCCGGTTGAGCCTCAATGCTTCCGAATAGTGGCGTCAGTTCCTTTGTTTTCTCAAACACCGATTCTCACTGGATTCTCAGGACTGCTTCGCCTCGCTCGTGAGAGCGTGTGATGTGCGCACCAGTCCCCGCACATTAAATTTCTCGGATTCCTCTTGTCTCCTCGTTTATGACGGAAGTCACGGCAACACAATAGTAAGTTCAGATTAATTTATTTATTTTATCAACACACCATGTGCAAAAAAACAAAAGAAGGACGGCCTATGCGTTTCGACTACATTTAGTCTTCAACTGGACCATAGAGTCCTATGTGTCTAGAAAGTTTATAAAGTGCTCTGTGCTTGTACCCTCGTTTGTTTCCATAACAATTAAAAACTGCTAGACTGCCAACCTCTTTCACATTTTTAGGCCATAGCGGTCGCCATTATTTACATTTCCTTTTCTTTTTTCACTTTCATTTAAATTTTTTTATACACTGTGAAGTACTTTTGTTTAAGATGTGTTAATAAAATGCAAGGTGCAAGGATAATTCAGTATAGACGAATTGCAGAGTAAACTGTACACAATAGGAGGAGCATTATGTTCGATGGTTGGCTCAATGTACTTTCATGTGAAATTTTCATGAGAAATTTTAGCAGTCTCTGGAATCTCAGTTGCATTTCCTCTGTGATTTCATCTTATATTTTGATCTTGATTCCTTACATAATCTACATAATCTACATAATATATATATATTCTGAAGTCATAAGGTCATATTAGTAAACATCACCATTACTCTGAGCTAAGTAAATAGTACATAGTATTTCAACTGACATTATATATCAACCTGATACCCTTCTTTTAATTCTTGTTATCTAAAAAATACTTTGCCACTGAAAAAAAGAAAAACGTAAGTATTCAAAAATCATCTATTTCATGTATCACTGGAGCACAATCCATCATTGTCAACCCCCGATGCAATGCAAAAAAATCTAATATTCTTGCAAGCTACGCAATCAAATCTGTATTCTTATCGTGTACAGAATAGTCAGTGCACACCATGGTATGGGCATTTAAAAGTGTACCACTGTAGCCAGACATAAATTGTCCTTAACAGTTTACTTTCATTTTTTTTTCAAATTGCCTAAATACCTCTATAACTGTTTTGTAGCCCATATTACCTTGCTTAATCCACGCTGGAATGGCAAATATATGCGATTTCCCCATGCAATTAACACTCAAAATGAGGGGTTCCCCACTGCTCTACTCACTGCGTCTCCCGATAGTAACGTCCTCCTTCCTTCTCAAATCAGTTGTGCCACGGTATCTATCTCCACAGGCATTATATAGCCCATTCGATTGTGTTAATTATGTTCACCTGATCTTCACCCGTGTGAAATATTTGAATGGCTTGAAATGCTGTGACGGTAGGTACATCTATAAATACTCCTCATAGTCTTAACCAAAAGCTCTTTCCTTCAATATTTATTCAGAGATTTCTAAGCTTAAATAAAGTAGCATTCAATCCTAAAAAACTTTTTTTGAAAAAAAGGTCCCATTTAATAATTATAACAAGTAAGAAGAAAATAACGCTACGCCTCGTCATCCAGGATCGAATCCGTAATTCTGAATGATCAAGTCATAGGTTGTATTTTCTGTTATTGTAACCCTAATTTCTATCATGCATTTCGTTGTTAGGTATATCATGAGGAAACCTGGCATTGTAAAAATAGTATTTCTATCATGACTTTAAGTATAAGTTCAAGACCAAAATTAAAATGAAATTAATAACATATTAGCCTGTTGTGGATTTTGGGGGTCTTTTGGGGGACCACCCAAAAGGTGCTGGGTCACCCTATAGCCACGGGTCCGGAATACAAACAGAGACCAACTCTGGAGCACGGAGAGAAAGGATATTTATTACAATCTCATGAGATGGAGAGAGCATCAACAACAGACACCCATAGCTGTCTGAGGAGGCAGTCTTCTGAGTGCTTTGGTTCTGCACCTTATATGCCCTTCGTCCCCACCCTGTGCGTGCCAGGTGAAAAGCAACAAACAGCGATAATTTACAGACAAATAATGATCAGTTCTGATACAATCAGCAGGTGTTGGCTGTTTGGTCCCTGCAGGGCATAGGTGAAAAAGGCATGATTATATGTCAAACAAAGGTTAATATGATAAGCACAGATGGTAGCGGTGAGGCCCCTGCAGGGTGTAGGCGAAAAGCATGTTTATACAAATAAGTCAGCAAATGGTAGTTGTTTGGACCCCTGCAGGGCACAGGCGAGAGGTATGATTACACAGCAAGCAGAGATAAATCTGATAGGCCTGTTGATGGCAGCTGTCGGACTCCTGCAGGGCGTAGGGTGCAGGTTGAGGACGATAAACATCTGGGAAACTCCCTGTCTGACTGGTTGAGCATGGGCTGGTCAGTTTGTGGCAGGCCAAAACACGAACCAGCTGTGAGTGTCCGTGCAGGAATGTGGCAGGTCAAAAGTGGAGCTCCAGAGTGTTCGTGATACAGAGAGAAGGTCAGTCATGAAGGGTATAGCACAAAATGGTGGAGTGAATGGCAAGATAACAGACCTACTTTTCCACAGTCCCTCCTTTTGCCATAGCGAAACCATTTTTAGTCAATTACAATGTTCATCAGTAGCTGTGTCTCACGTTCAGTCATTATTTTGTCGTTCTCGACACGTGCATTTATGGGGACTGGTTTGATAGCATTTGCGCATAGGCCGCAGAGTGGGGGCCACATTGAAGGCAAAGACAGCAAAAGAAGATCAATGCAAGAGGTATTAGGATAATCATTAGGACCTTCCATCCCCATGTCAGTAGAAGTTGCCATATCCAAGAACCAAGGGACCATGAGTCTGTAGCTTGATGGAAGTCAGAGGCTATTCGATGGAGTGTGGAAATAGCCTTGTAGACAGACGATGAATGATCTGGAACATACTCACAACAGCTGGTGCCGATGATGTGACATGCTCCTCCACGGTCAGCTAGGGTGACACCAAGGACCATACGATTTTGAAGAGTGACGAGGCATACCGCTTGGAGCTCCGCAGTATTATTAGCCAGAATACCAGCTGTGATGTTGACGGTGGCTTCCATGACTCTTGTGAGGTGGCGAATGGCTCCACTGTTTGCCATTGGTCCCCAGAAGGGAAGGATGCCCTTCATGGCATCCAGGAATTGTTGAGAGGTTGTAACTGTTTCTTAGGCCACATCGTTGCTGCGGCGGGCGCGATGATGAAGAGGAGAAGCAATGTAGACAGGGGGAAGGAGAAAAGCTATGTAACATGTGCCTCCCCAGTTCTTGTGAAGACAAGTGTATGCCTTTGTTCCACACACAAAGTAGGTATTTGGGGAGGCAACAAGGGGCGGTGGAGCTGTCGTATTCAGAGTTTTTGTCACGGCACAAGAGCTGTCCCCAACGTACTAAATACCTAAGCCTCTGATACACATTAGTCCAGGAATGCGAACAACAGCTAGCGGTGGGGACGCTTGGTGGGTGTCCTTGCTTTGAAGCAGGAGAAGCGTATTCTACTGGTAGAGTCGAATACAGCATTTCCTCCTTCTCGTCCTCAGACATGCTTGTAGAACTGTTCTTTGGGCAAACAGCAATGCCCGTTTTGTTCTGCCCGAACTCATCTTGCAATTGTTGGAGAGCGATGTCGGCAAGAACGCTGGACCGATGGGCGCCCATGATGAGCGACATCCAGGCAGCGCAAGAGGCGTGTATAGAGTAAGAGTAAGGTAGGAAGGGTATGTTATTCTCCATGGAGTGAGGCAGGAGACCACAGACCCAACAGTTTGTTTTATTCAATACCTCATTATGTTGATTAAACATTTGGATGAAGGTGTTCCAAAACTCTTGTCGTCTATGTGAGAAGTTGGCCTGATGTGCAGTGTTCACTATTCTAGTGATCACTATATATCAGTCCAAACAACCCTTATTGATGATTGGTTGTAAGTCAATCTTATAGACCAGCTATCCTAGTAGCATGGATACGAGCAGTCTAAGGCTAAGACTCTAGAGGGCGTGTTAAGCCAGCTGTTTTACCATCACATTACCCCTTGAACACCAAGTGAAAGGACACCACACAAGTTGTTATAAAAATAAACAGTGTATTTATTTATAACAAGACTACCCTGGCTCTTTATGAGACAGGGAGCTAAGCACACAACAAAACTCTTATAAAAATACTTAAAGTCGCACAATTTACACAAATGCCCGAGGGGCACGAAAAACCATATACTACAAAAGTGGAATGCGAATTACTAGCAGGTAAGTAACGATTCTCAGAGGCTTTAGAAACGCTAGGCCTACAATACTGAACACTTAGGTTAGGAGCAGGAGGCCTAGGGACGCCACGTGCAGAGTGGGAACTCTCACGCGTAAGGCGGGAAAAAGTCTATGGAAGCTAGAACTCACAAAGTTACTGTTCTCAGGCGAAACCGACTAGCTGGGACGAAAACGGGAGTGGATCCGAACACTTGGAGTGTTGGACTATGCTGGGGCACCGGAGTGCTGGATTTACCTAGCCCAGGGGCTGCGGCTGCATAGGGTTCAAGTTGCGTCGGAAACCCACGTTGACGGACCAGGAGCCTGAAGAAGAAGTTGCTGGCAGGCGGCCAGTGAAGAAAAGTTCGAAGAGATCCAAGCCTGGATCAGGGAAGAAGAAAACCTGAAAGCAGAGGGGACCAAGTTCTGAATCACTAGCCAGTGATTAAGTGGGCACCAGGATGGCACCGGGCGAAGTCACCGCAGTCAGGTGAGTGGGCGCTGCTGGGCTCTGCAGTCTCTCGGACCAGGAGGCGTTGTCGGCGACCAGGATGGAGGTGCGAGCTGTCCCACGAAGGTACTTGCTGTCGACGTCGCTGGACCCAGGATTGGGCAACAAGTCTTGGCAAATGCATGGCCCACGCGGTGGACCTAAAATGGCGTCTTGAGTGGACCAGGAGGGTCCAGGGTGCTTCTCTGAAGCAGGGAAGCAAGGGCCAGTCTGGAGCAACCAGACCGGCAGTGTTAGTTGTCGTGGAGCGTCGTGAAGGGGTCACTAGCCAACGGGCAAGCGACCTGGACAACGCGGTTAGCAGCAAAGAGCAGAAGGGCCCCACGCAGATCTCGTGGATGCAGGGGGGCTGAACTTCGGTGCTGGAGCTGCTCAGGGTCGGGGCTTCTCTTACCCCAAAGCACTCGATCGAGGGTCACTCGGATTTCGTGCTGGACAAGCGTCGTGCAGTTCAGAAGATGGCCGGTCCCTCGAGGTCTCGTCGCACCCACGGATCACAGCTGGGCTGATGATGTGGGTTGAGGTCAGAGGTGCCAGGGAAGCCGGTTCTCGTCGTGATGAAGCAGTCTTGATCCGTAGGAGAGACTGGCAACAAACCGCGAAGCTTGGTTAGTGCCTGCTGCTGCAGGGTGACTACTCCTTAGTCACAAGGGAGAAATCTTGGGAAGAGTCTTGAGTTCTTCTTGAAGAAGGTCGGTTCAGGATTCAAAGATTGATCTAATCTGGAAGGGGGCCAGTTCCTACCTTTATCCTGAAAAAGGGGGCTGGCACGCGACTAAGTCCTGCCCTATGGGTGGGACTAGGAGGGGGGTGGTTACACCCCTCTCCTTTGGCGGGCTTTCCCCAGGCCAGGGGCTGGAGTGCCCCTGGAACTGGTTTCAGCCGGCCTATGCACAGTGAGCACCGGGGTGCCACTTGCAGTCACCTTCCTCTAAAGCCCTGCCTACCTAGGATACACAAAATCCTGTCTGGGACGGTGCTGGCACCGCCCCTGACAGGAAACCCTTTGTCCTTGCCTCCTGCTCTGGGAGGACTCCCAGCAGCAGGAGGGCAGACTTGTGTCTCGGTGGCAGCATCCATTTTGTGGAGCTAAGGCTATGTCTGACTTTAACCGGGGTTACAGGTTACATACATGTCGTGTCCCTCTAGAAGGGTGGAATGCTAACCCCGTCGCCAGAATTGGCGAGGGGTTAGTATTCCAATTCGTATGACACCTTACTCGACATGTTTTGATAAAGCGATACCAGAGTTGGCATATAACCGCGAGGATTATAATGCACTTAAGAGTATATGGTATGCGATATCATGGAAACGGCTAAGGGATGGATCCCGAAAGCCACAGACAGGCTCAGCTCATGCCAGAGCACCATCTCACATGATTCCAAGCACTCTGCCTTCAGGATTGTTAAGGCCTGCCATAGGAGTGACTGATAGGAGATCTGTGTGTCCATTTAGGTTTAGATATAGGAATACTATATCTACAACAGAGGGTGGGTACACCACTCTGCCCCAGCTGTCAAGCAGCCAGTTGTGTCTGATTTAGTTAGTCAGCCCAGGGGTGGCATAATACATGCTGCAGCCCCTGGGAGACTTCTGGGTGCACCTCAGCCCTGGGTACAGGGACTTGAGAGGGCCCAGTGCCAATTCAGTACCTGGGTACAATTTGGATTAGAGAGAACAGCTAGGCTGTGGGTCTGATTAGCAGGCCCACAGCCAGGGAAAGTCGTAAACCAGTGAAGCAAAAAGCAAAAATCTGGGTGATCATAGGATTGCAGACCCTACTCTCCTACATGACCCCCCCCAAACTTTGGGACAATAAACTAACCTTGACCAGGTGAGTCTTCTTGCTCTAAGTGGAAATACCTGGAGAGCCCATCAGCATTTCCATGATCAGTACCAGGTCTGTGCTCCACTGTAAAATCCATCCCCTGTAGGGAAATGGACCACCTAAGTAGTTTGGGGTTTTCACCCTTCATCTGACTTAGCCATAAGAGGGGCTTATGGTCGGTCTGAACTGCGAAGTGAGTTCCAAACAAGTAGGACCTCAACTTCTTCAGGGCCCATACCACAGCAAAGGCCTCCCTCTCAATAGCTGACCAATTTTTCTCTCTGGGGGTCAGCCTTCTGCTAATGAAAGCAATTGGCTGGTCGTTGCCATCAAAATTCAGCTGAGATAGAACAGCTCCCACACCCAACTCAGAAGCATCTGTTTGGACAATGAATGGTTTGGAGAAGTCTGGACTCTTTAGGATAGGTGCTGTGCACATGGCCTGCTTTAGGTCATTGAATGCTTTCTGACAGCTTTCTGTCCACTGAACTTTTTTGGCATCTTCTTGCTTGTCAGGTCATTAAGGGGGGTCACTATGGACCCATAATTTCTGACAAACTTCCTATAGTACCCAGTCAGGCCCAAGAAAGCTCGAACCTGAGTCTGGGTGATTGGAGGAGCCCAGTCCTTGATGGCCTGAATCTTACTCTCCAGTGGCTGAACCTGGCCTCCACCTACAAGGTGGCCCAGGTATACAACCTGTGTCTGCCCTATCTGGCACTTAGTGGCCTTGATAGTGAGGCCTGCCTTTTGCAGGGCCTCTAACACTTTCCTCAGGTGGACCAGGTGATCCTACCAGGTGGAGCTAAAGACAGCAATATCGTCCAGATATGCTGCACAGAAGTCATCCATCCCAGTGAGAACTTGATTCACCAGCCTTTGGAAGGTGGCAGGTGCATTCTTCAACCCAAAGGGCATTACCACAAACTGATAATGACCACCAGGGGTAGAGAATGCTGTCTTGGGCCTGGCTTCCTCAGCTAACCTGATTTGCCAGTACCCAGCTGTCAGGTCAAATGTGCTTAAGTAGTTGGCAGAAGCCAATCTATCTATAAGTTCATCTGCCCTTGGGATTGGGTGGGCATCAGTCTTAGTGACTGCATTGAGGCCTCTGTAGTCTACGCAAAACCTCATCTCTCTCTTACCACCCTGGGTGTGAGGCTTTGGCACTAGAACTACTGGGCTAGCCCAAGGGCTATCTGAGGGCTCAATGACTCCCAACTCCAACATTTTCTGCACTTCTGTTTTGATGCAGTCTCTGACATGATCAGGCTGTCTGTAGAGTTTACTCTTGACAGGCAGACTGTCCCCAGTGTCCACTTCATGGGTACACCAATTAGTTTGACTGGGTGTCAGAGAGAACATATGCCTGAAGGATTGCAGAACTTGCCTGCGATCCTGTTGCTGATGTTCAGAGAGGCTGCCACAAAAGACAACACCATCTACTGACCCATCATCAGGATTCTGAGTGAGCAGGTCTGGGAGAGGGTCACTCTCTTGCTCCTGTCCCTCATCTGTGGCCATGAGCAAGCTCATGTCCTTCCTGTCGACATATGCCTTGAGCCTGTTCACATGGAGCACCCTGAGGGGGCTCCTGGGGGTTCCAAGGTCCACCAGGTAGGTGACCTCTCCCTTTTGCTCAATGATGGTGTGGGGCCCAGACCATTTGTCTTTGAGGGCTGCTGGGGCCACTGGCTCCAGTACCCACACCTTCTGTCCAGGCTGGTATACAGTCAGGACAGCCTTTTGGTCATGCCAAGCTTTTTGGAGTTCTTGGCTGGCCTCTAGGTTTTTAGATGCCTTCTCCGTGTATTCAGCCATCCTGGAGCGGAGAGCAAGTACATAGTCCACTATGTTGGTTGCAGGCTTTTTGAGAGGTCTCTCCCATCCTTCCTTCACCAAACACAGGGGTCCCCTTACAGGATGCCCATACAGAAGTTCAAAAGGGCTGTAGCCAACCCCCTTCTGTGGGACCTCTCTGTAAGCAAACAAGAGGCAGGGGATCAGGACATCCCATCTTCTCCTAAGAGTTTCAGGTAGTCCATGAATCATCCCTTTGAGGGTCCTGTTGAATCTCTCAACAAGCCCATTGCATTGTGGGTGGTAGGGTGTGGTGAACTTGTAGTTCACACCACACTCCTTCCACATTGCAGTCAGATATCCTGACATGAAGTTTGCACCCCTGTCAGAAACGACCTCCTTAGGGAAGCCCACTCTGGAGAACACTCCAACTAGGGCCCTTGCCACTACAGGTGCTGTAGTGGTCCTAAGTGGAATAGCTTCAGGATACCTGGTGGCATGGTCCACCACCACCAGTATAAATGTGTACCCTGATGCTGTCTGGGGTTCCATTGGACCAACAATGTCAATCCCCACTCTTTCAAAGGGAACCCCCACCACAGGTAGTGGTATGAGGGGGGCCTTTGTTGTGCCACCTGACTTACCACTGGCTTGGCAAGTGACACAGGAGCGACAAAACTCCTTGGTATTCTCATTCATGTGGGGCCAGTGAAAGTGTGAGACAAGCCTGTCCCAAGTCTTTGTCTGACCTAAATGACCTGCAAGGGGAATCTCATGAGCCAAGGTGAGAAGGAAACCTCTCAGAGACAAGGGGATGACCAGCCTCCTGGTTGCACCAGGCTTGGGGTCTCTTGACTCAGAGTACAGGAGTCCATCTTCCCAGTATACCCTGTGGGCACCTGTGGCATTCCCTGCAGCCTCAGCAGCAGCCTGCTGTCTGAGGGGTTCAAGGGAAGGGCAGTCTAACTGTGCCTTCCCCAGGTCTTCTCTGGAGGGCCCCCCTGAGCCCAGAAACTCAACTTGATCAAGTTCAAGCTCTTTAGGCTCAGTTTCCCTCAGCTCTCTCAGATCAGCCTCCTCAGAGACTTGATCCTCAACCTGGGGCAAGGGGGAAGGCAAAGCCTTACCCTTACTGCTCTTCTTCTTGGAAGGTGTCTGGTCCTTTCTTCCAGGATCCAGCACCTGTTCAGTGGGGCATTTTCTGGCCTGTGACCTAGTCACAGCAAGCACATGTGCTGGCAAGCCTAACATTTCCATGTGAGTCCTCTGCTCCACTTCTGACCATAGGGATGACTCCAAATCATTGCCCAACAAACAATCCACTGGGAGGTCTGAACTAACCACAACTTTCTTTTGGCCACTTACCCCTCCCCAGGAGAAAGCAACAATCGCCATACTATGACTGGTAGTGACGTTGCTGGCATTGGTCACCAGGAAATCTGTACCTGGCATGATCTGTCCAGGGTCCACAAAGTTAGGTGTCACCATGGTGACACTGGCACAAGGGTCCCTATAGGCCTGAGCCATTTTGCCATTAATCAAAGGTGTCTGCCTGTATTTGCCCAAAGTATTGGGACTTACATCAGGGGACATATCCATATCCCCTGTACAGACAAGGACAGCCTGAGTGAGTGTGCCAACTAAGTTGTCAGACTCCTCAGTTCCCAAGGTTAACCCAACTAATCCCTTGGGAGGTGCACTACCACTACTGACTGTACTAGGGGGTGCAGTTGCCTTAGGGGCTGTAGTGGTAGAGGTTTGCCCTCCTCTTTTGGTGCACTCACTAAACCAGTGAGACTTACTTTTACAGTACTGGCACCACCTTTTTGACTGGCCTTCTTGAGTCTTCTTTTTCTGCTGTGAAGCCTGACCCCCACCCTCTTTGGTTTGTTGGGGACCTGTTGAAGACTTCTGGTCATTTTGTTCATTTTTAGTGTTACCCTTCTGGTCTGCTTTCTTCTGACCACCCTGGTTCTGGTTCTGGTTCTGCTTGATCCTTGTTCTGACCCATTTGTCTGCCTTCTTTCCCAATTCTTGGGGAGAGGTCAGATCTGAATCAACAAGGTGCTGGTGCAACAACTGGTTCTGACAATTATTTAAAATTTGTTCTCTCATCATCAGATTATACAATCCTGTGTAATCAGTAACCTTGCTACCCAGCAACCAGCCCTCCAAAGCCTTAGTGGCACTATCCACAAAGTCAGACCAGTCCTGAGACTGAGTTTTCTGGGTGTCTCTGAACAGCAACCTGTACTGCTCAGTGGTTAAACCAAACCCATCAACCAGTGTATTCTTCAGGACCTGGTAATTGTTAGCATCCTCCACTCTTGTAGTGAGGAGCTTATCTCTACCTTTGCCATCAAAGGAGAGCCACAGTATAGCTGCCCACTGACTTTGGGGAATGCCCTGCACAGTGCAGGCCCTCTCCAAAGCAGCCATCCATTTCTGGATGTCATCCCCTTGCTTAAAGGGGGGCACTATTTTTGTCAGGTGTTTAGTGTCTAAACCCTTCTCTCTATCTCTTGGGAGATTGCTGCCACCAGTGGGAGCTAACCCACTCATCTGCTGCTCTCTAGCAAAGGCAAGCTTCTCTTTGGCCAGGGCAAGTTCTTCCCTTTCAATCCTCAGAGTAGCCTGCCTCATCCTGGCTTCATGCTCCATTCTCTGAGGGGAAGTCAATCTCCTCTGTGGAGAGTTCCTTCTCCTCTGAGAAGAGGCATTAGAGTGCAGAGACCTATTGGAGTCCCTAGAAAGAGATCTATCTCTCCTAACTCCAAGGTTAGGCCTACTTAGGGTCAGTACTGGGGGTCCCCCAGATCCTAACCCAAGCAAGTCTAAGTTGGCCCTAGTTAGCCTTCTGACTACCTCAAGACCTTTGTCTACCTCATCCCCAGAGAGTTCCTCTTGATCCTCCTCCTCAACTGCATTGGCAGTGTTGGGGAGGTCTGGATCCCCAGAGGTACCCTCTAAGGCTGGCATATTCCCATCTAGCTGAGAAATCTTTCTCGCATCATAAGTCTCTAAGAGACCTATTAAAAAGGGAATGGTGGGGTTAGACCCCTGTTTCAATTTCCTGGAGGTACACACTTGTCTCATCTCCTGGAAACTGAGAGCTGCATATCTTGATTTGACCTGTGGAGGGTCAATATCCACAAGGGGAGTCTCAGTAGATTCTCCTTGGGTAGACATGCTTTTCTAGTGAGGTGTAAGTGGTGCACTTACCTACACTATATGTTTGCCTACTGATCCCTTGCTAGAGTTGTAGTTTAGGGTGTGCTAGGCCCTAGGAGCTACAACAGCTGGTTCAGTTGAACTCAGAGTATTCTAAGCTAAGTTATATGTACCTTAGTACTTATGTGATCTTTCACAAGATATTCTTAGGATATGTGTGGTAAAACAACAGCAAGCTCAAATCCCAACCGCTGCTCACCAATGTGAGAAGTTGGCCTGATGTGCAGTGTTCACTATTCTAGTGATCACTATATATCAGTCCAAACAACCCTTATTGATGATTGGTTGTAAGTCAACCTTATAGACCAGCTATCCTAGTAGCATGGATACGAGCAGTCTAAGGCTAAGACTCTAGAGGGCGTGTTAAGCCAGCTGTTTTACCATCACATTACCCCTTGAACACCAAGTGAAAGGACACCACACAAGTTGTTATAAAAATAAACAGTGTATTTATTTATAACAAGACTACCCTGGCTCTTTATGAGACAGGGAGCTAAGCACACAACAAAACTCTTATAAAAATACTTCAAGTCGCACAATTTACACAAATGCCCGAGGGGCACGAAAAACCATATACTACAAAAGTGGAATGCGAATTACTAGCAGGTAAGTAACGATTCTCAGAGGCTTTAGAAACGCTAGGCCTACAATACTGAACACTTAGGTTAGGAGCAGGAGGCCTAGGGACGCCACGTGCAGAGTGGGAACTCTCACGCGTAAGGCGGGAAAAAGTCTATGGAAGCTAGAACTCACAAAGTTACTGTTCTCGGGCGAACCCGACTAGCTGGGACGAAAACGGGAGTGGATCCGAACACTTGGAGTGTTGGACTATGCTGGGGCACCGGAGTGCTGGATTTACCTAGCCCAGGGGCTGCGGCTGCATAGGGTTCAAGTTGCGTCGGAAACCCACGTTGACGGACCAGGAGCCTGAAGAAGAAGTTGCTGGCAGGCGGCCAGTGAAGAAAAGTTCGAAGAGATCCAAGCCTGGATCAGGGAAGAAGAAAACCTGAAAGCAGAGGGGACCAAGTTCTGAATCACTAGCCAGTGATTAAGTGGGCACCAGGATGGCACCGGGCGAAGTCACCGCAGTCAGGTGAGTGGGCGCTGCTGGGCTCTGCAGTCTCTCGGACCAGGAGGCGTTGTCGGCGACCAGGATGGAGGTGCGAGCTGTCCCACGAAGGTACTTGCTGTCGACGTCGCTGGACCCAGGATTGGGCAACAAGTCTTGGCAAATGCAAGGCCCACGCGGTGTACCTAAAATGGCGTCTTGAGTGGACCAGGAGGGTCCAGGGTGCTTCTCTGAAGCAGGGAAGCAAGGGCCAGTCTGGAGCAACCAGACCAGCAGTGTTAGTTGTCGTGGAGCGTCGTGAAGGGGTCACTAGCCAACGGGCAAGCGACCTGGACAACGCGGTTAGCAGCAAAGAGCAGAAGGGCCCCACGCAGATCTCGTGGATGCAGGGGGGCTGAACTTCGGTGCTGGAGCTGCTCAGGGTCGGGGCTTCTCTTACCCCAAAGCACTCGGTCGAGGGTCACTCGGATTTCGTGCTGGACAAGCGTCGAGCAGTTCAGAAGATGGCCGGTCCCTCGAGGTCTCGTCACACCCACAGATCACAGCTGGGCTGATGATGTGGGTTGAGGTCAGAGGTGCCAGGGAAGCCAGTTCTCGTCGTGATGAAGCAGTCTTGATCCGTAGGAGAGACTGGCAACAAACCGCGAAGCTTGGTTGGTGCCTGCTGCTGCAGGGTGACTACTCCTTAGTCACAAGGGAGAAATCTTGGGAAGAGTCTTGAGTTCTTCTTGAAGAAGGTCGGTTCAGGATTCAAAGATTGATCTAATCTGGAAGGGGGCCAGTTCCTACCTTTATCCTGAAAAAGGGGGCTGGCACGCGACTAAGTCCTGCCCTATGGGTGGGACTAGGAGGGGGGTGGTTACACCCCTCTCCTTTGGCGGGCTTTCCCCAGGCCAGGGGCTGGAGTGCCCCTGGAACTGGTTTCAGCCGGCCTATGCACAGTGAGCACCGGGGTGCCACTTGCAGTCACCTTCCTCTAAAGCCCTGCCTACCTAGGATACACAAAATCCTGTCTGGGACGGTGCTGGCACCGCCCCTGACAGGAAACCCTTTGTCCTTGCCTCCTGCTCTGGGAGGACTCCCAGCAGCAGGAGGGCAGACTTGTGTCTCGGTGGCAGCATCCATTTTGTGGAGCTAAGGCTATGTCTGACTTTAACCGGGGTTACAGGTTACATACATGTCGTGTCCCTCTAGAAGGGTGGAATGCTAACCCCGTCGCCAGAATTGGCGAGGGGTTAGTATTCCAATTCGTATGACACCTTACTCGACATGTTTTGATAAAGCGATACCAGAGTTGGCATATAACCGCGAGGATTATAATGCACTTAAGAGTATATGGTATGCGATATCATGGAAACGGCTAAGGGATGGATCCCGAAAGCCGCAGACAGGCTCAGCTCATGCCAGAGCACCATCTCACATGATTCCAAGCACTCTGCCTTCAGGATTGTTAAGGCCTGCCATAGGAGTGACTGATAGGAGATCTGTGTGTCCATTTAGGTTTAGATATAGGAATACTATATCTACAACAGAGGGTGGGTACACCACTCTGCCCCAGCTGTCAAGCAGCCAGTTGTGTCTGATTTAGTTAGTCAGCCCAGGGGTGGCATAATACATGCT
This sequence comes from Lissotriton helveticus, assembly GCF_964261635.1. Classification (NCBI taxonomy): domain Eukaryota; kingdom Metazoa; phylum Chordata; class Amphibia; order Caudata; family Salamandridae; genus Lissotriton; species Lissotriton helveticus. The sequence goes on along the minus strand of NC_136057.1, from coordinate 1,410,429,669 downwards.
GCAGCCCCTGGGAGACTTCTGGGTGCACCTCAGCCCTGGGTACAGGGACTTGAGAGGGCCCAGTGCCAATTCAGTACCTGGGTACAATTTGGATTAGAGAGAACAGCTAGGCTGTGGGTCTGATTAGCAGGCCCACAGCCAGGGAAAGTCGTAAACCAGTGAAGCAAAAAGCAAAAATCTGGGTGATCATAGGATTGCAGACCCTACTCTCCTACAGTCTATTTTTGAGATGAGGGGACAAGGAGACATGGGAGTGTTCAGGAGGCGTGGCATCAATATGGTATCCTTGACTGGTGCCCCTTTCTCTATGATCCAGAAGAGGATGGTGAAGATAATAGTGAGGAGGAAAATTGTTGTCAAAGCTATTGACCTGTTATTATGCAATTTGTTACATAGTGCTATCTTTTTGTTGGAAAGTTCCATTGTTTCATCTTTGGTCATAATCAGTCTTCTTTTGGGCTCTACAGCTGTTGGAGAGAAAAGGTGAGCCCTACGCGTTGCCGGTAGCTGGTGGTTGCTTCTCCTGGCTAGGCTTCTCACTACCCCGCAACTTGGAGTACCAATCCACCCTTCCAGATAATACTAGCACCCTGCGACTTTTGGCTCACCTCCCCTGTCCGGTCGCTGTAGCTCCAGAGGCTGTGCGTGGGCAGAGATTGTATCTTTCTTTAGTTGGCACAGTGTTATCTCTGAACAATTCCAGTTCTGGTTTTGAGAGACCACACACAGGGGGGTCGCGCGCATTAAAACTTCCTTGTAGGTAGACAAGGTGGTATCAGTTTGAGTGCTGCTGGGGACCTTCCGGCAATGTACGGCATGGATCCAGGATTTCTTGCCTTCCACTCGCAGGGCCGTTCTAGTGGTCAGAAGAACTAGCAGAGGTCTTCTCCACCGGGGTTCCAGCGTCTTCTTGCAGGCATGTTCTTTATTAACACATAATCCCCGGATAGGATGGTGTGTCTCGGGCCGGTGGATCGATCAGGCAATGCTTCCTGGACCTGCTGATGAATGGAAGACAAAGTTTGTGTAAGTACGAACAAATAATCACTCAATATTTCACAAGGGGAATCAGACAATGTGGTAGCGAGGGGTGCGCCCCAGATGTTCATTGGGTGTCCAAAGACCACCTCATATGGAGTCAATGAGGTGCGGGAATGCGGGACAGATCTTATTGATAGAAGGACCAGTGGTAGCGCATCTGGCCATTTTAGCCCTGTAATTTCTACTATTCTGGCTAGTATGGATTTGATCGTGGTATTGTATATTTCCACTTGGTCTGCTGATTGGGGGTGGAAGACGGCATGACATTTTTGTTGAACCCCTAATCCTTATAGTATATGCTTGACTATTTCTCCAATGAAGTGACTCCCACTGTCACTCCATAGGACCCGGCAAAGGCCATAGCGGGGAAAGAATTCCTTCAGCAATATCTTGGCGGTGGTTAGGGCAGTGTTGTCTCTGACCGGGTAAGCCTCCACCCATTTGCTGAATTCGCAAACAACCACCAAAATATATTTAAGGTTGTTGCATCATTCCATTTGGATATAATCCATCTGCAGGACTTCGAAAGGTGATGTAGGGATATCATATCCTGCGCGTGGTACCTGAGTCCCTTTACCTACATTGTAGTGGAGACAAACTAAACACTGTTGGACCAGCCTAGAAGCAGTAGACCGGAGTTGATTGTTATCCCACACTTCCTGTAATATTTTAGTCATGGTGGAAGCATTGGTGTGTGCTGGCAAATGAGTCATGTTCAACAATGGGAGAAGATAAGCATTTGGTAATTTCCAAAGTTTTGCATCTTTGGATCACCAACAAGAGGCAGCAGTGGACTGGATGTCCCGGATCTGTTGTCTAACATCATGCCATTTCTCTGCTTGGGATTTTACTATGTACATACAGGTATGTATTCTTTCCTGTGCAGTAGCCCAGGCTGTCTCATCAGCAAAAGCATTTCCTAATCCTATTTCGTCTGTGACCTTCTTGTATGTGTTGCATTTAACAATAGCTAATTTTCTGGGTAGTGTCAAGGCTTGGAGTAATGCAGTGATTAAGTCACCATGCTGAATTGGCGTACCATGTGACGTTAAGAACCCTCTCTCCTTCCAAAGGATACCAAAACTGTGGGCTACTCCAAAGGCGTACTGGCTGTTGGTATAGATGGTGACAGTGAGATCCTGGCTAAGGATACAAACGCCGGTGAGAGCTATAAGTTCTGCGGCCTGTGCCGATTTCTGAGGTATGCGTGCAGTCTCAACAATGGTATTGGTAGTGGTGACGGCATAGGCAGCAGATGTGGTACCGTTTAATAGTTTAATACAAGACCCGTCCACACACAATTGCCCATCCTGTTCCATGAGAATGGTGTCTTTTAAGTCTACCCGTCCCTTAGTCTGTTCTTCTGTTCGAAAGAGGCAGTCATGTGGAATGTCTGGGATGTCAGAAACTGGGGTGGGCAGAAGTGTGGCTGGATTCAGGGTCTCACATCTCTTTAGTGTGATATGGAGTGCTAACAGCGTAAGTTCGTATCCTGTTGGTCGTGCACTAGTGAGGTGTTGTGTCTTTGTCTGATTCAGTAATATGTTGACTGCGTGTGGAACTAATACCGTCAATCTAGATCCCAACACAATAGTAAGCGCATGGGCGTTGTTTGGTGCCATGAATTTGGGTCAGGACTGAGAGAGCACATCGTGAGCACTCATGGGTGTAGAGGCAGAAGGGTTTAGAGTAGTTAGGTGTGCCCAATACTGGTGCAGAGGTACAAACTGAGACCAACTCTGGAGCACGGAGAGAAAGGATATTTATTACAGTCTCATGAGATGGAGAGAGCATCAACAACAGACACCCATAGCTGTCTGAGGAGGCAGTCTTCTGAGAGCTTTGGTTCTGCACCTTATATACCCTTCATCCCCACCCTGTGTATGCCAGGTGAACAGCAACAAACAGCGATAATTTACAGACAAATAATGATCAGTTCTGATACAATCAGCAGGTGTTGGCTGTTTGGCCCCTGCAGGGCATAGGTGAAAAAGGCATGATTATATGTCAATGTGGACAGGCCCAATATGTGAAGGTAATTAATCTCGTCACTGTTTTTGTGGCCTGGAAATAGGACCCAATCGGTACTATTAAAAGACCCCTCACACACCAACCTGGTTGGTGTCATGCTCCATCATCGGGGTCCCAACCAGGCGGCCGAATGCCACCTGGTTGTGCTGCGACGCCTGGTTACAGCGAAGCGGGTGTAGGTGCAACAGTGTGATGTGATGTTAGTGATAGTTAAAAATACCTCTGGGAATCCTTGCCTTTGTATTTTAATGTTGGCGGCCCAGGGTATCGTTTAAAATATGTGTGGAGCAACTCCTGCAGGAGTAATATTCCTATGAGTTGCCTATGTGTGGCGGTCTACATGTTTCAGCCCCCTCTAAGACTGCTGGGGCTTTCTTCAGGACCAGAAAAGTGAGACAGTGAGTGGCAAAGTTGGTTCCACATGAGGAAAAATAGGTGTAATCCCTACACACGCGCTAAGGTATGTGGAAAAAGAAAGGAACTGCGTACTCACTGGTACTCTGGAGTAGCAAAAAAATCCTGTGGGAGGAAGAAGACAATACAAAACACATATATTTTTGGCAACATAAAATGCAATCTTAGACATTCATATCAGCGTTATGCAATTGTCATTTATGCCGGCCTTGGAAAGTGACTATGAGCGGACTCATGCGAGAGGGCATGCATAGATACTGTGTTGCATGCCAGTCGCAACTGAGTTAGCATAGTTGTGTATGTACTAGTGAGTAAATGAACACGTTCATGTTAGTAGGGGGGGCGGGTTGAGGGTTGTTAGCCCATAATATCTATGTAGGGTCGTACCGGATGGTAGAAGCCGTTCTACGGCTAGTGTTGGGGTGATGATAGGTCAAGGACCTAGCCAAATAGGCACAATTTGGAGGGTCACTTGGCCTAAGTATGATGGAGGGGTTATGCGCCGTTTATGGTTAGGGTGTGAGTATGGCCATAAATTAGGCCGTGAGACGTGGCAGTGGCACATATCGAGATAGGGAGCGTCATCAGAGTTTCAGAACTAGCGTCGGCCAGGGCTATTCCACGGGATATTGTCATTGAGGCCTGTTTTGTGGCTGGACAGACGATAGATCCATCTTTGTTCTTTGAGCAGTAACTGATACTGTATGTTGGGTATATTGGGATCCATAGCATTATTTATGACCCATGTCATGTCATTGGTTGTGTGTCCTACTTCTAGGAAGTGATTAGTCAATTTTGTGGTGTTCTTTTTGCACCGTATTGTACTCCTGTGTTCACATATGCGTGTTTTGATTTTCTTGTTGGTCATCCCGATGTAGCTGAGATTACAGGGGCATTTGATACGGTATATCACGTGAGCTGTGTTACAGTTAGTGTGGGAACGTAGTTCCCATGTCTTGCAGGGGCTCCAATTCCAGTGTTTTGGTAATGCTAGTAAGATGGCATACGCTGCAATTGCCGCATGCAAAATGGCCCACGACTTTCGGGAGGCCCCATGCGTTGAGGATGGTGTTCTCTTTTTTCTGGAAAGGTGACGGTCTGGTAGAGACAATGGCATCTTTGATGGATTTGGCCTAATTTAGGGCCATACTCACACTCCTAGCCATAAACGGGGCATAACCCCTCCATCATACTTAGGCCAAGTGACCCTCCAAATTGTGCCTATTCGGCTAGGTCCTTGACCTATCATCACCCCAACACTAGCCGTAGAACGGCTTCTACCATCCGGTACCACCCTACATAGATATTATGGGCTAACAACCCCCAACCCGCCCCCCCCCCCCACTAACATGAATGTGTTCATTTACTCACTAGTACATTACCATTCACTCCCTTCCAAGATGGCCACCCAAGTACATCACAAGACCCCGTTTTCCCTGTGCACGCACACACTTGCGCCACGAGCCCCACGGACCACTGGGCACGCCAACATTCCGGGGCACTATATCCTTCTTTGTTATTCCTCACTACCATGAGTTTGTTTACAGGTTCAGCCAATGGGCTACTATTTGTGCCTACTAATCCTATTCCCACAGGACAGGCCGACTCCCTTCCAAGATGGCCGCCCGATCGCACCAAAGATTCCGCTTAGAGTTCACATGTGCCGTAGGTCCCACGGTCATTCCAGGAAGTACCTCTGTGCACGTACACAACCGAATTCCCCGGGCCATATAATCTGCAGCATCTAGCAGCGCCTACACCAGCCGGGACCATGGGGGACCACAGATAGGTTGTCGGAGAGGACACTCCATTTCCATGTAAGGCTTCGTGGCAGATCATAACGTTGCATCCTTGTGAACTTATCGATCCGATTAAGCTCACCGCAGCGTTTCACTTTAATTCATTTTCTTCCTCCGAAATTGGACGCAGGAAGTGCCTCCCTCAGAGCCCCGATTTCTGCTCATTACCCAGTAGCATTGTAAATATTGGTGTATTCTTTTATTTTTTAATAGTTCTAACCTTATTTTTAACCCTTTCTTCCTCTAAACTCCTTCAGGTAGCACTTTCAGACCGCAACACTAGCAGTTTTAAAACGCATAATTTCATGGCAGTCTCGGGTGTCTTAAATGTGTCACTCTGATGCATGCCACCATTAATGCACGTAGCGCACCACGGACCGCTGGGTTTCCCCAGCAGCCCCTGCTATCACGCACAGGTGCCACAACCACCGTTGTACACTCAGCGCACCGGCAATATAACATCTATAGCATATCTAAAGTCTTTGGCGTACCACGCTCCACTTATGCTATTAAGCAAGCATAAGCAACTATGCTAACTCTGTTGCGACTGGCATGCAACACAGTATCTATGCATGCCCTCTCGCATGAGTCCGCTCATAGTCACTTTCCAAGGCCGGCATAAATGACAATTGCATAACGCTGATATGAATGTCTAAGATTACATTTTATGTTGCAAAAAATATATAAGTGTTTTGTATTGTCTTCTTCCTCCCACAGGATTTTTTTGCTACCCCAGAGTACCAGTGAGTACGCAGTTCCTTTCTTTTTCCACACACCTTAGCGCGTGTGTAGGGATTACACCTATTTTTCCTCACGTGGCACCAATTTGCCACTCACTGTCTCACTTTTCTGGTCCTGAAGAAAGCCCGAGCAATCTTAGAGGGGGCTGAAACATGTATACCACCACACATAGCCAACTCATAGGAATATTACTCCTTCAGGAGTTGCACCACACATATTTTAAATGATACCCTGTGCCGCCAACATTAAAATACAAAGGCAAGGATTCCCTGAGGTGTTTTAAAACTATCACTAACATCACATCCCACTGTTGCACCTACACCCACTCCGCTGTAACCAGGCGCCGCAGCACAACCAGGTGGCATTCGGCCGCCTGGTTGGGACCCCGATGATGAAGCATGACACCAACCAGGTTGGTGTGTGAGGTGTCTTTTAATAGCACCTAGTGGGTCCTATTTCCAGGCCACAAAAACAGTGACTAGATTAATTACCTTCACATAGTGGGCCTGTCCACATTGTTTAAACATACTACGTATATGGGGATCAGGACTCACCCTACCCTTGCTCTCTCATTGATTTATCAAATGATTATATGTCAAACAAAGGTTAATCTGATAAGCACAGATCGTAGCATCGAGGCCCCTGCAGGGTGTAGGCGAAACGCATGTTTATACAAATAAGTCCGCAAATGGAAGATGTTTGGACCCCTACAGGGCACAGGCGAGAGGTATACTTGAATGGGGTTTTTAGAGATTCAGATCTTAACGGCGCGCTACCTCAGTTATACGTTACAGGGTATAAATTGACACGTAGGTATGTAGTGCGTGAAGAGCAGGCGGAAAAACACCCTTAACCGTCTAAAAAGTCAAGGGACTAAGCAAATATATACAGTTATGCTCTCGCTACTACAGTAAATTATCACACAAACAGTACAGTGACTGGTAGTTATTCAAAGAGACAGAAGCAGATTCTTTGGTGTGTTCTTGGTTACAGCAAGAAGATGGTTTATTTTCTCCAGACTCAAGGAATTTCATACAAAGCCAGCCGACACGTGTTTCGTCGTGTACAGGTGAGTCAACACGACTCTTCAGGGCTTCAAGCTCAGTACAATCTTGGTAATTAGGTCTGGACTAGTACTCAAGTGTTTGACGTTTATGTCAGAGAGAGACAATATTAATGAAAAGGTGACTAAATAGAAACTGTAAGTTCTTTTAAGGGTAGTCACGAAGAAAGCACTTGTGTCTAGGCAATCTGCCTTGTAGATTGCCAGAAATCTTCAAATTAGAGCACTCTGACTACGGTCCGTACCGAGAGACGGCGACCGGGAACCTTAGGAGGAGGGATACCAGATTACGGCGCATCACCCGACAGGAAACGCACCCGTTTCTAGCGAGCTTTCGACCAGAAGGATCCCCTCCCGGTTTCAGCCTGACACACACCAGTAGTCAGAGTGCTCTAATTTGAAGATTTCTGGCAATCTACAAGGCAGATTGCCTAGACACAAGTGCTTTCTTCGTGACTACCCTTAAAAGAACTTACAGTTTCTATTTAGTCACCTTTTCATTAATATTGTCTCTCTCTGACATAAACGTCAAACACTTGAGTACTAGTCCAGACCTAATTACCAAGATTGTACTGAGCTTGAAGCCCTGAAGAGTCGTGTTGACTCACCTGTACACGACGAAACACGTGTCGGCTGGCTTTGTATGAAATTCCTTGAGTCTGGAGAAAATAAACCATCTTCTTGCTGTAACCAAGAACACACCAAAGAATCTGCTTCTGTCTCTTTGAATAACTACCAGTCACTGTACTGTTTGTGTGATAATTTACTGTAGTAGCGAGAGCATAACTGTATACACAGGCGAGAGGTATGATTACACAGCAAGCAAAGATAAATCTGATAGGCCTGTTGATGGTAGCTGTCGGACGCCTGCAGGGCGTAGTGTGCAGGGTGAGGACGATAAACATCTGGGAAACTCCCTGTCCGACTGGTTGAGCATGGGCTGGTCAGTTTGTGGCAGGCCAAAACACGAACAGGGTATGAGTGTCCGTGCAGGAATGTGGCAGGTCAAAATTGGAGCTCCAGAGTGTTCCTGATACAGAGAGAAGGTCAGTCATTAAGGTTATAGCACAAAATGGTGGAGTGAATGGCAAGATAACAGACCTACTTTTCTACACTCTGCAGGATTGAACCTATGGCTTCTATCATACCAATTGTAAGTTGCACTCTACCATTCTACTATCTCCATTCCATTCCTTGCGTCTAATTTATATTTATTTAACACTGACACCTGAACTTGGCCTGAAGAAAATTATTGTTATTCCCCCATTATTTTAAATTCAAATCCATATACATTCTATTAAACCAGGGTCGAGATCAAGATACTCTCAGAAAAAATAAAGTAAATTAAAATTAATACATCATGGTCATGATTATTCTAAAAACAGTATTACTATCGTGAATATAAGTATTTGTTCAAGACCAAAAATTTGAATTAAATTAATAACTGATTTCCCTTTCCAGGACAGAGCCTATGACTGCTATCATACCAATTTTAAGTTGCACTTTACCATTGTGCTATCTTCATTCTGTTACTTTGTGTTAGAACCGGGGGTCTCTGGTTGGCAGAGGTAAGTACCTTAGACCAAGTAGGGACCCTTGCTTCTAGTCAGGGCGAAGGAATAACCCTCTGAGATAACCCCTGCTCACCCTCTAGGTAGCATGGCGCGAGCAGTCTAGGCTAAACAGAGGCAATGTGGATAACATTTGCACTTAACACAACAATAATCCCCAATCCACCACAAACTGAGACCACACAGGTAAGTATATTTTATAAAAATATATAGCTTTATCTAGTTTCAGCATGTAAATGAAGCAGTTGCACGATAATCACTTCTTTAGACAACATAGCATTTTATCTTAATGGTTGCACTTAATTCTTAGTGGTTCTTGTAAATAGGCAGTTCTTGTCATTTAAAACAATAGTCTCAGGTTCCAAACAAAATTAGTCTCTAGTCTCTCAGATCAGGAGTCTAAAAATATTGCCCCTGATTTCTTATTCACTTCGCTCTCCCAAACGAGCAGTAAAACACCATACCCCCTTTTGGTCCCACCTAGGGGCTTCAAGCGCTGTCAATGCGCTTCTGCGCGAGGCTCAGGGACTCTTTCTCGTCCCAGGTGCAGCCTCGCGCCTCCTTGAAACTCAGGCGCGCCGGCCGTGCAGATTGCACGCATCCCCGCCCCGGCCGGTCCCCTTTCCTCTCCCGCCCGCTCTCGACAATCCAACGAGCGGCGGGGGAGGCGGTGAGGCTCACCTGGTGGGGGGACGGCTGGCCAGGGGTGCGGGACGCTTCCAAGTCCCTCGGCGGGGTCAGGTCTCTTCCCCGGTCCCGGCGGTGATCTCCCGGCTCCTCCGCAGCTTCAGTCGAGGCAGCCAATACCGTCGCGGCTCTCCAGACGAGCCCCTTTACACCCGGGAGTCAGCCACTGGCAGAGCGGCTCCTGGGACAGGCATCCGATGACGCTCCGCTCGTTAGGCCAATCACGGCCCACCACTATCGATGACGCTGCGCCGCACGGGCCAATCCCGTCGCGGCGTTAGTGAGGGGGCTCGGCTCCCTCCACCAATGGGGGCGCGGCGGCTTCGTTCTTCGCCGCGGCAGCTCCTGGACCTCGGAGCAGATTGCGGGGGGAGTTTCCTGGCCCCGGGCTGCGGTGGTGATTTGGCGGCAAAGGGTTTTCAAGGGCGCTGGTCTCGACTAGACCCCCCCTCTCGACCTTGCCACCACCTGGGAGCGGATTTCACGAGGGGAGGCTCCACAAGCCTCCGACCCTCACGGTTAAGGTGCCGATGAGCACACAGATCCCTTCCTCACGCTCTGACGTCCAGCACCACGCGTCTCGGGTCCCAACAGCACGATTTTTCAGCCGTTTTCTGGGATAGCTTTAGGAACCTTTAGTCCTGGGTTCCCAACAGGAGGCCAGCTCTTCTCAGGCCCTTGGAGATTCAGTTGTAGACACAGCACACAGCAGAGTCTTGGCAGTTTCAAGTAGGCAGGGTCACAGCACACAGCAAAGTCCCTTTCTCCTCCTTAGCTTCCAGTTGGACAGTAGAACAGGTCAGCCCTTAGAGCACACAGCAAGGCAGTCTTCCTTTAGTTCTCTAGCTGTCCTCCTTCCAGCAAAGGTTCCTTCTTGCTTGCAGAATTTCAGAATCTAAACTTCTGTAGTCAGGGGTCCATTCCTTATACCCCTCAATGTCTTTGAAGTTCTTTGAAGTCTTTGTGCATGGAGGCCCTTGGTCCAGTCTAAACCAGTTCTGGGGGTTGCGGAGCACCGAGGTGTCTCTGGTTTTCTTCTTCCTGTCAGCTTCAGGGCCAGAGGTGTCAGTTGACCCCCAGGAGAGAGCTAACGTGGGGGAGGTAGGCAGGCGCAGCTCAGCACTTATCAGGCATTCCTTCCTCCCTCCTCCCAGGCAGGCAGATGTGCCCTTTCATCCCCGGGCTGTCTCCGACCCTCTCCTCTGGGGCTCTGCAGCCCCCCCTGTCACATCCAGACCAGGCAGGCATTCCACAAACCCAGGCACACAGAAAGGTTTAGACAAGAGAACAACCACTTTCTAAAAGTGCTATTCTCCAACACAGGATTTAAAAACACCCTTCACTAAAAGATGTGTCATTAAATTCTGAGTTCAGGGATATCTTTCACTTCTGTCCCATCTTGTTCCTATGGGAAGATAGGCTGGTATCACATGGGCCCAGCCTCCTCCATGTTACTCTATGGAGCAAGATAGCCTTTCAGCAGTGAGCACATAACATGGCTGCAGCCCACTACCAGAGCATACTACCTGCACTAGTACATGCTCTACCTTATCCATACACTGCACCCTGCCCATGGGGGTACCTTGAGCCTTCCATAGGGGTGACTGATGTGCACAGACAGGGAAGGGTTAGGCCTAGCCAGTGGGGACACTGGCCAGGCTGACATGGCAGTCACTGACTGCACACAGGCTCTGCGCTGGCAGGCCTGAGTCACCATTTTAAAGCTACTCATGTGGGTGGCGCAATCTGCGCTGCAGGCCCACTAGTAGCATTTGTCATCACCAGCCCTGGCACACACAGTGCACTTTACTAGGGACTTCGTGGTGATACAAATATGCCAATCAATATCACAATTTACAGAGGGAGCACTTACACTCTGACACTGATCAGCAGTGGCAGAGTGTCCAAAGCATCTAAATCAGTAAAAACGAAATCCAGCACAGCATCAAAACACATGAGTCAGAGGCAAAAAGATGGGGGAAGAACCACGCCAAAAGGTGTCAGGTCTAACACTTTGCATCACAATTATATGTATTTAACATTGACACCTGATCTTAAGAAAATTAATGTTATTTCCCCATTATTTTAAATTCAAATTAGTATACATTCCATTAAACCAGGGTTGAGATCGAGGGTGATCTAAACAACTAAATTAAATACAAATTAATGTAAGGCTATAGCCCCAAGGTTTAAGAGATTGAATCTCTGGTGCGCCATTTTATGTTCATCCGATACACTAACTTAGGGCCCGATTAGGATCGGAGGAGAGAACGTCCGCAGGGGCTGTGGTGTTCCCTCCGAGCAGATTAGGATGTGACCGCCAGGGTGGCGGTCACATCCTCTATCTTTAACATTGCGGCGGGTGCAGCTTCAAGCTGCACCCGCCGCAAGGTTCAAAATGCATGCATTGTATTTGCATTCACAAAACAGCAGGCACCGCGCTGTGCCTGCTGCTTTGTGCACGCAAATGCAGGGGGGTACCATAGGTACCCCCCATGTGCACCCCCCACCCCAGGGGCCCGCAATGGGCCTCCGAAGTGAAAGTCCGTATGCTTTCCCACGGCGGAAAAGCAGCCGCGGAAAAGCATGTCTTTCCCACAATCCTAATATGGCTGGCGGTGTCTGATAGACACCGCCACTATATCAGAGCTTTTCCGCCGCGGTTGTAATGCGACTGCGGCGGACGGAATTCCAGACCCACCAGCCATCCTAATATGGCGGTGGGTCTTTGGAGGCTCCGCAGCGGTTTTTCCACATCCTCCGGGCCGGCGGTGGCTTCCGCCGGCCCGGAGGATGCAGAAAAACCGCAATCATAATCGGCCCCTTAATGTTATCCTAATAATATACAAAGCATCAGATCTCTTTAATCTAATGATGCATATTCTATAAAGGGGAAAATAAATGCCTACATCATAGTTAGGGCTCCCGGTTTTATGGTATTTATTTTTTTGTCATTTCCGTCTGTATTTTTCCATATTTATTTTTTAGGCATTTTAACTGTATCTACATTTATTTTTGCCACAAGCAAATGTTGACGCTGCAGCTAGTATTTTTCCACATTTATTTAAATTGACAATGCAAACATGCACTTGGTTGTTATTGGCCAACACAATACATTCATCTGAAAAATTTGCCGTTTGCAGAATGTCCCAAATACGCTTAAAAGTGCTATCACAAGCCATTTGTCTCAGAGTCTTGCAGTTTCTGTCATCAGTAGAGTGCCACATCCTCTCCCCCACTGAACACCAAACTGACCCACTGAGGGAAACTCACACTGCCTTCAGCAACAACCCAATTGTGCCCCGCTATAAACACCTGGGAGCAACTCAATTCAAATTATGCACTAGACTAGAGTAATATGCTACCTGAAAAAAAAGTAACAACGTACTGGAAAAAAGCAAATACTCATAGGAGATACATCCTAAAGCTTTTGCACTCATTATTCAGAAATAAATGAGTGTATTTGCTTGTAAAGCTAACGACATGAAAAGAAAAGTAGCATTTCACTGGCAAACTCTGAAAGGTGGCGCAAATGTGTTTCAGTGTAAATAAAACCAATCTGGCCACTTTGCGACTACTCTGTCTTGTTTTATTTAGGGATGTATTTATTGTTTGCATCTTAAAACCTTTTTTTCTCTCCTCTCGAGGCTGCATTTTTATGTGGGAAAATGTCAGACAACGACATTTGCAGCAAACGTGTTTCTCCTTTTTTTGGATCCATTTCACAGAGAAGCGAATGACGGAAAGGAGAGAAAAGAACAATCATGGTTTTCTACAAGTGGGGAGGAGCGCAACAGAATGAGAGGGAGGAAGAGGAAGAAGGGGGCAGCAGAAGTAGACACTGTCCTTGTTATGTCCGTGAAAAAAGGAAGAGACTGCAAAGGTAATGGGCTATGCAGTCCTGCCACAAACTCTGCAAACGAGCAGTCGGTGGCGTAGCAAGGCTTTGAGTTTGTGGCCAGATTGTTTTTGCAGCCACACATACTCTGTGTACTGCTCTGCAATCCGGCCACACACTCGGCTGTAGGCACTGGCAGGCACAGCTCTAGAATCGGGAAGAAGGCGTGACGAGGCAACTCTCTGCTGGAGCATGGCAGTGGTATTTTCCCGTTTTTACATATAAATACTGAAAAAGGAAAACTTGTTTTCCATCTGTATTTATATGTAAAAATCAGTTTAAACAGAAAACCGGGAGCCCTAATTATAGTATACAGTTCCCTACTAATGTTCAGACCATACTGAACCGTTTTTATTAGTTCATTGATCCAAAACGTTTCTCTGATTCTTATTTTCTTATCCAAATCTTCACCTCTTCTATCTAAAGTGACATGTTCTAGACCCATGAATCAAATAACTCCCACTTCAGTGATTTTCTGATTATCCCTATAGTGCAGGGATACTCAAAGTACGACCTGGGGGCTGCATGCGGCACTCCTGACCTTTAATTGCGCCCCCCCTGGTGAACAGCAGAACTGGGCTGCTGTTCACTTAACAGAGCAGGAAAAATCAGAAAGCTGCCAAACAAACGGGCATATTTATTTTACACATTAGTTAAAGTAAGGATAATGCAGAAAATAAAGTGCCCTAGACATCTTATCTTTAGGAACACCTTTAGTTTAAAAACACCTTTAGTTTTAAACTCTCTGAAAACAAGTGTATTTTATTAACATGCATGAGAGTTTTTACCTTAGTAGATCAGATTGTCACTGCATTGAGAGGCAATTATTAGCAGTCGTAGTTTTCAAACATGATCTTGGAAACTTTCATGCCACCCCCATTCTGAAAAGAATGCTATTAGCGAACCAGGAGGGAAGTCATTTGTCTGGAGCACCTTGTGTGTAGCCTTGGTTGTTATATAATTGGCACACCATTATAGTTTATTAAATACAACTGGAGAAGGTTTTGTACTGTACATATCCTATTCCTAAACTCATGTATTTTTAAGGGGCTCCAATATGTGTTAATGAAGAAATAGGAGACAAAGTGAAATTAACAAATTGCCTAGGATCGCACAATTTCATCAAGTGGGGAAGTCAGGACGGATACCAGGTTTTCTGGTATCAGATTTTGCAATTCAGCCACCAGATGTGTATCTCTTTCCCTCTCATGTTTTACATTATAAGTTAATGCTTTGACTTTAATTCTTGATGCATGAGAATAGAGCACAGGTGGCAGAGAGAAGTCATCTGAAGGCTCAGTTTGTTGTCCTCACCATGCATCTGCTTCGCGTCCCCCTATGCACACCTTTCATCACCCCGACCCACCCATTGTTGGCATAAGTATGGCCCTCGGGCATACCACAGACAGCACTCTGCACCCCCCAGGGAAATGTTTGTGAGTACCCATGCTATAGTGTGTAGCCATTGGATACTTAGTTTTTTATGGCCCCTAGATGCTCCTTCCAACAAATTTTCACTTTTCTCGCAGTGGAATCTACATGTATCTTCCCACAAATACACGCCATAGAATATACACAGTTACAGGTATTACAGCTAATAAAATAAGTTATCTCATACTTACTATTTTTGCTACTACTGGTAAAGATCTTTTACCATCCAATACATGTTTACAACAAATGCAAGTGTTGCATTTGTATCAGCCTTTCGGCAATATGCTGCTCCATCTTTCCTCTATTCCAGTTTCAATAGTAAACTGTATTGTATTGCTGGGACTCAATAAGTGTAGGAGCTTTCCTATATACTACCACCAGTTTGGATGGTAAGATCTTTTTAATGTAAATTAATTCAGTAAAGAAAAACAAAGTAAGAAAAAAAATTACGCAAGAATGTGCACTGTATTATTTTTGGTTACGTCTCAGTACCATTGTTTTGTAACATATACTAAATAAAACCATAACGCATATAAACAATTGAATCAGAAAATTATATCAATTAATGTTGACAACAAATAAAACATAAAAAATTGAAACATCCAAAAAACACATGAAAATATAAATCCATTTAACCAATATTATAAAAACGATTAGAATCTAAGAATATTAAATATACTATTCCCACTCTAGTTTATGCAACAGTAGGGAAAGTGTTGAACTTCGGAGGAGTTAGATTTACTATTCCTACTCCAGTCAGTGCAATAGTAGGAAAGTGTCAAATTTCGGAGGGTTAAACACATTACGTATATGAGTAACCCCATGAATGTAGAAAAAATATTAAACTCTTAATAAAAAAAAATAGATTTATATAAGAAATGTGTCATTAAAAAAACTAATAACCAATTACTATTCAATAAAAAATAATCAATTAATAAATAATTATTAAGTCACTCATTAGTAACCCCCCACCCTGTACCCCTACATACCTAGCAGTCTGCACCTCAAATATAATTAAAAGATAACTATTTAATAATTTACATACTTAAAATAAAAGAAATAATTAACAATTAATAGTTAAATAATTATCACTTAATTAACTTCCCACCCTAGACCCCTTCAAGCCTAGCATCCAGCAAATAAAATACAATGAAACTGATTTAGTATTTCACAATTTCTATATTTAAAATTCAATTAAATCATTAACTTACAAATAATTTTTAATTATACTCAATTAACTTCTCAACCTATACCTCTATAAACGTAGCATCCTGCAACTAAAATATAAGTAAAATAAATCCGTATTCCATATTTTATATATTTAAAAATCAATTAAATAATTAACAATTAATAACAAATTGTTGATTAAGTATTTTTTATTCAACGATACACCCTACACTCCTACAAGCCTGGCTGCCCACAGCTAAAATATTAGTAAAAAGAAAAGTATTTGTTAATTATTACTTAATTAACTTACCACCCTATACCGCACTAAAGCTAAAAGCCCACAAATAACATATCATGAAAATAAATTAGTATTACATAAATTAAATTATCAATCATATAATTAAATAAAAAGTATTAAATAATTCTTAATTATGTATTACCTCATTAACTTTCCACTAAATCCCCCTACAAACCCAATAACCAGCTACAAAAATATAAAATACTATTATAAATTAATCGAAAATTCTAAATCACTTCAAATTACTGGATATATTTCAAAAACAATTATTAACATTTATATAAACAATAGTAACATAAAAATATTATACCAATTAAAACACATTAAAATAATTAAAAATCTATTTTTTTACCCACTATATTAGTGACAACAATATTAGAAATGTCCATGTTATTTACCATATTACTTACCTCAAAAAACAATATTTTTGTCAAAGATATTTCTGCATCACGATATTTGTGTCACGATATTTACTGTCCAAACGCCATTATTTCATCTGCCATCACTGACCTCCTCTCTGTGCTCCTCTGGCACCACCACTTTTCTCTAATGCCACTCTCCCCTGTACTTTGGACCTCGCCCATGCATAACACTCGCCATATATATCAAGTGACCTCTTATGTGTTTCATCATCAGCCAGTTTTAGGTCTCGCCTAGGCAGCGCTTGCGCTGTCTCTTTGAGACATGTTGTGTTCAGGATATGCGCTTGGAGCCATTCCCATCTTTTCTAAGCCCCTCCCATCTTTTGTATTGGCTCCTCCTACTGTCCTTGGGCTTTTCATTGGTGAAATAGCTTACTAGTTTCTCCTTTTCAAATTTTGCAACCTCGGATTACGGGCTGGCCCTGTTACATGGCCCTCTAAGTTCCGCGGAAGGAGATTTGTAGCTCACCCCCGAGAACCAAAGAAGGGAATGGGGGCTGGAATACAATAATAAACAACCAACCCATGATCACCTTGTTACGCTTGGGTTTGGCATGCTTCAGACTCTTGGCGTTGTTGCACATGCTCTGATAATCTGGTGGGATAAGTTGTACAACATTAATAATTCCACTTTTTTGACACGTCCTTCAGGCCCACCAAGCTATTACCTGGTGATGTACTTGGCCACACCTTACTGAGGTATAAATGAGGACTAATACCACAAAGGCGTGCACTGAAACCCAGATTTGAAAGCCTGAGAGTCTCGTCCACTAGGTTAGCTGGTTTCAGGGGAGGAACAAGCCTGGTTCGATGAGGTGACGGAGTCTCAGGTTGTCAGATACCTCGAGCTTGATCGATCACTACCCTGCATTTCTTCGGAACAGGTAACAACAAACAAATATATACATAAATCAGTCTCTTCAACCCTGGTGGTAAGTGGCTGAGTCAAGGGCGCAGAGTGCCACCAGTCGCTAACACTCCGTTGCACATTGAACTGTTCTAGTTTGAAGGCAGCAAGCATGCGCGCTTATTCAGACTTGTACTCACGGTTCTAAAACTCTGTGACAGATCGGGAATCCTTTGTTGCCTGCTGCAGCAGTGTTGTGCACCAGTTTCCTCTGAAGAGTGCCTTGCAGCCCTCGCAGGGTGCTCATGGATGCTGTGATGCTGCCGGAGCAGGGCTGTAGGCGGGTTTGTCTAAGCTGTTGAATCCTAGTTGCTGAACAGTTTCTCCTACTGCAGCTCGGCCGAAGGCAGCAGCTTTAGGATCACCCCCAACATCTTCTTGCTTCCTAGTCCAAGTCACCTATTTCATATCAATGGGTGTGACGACAGGCATGGCTTAAGTGGACTTGGTTGGCCAAAAGGGCAGCTGAGAGCATCAGGTGTTTATGGAACCTTCTAGAATGGAACCTTTTATAACAGTGTAGAAGAGCAGGGTGTGGCAGTAAGGGAACTTTCTAGACAGTCTAAAACCTTCCAGAACAGCGTACAAGGGCAAGGCTTGATGGTGTGTCCAATGCGGAACCTTCTGCAACAGTCTAGAAACTTCTAGAACAGTCTAGAAGAGCAGGGTGTGACAGTATGGGCGTGACCAATGTGCAATTGTGACAAATTTACAATCATTCTGAACTGTGCCTACTCCTGAATGACAAGGCCAAAAAAACACCTGGTTGTGCAGAAAGCGCTTGGGCATATAATAGGGAGCATGTAAAATGTGTGTGACCTCTAGACACACAAGTCCTACAGCGCTCAGGCAATAATACCACACTAACCCTGAGCTCTGAGGGTTGTGGGTGTGTATGGGGAGTGTAATATGGTAACCCTAGTATACTTCCACATTTATCACTAAACTCCAGTTTGCGGCAATCACTGTACCTATAATAAACCCAGAGAAAGAAGTCTGTTAGAACAAAACAGGGGTTTCTAGCAACCAGACAGTAGACACACAAGAATTGTTTTGACATTCTGTTTTCTGTTCTTTCAAGTATGCCCTTAGTGTTAATATGTACAGACTCAGCAGACTTGTCAAGTAGGATTTGACACTTTAGCAGGATTTGACACTGTGATGCCAAAAAGAGGCCCGCAGTGATTGGAGCCTACCTGTCTGGGAGAACAGAGAAAAGGCTCTGCACAGGTGTCAGCTAACATCAGCTAGGATATAAGAGGTCCTCCTTTATTGAATATTTATGTATTTATTTCTTTTATCTTTATAGTGAACGATATTGTTTTTAATCCAAAGTCTGTCCTGAAGAAGATGGTGTCAACCAGTTTAAGTCCACCGAAACGCTGAGTCAACAACTCTTTTATATTGTATTGTTTCATTATGTAAAACTAGGTGTATGCTTTTACCTTGGAGAATTATTGCTAGATGTACCATCTGAACACGACTGACCTTTATATATGTAGCAGTAAACAAAATGAAAATGTGGAAATATTAAATATGTGTAAAGTATAATTGATGTGTAGATAAAGGACTACTAAGCATAGGGGTGATAATCCAGTATAACATTGTCTGTGGTCTCTTCTGTAAAAAGATTTTATGAATTGTTTATAAACTGTTTTGAATTTTAAATTTTTTTATCGTTGTATACAAAATTATTTTTATAAGGCTTATGATTTGGATGCATTGTATGTAAGTGTGTGAATAGTATGATGTGGACGCATGTTAGAAATTGAATTTTTGGTAGGCTATGGCATGTGCCAAAGCCAGGCAGAAACCAACACTCTAGTCAGGATAAGGGAGTTACACTCCCAGGATAAGGGAGTTACACTCCTAAAATAACCCCTGCTCACCGCCCTTTGGTAGCTTGGTACGAGCATTCAGGCTTATTTTAGAGGCAGTGTGTAAAGCATTTGCACATAACCAACAGTAATACAGTGTAAGCACTACAAAAGGACACCACACCAGTTTAGAAAAATATCAAATATTTTTATATACTTAAGGCAAGACCAAAAACGATAAAAATCCACAATACAGTACTTAGAAATCTTCAGTTTTAAAAATACCTTGAAAAACAGTTCCTTGAAGTCGCTGGCTATGTCCGGGGCTATCACAGCATCGTGAACGAACAAATCCAAACAGTTCTGGCTGACCGCGGCGTCGCGGTCCAGCTACAGTATCGGCACGACCCGCAAACAGTACCTTTTAGAAATGCCCGGTGTTGGCGACCTCTTGTTGAGCTTCCGAAAGCACGCGTCAGCAGGCGTTGGTTCCGGAGGTCGGTGAAGGAGTCGCCAGGGCACTCGAAGTCACACGCGTTGCAGATCAAACTCCTCTCTGTTGAAGTCAGGAGCGCTGGCATCGGCAGGCGTCGGGTGCTGCGGGGCGAAGTGCAGCGGTGCCGCGTGCAGTGCTCTCAGGTCGCGGTGCGAGCAGCGGCTCGTGGCGGCGTCAGATGGTGTTGTCGGTGAGACCAGGGTCGCTGTGCTTGTCTTGGTGCTGGCAGATCGCAATGCAAGCAGCAGCATCATCATTGCTGGAGCGCTGTCGTCTGGAGTCGATGGCGACGGTAGGCCAAGGCTGCGGTGCGGGGTGAGGGTGGTGCGTTGTGTAACTTTACGAGCAGTGCCCTCAAACCACGGTGCAAGCAGCGGCGTATATTTCAGCGGGGAGTGGTGTCACCTTTAAATTTACAGTGTTTGCGTTGAAGTGAGGCAGTAGTCAGCTTACCATTGACACCATGTTTTTAACTTAATTTACAGCGACAACGACCTTCCCAATCCTTGTCCTGAGGAGAACCCTTTTAACTACTCAACGGGTTCGAAACGCGTCGGCGTCCAGTCCCACCCAGATACTTACTTGTTAGGGCACAATAGGAATATAAATTGTACACAACTTTACATTGCTGCATAGTTTTGTGTTTTCCTATGGTGTGCACCGTACGTTGAACTGATTTATGTGTATCTAGTGGTGGTTATAACAAGTAGGCTAGTTTGTTCTCTTAGCTGTCCACTTGTTTATTTGCATTCAGGATTGGTGCCTCTAAAAAGGAATTGTTTTGAGGCATTCCACAGTTGTCTTCATTTAACGTTATCACAATTGTTATATGTGTATGTTTTGATTTAATGTATCATGTATGGTTTTTTCAATGTATTTGTGAACCTTTATAAATGTGAAGTGAATCGCTTTTGATGCTATGAAATCTTTTGATCATCTTTTTTTCATAAAAATATAAGTGACTAAACACAGATGGTTTGTCAGCCTAGTAATTGATAATACTAGGTGCGTACTCGTGTTAATTAACTAAAACTGCCCGGCAATTTTGTTTGTTTACTATATAAGAGTGGTCCGGCCGGTCAGAGACAGGACCCAGCCTTCCTCCCTTTTCTCTTGTTATCGGGGATACCAAGGCATCGTCGTGAGGCAAGGCGGTGCAGAGCCCACAGGTCGCATTGCGAGCAGCGGCTCGTTGGCGGCGTCAGCAGGCGTCGTCGGTGAGACCAGGGTTAAGGTGCAGCGATGCCCTCTGCGATGCCTTCAGCACACGAAGTCGACAGCGGCGTCGTAGACGTCGTCGAGTTGCTTTTTCTTCTGATGCAGCACAAAATAAACAGTCCCCAGTGCTGAGGGCAGAAGAGCTTGAAGTCTTTGCTGTTCCTGAGACTTCTTGAACAGGGGGCAAGCTCTACCTAAAGCCCTTGGAGAAACTCACACAAGTAGATTGCAGAAAGTCCAGTCCAGTCCTTTTTTACTGCCCAAGACAGAAGCAGCCACTGCAGGCCAACACAGCAAAGCACACAGCAAAGTGGTAGTATCTCCTCACAGCTTCTCCAGCTCTTCTACTTGGCAGTCTTCTTGGTCCAAAATAGTTCTAAAGTTCAGGGATCTGGCCCCAATATTTATATCCCAAAATCCATTGATCTCTTAGGCAGAGTGTGTCTGTGCCCAGCCAGAACCAGTTCTGCCATCGCTGGATTTGATTTCCTGGCAGGAGGTGGAGACGGCATAGTCAGAGGCAGACCAGGCCCTTTGAGGTGAAAGGAAATTTCCTCCCCCTTCCCCAATTGCAGCCCAGGCCTATTCAGCCCTTTCCTGACTCACCTAGACTATCTGGAGCCACTCCTGCTCCCCAGCCTTCTGTCATCCAAAACCCAGACAGGCAATCCACATGCCAGCAGAGGCACACAGGATGACTGAGCAAAAAAATACCTATTTTCTAAAAGTGGTATTTTCAAACACAGAATGTAAATATCACCTTCACTAAAAGATGCATCTTTAGATTCTGAGTTTAGGCATACTAAACTTTATTTTCTTTCCTAATTACCTGGGACAGTTATGTTTATAAGATGTTATAAACAAACTCCCCATTCTGTTCCATGGGTAACAGGTAGCCTTGCAATAGAGAAAAACAAAATTGGCCGTAATTCACTATCAGGACATGCCACACACACCAGGGCATGTCCTACCTTTCACATACACTGCACCCAGCCCACAGGGGTACCTTGGGCCTACCTTAGGGGTGGCTGACATCTAAGAAAAGGGAAGGTGAGAGACTGGAGAGTATGTGCAGTGGCCAAGTCTACATAGCAGTTACAAACTGCGCACAGACTCCGCAATGGCGGGTCTGAGTTACCTTTTCATGGCTACTCACGTGGGTTGCACAATCAGTGCTTCAGGCCCAGCAGTAGCATTTGATTCACAGGCCCTGGCACACTCAGTGCACTTTACTAGGGACTAACAAGTAAATCAAATATCCAATCATGGAAACACCAATCCATAACACAATTTAACACAGGAGCACTTGCACTTTACCACTGATCAGCAGTGAGAAAAGTGCGCAGAAACACTCTGCCAGCAAAAACAGAGTCAAAACCGGGAGTTCAGAAAGCAAAAACTCAGGGTAAACACGCCAAAAGATGCCAAGTCTAACAACGCAGTAAAACAAAAATCAAAAATAACATGGGGAACAACATTTGGTTATCAGTTATTTTGACCCAGTTCCCGTTGTCTCAGAAGGGTTGCTCTCAAATTTGTTTTTGAGTCAGCTAACATTTGCCTGTGACAAGGGCAACCTCTTTGAAGTTAATACAGTTTCTGGGCCCAAACAGACTGGACATCCTGTCAAGGGAACACTGCCACCTCCCCACACCCAAGCCTTTTTTCTGTACTCTGTGAGCAGTTTTCACACCTCTACAAATGCTAATTACTGTCTGGCAGAAGTGAGAAAGCAAATGCATCTTTCAGGCAGGGAAAAGGTACATTTGTAAAATTTTCATTTTGTAAAATATTTATTAATAATCAGACTTCGCCATTGCATTGTATTTTTAATAACTGTTACAAATAGTTGTTTAATTATTTTCCTAACTAGTCCCATTCTTGAGATGCAGTATTGGGATTTTAAATCTGTACTTTGGTATTCTGCTTTGGACAGCTATGTCGACCACAGTGAAAAATAGCTTTTGGGGCTAGCCACTGTAGTAAGGACATGTTAACATTAAATGTTCACATGCCATGCTTTTAAATATCATGCACTTTGCATTGAGAGTGACATGGCCTACATAGGGTGACATATTAGGGATGACATTCATATGTTAAAGGGAGGTTTTGACCTGTCAAGAGATTGTATTTTGACAAGTAGAACTGCAATGTTTAAACTGCCCTAGTCGGGCTACAATGGTAGACATGTTTTACGCTTGCAGTCCATTAGTGGCATTTAACTTCAGGCCCTGGGTACACCTTGTACCATATACTAGGAACTCATAGGTAAGTTAAATGTACCAATTAAGAGTATGCCAATTTGACAATATTTAAAGGGTGAGCGCAGGCACATTGCCACTGGTTAAAAAGGTTAAAGTTCTAAAGCCAGCAATAATATAGGGTTGTAGGCAAGTGGGTTTCTGTTGTAGTAACCCCCCCCCCCCACTTTCTGCCAGACTACTGATGCACTTTTACTTGGTGTGCCCTGGGTCCCTGCCAATCAGGTTCCCAGGGTCTGTGTTCTTTCCCCAAAAGGAACCCAATTGGCATCTTTGTTCCCGCCGTCCACGGCCCGAGCTCGGGGTTGGCAAACACCACGAGAAGGTCACCCCGGCGATCCTGAGCCAAGATCCGGTGATCCCTGACCTATCTCATGCCTCCAGCCGACACCTGCAGCCTAAATCCAGAAGGCCCCCCTAACGGCGACCAGGGGCTGGTAAGAAGATCCGACCCCACAAGGCACCCCTGCGCTTTATGCCCCACGGCCTTGTGTGCCCAAACCAACGGTGCCTAACCAATCCCTAACTTCCCAACTTACCTCTCGAAGTTGTGGTCGCACCCAGAAGTCCTTTGTCTCCCTGCCTGCAGTGCCTTTGAAAAGAACAGGACATCTGACCTTATAACAGCACCCTGCACCCGGCCGCCCTAGTGCAGCTGAGGGTGCACCTTTGGTGCTAATTTGTTTCCCCATTTGCCCTGATCTGAAGTCCAGGAGCTTTGCTCCCACAACCCAGTGGCCTGCTAGCCAGCAGCCACCAACCGGAGGCCCCTATCCCCCATTGGATAACATTGGGCCTCAACATGCTGCACCTGGCTGCCCTAGTGCCTCTGAGGGTGTAACGAGATGCCATCACTGACCCTGGGGAACCCTTGTTCTAACCCCAGATCCTTAAACCCAAAGACCGATTACCTAACTCAAAACCGATAACCATATTTTCCTCCATAGGATAACAATGACCATTTTTCTGTGAAAAGTTTCTACGTGTCGAGTTTTGAAATCTAAAGAAATTCTTTAAATTTGCATAATCTAACAAAATCGACTTTATTTACCTGTTTCCAGGAAATGGCCGAGAGTAGTATCCAGGTATACTACTGTGAGTAAGCCTAGTAATCTCAAAAGTTACTTATCTGCTATTTTGTTGAAATTCCCATTGAAGCCTATGTACTGCATTTACTAGGTATTGCCTTTTTACTGCATCCACTGTAAATCAAATGAAAGTACATATTGAATTGCAATCCTAAAACTGTATCATCCAAATCGTATTCTAATTGCATTACTACCGTAAAGCACTTATTGCTTTACAGTAGTAAAGCAACTTCGTTCTAGAAATAAAATATCTAAAAGAATATTTTTATACAAAACCAATTGGTCTGAAGTTCAGTCTTTGAGTGTGTGAATTAATTTGCTGTCTGAGTGGGTACAAGTGCTTCACACTGTCCTCTGATACTGCCTTACTGCTCGACCACACTACAACAAATATAGAGTAAGGTTCTACCTAAGTTTACCTTTGCCTACCTTTGGGGACTCTGTGCACTCTATACCTCACTTTGGTATAGTGTATACAGAGCCAGCTTCCTACGAGGGTCCAATAAAAGGTGAAAAATATGGGGTGACCATACAACAAAGGTAAATTTCCTGCCGTTGGTAATTGGAGAACCCAAACTTGGTAGTCCGTCCTTAAATACACATCCATTTGACCATTGGGTGCCTTCCCAAGAATATATTTGTTGACATGCCTGCGAAGATAAACACAGCACTCATTTGCCAGATCTCTGATATTCAAAAGTGGCAGAATTTTCTATTGGCCTTGGCTTCCCAGAAGTGCCACGCAGAAGTAGATAAAACTGCCCATCAATGATCAGTGCCTTGTGAAACAGAGGGGAAAAGGACACGTAACCTCCAATTCGTCCTCCGATTGTGAAATTACATAGATCTACAAGGACCATGATTAAATAAAACATTTTTTACCTTTGGTTTCTTTACCACAAAGAAAACACAGTTTACTTTCACTCCAAATTAAGGGGCCGATTAGGATGGCGGACGGACTTGCGTCCGTCCGCCATCCCAGAGGTGGAGGGACCGTCCGCATGGACTGCGGAGGTCCCTCCATGCAAATCAGGATGTGACCGCCACCCTGGCGGTCACATCCTGGATATTTAACATTGCGGCGGGTGCTGCTTCAAGCAGCACCCGCCGCAATGTTAAAAGTGCAAGTGTAACATTTACATGCACAAAGCGGCAGGCACCGTGCGGTGCCTGCCGCTTTGTGCATGTAAATGCTGGGGGGTACCATAGGTACCCCCCATGTGCACCCCCACCCGCCTACGCCCTGGGGGCCCGCAACGGGCCCCCAAAAGCAAAAGTACACATGCTTTTCCACGGCGGAAAAACCGCCGCGGAAAAGCATGTTTACTAATGCTTCCTAATTTGGCTGGCGGTGTCTGATAGACACTGCCAGCCAAAGGAGAGCTTTTCCGCCGCGGTTGTAATCCGACCGCGGCGGAAAAGCAGCGGACAGAATCCAAGACCCACCAGCCATCGTAATGCGGCGGTGGGTCTTTGGTGACTCCGCAGAGGATTTTCCGCCTCCTCCGGGCCGGCGGTGGCTTCCGCCAGCCCGGAGGAGGCGGAAAATCCTCTATCATAATCGGCCCCTAAAGGTGCTATTCTATGCGGTGTAAGAAGCCAGAAACATGTATTCAGCTGCACATGATACAAAGTGTGAAGGTGCCATTTGACAGCTGGGGAATTAATATTCCTTCTCAATGATTATTTAGAAGAATGTATCTGTCTACTCTGTAGCAGGATGTCTTGGCCGAAATGGAATTTTTGTTCAAGTGATCTGCGGAAAACATATCTGATCTTACGTTGCAATTCCTGACTATGTCTTGACATTTTTTTCAATCACTTGGGGGGTGGATCACTTGTCCTGCCAACCTGGATTCCTCAGGTATTTAGTACGTCCCTCGGTAAAAAACCCTCATGCACTCGAGTTGTTGTCGTAAATAGCGGTATATCTTGATTCTCCTCTATGGCACTCGGGTGTCTGCATAATCACAGGGTTAATTTGTATGCAGCCTCCACCAGGAGGGAGTCATCCAAGGTTATGTGCAGTAGTGTCCAGTGATTTGTGAAGGTGGTGAAGTTTAAAATAACTCGGACAGCCAGAAGGTGAATTTATTATTCTGGATTCGAGTTAATTATGGTGAAAATATTCCTGGTATGCGTTCAGAGAGTTTTTAGGGTTCTCTACGCTACCTATTTTCGTGGTCTAAAAGGTCGACATGTTTCAGCCCTTATCGTCAAAATGATCAGTGGGCTTTCTTCAGGACCGGGGTGTGAAAGTGAGAAGGCAACGTATTAATCCCTTCTTCTTAGAGTCAATCTTTGTGCCTATAAAATAAAGATATGTCACCTTGGAGGAGGGTGAAGGGACTTATTTTACATATTAAAATGAATATCCAGCTTTGTATTTTTGCTGGATTTGAGTTATCAACATTGCCATACATCACTTAACACTTGTCCTGCCTTGAGTAACCACGTACCCAAGCCCATATGCATTTGTACTTGCCTTTGTTAGAAACTACTCATTTGTACTTTTACTTAAACGCGTTGTGTTATTATGCTAATGCTTGTCATTCGCGCTTTCGATGGAGTGTGAGTATCTGTATTTTTGCCATTTATCGCAAGCGCTTACTTAAAAAACGCGTATTGATCAGGTCACTAATCTCTGTTTGTGCGCTCTATGTTAACCTGTGCGTTATTCTCACATGAGCCCCGTTCATTTGCCCAAATTGTGTTTTTATCGTTCTAACAACTAGTTACTCCTTGCGCTCAGTATCGCATGCAGTCCACGTACCTCTGCACGTGTTAATACGTGCTTCCTCGGGTACCCAGGGAGTCTGTGAGGAGGTCTTTTTCTATAATTCAAGAAGGGAGCAGGAGTTGGTAAAGATAAGAAGATTTAGAAATACTTATCCGTTTGTCGGAAAGATTACGTTTTCCTCGTGCTACCTGTTGATCCTCCTGTTGCAACTTGTGCTGACTCTGCCGTCCTGGACTCGGTAGGGTTGTCAGGTTCACGGAGAGTCTCTTATCTTCCTGTTCTTTCGTATAGACAGTGAAAACAGACTATTGCGGCCGCTTTTACTTTAATTAAAGTTCAGTGATAAATATAAAAACGGCTTTATTACAATAAAGATAACCTAATTTCTCGGGAATCTGTTTTCATGTTCCTAAATATTATCGAATGTATTCTGTTTTCTATCTATGTACATCAGACAGTTTTTTTGGGGCATTATTCCACTCGGGGTTTTATTGGAAGATCTAAAATCATAATGTTGTTGAATTATTACTAATGCACTTCGTCCTGCATGTAATTAGGCCCCTGATTTTAATAATATGCATAGTTCTTGTGGTTTTCTGCCCATTGGGTAGCTCAAGAGTGGTTCAAGAGAGATAGTCTTATCTCCCAGAGGGGCCTCTTAAGGAGTGCTAAGAGCTTCTTATTATGGTATCAGACAATGTAAGTGGGACTTGATCTCAGGAGATATGGGTTACTAGTGTACCTGTATCAGGCCTTTTTTTGTGTGAATGTTCATGATCTACTCATGCTTGCCCATGGAACATTATCGTTCAAGCCTCGTGCATCCGTACCCAATCGGTGCACCCACCTCTGTTCTTTTTCAAATAGGATGCGTTCTGCATTGTGGTCCTTGATCTGTAATGTTTCTAGGATCAGCCACTGCAAATCCTCAACTGTGTGGCCTTTTTCCAGATAATGTGTTGCCATTTTTGTTGTCGCCTTCCTGCATTTGACGTTGCTGCGGTGTTCGCATATTCTTTGTTTCGCCTTTCGGCACGTCATCCCGATGTAATTCATACTGCAAGGACATGTAATCATGTAAATTACATGACTGGTGTTGCAGTTTGTGTGGCTCCGCATGGTCCATTTGAGATTTGGTAAAAGCTGTAGTTCCTTCGTTGGTCTTGTAAGTGGGCAAACTGAACAAGAGCCACAGGGAAAATGTCCCACGGTTGGTGGTAAATTCCACAGGGTGGTTTGACTTCGAGGGGCGGTGGGCCTTGGTCTCGTATGGACCAATTGATCTTTCAAGTTCCCAGTTCGTTTATTGGCAAAGCGTGGTTTGGGCCAGGAGATGTTCGCAGAGGTGAGAATTCGCCAATGTTTATTTATGATCTTCTTTACTTGGTTCGCAACTGGACTGTACGTTGTGACACATGTGAGGAGATCTTCCTGTGGAGATTTAACTGTATTTTCTAGGAGACCTTCTCGGTTTTGATTTCTAGCTCTCTTTTTGCACTTATTGATGACTTTTTCTGGATAGTCACGTGCTTTTAGTTTGGTACAGAGGTCCTTGGCTTGTGACTTATAATCTTCTGTTTTGCTGCAGTTCCTTCGAAGCCGTAAAAATTGGCTGTAAGGGAGATTTTCCCTTAATGGGCGGGGATGGTAGCTGTTGAAGGACAGAAGACTGTTTTTTGAGGTTGGTTTGAAAAAAGTCTTGGTGTAGAGGTAATCATTCTCCACAAATATGGTTATATCTAGAAAGTCTATGCTCTTCTTGTCAGCAGTGTAGGTGAATTTAAGCCATTCATCTTGCGCATTTAGCCATGTGTGGAAGTTGATGAAGCTTTCTTTGTCACCATTCCAAATTAAAAGAATATCGTCAATATAACGTTTCCAGAAGTGGATTTGGTGCTGGTAAGGATTTTGGTGGGCGTTGACGATCTGTTTTTCAAAATTGCTGACATAGAGTCCGGCCACACTCGGGGCGAAGGTGCTGCCCATTGAAGTTCCATGACGTTGTCTGTACATGGTATTCTCGTATTCGAAAAAGTTCTCAGTCAGTGCTAAATTGCAGCATTCGAGGATGAAATGTCGTGGGGTCTTATAATTCCACTCTTTTTCGAACAAAAGGTTCTCTAAGGTGTTCAGAGTTTTTTCTTGTGGCAAACTTGTGTATAGACTTTCTACATCCAATCCTATTAAAATCATGGTGTTTTCTGAGTAGGTTATTTGGGTAAGTTGGTTCAGAAGATCCCTTGTATCTTTTAGATAAGTCGGTGTCTGTTGTACAAGTGGTTTCAGATATTCATCTGCAAATTGTGACAAAGGTTCCAGGACAGACCCAATGCCTGAGACAATGGGTCTGCCCGGGGGAGGTTGGCGTGCTTTATGAGTTTTTGGGAGAGAGTAAAAATATGGTGTCCTTGGTGCATTGGTCATGAGGAATTCTCCTTCCTTTTTTGAGATCCAGTTGTTTGTTTCAGCTTCTTCAATCATGAGGGAGAGGGTTCTTTGTAACCTTGGTGTAGGATCATTGGTTATGATCTCGTAATATCGGCGATATGAGAGGAGATCAAGACATTGTTTATTGTAGCCATCCTTACTCAGCAGGACTACTCCTCCCCCTTTGTCCGCCGGTTTTATTACAAATGTGTCATCGTTCTTCAACGTATTCAGAGCTTGTCGTTCTGATCTGGTCATATTCTGGAAAGGTTTGGTAATTCGTTCACTCAAAGTGTCTAGTTCCTTCATTACGGCTTGTTCAAATGTTCAGATTTCCATTGGTACCTGGGAATTCAGTGGGCAGAATTTGGATTTAGGGCGTAATTGAGTATCTCCATCTTTTGGTTGAGGTGTCTGGTTGGAAAAGAAAGCTTTGAGTTTAAGCTTACGGCAAAATTCTGACACTTCACATTTTGTTTTGAAGATATCTATTGTTGGTGTGGGTACATATCCTAAGCCTTTATTCAAGATGTTGGTCTCCTCTCGGGAGCGTACTCGGTCTGTTAAATTTACGACAAGGGAGCTGTGCTCGGTCCTGCCTTTGCTTTTGTCACGCTCCTGGTTTGGTATTGGCGTGTCTGGTCTGACCATGTCACTCCTCTGCGTCTTTGTCTCTGTGGTGCATGGCCTCCCCCTAAAAAAGGAACTCGTTGATTATAGTTCTGTCCATTTCGTGGTTGGTATTGTTGGGGGTTCATCATTGGAGGGCCTGGGAAATATGGGTTCATCCACCCTTGGAAGTGAGGATTGAATGGCTGGAAGGGAAGGGGACCCATTTGATGTTGTGGCCACATATTCCGTCCTCTTCGGTTGCCTCTGCGGTTCTGATTTCCTCTTCTGCCCATGTTTTGATATTCATTGCCACTGGAATCGCTGCCCTCTCCAGATAAGATGTTGTTTGAGCCGTAATTTGAAGCATTATCATTGGTCCTATAGTCTTTGCTACTATAGGGATGAATTTTTTCTAATGAACATTTTTTCAATTCCTTTGTCAATTTTTGCATTTTCGATTGTGTGAGGAACTCTTCCATTTCACTCATCTCTTTATTGATGTTATCCAGTTTGGTCTTGTAAATTGTTATGTGGACCATGTTGTGAGTTGTGTCTCAATCAGCCGGATCTTAATAGTCAATTCTTCTGTAAGTCTAGTGGCTGTTTTAATAATTAAGACAAGGTAGTCACGAGTGCATTTCCAGGATATTGCAGACCAGTCCTTCCGGAATGCCAGATCTTTCAGAAATATTCGTGGCGAATTAGTCACCCAGAGTCCACGTGGGGCCGCATTTGCTTTTAAATATTCGGTCATGATAATCCCATGGACTGCCGTTCTTACTTGTTCCTTTTTTAGATCTGTGAGTTCGTCCCATTCATTTGTGTTGGCTAGGGTTTGAGTCAGATTTCCCTCGGCTAGGAGTGGTGGTTTGGCTAGTATGGCGTCGATGTCCTCAATTGAGTAGCTGAGACCGAAGTTTTCTGCCATGGTGTTCTTAGGACAGTTGCTACTTGAGGTTTGTTGTCTTAGGTACCTATCAGACTATAGTGTCCTGTTTTTGCTCCCACTGCTGTTCGCAGCTAATTATTATTCAATCAATGGGGGTGGGGAGAAGGAAATTCCTGATCCATCCAGTTTCCTTTGGTTCAAATCTTTCAATCAATTGGGGGGTGGATCACTTGTCCTGCCAACCTGGATTCCTCAGGTATTTAGTATGTCCCTCGGTAAAAAACCCTCATGCAGCCTCCACCAGGAGGGAGTCTTGACATTGTCCGAGCTGTTAACCTTCACCCCACCCCTTTTTCCAACCCTAAATCCCTTTTGTTACATTGCTAATTTCAGAAATGTACATTCCCTTTAAAAAAAATCTTTTTTCATCATTACTACATTTCTTTTTTAAGACACTTTTACATTTTGATTCAGGATTAGTGTACTTCTTCATTTTCAACCAAAGCCAGAAAGAGATCTCAATGCAAAGTAGCAGCGTAGCCTCAGTTTTTAATTCTTACCTACAGGTTTTAACTGTCTGTTGTCTAAGACCTATTGCCTACAATACTGAAAAGAGAGCCCACTGGTTTTCTTTGGTTTGTTTTCTTCTCAGTCTCATTTGCTTGCTATTTAATGACATCCCTTCCTCTTTTTGCATGTGTCCCTCCCATGAATCACAGCAAGTGATTTTAACACTAGTGTTTCTTGTGCTATAGTTTAGGCTGACAGACAAAAATATGTGAAATTGTGTATTGATTAAATGGAAAGCAATTTTGCAAAATTTGCTTTGCATAACATCTGGGAATTTCAAATGTCTGTGTATTGAAAATTTTGCCCAGGTCTAAAGTGGAAATATGTGCCTCTATTATGATTTTTTTTTAAATCTGTGTTCACCCTACAGGGCACAAGTATGAATTCCAGCAGGGAAATCACAACATTTCATCCTTCTTAGATTTATAAAATGTGTGTCAATGAGTTAACTGCAGCAATCTTCTGTAGGACATGCTACATAAAGCAAAAGTCACTGTATATTTGTGCAATCAAGAAACAGGTCGCAATGGTCGCCAAGGTTACAGCAGGAACAAAGTAAAACACATAAGACGCATTGGTGAAATCAATAGACCTGCAATTTGCTGCCAGCCTTTTGACTTTGCCAATGCTTGTTTTGTCATCCTTTTAATGAAACCTTTTGTTGTGGGAGCTACTGAACGATCGCCAATGCAAAAAACAATTGGTTAACAGAAAAAATTATTTTTGGTCTCAAAAATCACACATTTCCATAGCACTCCCTGGCACTTACCGGTACTACATTATAAACAGCTGTGCTTCTTGTGAAAGTGCAGAATGCCGTCACATACAGTAAAGTTAGCCACTAGCCAAAGTGAACTCATCAATTCCTCCATGATTTATGCTGTAGTGAGCAGAAAAAATGTGAATGACACAACAGACCAATCTATGAATGAAGAGGGCTGGCTGACAGCCCCTACAAGTACGTATATTTACTCAAAAAGCAGCTGGCCCCGATGATATTCCTGGGGATTTGCTCCGCTCAAATTTGTCAAAGTGGGGGACGCTCATTCATACCTTACTTAATGCTATCGACAATGGAGTGGCAATCCCAGAATCCTGGAAGGGGGCTGAGGTCGTCCCTATCTATAACAAGCATTTGCAATGCAATAGGTCTCGCATTATTTAAGTTTAAGCTACTAGTACTGTAAATGGCAATGTTTTTATTTTTATTTATGCGCTATTTTAATTTTCTTTGCATAAAAAGGCGAATGCGCAGCATAAGAATATTCATTCTATGTTAAGCCAAGTGATGGAACACACATGGCTATAACCCGATCTATGCAAACCGAGACCTCGATGCTCATAGATTAGACATTCAGGATTCTAGGTGCAATGTTTTACTTGCGGTTACTTTCACTTTAAACCCTTGATTTGTTTCTTGGATATTTGATTGATATTACATAATTGTAGCGACATTCCAAAGTCCACCAATAAAAGCAGTTGTCGACTAATAGATAAACATTACAAAGAGCAGCTTTTTAAAATTCCCAATCTTGCAGATGAGCGCATTTTTAAAAAGGCTATTTGAAGACAAAAAAACGTTGGCACAAAATAATGCGCACTTACCCACAGAGATTCGTCACTCGTTTCCATTCAATTTACTGAAGGCGACATTCTACCGAACACTTTACTGCACCGTTCTGCATAATCTTTTCAACAACCATATCCAACTAAGTACATTTTCATTGATTGATGAGGTGTGCATAGAGGGCGTAGCTACAGCCGGGTATATGGGTTAGCGTGTGCCCTGTGCAAAAACTCACCGCCGCAGCCCGGCTCGAACAGGAAGCCAGGCAACCTGTGTTGGGACGGGGGCGGGGCCGCAAAAAGACAGGAAGCAGACGGGAGCCTACCCCGCGCTCCTGTGCCCGTCAGCCCGAAGATTGCCGGAAGATTTGCGTGTCAGCTAGCGGGGCTCCTGTGCTCGTGGAGAGCCCCGCCTGCTGCTGAGGATGACCCGCTGCCTGCCGCTGCCTGCCGAAGGAGAGAGGGAAGGAGAGAGGGACACACGAAAAGAACTCGGTGAGTGGGGTGTGAGGGGGGGAGGGGACATGTGCGCCCGCGCGCGTGTGTGTCTGTGTGTGTGCCTGTGTGTGCGTGTGTGCCTGTGCGTGCGCGTGTGTCTGTGTGTGTGTATGTATGCATGCATGCGTGCGTGTGTAAAAAAATCCGATGACTGGTGGGGGGGGGTTGCAAAGTGAAAGTAAGCAGCGCGTGTGTATGTGCGCATGCGTGAGTGCTGTGTATGCGTGTGCCTGTGATGTGCGCATGCGTGAATGTTGGTGCGCGTGCAAGCAGCTGAATCCAGCCGGGGAGAAGCGCGTGACAGTTTTTTGTCCGTCATTCCCCCGTGTCAGCTCGCTATAAGTCTCCGACCCTGGACGCATCCTTCGGATGCGAATTCCAGGGCGAGACCTAAAAAGGGCCCGAGGGACGACCCTTCCAACTATCGCCTAATTAGCCTACTAGATTCTACCCAGAAGGTTGTGGGAAAGGTGATATTAGAGAGAATACATTTTTGGGCCAAAGACAATGACATTCTCTCTGATTATCAAGCTGGCTTTAGAGCTGGTACTGCAAAAAACACAGTTGATGGACAGAATGTAGAACAATGTCATACATTCACCCCAGTACAAGGATCTGGGCCTAAATCCATCGTTTTCTTGCACTCCACACCACCCTGGGTTAGACACTGGCTATTTGCAAATCAGCTCTGACCCTGTGCCTCATGGGAACAGTCCAGTCCGAACTACCAAGCCATGTCTTTCCCAGACCGGAATCAAGCATCCAAGGACCGGTTTCTGGCTATCAGCCTTCATCAGCCTGGATAGCATGACTCCAGTGGTGTAGAGAGCCTGGGACTCACGTCTGAGCATCCCCAGCCCACTCGGGGTGAAATTGCAAAAAACACAGTTGATGGACAGAATGTAGAACAATGTCATACATTCACCCCAGTACAAGGATCTGGGCCTAAATCCATCGTTTTCTTGCACTCCACACCACCCTGGGTTAGACACTGGCTATATGCAAATCAGCTCTGACCCTGTGCCTCATGGGGACAGTCCAGTCCGAACTACCAAGCCATGTCTTTCCCAGACCGGAATCAAGCATCCAAGGACCGGTTTCTGGCTATCAGCCTTCATCAGCCTGGATAGCATGACTCCAGTGGTGTGGAGAGCCTGGGACTCACGTCTGAGCATCCCCAGCCCACTCGGGGTGAAATTGCAAAAAACACAGTTGATGGACAGAATGTAGAACAATGTCATACATTCACCCCAGTACAAGGATCTGGGCCTAAATCCATCGTTTTCTTGCACTCCACACCACCCTGGGTCAGACACTGGCTATATGCAAATCAGCTCTGACCCTGTGCCTCATGGGAACAGTCCAGTCCGAACTACCAAGCCATGTCTTTCCCAGACCGGAATCAAGCATCCAAGGACCGGTTTCTGGCTATCAGCCTTCATCAGCCTGGATAGCATGACTCCAGTGGTGTGGAGAGCCTGGGACTCACGTCTGAGCATCCCCAGCCCACTCGGGGTGAAATTGCAAAAAACACAGTTGATGGACAGAATGTAGAACAATGTCATACATTCACCCCAGTACAAGGATCTGGGCCTAAATCCATCGTTTTCTTGCACTCCACACCACCCTGGGTTAGACACTGGCTATATGCAAATCAGCTCTGACCCTGTGCCTCATGGGAACAGTCCAGTCCGAACTACCAAGCCATGTCTTTCCCAGACCGGAATCAAGCATCCAAGGACCGGTTTCTGGCTATCAGCCTTCATCAGCCTGGATAGCATGACTCCAGTGGTGTGGAGAGCCTGGGACTCACGTCTGAGCATCCCCAGCCCACTCGGGGTGAAATTGCAAAAAACACAGTTGATGGACAGAATGTAGAACAATTTATTTATTTATTTATTTATATTGCGCATACAAATACCCGAAGGTGTCTCGGCGCATGTGGAGGCTAGAGGGACCAAACACCAGGCTCACTGGTTGAACAACCATGTCTTTAGGAGCCTACGGAAGCTCATCAGATTAGGGGCAGTTTTGATAGTAAGTGGCAAAAGGTTCCAAAGCTTAGGTGCAGCAACCAGGAAGCGTCTATCTCCCCAAGTTGCTGTTCTTGTACGAGGTACCGGCAGGAGGCAGGTGTTAGCAGATCTCAGCTGCCTTTTAGGGGTGTACAACTGAAATGCTTCAGTCAGAAACTTAGGTCCGACGCCGTGTAATGCCTTATAGGCAATACAGAGGGCCTTAAATTTAATGCGGCCCTCTACTCTTAGCCAGTGGAGATGACGAATGGCAGGAGTGGTAGGCTGACGGCGAGGGATGTCCAAAAGAATTCTAGCAGCCGCATTCTGTATGGACTGCAGTTTAGACAAAACAAGTTTCTGAGAGTTAAGAAAAAGGGCATTCCCGTAATCAATTTTTGAAAACACCAGGGTAGAGACCAGAGTCTTCCCGGCTGAGGTAGGGAGGTAGGGCAGCAATTTCCTGATTTTTTTTAAAATAAAGAAGGCAGATGACACAACCTTATTAACGTGAAGATTAAATGACAACTTGCTGTCAAAAATAACTCCCAGGTTTCTAGCCTTTTCAACTGGGACAGGTGGAGAGCCCAGCTGATTTGGCCACCAGATGGGGGACCATTCCGGGGAGAGTTTGCCAAAAGTCATGACCTCAGTTTTGTCTGAGTTAAGCCTCAGACAATTAGAGGACATCCAGGTACTGACAGCAAGCATGGCTCTTTGGAAATTGGCAGCCACCACTGGGCCGTCCTTATGGATCGCCAGGACCAGTTGGGTGTCGTCTGCGTAGGATGTAAGTCGCACCCCATGGGCCTTTATTACCCTCGCCAAGTCCGCTACATAGATATTAAATAGCGTGGGACTTAGCGAGGAGCCCTGTGGGACTCCACAAGGGAGTGCAGAGACAGGAGAGTAAAAATTGCCCAACTTCACTGTCTGGGTACGGTTGGCGAGAAAAGATGAAATAAGCTCTCGAGCCATACCATTTATCCCCAGAGCTGTGACACGGTCGACCAGAATAGCATGGTCGACCGTGTCAAAGGCTGCGGATAAGTCCAAAAGAATCAAAACGGCCACACCCCCCTGGTCCATGATGGATCTGATCTCATCTGAGGCCTTTATTAAAGCGGTCTCAGTTCCATGCCCCTTTCTGAAGCCAAACTGCGTTTCGTCGAGGAGTTGGTGAGTATCGACGAACTCTGAGAGCTGTTTATTCATCAGTGCTTCGCATATTTTGGCAGGAAAGGGGAGGCACGCAATAGGTCTATAGCTGGTCAGTGCAGTGGGATCCAGGGAGGGTTTTTTCAAAAGAGGTTTAATCACTGCCTTCTTCCACGGGGCAGGATAGTGACCAGTTTGAAAAGCGGTGTTACAAATTTCCATAAGTGGGGGAAAATTCACCTCACTTAGATCGGCCATCACTGAAGGGGGACAGGGGTCCAAGGGAGAGCCCGACTTAGTGGTAGAGACAAGTCTGCTGATTTGGTCTTGCGTGGCGGGGGCAAAAAAGGAGAGGGGATCATGGTCAGTGACAAGTTTTTCCTTACTGCTGACTCCAGATCTTATCCCTGCATCCCCAGTAGAAGATGAGTAAATATCTGCCACCTTAGTGATAAAAAAGCTGGACAGGGCGTTGCAGAGAAACTGAGATGGTTCAGCCCCGGGACCCGAAGAGGGGGTGGACAGGGTGGTGACCACTGAGAACAGTTCTCTGGCAGAATTCCTGGCATTCTCTATTTGGGCCGAAAAAAAGATCATTTTTCGAGCCGTAATGGCCTTTTTATATATTGTCAGGGCATCTTTGTAGGATTGCTTGGCTATGGGGCAATAAAATTTCCTCCAACGCCTTTCTAAGTTCCTACAGTATTGTCGGTGGAGCCTTAGCTCTTCGGTGTACCAAACCGCCGACGGAGATATTCTGTTGGGCCGTATAAGCTTCTCCGGGGCCACTAGATCAGCAGCGTTCCGAATCCAATCTTGGAAATCTGAGGCTAAGGGGGCAGAGTTGGCTCCTCCTATGGGGGAGGATAGTGTCAAGATGTCTAGCATCTGGGGGATATCAGCATTCTTCCAAGAACGGGTCCCTATCCTAATACGTGGCTTGGAGGGAAGATGGTTCACAGGCTGAGTGTGTATACCAAAGACAATGGCCCTGTGATCAGTCCACGTGAGGGGAAGGATATCTAATACAGAGATGTGAGGGTTGTTGGTGAACACACCATCCAGAGTATGTCCCGCCTGGTGGGTAATTCCCTTTACCAATTGTTGAAGTCCTAAGGCTAGGAGATCAGCAATGAGTTGAATTGTGTCTTGGTTGTCCTGTTCCTCCAGAGGAAAGTTAAAATCTCCCAGTATCATGTATTCCGGTGAGCATATAATATGATCATTTAGCTCAGAGAGTGTCGCAAGAAAGGATCTACGAGGTCCAGGAGGTCGATATAACAGGATTCCTCTGAGGGTTTGTTTGCAGTTAATGTTGATAGCAAAAGTGGCTGCTTCACAGTTAGAGGATTGAATAGGATCAAGCGTCGTGCGGTACTGACTCTTATAAATAATGGCGAGTCCTCCACCTCTTCCTGTGTATCTATCATGTCTGACAGCACTGCAACCTTCAGGGGTTGCCTGGCAAAAATCCGGTCCTGAGCCAGCGTCTCCCTAGGTTTCTGTGGCAAAGAGGAAGTCAAGATCGTGAGCAATAATAAACTCACTGATATATAAACTATGGCATGGAAGGGAGCGCGTATTAATGAGCGCTGCTCGACATCCATGAAGATAAGTGATGTTCAAATCATGAACGCCTATATTTCTGGGGCCGTCAAACGCTAAAAGGTTTGGCAAACAAGGTTGCGGAAGTTGGTATTGGCACCCAGGACAAGGGGGGGGAGTAGCGCCCACAACAGTAGAGAGAGGCAGGGTGATACAGTGTTGGCAGAAGTTTCCAGGGTTCAGATGTCTTAGTTGAAGGGAAGAGTAGCGCACTGACGAACCAGGGGTCGTGGCCCTGGGCCGTGTCCGGTCGCGGACGGGCGCAGACGGGCGTGGCTTAGGCGCGGCTTCGACACGCATCCGGCGCGCCCGCTGCGCCGTCTAGTCATAGTGCCAATTATATAGGATGTGAGGAGGGTGGGAGGCCGGCGCGACTAGAGCGCAGCCCCAGCCACACCAAAGATGGCGCCCACCGTCGCTTACAACCGAGTCAGAAAGCGGCTGGGCGAGGCAGGGATCAAGAAACAGTAGCGTGTGAAGGGGTGTCAGTGTGCCTCAGTAAAATTCCCCTTTAAATAAGTAATTTAGAGCCCCCAACAGAGAAATAGTGACACGATTTGAAAAGTCCTTAAAAACAAATTGCACAGCGTAACATTATCAGCAAAGTTGACGAATTGGTCCAATTAGCTCGCAGCCCTAGTACTCTCGCTAGGGAGAGCTCTGAATAGGCAGCGAAGCAAAGTAGGAGCCAGGCTAAATAGCTTGGGAGGGCGGGAGGCCGGCGCGACTAGAGCGCAGCCCCAGCCACACCAAAGATGGCGCCCACCGTCGCTTACAACCGAGTCAGAAAGCGGCTGGGCGAGGCAGGGATCAAGAAACAGTAGCGTGTGAAGGGGTGTCAGTGTGCCTCAGTAAAATTCCCCTTTAAATAAGTAATTTAGAGCCCCCAACAGAGAAATAGTGACACGATTTAAAAAGTCCTTAAAAACTAATTGCACAGCGTAACATTATCAGCAAAGTTGACGAATTGGTCCAATTAGCTCGCAGCCCTAGTACTCTCGCTAGGGAGAGCTCTGAATAGGCAGCGAAGCAAAGTAGGAGCCAGGCTAAATAGCTTGGGAGGGCGGGAGGCCGGCGCGACTAGAGCGCAGCCCCAGCCACACCAAAGATGGCGCCCACTGTCGCTTACAACCGAGTCAGAAAGCGGCTGGGCGAGGCAGGGATCAAGAAACAGTAGCGTGTGAAGGGGTGTCAGTGTGCCTCAGTAAAATTCCCCTTTAAATAAGTAATTTAGAGCCCCCAACAGAGAAATAGTGACACGATTTAAAAAGTCCTTAAAAACAAATTGCACAGCGTAACATTATCAGCAAAGTTGACGAATTGGTCCAATTAGCTCGCAGCCCTAGTACTCTCGCTAGGGAGAGCTCTGAATAGGCAGCGAAGCAAAGTAGGAGCCAGGCTAAATAGCTTGGGAGGGCGGGAGGCCGGCGCGACTAGAGCGCAGCCCCAGCCACACCAAAGATGGCGCCCACCGTCGCTTACAACCGAGTCAGAAAGCGGCTGGGCGAGGCAGGGATCACGAAACAGTAGCGTGTGAAGGGGTGTCAGTGTGCCTCAGTAAAATTCCCCTTTAAATAAGTAATTTAGAGCCCCCAACAGAGAAATAGTGACACGATTTAAAAAGTCCTTAAAAACAAATTGCACAGCGTAACATTATCAGCAAAGTTGACGAATTGGTCCAATTAACTCGCAGCCCTAGTACTCTCGCTAGGGAGAGCTCTGAATAGCTCTGAACTCCACACCACCCTGGTTCAGGCTGATAGCCAGAAACCGGTCCTTGGATGCTTGATTCGGTCTGGGAAAGACATGGCTTGGTAGTTCGGACTGGACTGTTCCCATGAGGCGCAGGGTCAGAGCTGATTTGCATATAGCCAGTGTCTAACCCAGGGTGGTGTGGAGTGCAAAAAAACCGATGGATTTAGGCCCAGATCTTTGTACTGGGGTGAATGTATGACATTGTTCTACATTCTGTCCATCAACTGTGTTTTTTTCAATTTTCACCCCGAGTGGGCTGGGTATGCTCAGACGTGTGTCCCAGGCTCTCCACACCACTGGAGTCAAGCTATCCAGGCTGAATGAAGGCTGATAGCCAGAAACCGGTCCTTGGATGCTTGATTCGGTCTGGGAAAGACATGGCTTGGTAGTTCGGACTGGACTGTTCCCATGAGGCACAGGGTCAGAGCTGATTTGCATATAGCCAGTGTCTAACCCAGGGTGGTGTGGAGTGCAAAAAAAAACGATGGATTTAGGCCCAGATCTTTGAACTGGGGTGAATGTATGACATTGTTCTACATTCTGTCCATCAACTGTGTTTTTTTCAATTTTCACCCCGAGTGGGCTGGGTATGCTCAGACGTGAGTCCCAGGCTCTCCACACCACTGGAGTCAAGCTATCCAGGCTGAATGAAGGCTGATAGCCAGAAACCGGTCCTTGGATGCTTGATTCCGGTCTGGGAAAGACATGGCTTGGTAGTTCGGACTGGACTGTCCCCATGAGGCACAGGGTCAGAGCTGATTTGCATATAGCCAGTGTCTAACCCAGGGTGGTGTGGAGTGCAAAAAAACCGATGGATTTAGGCCCAGATCCTTGTACTGGGGTGAATGTATGACATTGTTCTACATTCTGTCCATCAACTGTGTTTTTTTCAATTTTCACCCCGAGTGGGCTGGGTATGCTCAGACGTGAGTCCCAGGCTCTCCACACCACTGGAGTCAAGCTATCCAGGCTGATGAAGGCTGATAGCCAGAAACCGGTCCTTGGATGCTTGATTCGGTCTGGGAAAGACATGGCTTGGTAGTTCGGACTGGACTGTTCCCATGAGGCACAGGGTCAGAGCTGATTTGCATAGAGCCAGTGTCTAACCCAGGGTGGTGTGGAGTGCAAAAAAACCGATGGATTTAGGCCCAGATCTTTGTACTGGGGTGAATGTATGACATTGTTCTACATTCTGTCCATCAACTGTGTTTTTTTCAATTTTCACCCCGAGTGGCCTGGGTATGCTCAGACGTGAGTCCCAGGCTCTCCACACCACTGGAGTCAAGCTATCCAGGCTGAATGAAGGCTGATAGCCAGAAACCGGTCCTTGGATGCTTGATTCGGTCTGGGAAAGACATGGCTTGGTAGTTCGGACTGGACTGTTCCCATGAGGCACAGGGTCAGAGCTGATTTGCATATAGCCAGTGTCTAACCCAGGGTGGTGTGGAGTGCAAACAAACCGATGGATTTAGGCCCAGATCTTTGTACTGGGGTGAATGTATGACATTGTTCTACATTCTGTCCATCAACTGTGTTTTTTTCAATTTTCACCCGAGTGGGCTGGGTATGCTGAGACGTGAGTCCCAGGCTCTCCACACCACTGGAGTCAAGCTATCCAGGCTGAATGAAGGCTGATAGCCAGAAACCGGTCCTTGGATGCTTGATTCGGTCTGGGAAAGACATGGCTTGGTAGTTCGGACTGGACTGTTCCCATGAGGCACAGGGTCAGAGCTGATTTGCATATAGCCAGTGTCTAACCCAGGGTGGTGTGGAGTGCAAAAAAAACGATGGATTTAGGCCCAGATCTTTGTACTGGGGTGAATGTATGACATTGTTCTAAATTCTGTCCATCAACTGTGTTTTTTTCAATTTTCCCCCCGAGTGGGCTGGGTATGCTCAGACGTGAGTCCCAGGCTCTCCACACCACTGGAGTCAAGCTATCCAGGCTGAATGAAGGCTGATAGCCAGAAACCGGTCCTTGGATGCTTGATTCGGTCTGGGAAAGACATGGCTTGGTAGTTCGGACTGGACTGTTCCCATGAGGCACAGGGTCAGAGCTGATTTGCATATAGCCAGTGTCTAACCCAGGGTGGTGTGGGGTGCAAAAAAACCCGATGGATTTAGGCCCAGATCTTTGTACTGGGGTGAATGTATGACATTGTTCTACATTCTGTCCATCAACTGTGTTTTTTTCAATTTTCACCCCGAGTGGGCTGGGTATGCTCAGACGTGAGTCCCAGGCTCTCCACACCACTGGAGTCAAGCTATCCAGGCTGAATGAAGGCTGATAGCCAGAAACCGGTCCTTGGATGCTTGATTCGGTCTGGGAAAGACATGGCTTGGTAGTTCGGACTGGACTGTTCCCATGAGGCACAGGGTCAGAGCTGATTTGCATATAGCCAGTGTCTAACCCAGGGTGGTGTGGAGTGCAAAAAAACCGATGGATTTAGGCCCAGATCTTTGTACTGGGGTGAATGTATGACATTGTTCTACATTCTGTCCATCAACTGTGTTTTTTTCAATTTTCACCCCGAGTGGGCTGGGTATGCTCAGACGTGAGTCCCAGGCTCTCCACACCACTCGAGTCAAGCTATCCAGGCTGAATGAAGGCTGATAGCCAGAAACCGGTCCTTGGATGCTTGATTCGGTCTGGGAAAGACATGGCT
This sequence comes from Lissotriton helveticus, assembly GCF_964261635.1. Taxonomy (NCBI): domain Eukaryota; kingdom Metazoa; phylum Chordata; class Amphibia; order Caudata; family Salamandridae; genus Lissotriton; species Lissotriton helveticus. The sequence goes on along the minus strand of NC_136057.1, from coordinate 1,410,386,818 downwards.
TGGTAGTTCGGACTGGACTGTTCCCATGAGGCACAGGGTCAGAGCTGATTTGCATATAGCCAGTGTCTAACCCAGGGTGGCGTGGAGTGCAAAAAAACCGATGGATTTAGGCCCAGATCTTTGTACTGGGGTGAATGTATGAGATTGTTCTACATTCTGTCCATCAACTGTGTTTTTTTCAATTTTCACCCCGAGTGGGCTGGGTATGCTCAGACGTGAGTCCCAGGCTCTCCACACCACTGGAGTCAAGCTATCCAGGCTGAATGAAGGCTGATAGCCAGAAACCGGTCCTTGGATGCTTGATTCGGTCTGGGAAAGACATGGCTTGGTAGTTCGGACTGGACTGTTCCCATGAGGCACAGGGTCAGAGCTGATTTGCATATAGCCAGTGTCTAACCCAGGGTGGTGTGGAGTGCAAAAAAAACGATGGATTTAGGCCCAGATCTTTGTACTGGGGTGAATGTATGACATTGTTCTAAATTCTGTCCATCAACTGTGTTTTTTTCAATTTTCCCCCCGAGTGGGCTGGGTATGCTCAGACGTGAGTCCCAGGCTCTCCACACCACTGGAGTCAAGCTATCCAGGCTGAATGAAGGCTGATAGCCAGAAACCGGTCCTTGGATGCTTGATTCGGTCTGGGAAAGACATGGCTTGGTAGTTCGGACTGGACTGTTCCCATGAGGCACAGGGTCAGAGCTGATTTGCATATAGCCAGTGTCTAACCCAGGGTGGTGTGGAGTGCAAAAAAAACCGATGGATTTAGGCCCAGATCTTTGTTCTGGGGTGAATGTATGACATTGTTCTACATTCTGTCCATCAACTGTGTTTTTTTCAATTTTCACCCCGAGTGGGCTGGGTATGCTCAGACGTGAGTCCCAGGCTCTCCACACCACTGGAGTCAAGCTATCCAGGCTGAATGAAGGCTGATAGCCAGAAACCGGTCCTTGGATGCTTGATTCGGTCTGGGAAAGACATGGCTTGGTAGTTCGGACTGGACTGTTCCCATGAGGCACAGGGTCAGAGCTGATTTGCATATAGCCAGTGCCTAACCCAGGGTGGTGTGGAGTGCAAAAAAACCGATGGATTTAGGCCCAGATCTTTGTACTGGGGTGAATGTATGACATTGTTCTACATTCTGTCCATCAACTGTGTTTTTTTCAATTTTCACCCCGAGTGGGCTGGGTATGCTCAGACGTGAGTCCCAGGCTCTCCACACCACTCGAGTCAAGCTATCCAGGCTGAATGAAGGCTGATAGCCAGAAACCGGTCCTTGGATGCTTGATTCGTTCTGGGAAAGACATGGCTTGGTAGTTCGGACTGGACTGTTCCCATGAGGCACAGGGTCAGAGCTGATTTGCATATAGCCAGTGTCTAACCCAGGGTGGTGTGGAGTGCAAAAAAACCGATGGATTTAGGCCCAGATCTTTGTACTGGGGTGAATGTATGACATTGATCTACATTCTGTCCATCAACTGTGTTTTTTTCAATTTTCACCCCGAGTGGGCTGGGTATGCTCAGACGTGAGTCCCAGGCTCTCCACACCACTGGAGTCAAGCTATCCAGGCTGAATGAAGGCTGATAGCTAGAAACCGGTCCTTGGATGCTTGATTCGGTCTGGGAAAGACATGGCTTGGTAGTTCGGACTGGACTGTTCCCATGAGGCACAGGGTCAGAGCTGATTTGCATATAGCCAGTGTCTAACCCAGGGTGGTGTGGAGTGCAAAAAAACCGATGGATTTAGGCCCAGATCTTTGTACTGGGGTGAATGTATGACATTGTTCTACATTCTGTCCATCAACTGTGTTTTTTTCAATTTTCACCCCGAGTGGGCTGGGTATGCTCAGACGTGAGTCCCAGGCTCTCCACACCACTGGAGTCAAGCTATCCAGGCTGAATGAAGGCTGATAGCCAGAAACCGGTCCTTGGATGCTTGATTCGGTCTGGGAAAGACATGGCTTGGTAGTTCGGACTGGACTGTTCCCATGAGGCACAGGGTCAGAGCTGATTTGCATATAGCCAGTGTCTAACCCAGGGTGGTGTGGAGTGCAAAAAAACCGATAGATTTAGGCCCAGATCTTTGTACTGGGGTGAATGTATGACATTGTTCTACATTCTGTCCATCAACTGTGTTTTTTTCAATTTTCACCCCGAGTCGGCTGGGTATGCTCAGACGTGAGTCCCAGGCTCTCCACACCACTGGAGTCAAGCTATCCAGGCTGAATGAAGGCTGATAGCCAGAAACCGGTCCTTGGATGCTTGATTCGGTCTGGGAAAGACATGGCTTGGTAGTTCGGACTGGACTGTTCCCATGAGGCACAGGGTCAGAGCTGATTTGCATATAGCCAGTGTCTAACCCAGGGTGGTGTGGAGTGCAAAAAAAACCGATGGATTTAGGCCCAGATCTTTGTACTGGGGTGAATGTATGACATTGTTCTACATTCTGTCCATCAACTGTGTTTTTTTCAATTTTCACCCCGAGTGGGCTGGGTATGCTCAGACGTGAGTCCCAGGCTCTCCACACCACTGGAGTCAAGCTATCCAGGCTGAATGAAGGCTGATAGCCAGAAACCGGTCCTTGGATGCTTGATTCGGTCTGGGAAAGACATGGCTTGGTAGTTCGGACTGGACTGTTCCCATGAGGCACAGGGTCAGAGCTGATTTGCATATAGCCAGTGTCTAACCCAGGGTGGTGTGGAGTGCAAAAAAACCGATGGATTTAGGCCCAGATCTTTGTACTGGGGTGAATGTATGACATTGTTCTACATTCTGTCCATCAACTGTGTTTTTTTCAATTTCACCCCGAGTGGGCTGGGTATGCTCAGACGTGAGTCCCAGGCTCTCCACACCACTCGAGTCAAGCTATCCAGGCTGAATGAAGGCTGATAGCCAGAAACCGGTCCTTGGATGCTTGATTCGGTCTGGGAAAGACATGGCTTGGTAGTTCGGACTGGACTGTTCCCATGAGGCACAGGGTCAGAGCTGATTTGCATATAGCCAGTGTCTAACCCAGGGTGGTGTGGAGTGCAAAAAAACCGATGGATTTAGGCCCAGATCTTTGTACTGGGGTGAATGTATGACATTGTTCTACATTCTGTCCATCAACTGTGTTTTTTTCAATTTTCACCCCGAGTGGGCTGGGTATGCTCAGACGTGAGTCCCAGGCTCTTCACACCACTGGAGTCAAGCTATCCAGGCTGAATGAAGGCTGATAGCTAGAAACCGGTCCTTGGATGCTTGATTCGGTCTGGGAAAGACATGGCTTGGTAGTTCGGACTGGACTGTTCCCATGAGGCACAGGGTCAGAGCTGATTTGCATATAGCCATGTCTAACCCAGGGTGGTGTGGAGTGCAAAAAAACCGATGGATTTAGGCCCAGATCTTTGTACTGGGGTGAATGTATGACATTGTTCTACATTCTGTCCATCAACTGTGTTTTTTTTATTTTTCACCCCGAGTGGGCTGGGTATGCTCAGACGTGAGTCCCAGGCTCTCCACACCACTGGAGTCAAGCTATCCAGGCTGAATGAAGGCTGATAGCCAGAAACCGGTCCTTGGATGCTTGATTCGGTCTGGGAAAGACATGGCTTGGTAGTTCGGACTGGACTGTTCCCATGAGGCACAGGGTCAGAGCTGATTTGCATATAGCCAGTGTCTAACCCAGGGTGGTGTGGAGTGCAAAAAAACCGATGGATTTAGGCCCAGATCTTTGTACTGGGGTGAATGTATGACATTGTTCTACATTCTGTCCATCAACTGTGTTTTTTTCAATTTTCACCCCGAGTCGGCTGGGTATGCTCAGACGTGAGTCCCAGGCTCTCCACACCACTGGAGTCAAGCTATCCAGGCTGAATGAAGGCTGATAGCCAGAAACCGGTCCTTGGATGCTTGATTCGGTCTGGGAAAGACATGGCTTGGTAGTTCGGACTGGACTGTTCCCATGAGGCACAGGGTCAGAGCTGATTTGCATATAGCCAGTGTCTAACCCAGGGTGGTGTGGAGTGCAAAAAAAACGATGGATTTAGGCCCAGATCTTTGTACTGGGGTGAATGTATGACATTGTTCTACATTCTGTCCATCAACTGTGTTTTTTTCAATTTTCACCCCGAGTGGGCTGGGTATGCTCAGACGTGAGTCCCAGGCTCTCCACACCACTGGAGTCAAGCTATCCAGGCTGAATGAAGGCTGATAGCCAGAAACCGGTCCTTGGATGCTTGATTCGGTCTGGGAAAGACATGGCTTGGTAGTTCGGACTGGACTGTTCCCATGAGGCACAGGGTCAGAGCTGATTTGCATATAGCTAGTGTCTAACCCAGGGTGGTGTGGAGTGCAAAAAAACCGATGGATTTAGGCCCAGATCTTTGTACTGGGGTGAATGTATGACACTGTTCTACATTCTGTCCATCAACTGTGTTTTTTTCAATTTTCACCCCGAGTGGGCTGGGTATGCTCAGACGTGAGTCCCAGGCTCTCCACACCACTGGAGTCAAGCTATCCAGGCTGAATGAAGGCTGATAGCCAGAAACCGGTCCTTGGATGCTTGATTCGGTCTGGGAAAGACATGGCTTGGTAGTTCGGACTGGACTGTTCCCATGAGGCACAGGGTCAGAGCTGATTTGCATATAGCCAGTGCCTAACCCAGGGTGGTGTGGAGTGCAAAAAAACCGATGGATTTAGGCCCAGATCTTTGTACTGGGGTGAATGTATGACATTGTTCTACATTCTGTCCATCAACTGTGTTTTTTTCAATTTTCACCCCGAGTGGGCTGGGTATGCTCAGACGTGAGTCCCAGGCTCTCCACACCACTCGAGTCAAGCTATCCAGGCTGAATGAAGGCTGATAGCCAGAAACCGGTCCTTGGATGCTTGATTCGGTCTGGGAAAGACATGGCTTGGTAGTTCGGACTGGACTGTTCCCATGAGGCACAGGGTCAGAGCTGATTTGCATATTGCCAGTGTCTAACCCAGGGTGGTGTGGAGTGCAAAAAAACCGATGGATTTAGGCCCAGATCTTTGTACTGGGGTGAATGTATGACATTGTTCTACATTCTGTCCATCAACTGTGTTTTTTTCAATTTAGAGCTGGTACTGGCACAATAGAGCAGGCTTTTAGACTGCTGTTAATTTATTGGAAAACAGTGGTTATAGGCAAAGGCAGTCTTTATCTCGCGTTTAGCGACTTAAAGACTGCCTTTGACCTTGTACCTAGAGGTCGCCTATGGGGGGTGCTGTCAGACATGGGGATCCCCCCTAATATACTGTCTATCCTAATGAGGCTGCATGAGGGTAGCTTTGCGCAGGTTAGGTGGGGCACCGAGGGGCAGAAAACCAACAGGATACCGGTGGGGAGAGGGTTCTGCCAGGGGTGCGTCCTTGCCCCAACCCTTTTTTCGCTATATGTGAATGGGGTTGTTGAACATCTGCTTGAAAAACCATCAGACGCACCATCCCTGGGGGGGGGAGCGAATCCCTACACTCTTATTCGCCGATGATACGCTCCTACTATCTAAGACCCCGGTGGGCCTTCAAGGCCTTCTAGGCAGCTTTCAGGCTTTTTGCACCAAGCGTGGTCTGGTAATTAACACAGAGAAGACCAAGTACTTGGTGCTAAATCCCCCGAAAAAACTTGGGCGACCCCCTACTTTAAACCAAGTATCCCTTGAGAGGGTCACAGTATTTGATTATTTAGGTATTCGTATCACGGATACCATGCAGTGGGCCCCTCACCGTACCAAAATGTTGCTAAGCCATAAGAGGGTTACGGGGGCGCTCCTTAAAGAGCAGCGCTCCTCTACGACCAGGCCGATTGCTCCTGTTATTGACATCTATAAGGCTAAGGGTGTCAGCGCTGCCTTGTATGGCGCTGAGCTCTGGGGCTTTTCTAATATCGACCTATTAACTAGGTCTGAGAACAAGTTTTTAAGGGGCATTATGTCACTTCCACAGAGCACACCAACGCTACCACTGCTGCTCGAGCTAGGCTGCCAGCCCATTAGCGAGCTGGCAAAATATCGGCCGCTGCTCCTGTGGGCTAGACTGTGGCGAACCCCGGAACTTACCAAGTATGTTAAGGGGCTAGCGGAGGTATTGTCAATGGTAGGATGGCAACAAATAAAATGGCTTAGAGATCTTAAATCTTTATTAGGAGAGTTGGGACTTAGCGAAGCCTGGATTAGCCGGTCTTCTCCCCCGAAAGCCACCCTTAAGATCCTTTACTGGAAATGGGTTGCCACTAGAACCATCACTGATCCATCTCTTGGCAGGCTAATGGAGGAGTTTCTAAAATATAAGGATGCACCATTTCGAGAGCTCTATCTAGATATTGTCTGGAAACCTATGACAGGGCCTTATATTTTAGATTCAGGGTTGGGGCTCTCCCTGTGCGTGCATTAACGGCCCACTGGAAACCCCGTTCCAAACTACACCGTTTTGCCCTTTTTGTACAACTAGCATTGAGACTGTTCCCCATATTCTATTTGTTTGCCCGGCTAATGTACTCCCAAGGCAATGATGGCTCAAACCTATTTGTCGGGATATGGGCACCAGGCATTCAAGTGAAGCATTCCGCATCTTAATATCTGACACCCGAACACTATATGTCTGTGGTCTATCCAAGTTCTTATCGTGGACATGGTCCATTAGAGCAAAAAGGCTTGCGTTAAATGTTTAATTTGCGTGTTTTATACCCTACTTTTTTTTTAAAAGTTTTAAAATGTGTGTTTCCAATTGTAAAAGAGGGTTTCTCTTTGTGTAAATGTTTTTTATACCATTGTGATGCTTTTATGATATGATTTTATCGAAATAAAGCCTTTGAACTTGTATATTTACTATTTTAGCTCAACACCAATTTAGCACCAATAATCCCTACATCGTTTCTCTCTGCACACATTATACCCCTAACTCTAATTAGAAACGATGCATGCAGTGAATAGGAGTTACTAAGTAGGGCAACATATTGCACATCTTCCCGAAAACATGGTATCATATGATAAGCAGTGACTAAGTATGGTTATGTAGTACACAGGATGGAGTTGTGTAACCTGAATAGATATACTTTACATTTCAAATTTAATAGTGGGCCTGTATTTGCATTTCTTTTCTTTTTTTTAATTAATATGGCTTATTTCATGGTGTGTTCACTCTGTCATTATTTAGTCAATTACTATATATGTGGTTTTATGGATAACATAAAAATGCATATGTGTGCGCGTAAATGAACGTTCATAATTCTAACTACATGTTGTGGTGCGGGTTACACTTGTACGTTCGAATTTAATTCGCTGGTTCAGCTGTAAACTGGTTTGAATTAGGCAGTATTAGGGTGTCTGAATGTACACATGAGAGCGAATGTCCCTTTGTTTAGGCTCAGCTCAGCGTGTTCTTGAAAGTGGAGTTAGCATGACCCTCATTATGTAATGTTCATTTCATATTAACCAGGTAGTAACAGAACTTTCATTGGTAATTTTTTTGAAAAGTACCACAGAACATGCTGATGTGGGATTTGAGGGCACAACGAAAGAATAACCTGGAAAATTGTGGAGATTGAAAAAATGAGGTTGACAGAAAGGGAATAGAGGAGAAAGGAAAAAAGATAGGAAGGGGGAGATGGAAGAGGGTGACAGAAGAAAGAAAGAAATATACTTAGAACGGAAAGAGCGATGAGGCAGTGAAAGATGGAAAAAGAATGATGTGATTGGAGAAAGAAATAATAGAAGGCATGCGGAAAAGAGCAGACAAGGAAAAAAAGAATAAGTGGAGGATAGGAGGGTGAAAACAAAGTTGATAAACAAAATTGTAAGACAAAGAAAGCGGGATACAAGAACAAAAACAAATATGGAGGGCATAGACAAACCATAAGAAAGGACGAAAAGGAGAGCGAAAAAAAATCAGAGAAAGAAGTGGAAAGGAAAAGAGAATATAGAACTACAGGTAAGAAAGAGAAAAGTGATGAGAGGAGAAAGTGAGAGGAAGAGGGTCAGAAACATGTAGAAGAGGAAGAGAGGAGAAGGCAGAGGGGAAGGGGAAAACAATAGTATAAACAAAAAGGTAAAGAAAAGGGAGGGGGAAATACAGCAAAGCAGTGATACAGAAGCAATTGTAGCAGAAAAAACTGGATTGACAAGGCAAGTCAAAGTGAAAGAAAGGAGGCAGAAAGAAATTGAAGACAATCAGAGAAGAGAGAGAGAAGCAGGTGGAAAGAGTAGGAGAATTAAGACAAGGGAGAAATGGAAGAAAGAATGTCAGTGAGCTATATATAGGGCTCAGTTGAAAGTTGGTGCATGGGTTATCTCGTCACAAACATGACAGATATTTGGTCCGTCATATTTCAAAGTGCATTATATCCTATAGCACCTATAATACTCCAGAATGGAAATCCGTCATATTTGTGACAGAGTATCCCATCTGCCAAACTCTAAATCAGGTCTGTAGTCCATCCACCTGAGGAAAAAATGATCCACTCTTCACCTGGAGGAATTTCAAGCTACACTTACATCTGAATCCAGAATGGATCAATATTGCGTGTGAAAGGCATGTTTCTTAAATTTCTATCCAGCTTTCACCCACGATGTAGGCCCAATGCACTGTAAAATTAAGCATTTTGCATGAAATACCAGTTTGCATGTGGAAGATTCTCTAACCCCTTCTGTGTGTTCAGATCTTATGTTATGATTATTAGATCAGTATCACTGCTCAATTTTTCTACTCTAATTTGGGGAATTGTAGGGCCATGCAGGTGTAGGATGAGGAGAAACGAGGCCTCTGCCCATCCTACAACCACATAACACTACTTCTTTCCTCAGATCTACCTCTCTCTCATCAGTCTGCACTCATCCCTTCCCCACTCCAACCCGTCTCTTCTCAGGCCTCACCATCTCATCAGCCCTTCCTCTTGCTCTCCCCTCAGACCTTCATTCCCACTAACCCATCTCTCCTCATCTCTTCCCCTACCAATCCTTGTCCTCGCTGCACTTCCTGAAAGAAACTTGCGAGAGAAAGAAAAAAAGAAAGAAAGAATTAATTAATAAAAGGGGAGTTAGTATTGTGATGCAGGGGAGGAGACAGGAAAGACACAAAACAGGGACCAGGAGACATTAAAAGAGGAGACCTGATAGAGAGAATCGGGAAGGAACCTTGTGAATGGATGATTGTCCCAAAAATACTGTTTTTTCACCGGTCAGAAAAATGACACTTTATGAAGAGCCACATTTAAGTGCCTGGCCAACAGAGACAAAAAAGGAGATAATGTAGAGCAGGAGAGGGTAGGAAAACACAAGAGGAAAGGAGCTAGACATGCTTGGTAACCGTGACTACAATCAGGGCTTGCCAGAGAATAGGCGCCTCGATGAGCTGGTCATGAACTACTGGGGTCGCCTTGCACGAGCCACTCAGAAGTAGCAAGTTGTGCCCTTTTTCCACATCCTGAGTCTCTTCCTAATAAACGCATATCAAAGGGTTTCTGGAAGGTCGGCTACTGTCAGATTTGGGAAGCCAAATCTTTAACTGGAGTTTACAGTGGTCGGAGCCGGGAAAGGGTGAAACTAGCACGAGAGAGCGCAAAATACATAACCCCAAATGCATGGATTCTCGGCTGTGGAGTTATCTGCTTGCTGCTCCGAACTCGACCTCTGAAAACCAAATGATACTGGGGTTAGGATTGCATATCCTGTTACAACACAAAAGATCCCAGTAACTCTACAACTTACTCTTTTCCTCGGTCTAATTTTTCTAGCTTATCCAAATGATGTTCAGTTTGGTTACTGATTTGCTGTAGCTTTACTTCTGCCAGGTCTTTTTTATACTACTTTGAGCACTTTCCCAGAAAATCCAGTTTCCCAATCCTGTCACCTCACAAAATGATTTTATAGAAAAACTCTCATAATGGCATGAGTAAAAATATATGTAAAAAAAAAAATCAGAAAAGTTGCAGCTAGAAGCCAAAACTATAGCTACCAAAGCTTTATTTCGATATAAAAATATCATAAAAGCACAACACAAGTAAAATACAGTACATGTTTTTTAAGGACCAATAATAAATAGTTAAAAAACAGGAATAAAAAAGACATTAAACCATTTGACAGCTTTGATCGTGATTTAAAAACCTAGCAGCCTTGTAAAATTCTTATCTTAAACTATAGCACAATGAACACTGGTTTTAAAATCACTAGCTATGAATCATGGGAGGGACATATTCTACATTCAATTTGCTATAGACTATAGTTCGTGCACTTGAGGCATCCTTCCCCCATGACAGCAAGGGCGTTTTCTGCTGTACTAACATCCCATCCTGAAAAAGTGTACAGGTACGATATGTTGGTAAATGCTTTACGAAAGAAACATCTTTTTGCTTAAACTGTACCATTTGTTACCATTTTCCGAAACTACTTTGGGGAAATGGTGCTCGAATATTTTATAAGTATGTGTAAAGTCCTAAAAGCCTACGACTAGGGCAACACGTTTTAGAATGCACCTTTTCCCACAGATAATGCAAACACTAGAAACAGAAAGTTCACATCCTGCCAAGTATAATGGCCCAATGTATTTAAAAATGCAGAATTTGCCATTCAGCTGGTAAATGTCATTAAGGGAGAGGCCAGCACCCCCTGCATGTTATTAAGTCCAAGTATGCAGAAATCATTCACTGGCCCAGTGTTGTAAAACACACAATTCAACCCGAACTGTCTAGATAAATGTACCCCTCTTATTACACATTGGCCCACAATAGTGAAAAGAAGCCGAAACATTTCTGTAGATTTCCCTGCTATTCGATATCTTACCACTCCCCCCCCCCCCCCCCCCCACCCCAAAAAAACAAAAAGATTGTCTAGTTTGCCCCTGGCCTCTACACCACCCCACGGCAGTACAGTAGTAATCCGTTTTTGTGCTGTTGAACAGCACTGGCAACAAGCGTGGTTTCCTTTCTGCCGACAGGATTTAGCATCGACAACAAGCACTGGCAAATCTAAAATGTCTGCTAAGCCTTTCAGGGGCAAGGCCTGTTGTGTTTTTTGCAAATTCTCGTTAGTACTGATTTGTTGAAGACACCCCTCACAGGATTCTGGCAGTCCCGTCCGCGGATTAAACACCACAGGGAGCGTGTGATCTCTCCTTCCGTTCAAGGCTGGTCACAGGATCCGTTGATGATCCGGAACATTCTGCGTGACCAACATTTGACAGGCTGCCCCGCCCTGGCTTCCGGCGAGAGCCCGGGCTAGAGCTCTGCGGGGGGCGGGGGCTTGTCAAAGCCAGTGTGGGGTCCACTCTTGTGCGTGTGCCCGGCTCGTCTTCTACTCTTTGTTTCCCTTCCTGGGACCCGCACTGCTCTGCTGGTACCCCTCCACCCTACCCTGCAGCTTTCCTTCCTATCACACACAGCTGTGCCAGGGGGGCACTGTCCGCAACCCTGCTCTCCGTCACACTCTCTTACTCCAATATTAGGCCACATCATACTCCAGCTCTTATAATGCACCTCAACCCGGACATAAAGTTACTTCCCCAGTATTTGGGGCCCACACACAGCTGACACTATACCTCACAGCTGCCCCGCTGCTTCTTGTCCTGTGAGAAGTTGGCCTGATGTATGATGTTCACTATTCTAGTGAGCACCTTGTATCAGTCCAAACAACCCTTATGGTGGTGGTTGTAAAGTCAACCTTATAGACAAGCTATCCTAGGGGTAGCATGGACCTAAGCAGTCTTAGGCTTAACTCAAGAGGGCATGTGAAGCCAGCTGTTTTACCATATGCAATCCTTTTAATACCAAATGAAAGGACACCACACAAGATATATATTATAAAAATATATGTATTTATTACTAGAATAATCCTCTGTACTCTTTATGAGGACAGAGGCACAAGCGTTTAAACAAAAGCACAGTTAAACATACAAAAGTTGCACAATTATGGATAGGGCCGGTGGCCACTTAAACCATATACTAAAATAGTGGTATAAGTACCACGTCACGAACAATGGTAAGGCCTAGGGCCTTGGGAATCGCTGGGGCTACACTGGACTAACAGCAGTTAGGACGGGAGAGGCCCACGGGATACGGGTGCAGTGCCTAAAGCACACACATGCACCAATGCAAAGTCAATGGTGCGTAAAAGTTGCAAAGTTACTGTTTTAGAAGTCTTCCGACTGGACTAGAACTTAACCACTTTAAACTAGGACACTAGAGGTGTAAACCACTACAGGAGCACCGGAGTACTCTCATTACCTCACCCACAGGAAGCGGGTGCATAGGTGTCAAAGTGTGTAGGGTTTCATCGTGGAGTTCTATGGAGCCTGGAGATGAAGATGCTGCAGGCGGCCAGGAGAGAAGAGTCCGGTTGGATCCAAGGGTGGATCGAAGATGTAGAGTACCTGAAAGCAGAGGGGACAGAGTCTGGGTCACTAGCCAGTGACCAGGATGAAACCAGGAAGGAACCAGGCGATGTCGGGCGCAATCAGGTGGTTGTCGTGAAGCTTGTCTCCGCTGCCACGTGGACTCGGGGGCATCGACGATGACCAGGAGTGGAACACGGACTGTCCCATAAAGGCTTTCGCTGTCGGCGGTGTCGGCTTCCGGATCGGAGTCAACAGGCCTTGGCAAATGCAACCCATGCAGGAGTTGAAGATTGCTTCTCACTCGGACCAGCAAGGTCTGAGAGGCTGCTCCTTTTCAGGGGAGCGAGGGCCAGTCTGGGGCAACCATACCAGCAGTATAAATGGAAAGGTTCGTCGTCGTAGGGGTCACTAGCCAACGGGCAAGTGACCGGACAGACGCGTTGAGCAGAAAAATGGAAAAGGGCCCCACGCAGCATTCGGTGAGTGTAGAGGGGTGATCTTTGGTGCACGAGCTGCTCGGGGGTGGGGCGTCTCAATCCCCAATGTACAGCTTCAAGGGTGCCTCGGGAGCTGCACGGGAAGCACTTCGCAGTCTTTCCAAGATGGCCGGTCCCACGTCTCACGTCGCCTCCACGGGTCTCAGCTTTGCTGTGGCTGTGGATCGGGCTGTTGGATGTCTGGGAATCTGGTTGTTGTTGATCTCTGTTGCTCGAGCTCTGGCAGGAGCTGCAACAAAGCAAACCGTTGGGCGCTTGATGGTGCCTGCTTGCACAGGGTGGTCACTCCTTGACCACAAGGGAGATTCTTCAGTCTTCCACGTCGAGTGGGATGTTGAAGGGTCCAGAGTTTCATTTCAAAGTTTCAGTCAGGATTATCTAAAGTCTATGGACACAGCTCCTACCTTTATTCCAAATCAAGGGGCTGGATTACCTGCTAGGTCCCTCCTATGGGTGGGACCCAGGAAGGGGGTGGTTACACCCCTTTCCCTTTGTCCAGTTTCGCGCCAGAGCTGGGGCTGGAGTGCCCCAGCACCGGTTTGAACTGGGCTATGCATGGGGTGCCTTGTGCGCCCCAGGCAGTGTCTAGTTTCACTCGCCCTACCTGCCTCAATCCACTATCTCCTGTCTGGGGTGGTGTAACACCTCCCTGTGACAGGAAACCTTTTGTCCAGGCCTCCCCTGCCGCAGTTTTGGTCAGCAGCAGGAGGCCAGACTCGTGTCTGTGGCAGCAGCATCCATTTTGTGATGCTGAGGCTCTGGTTAGTTTTAACCGCGTTTACTGTTACTAACATGTCTTATCCCTCTAGAAGGGTGGAATGCTTCCCCCGTCGCCAGAACTGGCGAGGGGGTAGTATTCCAAAGTGTATGACACCTTACACAACATGTTTTGATAAAACCAAACCAAAGTTAGCAATAACCGCGAGGATTATAATGCACTTAAGAGTATATGGTATGGCAATACCCTGGAACAGCTATAAGGACATGGTTCCGAAAGCTGCAGACAGGCTCAGTTCATGCTAGAGCACCATCTCACATAAAACCAAGCACTCTGCCTCCAGGATTGTTAAGGCCTGCCATAGGAGTGACTTATAGGTGTATATGTGTCCAGATATAGGTTTAGACATAGGTATACTATATCTAAGCAAGGGCTGATTACACGACCTTACCCCAGCTGAGGGATCAGCCAGTTGTATCAGTTTGGATGGCCAGCCAGGGGTGGCAAAAGATATGCTGCAGCCCCTGGTAGGCCTTGGATGCACCTATGCCCTGGGTACCTATAGTACACTGTACAGGGGCTGATAAGGTGATCCAATACCCAATTGGTGATGCACCTAAAATACATGTATGTGAATTTAGAGAGAGAACAGCAGGCTGTGGGTCTGATTAGCAGGCCCACAGCCACATTAAGTCAAAAACCAGTGAAGCAAAAAGCAAAAAAATGGGGTGACCATAGGAAAGCAGACCCTACTCTCCTACATAACCCCCCCCCCCCAAACGCAGGGACATTAAACTTAACCTTGACCAGATAAGTCTTCATGTTCTAAGTGGAAATACCTGGAGAGACCATCTGCATTGCCATGGTCAGTCCCTGGTCTGTGCTCCACTGTAAAGTCCATCTCCTGTAGGGAAATGGACCACCGGAGCAGTTTGGGATTTTCACCCTTCATCTGATTTAGCCACAAGAGGGGCTTATGGTCGGTCTGAATCTTGAAGTGAGTGCCAAACAAGTATGGTCTCAACTTCTTCAGGGCCCAAACCACAGCAAAGGCCTCCCTCTCAATGGCTGACCAATGTTTCTCTCTAGGGGTCAGCCTTCTGCTAATAAAAGCAATGGGCTGGTCTTGACCATCTACATTAAGTTGTGAAAGCACAGCTCCCACCCCCAACTCAGAAGCATCTGTTTGGACAATAAACTCTTTGGAGTAGTCAGGACTCTTTAGGATAGGTGCAGAGCACATGGCCTTCTTCAGGCCATCAAATGCCTTTTGACAGCTAACTGTCCACTGAACCTTTTTTGGCATCTTCTTGGATGTCAGATCATTTAATGGTGTCACAATGGACCCATAGTTCTTTACACATTTTCTGTAGTACCCAGACAGGCCCAAGAAAGCTCTGACCTGTGTCTGGGTGGTTAGAGGAGCCCAGTCCTGTATGGCCTAGATCTTGCTCTCCAATGGTTGAACCTGACCCCCACCTACAAGGTGGCCCAGGTACACAACCTTACTCTGCCCTATCTTGCACTTTGTGGCCTTGATAGTCAGGCCTGCCTTTTGCAGGGCCTCTAAAACCTTCTTCAGGTGGATCAGGTGATACTCCCAGGTGGAGCTGAAGACAGCAATATCATCAAGATAAGCTGCACAAAAGTCATCCAACCCAGCAAGGACTTGGTTCACCAACCTTTGGAAAGTGGCAGGTGCATTCTTCAAACCAAAGGGCATTACCACAAACTGATAATGACCTCCAGGGGTTGAGAAAGCTGTTTTGGCCTTGGACTCCTCAGCTAACCTGATTTGCCAATAGCCAGCTGTCAAATCAAATGTGCTCAGAAATTTGGCAGAAGCCAACCTATCAATGAGCTCATCTGCTCTTGGAATGGGGTGAATATCTGTCCTAGTGACAGCATTGAGACCTCTATAGTCCACACAGAACCTCATTTCTATCTTTCCATCTTGGGTATGAGGTTTTGGCACAAGGACTACTGGGCTGGCCCAGGGGCTCTCTAATGGCTCAATTACTCCTAGTTCAAGCATGTTCTGCACCTCAGTCTTTATACAATCCCTGACATGGTCAGGTTGCCTGTAGATTTTATTCTTCAAAGGCAGACTGTCACCAGTGTCCTCCTCATGGGTGCACCAGTTAGTTTGACTGGGTGTTAATGAAAACATATGTCTGTGAGCCTGCAGAACTTGTCTGCATTCCCATTGCTGCTGGTCAGAGAGGCTGCCTGCCAAGGCTACTCCATCCACTGAGCCATCATCAGGGTTTTGGGATAACAAGTCTGGGAGAGGGTCACTCTCTTCCTCCTGTTCCCCATCTGTTGCCATGAGCAAGCCCATGTCTGCCCTGTCCACATATGCCTTCAATCTATTGACATGGAGCACCCTGTGGGGGCTCCTAGGGGTGCCAAGGTCCACCAAGTAGGTGACCTCTCCCTTTTTTTCAAGTATGGTGTGGGGTCCAGACCATTTGTCTTGGAGAGCTGCTGGTACTCAGTCAGCACAGCCTTTTGGTCATGCCAACCTTTCTGTAATTCTTCACTGGCCTCAAGGTTTTTTGTAGCCTTCTCCATGTATTCAGCCATCCTGGAGCGGAGACCAAGTACATAGTCCACTATGTCAAGTTTGGGCTTTTTGAGAGGTAACTCCCATCCTTCCTTCACAAGACATAGGGTTCCCTTACAGGGTGCCCAAACAAAAGTTCAAAAGGGCTGTAGCCAACCCCCTTTTGTGGGACCTCTCTGTAAGCAAACAGAAGGCAGGGTAAAAGGATGTCCCATCTTCGCCTAAGCTTTTCAGGTAACCCTTTTATCATCCCTTCTAGGGTCTTGTTGAACCTTTCAACAAGCCCATTGCACTGTGGATGGTAGGGTGTGGTGAACATATAGTATACACCACACTCTTTCCACATTGCTTTCAAATATCCAGACATGAAGTTGGTACCTCTGTCTGAAAGTACCTCCTTTGGAAAGCCCATTCTGGAGAAAACTCCAAGTAGGGTGCTTGCCACAACAGGAGCTGTTGTGGTCCTCAGGGGAATTGCCTCTGGATACCTGTTGGCATGATCCACTACCACCAGTATAAATCTGTGCCCAGATGCTGTTTGGGGATCCATTGGTCCAACAATGTCTATCCCAACTCTCTCAAAGGGTACCCCCACCACAGGTAGTGGTATAAGGGGGGCCTTTGTGGTTCCACCTGACTTGCCACTGGCTTGGCAGGTGTCACAGGAGCGACAAAACTCCTTGGTATCTTCTGACATGTGAGGCCAGTGAAAGTGAGGGACAAGCCTGTCCCAAGTCTTGTTCTGGCCTAAGTGTCCTGCTAGGGGAATTTCATGGGCCAAGGTTAGAAGGAAGCCCCTAAATTGCAGAGGTATGACCAACCTCCTTGTAGCACCAGGCTTGGGGTCTCTAGCCTCTGAATAAAGGAGCCCATCATCTCAATATACTTTATGGGTACCTTGAGCATTCCCAGCAGCCTCAGCAGCAGCCTGCTGTCTGAGGGGTTCAAGAGAAGGACAAGTTAACTGAGCCTGCCCCATATCTGCCCTTGAGGGTCCCCCTGTCCCCAGAAACTCAACCTGATCAGGTTCAAGCTCTTCCAGGACAGTCTCCTCTTGGATCACAGAATCATCCTCCTGAGAGGGCTGATCCTCAACCTGCGGCAAGGTGGAAGGCACTGCCTTAACCCTCTTGCTCTTTCTCTTGGGTTGTGTCTGGTCCATGGTTTCAAGATCCAGCACAGGTTCAGGTAGGCACTTCTTGGCCTGGGACCTGGTTACAGCAAGGACATGTGCTGAAATACCTAGCATCTCTGCATGAGTCCTATACTCCACTTCTGACCATACTGAGTCCTCTAGATCATTGCCCAAAAGACACTCAACTGGGAGGTCTGCACTCACCACAACTCTTTTGAGGCCAGTTACCCCTCCCCAGGAGAAAGTAACAACTGCCACCCTGTGATGGATAGTGACATTGCTAGCATTGGTCACTAGGTAACTATCACCTGGTATAAGTTGTCCAGGGTCCACAAGTTAGGTGTCACCATAGTGACACTGGCACATGTGTCCCTGTAGGCCTGAGCCACTTTATCATTTATCAAAGGTGTCTGCCTGTACTTGCCCAAAGTATTGGGACTCACAGTAGTGGACATAGCCATGTCCACATCACAGATCAGAACAGCCTGAGTAGGAATCCTGACTAGGCCAGAATCCATCTCAGTACCCATGGTTAACCCCACTATAGCCTTGGGTTGTGCACTACCACTGCTAACTGTACTAGGGGGTGCAGGTACCTTAGGGGCTGCAGTGGTAGGGGCTGTACCTTTCTTAGTGCATTCACTACCCCAGTGTGAAACTGATTTACAGGTATTGCACCAAGGTTTCTTTGGCCCATCATTCTTCTTCTTTTTCTTTCAAGTTTGGGACCCCCCCTCATTAGGAGTATTTTGGGGGCCTGAAGAAGACTTCTGGTCTTTTTGTTTTTGATCTCCACCCTTCTGGTCTGCCTTTTTCTGATCACCTCCATGGTTCTGGGGTTTCTGCTTAACCCTGGTTCTGACCCATTTGTCTGCCTTCTTTCCCAATTCTTGGGGAGAGGTCAGATCTGAGTCAATCAGGTGTTGATGCAACAACTGGTTCAGGCAATTATTAAGGATCTGTTCTCTCATTATTAGATTGTACAATCCTGTATAGTCTGTAACTTTACTTCCCAGTAACCAACCTTCCAGAGCCTTAGTGGCACAATCAACAAAATCAGTCCAGTCCTGAGTCTGAGCTTTTTGGGTATCTCTGAACAACAACCTGTATTGCTCAGTGGTTAGGCCAAACCGATCAATAAGAGCACTCTTCAGGACAGTGTAGTTGTTAGCATCCCCAGGACTAACTGTGAGGAGCTTATCTCTCCCTTTCTCAGAAAAGGAGAGCCACAAGATTGCTGCCCACGGATCTTGGGGGACCTGCTGTATCATGCAGGCCCTCTCCAGAGCAGTCATCCATTTGTGGATGTCATCCCCATCTTTGTAGGGGGCACAATCTTACTCAGGTTTTTATGTTCATAAGACCTGTCTTTATCCTTCTGGATATTGGTGCCACCAGTGGGATCTAATCCACTCAATTTGTGTTCCCTTGCTAAAGCAAGTTTAGCTTGGGCCAGGGCTATCTCTTCTCTCTCTATCTGGAGTTGGACAGCTCTCATCCTGGCCTTATGCCCCTTTCTCTGAGGGGAAGTCATTCCCCTTTGAGAAGCCCTTGAGGCATTAGAAAGGTTAGATTCCCTGGAAAGGGATCTCTCTCTTCTATTGCCAGGGAATAGTCTACTATTAGGTCTGGAAAGGTGGATCACCTCTCCATTCCCATGTAAGCTTAGGTTAGCCTGGCTAAGCCTTCTGACCTGGACCTGGCCATCCCCCTGATCATCTGAATCAAGATCCTCATCTACCTCTTCTACTTCTACTTCTGGGGTGATGGTCTCATCATCTATGGGGGTTACTCCTTCTCCTGTAGCACCTGACGGATCTGTGGAAGCCTTCTCTAGGTCAGCTGTCTCTAGGACATGTATCAGGATTGGAATGGTAGGGTTGTGACCCTTTTTCAGTCCCCTTGAAGTGCACAAGGCACTCAAGTCTCTGAAGCGGAGTTTTTCCATAGCTGGAAGGTGCCTTGGGAAGGTCACCTATCACAGATAGAGAACTGGACTGTTCACCTGTGCCAGACATGACTAGTGAGGTGTGGGTGTATGCACCTACCTACACTATGAGTTTACCTACTAGAACCTTGCTAGTGAGTTGTAGTCAGGGTATGCTAAGCCCTTTGTTCTACAATTACTAAGTTCAGTAGAACTTAAGTATTTTAGCTTTATTTATATGTACCTATGGTACTTAATGTGATCTTTCTAATGATATTGTCAAAGATTACAATTGGTAAAACAACAGCAAGCTCAAATCCCAACCGCTGCACACCAATGTGAGAAGTTGGCCTGATGTATGATGTTCACTATTCTAGTGAGCACCTTGTATCAGTCCAAACAACCCTTATGGCGGTGGTTGTAAAGTCAACCTTATAGACAAGCTATCCTAGGGGTAGCATGGACCTAAGCAGTCTTAGGCTTAACTCAAGAGGGCATGTGAAGCCAGCTGTTTTACCATATGCAATCCTTTTAATACCAAATGAAAGGACACCACACAAGTTATATATTATAAAAATATATGTATTTATTACTAGAATAATCCTCTGTACTCTTTATGAGGACAGAGGCACAAGCGTTTAAACAAAAGCACAGTTAAACATACAAAAGTTGCACAATTATGGATAGGGCCGGTGGCCACTTAAACCATATACTAAAATAGTGGTATAAGTACCACGTCTCGAACAATGGTAAGGCCTAGGGCCTTGGGAATCGCTGGGGCTACACTGGACTAACAGCAGTTAGGACGGGAGAGGCCCACGGAATACGGGTGCAGTGCCTAAAGCACACTCATGCACCAATGCAAAGTTAATGGTGCGTAAAAGTTGCAAAGTTACTGTTTTAGAAGTCTTCAGACTGGACTAGAACTTAACCACTTTAAACTAGGACACTAGAGGTGTAAACCACTACAGGAGCACCGGAGTACTCTCGTTACCTCACCCACAGGAAGCGAGTGCATAGGTGTCAAAGTGTGTCGGGTTTCGTCGTGGAGTTCTATGGAGCCTGGAGATGAAGATGCTGCAGGCGGCCAGGAGAGAAGAGTCCGGTTGGATCCAAGGGTGGTTCGAAGATGTAGAGTACCTGAAAGCAGAGGGGACAGAGTCTGGGTCACTAGCCAGTGACCAGGATGGAACCAGGAAGGAACCAGGCGATGTCGGGCGCAATCAGGTGGTTGTCGTGAAGCTTGTCTCCGCTGCCACGTGGACTGGGGGGCATCGACGATGACCAGGAGTGGAACACGGACTGTCCCCCGAAGTCTCTCACTGTCGGCGGTGTCGGCTTCCGGATCGGAGTCAACAGGCCTTGGCAAATGCAACCCACGCAGGATTTGAAGATTGCTTCTCACTCGGACCAGCAAGGTCTGAGAGGCTGCTCCTTTTCAGGGGAGCGAGGGCCAGTCTGGGGCAACCAGACCAGCAGTGTAAATTCAAAGGTTCGTTGTCGTAGGGGCCACTAGCCAACGGGCAAGTGACTGGACAGACGCGACGAGCAGGAAAATGCAAAAGGGCCCCACGCAGCACTCGGTGAGTGTAGAGGGGTGATCTTCGGTGTAAAAGCTGCTCGGGCTGAGGCTTCTCAATCCCCAATGCACAGCTTCGAGGGTGCCTCGGGAGCTGCACGGGAAGCACTTCGCAGTCTTTCCAAGATGGCCGGTCCCACGTCTCCGTCGCCTCCACGGGTCTCAGCTTTGCTGTGGCTGTGGATCGGGCTGTTGGATGTCTGGGAATCTGGTTCTTGTCTATCTCTGTCGCTCGAGCTCTGGCGGGAGCTGCAACAAAGCAAACCGTTGGGCGCTTGATGGTGCCTGCTTGCACAGGGTGGTCACTCCTTGACCACAAGGGAGATTCCTCAGTCTTCCACGTCGAGTGGGATGTCGAAGGGTCCAGAGTTTTGTTTCAAAGTTTCAGTCAGGATTATCTAAAGTCTATGGACACAGCTCCTACCTTTATTCCAAATCAAGGGGCTGGATTACCTGCTAGGTCCCTCCTATGGGTGGGACCCAGGAAGGGGGTGGTTACACCGCTTTCCCTTTGTCCAGTTTCGCGCCAGAGCTGGGGCTGGAGTGCCCCAGCACCAGTTTGAACTGGGCTATGCATGGGGTGCCTTGTGCGCCCCAGGCAGTGTCTAGTTTCACTCGCCCTACCTGCCTCAATCCACTATCTCCTGTCTGGGGTGGTGTAACACCTCCCTGTGACAGGAAACCTTTTGTCCAGGCCTCCCCTGCCGGAGTTTCGGTCAGCAGTAGGAGGCCAGACTTGTGTCTGTGGCAGCAGCATCCATTTTGTGATGCTGAGGCTCTGGTTAGTTTTAACCGCGTTTACTGTTACTAACATGTCTTATCCCTCTAGAAGGGTGGAATGCTACCCTCGTCGCCAGAACTGGCGAGGGGGTAGTATTCCAAAGTGTTTGACACCTTACATGACATGTTTTGATAAAGCCAAACCAAAGTTAGCAATAACTGCGAGGAATATAATGCACTTAAGAGTATATGGTATGGCAATACCCTGGAACAGCTATAAGGACATGGTTCCGAAAGCTGCAGACAGGCTCAGTTCATGCTAGAGCACCATCTCACATAAAACCAAGCACTCTGCCTCCAGGATTGTTAAGGCCTGCCATAGGAGTGACTTATAGGTGTATATGTGTCCAGATATAGGTTTAGACATAGGTATACTATATCTAAGCAAGGGCTGATTACACGACCTTGCCCCAGCTGAGTGATCAGCCAGTTGTGTCAGTTTGGATGGCCAGCCAGGGGTGGAAAAAGATATGCTGCAGCCCCTGGTAGGCCTTGGGTGCACCTATGCCCTGAGTACCTATGGTACACTGTACAGGGACTCATAAGAGTGACCCAAATCCCAATTGGTGATGTACCTAAAGTACATGGTGTGAAATTTAGAGAGAGAACAGCAGGGCTGTGGGTCTTATTAGCAGGCCTACAGCCACATTAAGTCAAAAACCAATGAAGCAAAAAGCAAAAAAATGGGGTTTAAGTTTAAGTTTAAAAATTTGTATAGCGCACTACTCACCCAGAGGGTCTCAAGGCGCTTGAGGGAGGGGGTACTTTACTTAACGAATATCCAAGTTTTTAGTTGTTTTCTGAAGGAGAGGTGGTTCTGTGTAAGGCGGAGATGGGTGGGGAGAGAATTCCAGGTCTTGGCCGCTAAGTAGGAGAAGGATCTTCCCCCCATGGTGGATCTATGGATGCGTGGAATTGCGACGAGGGCTTGATTGGACGATCTTAGTTGGCGGGTGGGGGTGTAAAAGGACAGGCGCGTGTTGAGGAATTCGGGTCCTAGGTCGTAGAGGGCTTTGTGTGCGTGGGTGAGGAGGCGGAACGTTATTCTCTTGTTGACGGGGAGCCAGTGGAGGTCTTTCAGGTGACCGGAAATGTGATCTTGGCGGGGGATGTCTAGGATGAGTCTGGCCGAGGCGTTTTGGATGCGTTGGAGTTTTTTCTGTAGTTTGGCTGTGGTTCCGGCGTAAAGGGTGTTTCCGTAGTCCAGTCGGCTTGTGACCAGTGCATGGGTGACCGTCTTTCTTGTTTCGGTGGGGATCCAACGGAAGATTTTTTTGAGCATACGTAGGATGTTGAAGCAAGATGATGAGACGGCGTTGACTTGTCTGGTCATCGAGAGGGAGGAGTCCAGGATAAAGCCCAGGTTGCGTGCATGGTCCGTCGGTATGGGTGCGGTTCCCAGGGCCGGTGGCCACCATGAGTCGTCCCAGGCGGAGGGGGATGATCCTAAGATGAGGACTTCCGTTTTGTCCGAGTTCAGTTTTAAACGGCTGTTCTTCATCCATTCGGCTACTTCTTTCATCCCTTCGTGTAGGTTGGTTTTGGCGGTGTTTGGGTCTTTGGTGAGGGAGAGGATCAACTGGGTGTCGTCCGCGTAGGAGATGGAGTTGAGGTTGTGTTGGCGTGCGATGGATGCGAGGGGACTCATGTATACGTTGAAGAGGGTGGGACTCAGTGATGATCCTTGTGGTACGCCGCAGATGACTTTGCTGGCTTCTGATCTAAAAGGGGAGGCGGATTCTCTGCGTTCTTCCGGCGAGGAACGAGATGATCCAGTCCAGTGCTTTTCCTTGTATTCCGACATTGCTGAGGCGTTGTATAAGGGTGCTATGACAGACTGTGTCGAAGGCTGCGGAGAGGTCAAGTAGGATGAGGGCAGCTGTTTCTCCGTTGTCCAGTAGAGTTCGAATGTCGTCTGTTGCTGCGATGAGGGCGGTCTCGGTGCTGTGTTTGGCTCTGAAGCCGGACTGTGAAGGGTCGAGGGCTTTGTTGGATTCGAGGAAGGCGGCGAGCTGATTGTTGACTGCTTTTTTGATTACTTTTGCAGGGAATGGGAGGAGCGAGATGGGGCGGTAGTTCTTAAGTTCAGTAGGGTCTGCTGTGGGTTTCTTCAGGAGGGCGCTGAGTTCGGCATGTTTCCAGCTTTCCGGGAAGGTAGCGGAGTTGAGGGAGCAGTTGATGACGTCTCGGAGATGGGGTGCGATAATGGAGTCAGCTTTGTTGAAAATGTGGTGGGGGCATGGGTCGGTTGGCGATCCTGAGTGGATGGTGTTCATCAGGCGGATGGTGTCTTCAGTGGTGATTGGGTTCCAGGCGCAAAGGTTGTTGGAGGGGGGTTTTAGTTCGGAGGTGGGTGGGATGGACTGGTTTCCAAAGCTGTTATGTATGTCAGTGATTTTGTTGTGGAAGAACGAGGCTAGAGAGTCGCAGAGGTCTTGGGAGGGAGTGATGTCGTTGGTGCCGGCGGTGGGGTTGGTAAACTCTTTGACGATGTTGAATAGTTCCTTGCTGTTGTGGGCGTTGTTGTTGAGTCGATCCTTGAATGTTGATTTCTTGGTGGATCGGATCAGTTGGTGGTGTTTGCGGGTGGCGTTCTTGAGGGTGGCCAGGTTGTCAGTGGTTGGGTTTTTTCGCCAGGCTTTCTCGAGGGTGCGACAGATCTTCTTGGATTTCTTACGGTCATCATTGAACCAGGGGGCTTTTTTGCCACCTTCCTTGGTTTGATTGTTTTTCAAGGGTGCTAATTCGTCAGCACTGTGGGTGATCCATTGTGTGAGGTTGGTGGCTGCTTGGTTTGGGTCCGATGAATTGGCAGGAGGGTTTTGGTGGAGCGATGTGAAGAGCTGGTCGGTGGTGATTTTGTTCCAGTTTCTGCGGGGAATTGGTTGTGGGTGGTTGTGGGTCGTAGTCTTTTTGTAGTTGAAGTGAACGCAGCTGTGGTCCGTCCAATGGAGAGCTGTGGTGTGATTGAAGGAGATGTGCTTGCTGGAGGTGAAGATTGGGTCGAGCGTGTGCCCGGCATAGTGGGTGGGGGTGTCAACAAGTTGTTTGAGTCCGAGATTGGCGAGGTTGTCCAGAAGGGTGGTGGTGTTGCTGTCGTTGTTCTTTTCCAGGTAGAAGTTGAGGTCTCCCAGTAGAATGTAGTCCTCGGAGGGGAGGGCGTGTGGGCTGATGAAGTCAGTGATGTCTTCGCTGAATTGTGTACGGGGTCCTGGTGGCCTGTAGAGGAGGGTGCCTCTAAGTGTGGACTTGGGGTCGGGTGTGGATCTGGAAGTGAAGGTGTTCGGCGGCTGCGAGGTTATCGTCGGAACTGTTCGTGATATGGATGGTGTTCTTGTGGACGATGGCGATGCCTCCTCCTGTTTGGTTGATGCGGTCTTTTCGGATGATCATGTAGCCGTCCGGGATGGCTATGGCGATGTCGGGCGCTGATGAGGCGTTCATCCAGGTTTCTGTAAGAAAGGCGACGTCCGGCGATATGGTGTCGAGTAGGTTCCAAAGTTCAATGGCGTGTCTGTGGACCGAGCGGGTGTTGAGCAGGATGCACTTCAGGTGGTTGTTGTCGGAGCTCTGTTTGGAGTTTGTGGATTTGGTGTGGGTCCTGATGCAGTTGAACTTGCAGGAGTGGCAGGTGAAGGGTCCATGGGTGTGTCCTGGGGCGGCTTGGTAGCAGTTTGGGAGTCGGCCGGGGTTAAGTGCTGAGAGGGTTGCGGCTTCGTACGTTATGCGGGTGGAGTGGAGTTTGCGGGGAACAGGGGGTCTGGCGCTGGGCGCGGTCCAGGCGCGGACGGGCGTAGACGGGCTTACCTTTGGTGCGCCTTCAGCGCGCATGGGGCGCGTCCGCTGCGCGTGGACGCTGCGCGTCTGTTGCTCTGACATATGTAGATGGTGGAGGGGGGCGGAGCGAGGGAGGAGCAGCTGGGAGGCGGGAGCGGGGTGGAGGGACGGGCTGGGAGGCAAACAAACAACAAAATGGCAGCAGAGACGAAAGCGAAACAAGGCGAGATTGGGGCACAGTCTGGGTAGTCGCAATGATATGGGCAGAGGCACCGGCACAATCTGGCAAAAATTATTAAACAAGCAGTGCAATCTAGCGCTACGATATAAATCTGGCACAAGTCAATAAGCAGTCAATGCGATATAGCGCTACGATATAAATCTGGCACAAGTCAATATGCAGTCAATGCGGTATAGCGCTACGAAATAAATCTGGCACAAGTCAATATGCAGGCAATGTGAGCAATGCACAGAATGCTTAGATTTAGCAGTGAGCAGTCAAGCGCTACGATACCGGGGAGCGTGGGGAGCGACTGCTTCTGCACGAGTCAGGACGGTCACAGCGTTAAGGTAGGCAGGACGTTCCTTGACTCTCTGTGGGAGGGAGGAGGAGCTGGGAGGCGGGAGCGGTGTGGAGGGACGGCCTGGGAGGCAAACAAACAACAAAATGGCAGCAGAGACGAAAGCGAAACAAGGCGAGATTGGGGCACAGTCTGGGAAGTCGCAATGATATGGGAAGAGGCACCGGCATAATCTGGCAAAAAATTATTAAACAAGCAGTGCAATCTAGCGCTACGATATAAATCTGGCACAAGTCAATAAGCAGTCAATGCGATATAGCGCTACGATATAAATCTGGCACAAGTCAATATGCAGTCAATGCGGTATAGCGCTACGAAATAAATCTGGCACAAGTCAATATGCAGGCAATGTGAGCAATGCACAGAATGCTTAGATTTAGCAGTGAGCAGTCAAGCGCTACGATACCGGGGAGCTTAGGGAGCGACCGCTTCTGCACGAGTCAGGACGGTCACAGCGTTAAGGTAGGCAGGACGTTCCTTGACTCTCTGTGGGAGGGAGGAGCAGCTGGGAGGCGGGAGCGGGGTGGAGGGACGGGCTGGGAGGCAAACAAACAACAAAATGGCAGTAGAGACGAAAGCGAAACAAGGCGAGATTGGGGCACAGTCTGGGAAGTCGCAATGATATGGGCAGAGGCACCGGCACAATCTGGCAAAAATTATTAAACAAGCAGTGCAATCTAGCGCTACGATATAAATCTGGCACAAGTCAATAAGCAGTCAATGCGATATAGCGCTACGATATAAATCTGGCACAAGTCAATATGCAGTCAATGCGGTATAGCGCTACGAAATAAATCTGGCACAAGTCAATATGCAGGCAATGTGAGCATTGCACAGAATGCTTAGATTTAGCAGTGAGCAGTCAAGCGCTACGATACCGGGGAGCGTGGGGAGCGACCGCTTCTGCACGAGTCAGGACGGTCACAGCGTTAAGGTAGGCAGGACGTTCCTTGACTCTCTGTGGGAGGGAGGAGCAGCTGGGAGGCGGGAGCGGGGTGGAGGGACGAGCTGGGAGGCAAACAAACAACAAAATGGCAGCAGAGACGAAAGCGAAACAAGGCGAGATTGGGGCACAGTCTGGGAAGTCGCAATGATATGGGCAGAGGCACCGGCACAATCTGGCAAAAATTATTAAACAAGCAGTGCAATCTAGCGCTACAATATAAATCTGGCACAAGTCAATAAGCAGTCAATGCGATATAGCGCTACGATATAAATCTGACACAAGTCAATATGCAGTCAATGCGGTATAGCGCTACGAAATAAATCTGGCACAAGTCAATATGCAGGCAATGTGAGCAATGCACAGAATGCTTAGATTTAGCAGTGAGCAGTCAAGCGCTACGATACCGGGGAGCGTGGGGAGCGACCGCTTCTGCACGAGTCAGGACGGTCACAGCGTTAAGGTAGGCAGGACGTTCCTTGACTCTCTGTGGGAGGGAGGAGCAGCTGGGAGGCGGGAGCGGGGTGGAGGGACGGGCTGGGAGGCAAACAAACAACAAAATGGCAGCAGAGACGAAAGCGAAACAAGGCGAGATTGGGGCACAGTCTGGGAAGTCGCAATAATATGGGCAGAGGCACCGGCACAATCTGGCAAAAATTATTAAACAAGCAGTGCAATCTAGCGCTACGATATAAATCTGGCACAAGTCAATAAGCAGTCAATGCGACTTAGCGCTACGATATAAATCTGGCACAAGTCAATATGCAGTCAATGCGGTATAGCGCTACGAAATAAATCTGGCACAAGTCAATATGCAGGCAATGTGAGCAATGCACAGAATGCTTAAGCAGTGAGCGGTCAAGCGCTACGATACCGGGGAGCGTGGGGAGCGACCGCTACTGCACGAGTCAGGACGGTCGCAGCGTTAAGGTAGGCAGGATGTTCCTTGACTCTCTGTGGGAGGGAGGAGCAGCTGGGAGGCGGGAGCGGGGTGGAGGGACGGGCTGGGAGGCAAACAAACAACAAAATGGCAGCAGAGACGAAAGCGAAACAAGGCGAGATTGGGGCACAGTCTGGGAAGTCGCAATGATATGGGCAGAGGCACCGGCACAATCTGGCAAAAATTATTAAACAAGCAGTGCAATCTAGCGCTACGATATAAATCTGGCACAAGTCAATAAGCAGTCAATGCGTTATAGCGCTATGATAACTCTGGCACAAGTCAATATGCAGTCAATGCGGTATAGCGCTACGAAATAAATCTGGCACAAGTCAATATGCAGAAAATGTGAGCAATGCACAGAATGCTTAGATTTAGCAGTGAGCAGTCAAGCGCTACGATACCGGGGAGCGTGGGGAGCGACCGCTTCTGCACGAGTCAGGACGGTCACAGCGTTAAGGTAGGCAGGACGTTCCTTGACTCTCTGTGGGAGGGAGGAGCAGCTGGGAGGCGGGAGCGGGGTTGAGGGACGGGCTGGGAGGCAAACAAACAACAAAATGGCAGCAGAGACGAAAGCGAAACAAGGCGAGATTGGGGCACAGTCTGGGAAGTCGCAATGATATGGGCAGAGGCACCGGCACAATCTGGCAAAAATTATTAAACAAGCAGTGCAATCTAGCGCTACGATATAAATCTGGCACAAGTCAATAAGCAGTCAATGCGATATAGCGCTACGATATAAATCTGGCACAAGTCAATATGCAGTCAATGCGGTATAGCGCTACGAAATAAATCTGGCACAAGTCAATATGCAGAAAATGTGAGCAATGCACAGAATGCTTAGATTTAGCAGTGAGCAGTCAAGCGCTACGATACCGGGGAGCGTGGGGAGCGACCGCTTCTGCACGAGTCAGGACGGTCACAGCGTTAAGGTAGGCAGGACGTTCCTTGACTCTCTGTGGGAGGGAGGAGCAGCTGGGAGGCGGGAGCGGGGTGGAGGGACGGGCTGGGAGGCAAACAAACAACAAAATGGCAGCAGAGACGAAAGCGAAACAAGGCGAGATTGGGGCACAGTCTGGGAAGTCGCAATGATATGGGCAGAGGCACCGGCACAATCTGGCAAAAATTATTAAACAAGCAGTGCAATCTAGCGCTACGATATAAATCTGGCACAAGTCAATAAGCAGTCAATGCGTTATAGCGCTATGATAACTCTGGCACAAGTCAATATGCAGTCAATGCGGTATAGCGCTACGAAATAAATCTGGCACAAGTCAATATGCAGAAAATGTGAGCAATGCACAGAATGCTTAGATTTAGCAGTGAGCAGTCAAGCGCTACAATACCGGGGAGCGTGGGGAGCGACCGCTTCTGCACGAGTCAGGACGGTCACAGCGTTAAGGTAGGCAGGACGTTCCTTGACTCTCTGTGGGAGGGAGGAGCAGCTGGGAGGCGGGAGCGGGGTTGAGGGACGGGCTGGGAGGCAAACAAACAACAAAATGGCAGCAGAGACGAAAGCGAAACAAGGCGAGATTGGGGCACAGTCTGGGAAGTCGCAATGATATGGGCAGAGGCACCGGCACAATCTGGCAAAAATTCTTAAACAAGCAGTGCAATCTAGCGCTACGATATAAATCTGGCACAAGTCAATAAGCAGTCAATGCGATATAGCGCTACGATATAAATCTGGCACAAGTCAATATGCAGTCAATGCGGTATAGCGCTACGAAATAAATCTGGCACAAGTCAATATGCAGAAAATGTGAGCAATGCACAGAATGCTTAGATTTAGCAGTGAGCAGTCAAGCGCTACGATACCGGGGAGCGTGGGGAGCGACCGCTTCTGCACGAGTCAGGACGGTCACAGCGTTAAGGTAGGCAGGACGTTCCTTGACTCTCTGTGGGAGGGAGGAGGAGGCGGGAGCGGGGTGGAGGGACGGGCTGGGAGGCAAACAAACAACAAAATGGCAGCAGAGACGAAAGCGAAACAAGGCGAGATTGGGGCACAATCTGGGAAGTCGCAATGATATGGGCAGAGGCACCGGCACAATCTGGCAAAAATTATTAAACAAGCAGTGCAATCTAGCGCTACGATATAAATCTGGCACAAGTCAATAAGCAGTCAATGCGATATAGCGCTACGATATAAATCTGGCACAAGTCAATATGCAGTCAATGCGGTATAGCGCTACGAAATAAATCTGGCACAAGTCAATATGCAGGCAATGTGAGCAATGCACAGAATGCTTAGATTTAGCAGTGAGCAGTCAAGCGCTACGATACCGGGGAGCGTGGGGAGCGACCGCTTCTGCACGCGTCAGGACGGTCAACTATGGTCACGGGGTGACCATAGGAAAGCAGACCCTACTCTCCTACATGTCCTATTCCAGCAGCGGGGCCCAGGTACAACTCATTCAACGACACTCGACCCTGCTCCACAGCCTGCCTTCATCTCACAGTTTGGCTAGTGATTACTATCCGTCCATGTGACGGAGCGCACACCTGGAAGAAGTCGGCACAGGGTTAACGAACCGCGCAGTGTGTGCGCCATTCATGGCAACAATGTCAAATAAAGTTCACGAAGCACGCAGTGAATAGATTACAATTCTCCAGCAGACTGCAATGGCGTGTTCTTTTCCTATGCTGCGAGTTCAAACGTTCTGTTCGTTGCACAGGGTGCGAAGTGAAGCTCGTTATGTATGCAGCTGGTAGGGGTGAGTGAGATGTCTGGCAGGAAATATGCAAATGAGCAGAGGAAGTGAGAATCATTTCCAGCGCGGGTACCATCAGCAGCAGTGCCGGGGGTTGCTTAAGTCTGGGTAATGTGCAATGCTACTCGCCTCAGTGTCTGGGGCTTTTCGTGACTGGTGCAGGGATATAGAGCCTTCCATCTCTATGGTTAGGGGCGTATAGGAGTGCTGCAGGCCTACAGAGCTTTCCAATTCTATGGTTAGGGTCTTATAGGAGTGGTGGAGGGCTGCAGAGCCTTCCATCTCTATGGTTAGAGGCTTATAGGAGTGGCGCAGGCCTGCAGAGCTTTCCAACTCTATGATTAGGGTCTTATAGGAGTGGTGCAGGGCTACAGAGCCTTGCTTCCAACTCTATAGTTCGGGGCTTATGGGAGTGGTGCCGGGCTACAGAGACTTCCAACTCTATAGTTTGGGTCTTATGGGAGTAGTGCCGGGCTACAGAGCCTTCTAACTCTATAGTTCGGGTCTTATGGGAGTTGTGCAGGGCTACAGAGCCTTGCTTCCAACTCTATAGTTCGGGGCTTATGGGAGTGGTGCCGGGCTACAGAGCCTTCTAACTCTATAGTTCGGGTCTTATGGGAGTTGTGCAGGGCTACAGAGCCTTGCTTCCAACTCTATAGTTCGGGGCTTATGGGAGTGGTGCATGGCTACAGAGCCTTGCTTCCAACTCTATGGTTCCGGGCTTATGGAAGTGGCGCAGGGCTACAGAGCCTAGCTTCCAACTCTATAGTTTGGGGCTTATGGGAGTGGTGCAGGGCTACAGAGCCTAGTTTCCAACTCTATAGTTCGGGGCTTATGGGAGTGGTGCAGGGCTACAGAGCCTTGCTTCCAACTCTATGGTTCTGAGCTTATGGAAGTGGCGCAGGGCTACAGAGCCTTGCTTCCAACTCTATAGTTCGGGGCTTATGGGAGTGGTGCCGGGCTACAGAGACTTCCAACTCTATAGTTTGGGGCTTATGGGAGTGGTGCAGGGCTACACCAGTGCCCTCCAACTTTATGGTTCGGGGCTTATGGGAGTGCTGCGGAGCCTGTCACCTCAAGGACCGGGTGACCTCATGGGAGGTGCAAAGCAACAAACCCTTCCGCCTCTAGGGTTAAGTGAACGGGCCTGGTACAGGGTTCCAAAGCCTGTCAAGTCAAGGGCTGGGTGACCTTGTGGGGCTAGTATACAGCCTTCCTCCTTTATGGCTGGTGGTCTTCTTGCGGTCGGAGCAGGGCTATACAGCTTTGCTCCTGAAGGGCTGAATGACCTGGGGGGCTGGTGCAGAGTGAAAGATCCTTCCACCTCTCTGCCTGGCGTCTTCATGAGACTGGAGCAGGGACACAGAGTCATCCACCTCTAT
Organism: Lissotriton helveticus; assembly: GCF_964261635.1. NCBI lineage: Eukaryota > Metazoa > Chordata > Amphibia > Caudata > Salamandridae > Lissotriton > Lissotriton helveticus. Next base: position 1,410,354,961 of record NC_136057.1, on the reverse strand, counting down.
GGCTGAGGAACATTATTGGACCAGTGCAGGGACACAACTACACAGCCTTCCATCTCTACGGCTGGGGAACTCATGAGCGAGCCTGGAGCTGGCTATAGGGCCTGCCTGCTGTGGAACTGGAGAGGTTCAGGGTTTCGACACGGTGATAGATAAACTCTCACCTCTTGGGTCAGGCATGCTAAATCGATTTGCAAAGGGATACAGTTGCTGTAATCTGCAGAACACATCAGGCTCAGGGGGGCTGACACTGGGCAACCTAGCCTGTTACCTCTTTGGCTGTAAGTCCTCAGGGTATGAGGGCAGGGCCAGAGAACATGTCACCTCAGGGACTGGAAGGTCTCAGGGGACTGGCATTCAGGTAAAGAGTGCCAGTCATGTCTAGATGTGTAGGGCACATATCGCATGAGTCGGCAAACCACCTGTACAACAAACAGGGTTTCCTTAGCGGGTCGGGACAGGGAAACAATGCCTGTCACCGCCAAAGGTGAATCCACTCAGATTGGGCCAAGAGATGATGTGTCCAGACGTCGGTTCCGTGCTCGCTGTGCCGTAGGACACAGGTTATATTAAAGCAACAATGGTTCAGGAAAATAACTTTTTTTTAAAACAAACCTTCTTACAACACAAATAACAATGAGATTAGGACTGTGAAATACGGTACCCACAAAAATTATACGAAAAAAACATATATAATTGAATTATATTCCAACTTATTAAACATATAAAATATTCAACTTGTGCTCAGTTATACAAACCGTACATAATTTAAAACACATAACAGTGTAAACAAAAACAATGACAGAAGGACAATTTACACGAAAAGTCTGTCAAATGACAGTACACAACACAATATATGCTTCCTCCTAGTTTGCCAAAGTGAGGCGTTGATGGCGTTTCGACCTCCGTAAATTCATTAGGTCATCATCAGGACATGAAATCTTAGGGGCAACCATCTAAATTACTTTATAAACATTTGAACTCCATCCACTTTATATCTCATATATGAACCTCATTTAACCATATTTCAAACAAAACTAAATTTTATTCGCCAGGCTTTCTCGAGGGTGCGACAGATCTTCTTGGATTTCTTACGGTCATCATTGAACCAGGGGGCTTTTTTGCCACCTTCCTTGGTTTGATTGTTTTTCAAGGGTGCTAATTCGTCAGCACTGTGGGTGATCCATTGTGTGAGGTTGGTGGCTGCTTGGTTTGGGTCCGATGAATTGGCAGGAGGGTTTTGGTGGAGCGATGTGAAGAGCTGGTCGGTGGTGATTTTGTTCCAGTTTCTGCGGGGAATTGGTTGTGGGTGGTTGTGGGTCGTAGTCTTTTTGTAGTTGAAGTGAACGCAGCTGTAGTCCGTCCAATGGAGAGCTGTGGTGTGATTGAAGGAGATGTGCTTGCTGGAGGTGAAGATTGGGTCGAGCGTGTGCCCGGCATAGTGGGTGGGGGTGTCAACAAGTTGTTTGAGTCCGAGATTGGCGAGGTTGTCCAGAAGGGTGGTGGTGTTGCTGTCGTTGTTCTTTTCCAGGTAGAAGTTGAGGTCTCCCAGTAGAATGTAGTCCTCGGAGGGGAGGGCGTGTGGGCTGATGAAGTCAGTGATGTCTTCGCTGAATTGTGTACGGGGTCCTGGTGGCCTGTAGAGGAGGGTGCCTCTAAGTGTGGACTTGGGGTCGGGTGTGGATCTGGAAGTGAAGGTGTTCGGCGGCTGCGAGGTTATCGTCGGAACTGGTCGTGATATGGATGGTGTTCTTGTGGACGATGGCGATGCCTCCTCCTGTTTGGTTGATGCGGTCTTTTCGGATGATCTTGTAGCCGTCCGGGATGGCTATGGCGATGTCGGGCGCTGATGAGGCGTTCATCCAGGTTTCTGTAAGAAAGGCGACGTCCGGCGATATGGTGTCGAGTAGGTTCCAAAGTTCAATAGCGTGTCTGTGGACCGAGCGGGTGTTGAGCAGGATGCACTTCAGGTGGTTGTTGTCGGAGCTCTGTTTGGAGTTTGTGGATTTGGTGTGGGTCCTGATGCAGTTGAACTTGCAGGAGTGGCAGGTGAAGGGTCCATGGGTCTGTCCTGGGGCGGCTTGGTAGCAGTTTGGGAGTCGGCCGGGGTTAAGTGCTGAGAGGGTTGCGGCTTCGTACGTTATGCGGGTGGAGTGGAGTTTGCGGGGAACAGGGGGTCTGGCGCTGGGCGCGGTCCAGGCGCGGACGGGCGTAGACGGGCTTACCTTTGGTGCGCCTTCAGCGCGCATGGGGCGCGTCCGCTGCGCGTGGAAGCTGCGCGTCTGTTGCTCTGACATATGTAGATGGTGGAGGGGGGCGGAGCGAGGGAGGAGCAGCTGGGAGGCGGGAGCGGGGTGGAGGGACGGGCTGGGAGGCAAACAAACAACAAAATGGCAGCAGAGACGAAAGCGAAACAAGGCGAGATTGGGGCACAGTCTGGGTAGTCGCAATGATATGGGCAGAGGCACCGGCACAATCTGGCAAAAATTATTAAACAAGCAGTGCAATCTAGCGCTACGATATAAATCTGGCACAAGTCAATAAGCAGTCAATGCGATATAGCGCTACGATATAAATCTGGCACAAGTCAATATGCAGTCAATGCGGTATAGCGCTACAAAATAAATCTGGCACAAGTCAATATGCAGGCAATGTGAGCAATGCACAGAATGCTTAGATTTAGCAGTGAGCAGTCAAGCGCTACGATACCGGGGAGCGTGGGGAGCGACCGCTTCTGCACGAGTCAGGACGGTCACAGCGTTAAGGTAGGCAGGACGTTCCTTGACTCTCTGTGGGAGGGAGGAGGAGCTGGGAGGCGGGAGCGGGGCGGAGGGACGGCCTGGGAGGCAAACAAACAACAAAATGGCAGCAGAGACGAAAGCGAAACAAGGCGAGATTGGGGCACAGTCTGGGAAGTCGCAATGATATGGGAAGAGGCACCGGCATAATCTGGCAAAAAATTATTAAACAAGCAGTGCAATCTAGCGCTACGATATAAATCTGGCACAAGTCAATAAGCAGTCAATGCGATATAGCGCTACGATATAAATCTGGCACAAGTCAATATGCAGTCAATGCGGTATAGCGCTACGAAATAAATCTGGCACAAGTCAATATGCAGGCAATGTGAGCAATGCACAGAATGCTTAGATTTAGCAGTGAGCAGTCAAGCGCTACGATACCGGGGAGCTTAGGGAGCGACCGCTTCTGCACGAGTCAGGACGGTCACAGCGTTAAGGTAGGCAGGACGTTCCTTGACTCTCTGTGGGAGGGAGGAGCAGCTGGGAGGCGGGAGCCGGGTGGAGGGACGGGCTGGGGGGCAAACAAACAACAAAATGGCAGTAGAGACGAAAGCGAAACAAGGCGAGATTGGGGCACAGTCTGGGAAGTCGCAATGATATGGGCAGAGGCACCGGCACAATCTGGCAAAAATTATTAAACAAGCAGTGCAATCTAGCGCTACGATATAAATCTGGCACAAGTCAATAAGCAGTCAATGCGATATAGCGCTACGATATAAATCTGGCACAAGTCAATATGCAGTCAATGCGGTATAGCGCTACGAAATAAATCTGGCACAAGTCAATATGCAGGCAATGTGAGCAATGCACAGAATGCTTAGATATAGCAGTGAGCAGTCAAGCGCTACGATACCGGGGAGCGTGGGGAGCGACCGCTTCTGCAAGAGTCAGGACGGTCACAGCGTTAAGGTAGGCAGGACGTTCCTTGACTCTCTGTGGGAGGGAGGAGCAGCTGGGAGGCGGGAGCGGGGTGGAGGGACGAGCTGGGAGGCAAACAAACAACAAAATGGCAGCAGAGACGAAAGCGAAACAAGGCGAGATTGGGGCACAGTCTGGGAAGTCGCAATGATATGGGCAGAGGCACCGGCACAATCTGGCAAAAATTATTAAACAAGCAGTGCAATCTAGCGCTACAATATAAATCTGGCACAAGTCAATAAGCAGTCAATGCGATATAGCGCTACGATATAAATCTGACACAAGTCAATATGCAGTCAATGCGGTATAGCGCTACGAAATAAATCTGGCACAAGTCAATATGCAGGCAATGTGAGCAATGCACAGAATGCTTAGATTTAGCAGTGAGCAGTCAAGCGCTACGATACCGGGGAGCGTGGGGAGCGACCGCTTCTGCACGAGTCAGGACGGTCACAGCGTTAAGGTAGGCAGGACGTTCCTTGACTCTCTGTGGGAGGGAGGAGCAGCTGGGAGGCGGGAGCGGGGTGGAGGGACGGGCTGGGAGGCAAACAAACAACAAAATGGCAGCAGAGACGAAAGCGAAACAAGGCGAGATTGGGGCACAGTCTGGGAAGTCGCAATGATATGGGCAGAGGCACCGGCACAATCTGGCAAAAATTATTAAACAAGCAGTGCAATCTAGCGCTACGATATAAATCTGGCACAAGTCAATAAGCAGTCAATGCGACATAGCGCTACGATATAAATCTGGCACAAGTCAATATGCAGTCAATGCGGTATAGCGCTACGAAATAAATCTGGCACAAGTCAATATGCAGGCAATGTGAGCAATGCACATTATGCTTAGATTTAGCAGTGAGCAGTCAAGCGCTACGATACCGGGGAGCGTGGGGAGCGACCGCTTCTGCACGAGTCAGGACGGTCACAGCGTTAAGGTAGGCAGGACGTTCCTTGACTCTCTGTGGGAGGGAGGAGCAGCTGGGAGGCGGGAGCGGGGTGGAGGGACGGGCTGGGAGGCAAACAAACAACAAAATGGCAGCAGAGACAAAAGCGAAACAAGGCGAGATTGGGGCACAGTCTGGGAAGTCGCAATGATATGGGCAGAGGCACCGGCACAATCTGGCAAAAATTATTAAACAAGCAGTGCAATCTAGCGCTACGATATAAATCTGGCACAAGTCAATAAGCAGTCAATGCGTTATAGCGCTACGATATAAATCTGGCACAAGTCAATATGCAGTCAATGCGGTATAGCGCTACGAAATAAATCTGGCACAAGTCAATATGCAGAAAATGTGAGCAATGCACAGAATGCTTAGATTTAGCAGTGAGCAGTCAAGCGCTACGATACCGGGGAGCGTGGGGAGCGACCGCTTCTGCACGAGTCAGGACGGTCACAGCGTTAAGGTAGGCAGGACGTTCCTTGACTCTCTGTGGGAGGGAGGAGCAGCTGGGAGGCGGGAGCGGGGTGGAGGGATGGGCTGGGAGGCAAACAAACAACAAAATGGCAGCAGAGACGAAAGCGAAACAAGGCGAGATTGGGGCACAGTCTGGGAAGTCGCAATGATATGGGCAGAGGCACCGGCACAATCTGGCAAAAATTATTAAACAAGCAGTGCAATCTAGCGCTACGATATAAATCTGGCACAAGTCAATAAGCAGTCAATGCGATATAGCGCTACGATATAAATCTGGCACAAGTCAATATGCAGTCAATGCGGTATAGCGCTACGAAATAAATCTGGCACAAGTCAATATGCAGGCAATGTGAGCAATGCACAGAATGCTTAGATTTAGCAGTGAGCAGTCAAGCGCTACGATACCGGGGAGCGTGGGGAGCGACCGCTTCTGCACGAGTCAGGACGGTCAACTATGGTCACGGGGTGACCATAGGAAAGCAGACCCTACTCTCCTACATGTCCTATTCCAGCAGCGGGGCCCAGGTACAACTCATTCAACGACACTCGACCCTGCTCCACAGCCTGCCTTCATCTCACAGTTTGGCTAGTGATTACTATCCGTCCATGTGACGGAGCGCACACCTGGAAGAAGTCGGCACAGGGTTAACGAACCGCGCAGTGTGTGCGCCATTCATGGCAACAATGTCAAATAAAGTTCACGAAGCACGCAGTGAATAGATTACAATTCTCCAGCAGACTGCAATGGCGTGTTCTTTTCCTATGCTGCGAGTTCAAACGTTCTGTTCGTTGCACAGGGTGCGAAGTGAAGCTCGTTATGTATGCAGCTGGTAGGGGTGAGTGAGATGTCTGGCAGGAAATATGCAAATGAGCAGAGGAAGTGAGAATCATTTCCAGCGCGGGTACCATCAGCAGCAGTGCCGGGGGTTGCTTAAGTCTGGGTAATGTGCAGAGCTACTCGCCTCAGTGGGGCTTTTCGTGACTGGTGCAGGGATATAGAGCCTTCCATCTCTATGGTTAGGGGCGTATAGGAGTGATGCAGGCCTACAGAGCTTTCCAATTCTATGGTTAGGGTCTTATAGGAGTAGTGCAGGGCTGCAGAGCCTTCCATCTCTGGTTAGGGGCTTATAGGAGTGGCGCAGGCCTGCAGAGCTTTCCAACTCTATGATTAGGGTCTTATAGGAGTGGTGCAGGCCTGCAGAGCTTTCCAACTCTATGATTAGGGTCTTATAGGAGTGGTGGAGGGCTGCAGAGCCTTCCATCTCTATGGTTAGAGGCTTATAGGAGTGGCGCAGGCCTGCAGAGCTTTCCAACTCTATGATTAGGGTCTTATAGGAGTGGTGCAGGGCTACAGAGCCTTGCTTCCAACTCTATAGTTCGGGGCTTATGGGAGTGGTGCCGGGCTACAGAGCCTTCCAACTCTATAGTTCGGGTCTTATGGGAGTGGTGCCGGGCTACAGAGCCTTGCTTCCAACTCTATAGTTCGGGGCTTATGGGAGTGGTGCAGGGCTACAGAGCCTTGCTTCCAACTCTATAGTTCGGGGCTTATGGGAGTGGTGCCGGGCTACAGAGCCTTCCAACTCTATAGTTCGGGTCTTATGGGAGTGGTGCCGGGCTACAGAGCCTTGCTTCCAACTCTATAGTTCGGGGCTTATGGGAGTGGTGCCGGGCTACAGAGCCTTGCTTCCAACTCTATAGTTCGGGGCTTATGGGAGTGGTGCCGGGCTACAGAGCCTTCCAACTCTATAGTTCGGGTCTTATGGGAGTGGTGCCGGGCTACAGAGCCTTGCTTCCAACTCTATAGTTCGGGGCTTAAGGGAGTGGTGCCGGGCTACAGAGCCTTCCAACTCTATAGTTCGGGTCTTATGGGAGTGGTGCAGGGCTACAGAGGCTTCCAACTCTATAGTTCAGGTCTTATGGGAGTGGTGCAGGGCTACAGAGGCTTCCAACTCTATAGTTCGGGTCTTATGGGAGTGGTGCAGGGCTACAGAGGCTTCCAACTCTATAGTTCGGGTCTTATGGGAGTGGTGCAGGGCTACAGAGGCTTCCAACTCTATAGTTCGGGTCTTATGGGAGTGGTGCAGGGCTACAGAGGCTTCCAACTCTATAGTTCGGGTCTTATGGGAGTGGTGCAGGGCTACAGAGGCTTCCAACTCTATAGTTCGGGTCTTATGGGAGTGGTGCAGGGCTACAGAGGCTTCCAACTCTATAGTTCGGGGCTTTTGGGAGTTGTGCAGGGCTACAGAGCCTTGCTTCCAACTCTATAGTTCGGGGCTTATGGGAGTGGTGCAGGGCTACAGAGCCTAGCTTCCAACTCTATGGTTCGGGGCTTATCAGAGTGGTGCAGGGCTACAGAGCCTAGCTTCCAACTCTATGGTTTGGGGCTTATGGGAGTGATTCGAGGCTTATGGGAGTGGTGCAGGGCTACAGAGCCTTGCTTCCAACTCTATGGTTCCGGGCTTATGGAAGTGGCGCAGGGCTACAGAGCCTAGCTTCCAACTCTATAGTTTGGGGCTTATCGGAGTGGTGGAGGGCTACAGAGCCTAGCTTCCAACTCTATGGTTCGGGGCTTATGGGAGTGATTCGGGGCTTATGGGAGTGGTGCAGGGCTACAGAGCCTAGTTTCCAACTCTATAGTTCGGGGCTTATGGGAGTGGTGCAGGGCTACAGAGCCTTGCTTCCAACTCTATGGTTCTGGGCTTATGGAAGTGGCGCAGGGCTACAGAGCCTTGCTTCCAAATCTATAGTTCGGGGCTTATGGGAGTGGTGCCGGGCTACAGAGCCTTCAAACTCTATAGTTTGGGTCTTATGGGAGTGGTGCAGGGCTACAGAGCCTTCCAACTCTATAGTTCGGGGCTTTTGGGAGTTGTGCAGGGCTACAGAGCCTTGCTGCCAACTCTATAGTTCGGGGCTTATGGGAGTGGTGCAGGGCTACAGAGCCTAGCTTCCAACTCTATGGTTCGGGGCTTATCGGAGTGGTGCAGGGCTACAGAGCCTAGCTTCCAACTCTATGGTTTGGGGCTTATGGGAGTGATTTGAGGCTTATGGGAGTGGTGCAGGGCTACAGAGCCTTGCTTCCAACTCTATGGTTCCGGGCTTATGGAAGTGGCGCAGGGCTACAGAGCCTAGCTTCCAACTCTATAGTTTGGGGCTTATCGGAGTGGTGCAGGGCTATAGAGCCTAGCTTCCAACTCTATGGTTCGGGGCTTATGGGAGTGATTCGGGGCTTATGGGAGTGGTGCAGGGCTACAGAGCCTAGTTTCCAACTCTATAGTTCGGGGCTGATGGGAGTGGGGCAGGGCTACAGAGCCTTGCTTCCAACTCTATGGTTCTGGGCTTATGGAAGTGGTGCAGGGCTACAGAGCCTTGCTTCCAACTCTATAGTTCGGGGCTTATGGGAGTGGTGCCAGGCTACAGAGCCTTGCTTCCAACTCTATAGTTCGGGGCTTATGGGAGTGGTGCCGGGCTACAGAGACTTCCAACTCTATAGTTTGGGGCTTATGGGAGTGGTGCAGGGCTACACCAGTGCCCTCCAACTTTATGGTTCGGGGCTTATGGGAGTGCTGCGGAGCCTGTCACCTCAAGCACCGGGTGACCTCATGGGAGGTGCAAAGCAACAAACCCTTCCGCCTCTAGGGTTAAGTGAACGGGCCTGGTACAGGGTTACAAAGCCTGTCAAGTCAAGGGCTGGGTGACATTGTGGGGCTAGTATACAGCCTTCCTCCTTTATGGCTGGTGGTCTTCTTGAGGTCGGAGCAGGCCTATACAGCTTTGCTCCTGAAGGGCTGAATGACCTGGGGGGCTGGTGCAGAGTGAAAGATCCTTCCACCTCTCTGCCTGGCGTCTTCATGAGACTGGAGCAGGGACACAGAGTCATCCACCTCCATGGCTGAGGAACATTATTGGACCAGTGCAGGGACACAACTACACAGCCTTCCATCTCTACTGCTGGGGACTTCATGAGCGAGCCTGGAGCTGGCTATAGGGCCTGCCTGCTGTGGAACTGGAGAGGTTCAGGGTTTCGACACGGTGATAGATAAACTCTCACCTCTTGGGTCAGGCATGCTAAATCGATTTGCAAAGGGATACAGTTGCTGTAATTTGCAGAACACATCAGGCACAGGGGGGCTGACACTGGGCAACCTAGCCTGTTACCTCTTTGGCTGGAAGTCCTCAGGGTATGAGGGCAGGGACAAGAGAACATGTCACCTCAAGGACTGGATGGTCTCAGGGGACTGGCATTCAGGTAAAGAGTGACAGTCATGTCTAGATGTGTACGGCACATTGCATGAGTCGGCTAGCCACCTGTACAACAGGGTTTCCTTAGCGGGTCGGGACAGGGAAACAATGCCTGTCACCGCCAAAGGTGAATCCACTCAGAGTGGGCAAAGAGTTGATGTGTCAAGCCGTGGGTTCCGTGCTCGCTGTGCCGTAGGACTCAGGTTATATTAAAGCAACAATGGTTCAGGGAAATAACTTTTTCTAAAAAAATACTTCTTACAACACAAATAACAATGAAATTAGGACTGTGAAATAAGGTACCCACAATAATTATACGAAAAAAACATTTATAATTGAATTATATTCCAACTTACAAAACATATCAACTATTCAACTTATGCTCAGTTATACAAACCGTACATAATTGAAAACACATAACAGTGTAAACAAAAACAATGGCAGAAGGACGATTTACATGAAAAGTCTGTCAAATGACAGTACACAACACAATATACGCTTCCTCGTAGTTTGCCAAAGTAAGGCGTTGATGACGTTTCGACCTCCGTAAGTTCATTAGGTCATCATCAGAACAAGAAATCTTAGGGGCAACCATCGAAATTACTTTATAAACATTTGAACTCCATCCACACTAAGAGACCAGCCAAGGACAGTTGCCTGAAGTCCCAAGTAGGAAATTAATGACTAGTGCTCGGTACAGACAGTAATTATATTATATCAGCTCCGGGTTGTGAAAACCTTGCATTGTAAAGGTGAGAAACGTCCCTCCGTCACGTCAACAGAGCAGCGTGTGAATCAACCTTGCTGTTCAAATGAATAATTAATTTTCACTCGTAAAGGTTGATTGTTCCGGGTACGAGTGTAGATGAATTATTATAAATACTGTCTATACCGGGCACTAGTCATTAATTTTCCATTTGGGAACGAAATTGACGTGTCTGCACTGGTGTGTAGTCTGTCGGCCTTGCGGCACTGATGGTCACTTGGGGCTTTTGGGTGTTCAAAACCGACCCTGGAGGTGAGCGTGCAGCACAAACCAATATGGGGCTTGGTGGGAGGCGGAGGGGGCAATTCTGAGCTCTGTCACCCAGCTTTTTTGGGCAGGGGGTACCGTCCGAGGGAATCTGAGGTTTTTGTATTGATCTGGGGGGTAAGGTGAGGGTAAGGCAATGCCTCTTTTTCCATGATCACGCCCAAAGTTTTAGACTGATGCTGCTGGTTTTTCGACTCTTGAAAGTGCACTGAAGTCTGCTAACCAGACCTCCGTGCCAGTGCTCTGACCCCTAAAAGTGTATGTTTCATTGACTTATACCTAATAAGCCTAAGTTAACTTACTTATAAGTCCCCAGGTATATGGTACCAGGGGTACCCAGGGCTGTAAGTTAAAGTGTCCTTCAAGGACTGCAGCACTTAATGTGCCACCCTGGGTGTGAAGAAGTAAAACATGTCTTCCAGCCTGTCATTGTAAACAGCTGACTTGACTTTGCCATTTAAACTAATGAGAAAGCCCAGACCTCCCTTTCTAATATCTATAAGTCACCCCTACAGAAGGCCTATCGAGCCCTAAGTCTGGCTGCTATATATTAAAAAATAGGACATATATTTTCATATGTATTAACAGTAAAAACCCTAAATTGTTGTTTTTGATGTGGTAACCCCATTAGAAAGCATTGGCAAAGCCAATAGGTTTCACCTATGCAAAATCTATTGGCTTGTCCATGTTTTTATACTTTACACAGCAGTTAAGCTTCTGTACAACATACAAAAAAAAAGCATTTGCAATGCCTATATTGCTGAAAGTTTGAGCTATTGGCGTAGCAAATAATGCAACGCCATTAGCTCAAACTTTCAGTAATGCAAGACCTATTACATTGCAAATGCTTGTTCCCTCTTCTATCCCTCCGCTATCCTTCTCAATCCAAATAACTGACTAATATCCACCACTCAAATTACTTTCATATTTCAAAATGCTAATTCATCACTAATCCTTTATGGGTTCCGGAGTAGCGTGCTACTCGCCGAAAAAAGCACTTCAGCACCCCAACGGGGATAACAAGCACTATATAAATGCAAACCTTTTTCCCTCCTCTATCCCTCCGCTATCCTTCTCAATCCCAATAACTGATTAATATCCACCACTCAAATTACTTTCATATTTCACTATACTAATTCACCACTAATCTTTTAATGGGTTCTGGAGTAGCGTGCTACTTGCCAAAAAAAGAACTTCAACACCCCATCAGGTGTAACAAGCGCTATATAAATGCAAACCTTTTTCCCTCTTCTATCCAGCCGGTATCCTTCTGAATCCAAATAACTGACTATCCTATCCACCATTCAAATTACTTTCATATTTCACTATACTAATTCAACACTAATACTTCTTGGGTTCCGGAGTAGCTTGCTACTCGCCAAAAATATTGCTTCAATGCCTCGTCGGGGGTAGTAAGTACTATATAAATGCAATTACAATACAATACAATCAATTTTAACTCCTGAATGGAACTACTAAAGTTGGTACTTCACTTCAACGTATCAAAATAATCGTTACATTAGACAAGATATGGAAGGGAGAGTATATAAAGGTGCTCAAGTTACTTCACAGGATGGTGATAGCTAGAAGGGCTCAAAGGAGGAGTCGTTCAAGTTGTGCAAGAAGCGAAAGGTCCCGGTCACCATTCAAAATTGGACAATGCCACATTTAACACATGCCAGCGTGTATTGCAAGAAGTTCTCTCAATGCTGTCACGTTATTTAACCCCTTCGACGCTCATGACGAGCTCAGCTCGTCATGAGGTACACCTCTCGTACGCTCATGACGAGCTGAGCTCGTCATGAACCGCTGGTTTTTAAAAACTTCAGCGCACAGCGGGAAAATGCGCCGCACGCATGGTGTTAAGTACGTTGATGTCAAACAGAAGGTGCAGGTTGCATTTGGAGGTTACTCGTGGATTTATTATGACAAAGATTTGCAGCCATGTCCTTGAGGACAAGAAGGGAAAGGTGTGTTCCCAATGGATTTATGGCTGCGATGGATGGTGTCAGCATGGACGCCCCCAACAGTTTGTACAGCCAGCAGGCTTCCATTGGTTTATCGGCCCACTCGGGGGCGACCCGTCAAAGTGGTTTGGGCAGAGATCAGGCGGCACAGTCAGGGGCTTGTTGGGTGGACAAAAAGTGCATTTGTAATAGGCAGTACGGCAGGCTCCCACACAGTGTTCAACATGTTGCAGTAAAAACCCTCACACACTTCAGCACTCAATCCAGAGGAGGTCAAGGGGTGTAGAGTGGAGGTTGGCAGCAGCGCCTCAGGGGAGGCACTAAGGGCAAGTAAGGGCCTGCTGGAAAAAACATGTGCCCCATTTAAAATAGAATAGCTGTGTTTTCAGTAATACTCCTATGACAAGATAGAGGATGCAAAGTTATTGTAACAGGGTCTTGAAGTGGGGTTTTGTTTGTGGTATGACGGGCCACAGGGGAAGAGATGGGCAGACACTTTACGGTCAGCCACAGAAAATGTGAAAGTTGTTCAATAGAAATTGGAAAAAGAGATGGGGGAAGGTAGGGTGGAGGGCCTCTTTGAGCAATAACTGTTGAGAAGATTGATAACCTCACTCATAGGCGCTGTTATGAGGCAGAGAGGTGAATACAGACAGATTCAACATTTGTCATGTCTGGAGGGGCAGTCAGTTAATGACTTCATACTGGTAGAGCTGAATTCTGTGAGGTAGTCTTCAGTGGATGTGGCCATGTAATTTAGTGCAAGAGGCTGAAGCAGGAACCTTATGCCAAAGAGTAACAAAGTCAGAGTTCAGACTTTTGCCGATGCATCCAGAAGATTCTGAGTTGTTGGGGATGCAGTTTGTCAGTCAGTTCTTTGTTGATAAATGTATGCCCATGGGCTGTTCAATCTCCTGTGTGTTATTTGAGAAGTTTAGCTTCTTTTTTGGGGGGCTCTTTACATTTATACCTGGTGTGTCACCTTTGACGCATTATTTGGATGATTTCTTTTTTGTTGAGCCTCAGAATTCCCTGGTTAGCTTTGAGTGGCTGGCAGGATTTCAAGATTTGATGTTGGATCTGGGCATTCTTGTGCCACAGGAAAAAAATGGTGGGTCTGACCACAGACTTGACTTTACTAGGCATTTAGCTTGATTTGGTTCACATGGAAGCCAGATTACTAGAGGAAAAGAAATGGCTTTGTTGTAATTGTTTAATGAGATGTTGGAGAAGAAGGTAAAAGTGAGAGACAATCAAATACTCCTGGGCCACTCAAATTTTGCATGTCGAGTGGTATGGGCTGGACGGACGGTTTGAAGGAGGCTTGATTTTGAACTAGCGGGCCAGGACTTGCTGCACTACAGGGTGAAGTAGTCAGCAAGGGTGTGAGTAGATTTGATGGTGCGGAAGGTATTTTTGAAACATTTCAACAGTATGTTGTTACGTTCATTATGTTGACGATTGAAAGACAGCTGTCCCCTGTGACCATAGCAGGTAAGCTATTGGGATTAGAACTTCATGTGGGGTTATTGTGGCACCACAAGATTTTGGCTTGGGAGCTGAAGAGAAAATGTTAAAAGGGTGGGCAAGACAACGGTGGGAAGGAGAGAGGAGGGTGGGATGGCCAATGATGTTGGCAATGTTGAGACACAACTTGCACATTTTGCTGGAGGATTGCTTTGACGAAAGCGAAGTGGTTCTGTTTTCTGCAGTGAGAGTTTTGGGAGTTTTAAATAGGGGCAGCTTGGGATAATTTGCAGCAGTGAAGAGGAGATAATCAATAGAAGTGTGTGCGAGGAATTTGAAGATCAGAAGAGGTGTAGGGCATGGGTGGTGCTGAACAAATACCAGCTCCAACAAATGTGGCCATTGTATTGATGGCAGAGGTATGTTGCCTGTGGGTTTCCGAGGAGGGAGTGGGGTTTTCACTATAGGATTGGCTCCCAGTTATCCAGAGCTCGATTGCTGCCAGTTTTACATAAGACTTTGCTTTACATGTTCTGTAGTTGCTGGTAGGGGTATCTGGCACGCATTCCTTTAGAATAGGCCGGTTACATAGGGAAGGGGATGTACAATTTAAAGGATAAGTATAAACCACTGCAATAATGATGTTGTCCTGCAACGTGTGGAAATTGGGAATGCCACATTACGAAAATCAGCCTGTACAGGTGCTATCGCACACCAAAATAATTAAAGATCCACACAAACCCTACACTGCAGTAAAAAATAAACTACAAGACAAGGAAATAAATTACAGTCTGATGTTCGCAACAAGTTACAAATCTGGAATGCGTGTAAAGCATTTGGGTTTGTTTTTTACACCCCCAGACGGATGTTGGGAATGGTTGGAGTTGGCAAAAAGGTAGATATGATGTCAGTCAGAATCCAAAGAAATGTGAGTAACAAACAAGTGACAGGCACGGAGACGAGAAGTTCTAAATATTAACAAGTCACTCCGGGGTAGGGTGTATGGTATTTAAAAGTGTGACATGTAGAAAGGAAATGTTATTTACCCGGTAGGAATCGATTTGTAGTGTGCAGTGCCAGAGAATCACATGTTAAGTGTACTCCTGCATCTAGTGTTGGCCTCAGACGTTTGGAAGTTGTTTTTGTTTGATAAAGTCTCCCAAGTCACAAGACATGGTGTGACTCCGCCTCTTGTGCATGGGCACCGACTCCATATTAGATTGTTTTTGCCCAGCGGGTACGAGTATAATGTGGAATATAGTAATGATGAATAAAGTGGTAGTGTGCAATGTGTAGCAAGAAATAGAAAAGGCGATATCTGCAACAAACATACATTTCCAGGAAGGGCGAATGTGAATCTACAGCACTACACTCGACAAACAAATGCTTACAGGATAACATTGTCCACTCGTAGCGTAATTGGTAAAGCAGAACCCTCCTGAAGCGGGGGCTAGATGTTTGAAATAAGGTTTTCAATACCGTCTGACCTACCATTTCATGTTGATGGGCTACAATATCCACATAGTAGTGCTTAATAAAAGTGTGTGGAGTTGAGCACTTGGAGGTCTTACAAATATCCAAAATGGGATGTTTACCTAAAGAAGCCATGTGGCTCCCTTCTAAGTGGTGGAGTACACCTAGCTGGAGCAGGTAGAACCCTTTTTGTGTTAAGGTAGCAGGTCTGAATATATTTGACTATCCCCCTATCTAACCCTGCTTTAGATATGGGCTGTCATTTTTACGCCATCGTGAAGGGGACAAAGAAAAATGCGCTTACCTGAGGTAATGATATTTCTGGTGGCTACTCCATCCACCTGAAGATTCCTCACCTCTTGAATAATTCCCAGGTGCCAGGCTGCTCTGGAAAACTTTTCTTCATAGTTCTTCCCTGACAGTAGGGGGTGCCGGCTCCATGCGATGCCTCAAGTGATATCTCTGTGACAACACCAACCCCATACAGTACCCTCACTCTCATACCAATGTCAGTTTCTCATTTATTGTTTTCACACCGATGAGGCAGCACAATGAGATTGACATCTGTGAGGAATCTGCAGGTACAGTATCCAGAAGAAATATTGTCGCTGCAGATTTCTTTCTTCTTGGGTAGCAAACTAAGGGACTTATTGGATGGTTATACCAAGAGGTCCTATAGAACAGAGGGGGCGAAATGCCCATCCTTCATCACCTTGAAATTCCAGGCAATAGTAGTTAGTGAAGGTGTTGACGGTTAATCAAGTGGCCACTCTACAGATGCCTCCAGGCACCCCACCAAGCCAATGCAGACATGGATGAGTTGTCTCTCGCAAAATGAACTCTAATGCTCTCCGGTGGATCTTTATGGAATGTGGCACAGCAGAATTTGATACATAAAAGGATCAATCTGGACAATTTCCTTTTCTGCACTGCTCTCCCTTTCCTGTTGCCTACATCCCCTACAAAAAGCTGGTCATCTTTGCGGTAGTCCTTTGTGAAGTCAATGTAAAAACGTAAAACTTTCTTAGGGTCCTGCCTATGCAGCCTCGCCTTGACCTTGGTAGGGTGTGGCAAAGACGCAGGATAACAATGTTATTGATGGACCTAGATGGAAGGGGGTCACCACCTTTTGAAGGAAAGCAAATCTGGTTCTGAGGACTATGATGTTGGGAGTAGAAAGCAGAGAATGGGAGTTTGATGGACAGTGCTTGCAACTCACTGACAGGACTAGCAGAAGTGATAGTGACCAGAAAAACTGTTTTAATAATTACAATACGTAGAGAACAATTGAAGATACTCAAACAGAGCTACAATCAAAAAAGTTTGACCTAATTAAAATCTCACTGTGACATAACAAAAGGAGTGGGTAGAAATATATATGTCAAACCTTTTAGGAACTGCAGGGAAGGGTGCTCTGGTAGAGAGAGGAATGCAGACAAGGCTGCCAGATACCCCTTCACTGTACCCGCAGCACAGCCTCACCTGTGCTAGCTAAAGCACGAATCTAAGAATGTAGACAGGCACTCCTTAAAGGGGTCAGTAGGATGAGCTAGGCACCACTATATTGAACAACGTGCAGATTTGTAGATAAGATCACATCCACAGCACCATCAAGAAGCAGAAATTAATTTGTGTCCCTGCTCAATCTCCATGTATGAAAGTGTAGATCCTGGAGATGTGGGATGAGAATTTGCTCGTGCTACTGGAAAAAAGAGCCCCCCTTGGAGGAAGATGAAGTGAGGGACACAGGAAGAGATGTAGAAGTCTATGTAGCACACCCGTCAAACTGAAGCCACTAGGATGAGTTTGGCCCGGTCCTGGCAGATCTTCATTAAAACTTGAGGAATCGTGTATGGGAGGAAAAGCATAGTAGAGAGTTCCACTTTAACCGAAACATGTCCCCTAACATCGCTTGCATCAATTGCTGGAGGATACAGAACTTCAGGCAATGCGAATAGAAAAAAGCAGCAAAGAGATCTACAGAGGGCACGCCTCATACATCAAATATACTCCTCAAAACCTCCGGTGGTGACGCCACTCATGATCAGCAACATGAGGCTGACTCAAGTTGTCTGCACTAGTTTTCAGTGAACCCGCGAGGTGATTCGCTACCAGCTACATTCTGTGGCTGTGTGCCTAGAACCTGATCATCGGGGTTTTTCAGCAGAGAGCCTGGGACACTACGAACTCCTGTTTGTAGATATACTACATCTGTCAAGATTTAGACTGACCAATCACGGAGGGAAGTGAAGGGAAAAGAGAATTGCCATGAGGGCAAGGTGAATCACCCCTAGTTGAGCAGATTTATGTGCAGACTCTGCTCTTCTGGAGACAAAGTTCTCTGATGTTCAGTTCCCCCACATGAGTAACCCCCCTCCTCCCCCCCAGGGTGGAGGCGTCCGTCAATAATGTGATCACGGCTGGAGAGGGTTGAAAGTTCACCCCTCTGGAAAGGTGCTCATCCACACCCCACCAGGCAAGCTGCGCAGCAGTACCCGCGGAAACCATTATGGAGTCCCTGAGGTTGCTCGCATGTTGGAACCAACATCTAGCAAAGCACCACTGGTGAGCCCATGTGTCAGCAGGCATGCTTGAGTAGGAGAATGCAAAATGCTAGCAGATGAGGGATACACAGGATTGGAATTCCAGCCCCTTCTTGGAATTGTGGAAGCAACGGACCGTTGTCTTTCACTCTCTGCTCTAGGAAAAAGGCTTGGGCCAAAGTAGTATCCTATGAGCAGGAGCTGCTGAGAAGGGTCCAGGTGGGATTTGGGCACATTGATGGGAAGACTCAAGTCATGCAGCAGAAATGCAAACGACTGTAGATTTGAACTCAACATCTCCGTAGTCCTGGCCTACTGAAACCTATCGTTCAAGTAGGGAATAATTCTGGTGGAAGGGTATAGTATACCGTTTTTCCACAGTTTCAACATTTTCAATTTAGCTTCCAGGACTGCGCAAAAGGGGAAACTTGACCTCTTATCAGTTGTGAGTGAACCCACAAGGGAGAACTAGAGCATCTTCCTGTGTTGGCGGGGAGGGAGTGACTGCTCAGTTAGCTGGACGTCCTCTATCGTTTTTGCGCTCCTACAAGGGTGTAGAATGGGGTTCTGGGCTTGCTGCTGAGAAAGAACAGCAGCAGCTTGGCAGAAGTTGAGCCCTTTCTGAAAACCACAAAACGTCGGAAGCCCTTCTTTTGGGGTTTCAGACCAAGTCAGCCTTCTCCCCAGATAGTTTGCTGCCTTTAAAGTGGAGCATCTTAAGAGAAGACTGGACACTAGAGGAAAATTCGGACGTTCTGAGCCGGCATGCTTGTGAACTACAACTGATGTACCCATTGACCTGGCATTGGAATCAACCATATCCGGTCCTGACTGGATTACTTGTCTAGATGCTATCTGCCCATCCCTGATGAGGTCTTGGAAGCCAACCGGAAGTTCCTGGGTATTAGAGTGCCCACCACATCACACATGTTAGTATTACAAAGGAAGGGCAACCCAATAACCTCTTGCGAGCTTGATAAGATGGCCACCATTTATTTTAACAATACAATAATTTTTTTGTATACTGCATTTTTTGCCTCTTAACTGTTTCACTCCAAGAATCACATAGGAAAATTTGTGTTCAAATGATGTCTGCTTTTGATTTTGCCCTCCAATAAAGTTATTAGACTTTACATTCACATAAAGTATTTTCAAGATGGCCACCATACATTTTGGGAATCTGATCCTTATGCCATATATTTGCATCTTTCATTTATGCAGTCTTGTTCCGAGAACTGCATCAGAAAATGTATTTCTTCTCACTCCAACAAGATCACCTTTCTCATATTTGTGTGAATTTTTTTAATGATTTACCATTTTTCCTTACATTGGGGCCTAAACTAATATGGCAGCCACACTCAGTAACACACTCTTGTTGAATCAGGAAGTAAGCAAAGTGAATGTCACATGGCCTTTTAACAATGGATGCCAAGCTGACGCACTTTCCCTACTCCAACTTTGAGAACAAGAGCTGGTGTGTTTGATTCACAGCTGGCAACTGGTGCGAGTTCTTCCAAACTATATTAGCGCTAAGTGCAGGGCAGGGTACCTCTAGGTGTCTGCCATTGTTGGGCATACCAGTGTTAATTAGTGCCATTTAGCTGACTTTACTATCTTTTTGGTCCTACACTGCAAGTGTGAATCCTCTTGTTTATTTTAAATCAATGCCAGAAGCCTGGGCAGAACCAACCTCAGCACGCCGCGCCCGTGGTGGCCGCCGCAGTGGGACAGGGGGCCAGCGTGCGGGTCAGACCACCTCCGCTCTCGCAGCTTCGGGCGATCCGTCTTGCACTGAAAGCATTCCTTCCCTCTGTCCGGTGTTCACAGACACTACCACTGCCATATGGTATTGCAACAAACAGGGCGGGGTGGGGTCATGGACCCTATGTCAGGAGGCTCTGCATCTCTGGACATGGCCGGAAGATCAAGGCATTACCTTGGTGGTTCAACACCTGGCAGGTTCTCTGAACGCCAGGGCCAGCCGCAAATGCATGATGGATCACGAATGGCATCTGAACTCGGACGTGGCGCAAGGTCTCTTTTCTGCAGTGGGGAGAGCCTTGGTTAGATCTATTCGCCACCGAAGAGAACGCGCAATGTCTTCAGTTCTGCGCGTTGGAATTTCCAAGGTGGCACTCGCTCGCGACGCTTTTCGTCGCGAGTGGAGTTGCAGTCTGTTGTACGCCTTTCCGCCTATACCACTTCTGCCCAGAGTGCTGAAGACGATGCGGCGCAACCGGGCCCAAATCATCCTGTGGCTTCGGATTGGGCACGAAGATACTGATATCCTGAGCTACTCATCATGGCGATCGATCCCCCGATCAGACTGCCTCATCAGGAGGATCTTCTGTTGCAGCAGCAGGGGACGGTCCTCCACCCGAACCTGTCAAGCCTCCACCTCCATGCGTAGAGATTTAGCGGTGATAGTTGACAGCTTTCGATATTCCTCCCGAAGTCTGTGATGTCATTCTTTGTGGCATGGTGCACAGCCAAGGTTGTGGATCCTCTGTCTGACCTTCTTTCAGAGGTTCTTTTGTTCCTTCTCTCTTTGGCCCAGCAGGGCTCTGCTCTGGGCACTATCACAGGTTATCTTTCGGCCATCTCCGCCTTTCTACGGCTTCCAGATCAGCCTTCTCTTTTTAAGTCCCCAGTTTTAATCGCTTCCTTAAAGGCATTATACACACGTTTCCTCCCGTGCCTTTCATAATGCCTCAATGGGACTTAAATCTGGTCTTGACCGATCTGATGTGTGCTCCCTTTGAGCCCCTTCATAACTGTCCCTTACGTCTTCTCACTCAAGACAGCTTTCCTGGTAGCTATCACCTCTGCCAGAAGAGTGAGTGAGCTTCAGGCTCGTTCTTCTAAAGCTCCTTTCCTTTCTGTTCATCCGGACAAGGTGGTTTTAAGGACCCGTCCTTCTTTCCTGCCAAAGGTTGTCATGCCCTTCCACATCAGGCAGACCATCACTTTGCCCACCTTCTTTCTGCCTCCGCATCCTTCGAAAGAGGAAGAGAGGCTCCACCGTCTGGACCCAAAACGTTCGCTCTCATTCTATCTGAAGTGCAAACAACAGTTCCGGGTGGATAACTAGCTCTTAGTTGGCTACTTGGGCGCCAGAAAAAGTCGAGCCGTGCACAAAGAAACCATCTTTCGGTGGGTCATACTGTGCATCAAAGCATGTTACTCTTTGGCTAAGAAGGAGCCTCCTGTGGGGCTGCGCGCCCATTCTACCAGGGCAACGGCAGCCACTACTGCCTTGGGTCTCGGTGTTCCCTTGCAGGACATTTGTCAAGCAGCTACATGGGCCTCACTGGACACGTTTAACAAGCATTACTGCCTTGACAGTCAAATCCGGAGAGACGGCTTCTTTGGCCGTTCTGTTCTCCATGACTTTCTGGTGTAATCTTGTTCGCAGACCCACCACCGGGGTTGGTATTGCTGGGGTATCTATTCTAAGGTAAGGAATCTATCACTAACTTGTCTCTTTCAGATGCACAAGTTACTACTTGTGTAATAATATATCTGTAAGAGACATTAGTTAGTGATGATTCCTCGCCGCCCCCCCCTTCCTCCCCGTTCTGAGAATAGATTTCTAGGGTTAAGGTTATCCCTTTCAGGGCCCTAGTATCATGACACCTGTGGTCAGTTTCTTGCATGGTTCTGCGTTCCTGGCGCGGAAAGTAGTGTACAGAACTGATGTCAGTGTGCATGGGTGGCGCCTAAGTAGTCTCCATAACCATTAACCATAATGGGGTAGCCCAATGTCCCTCAGAACCTGGGTCCTAAAGTTAAGCGAAAATTGTGGTTCTGTCGGGTATTAAGCAATTTCTTCGCTAGGCTATTATACCAATATTCATTATATATATATCACATACGAGTATTGACTTCTACAAATAGTAAAGACACAACACACTTCTTCATTTGTAAAAGGATTTTTCTTATTTTAAATTTCTTGCTCGTATTAATCAGAAAAAAATGGGGGGGGGGTTTCCAGTCCAAGACAGACGTGATATAGAATCACACATATAGTCAAGACTTTTTAGTGACAAATGATGTTCGTGCTATACAATAACAGTGGAGAATAACATATTCACATACAATTGTACAAGACACAAATTATCATCAGTCCATATTGGATACAATAGTTACAACAGACTAAATTATTTTTCTTTCTTGTGTTGCAACTTTTCATGGATGGATTGATATACACAACGTCGACGTTTCAACCCTACGATGTGGTGCAGAGTTAATGGCATCCAAAACGGGTCTTCATCAGGACAGAGAAAGGACAGCCTGGGAGGTAGGAAAGCTTAACGGTGTCTTCTTAAGCTTTTGGGGCAGGGTGTCAGCCAACACCCTCCTAGTAGTTTCTTTACTGGGAGAGATCTCAAGCAATTAGCGCAGAACTGCTTCACCAGCTGGTGAAGGGTTGGAGATTGTGCCACCATGGCGATCACTTGGAGGCTCTTTGAAGGACGTCTTATTCGGTCTTTAAGCGGCAGTGTTCCCTTGCAGGACATTTGTCAAGCAGCTACGTGGGTCTCACTTCACACGTTTACCAAGCATTACTGCCTTGACAGTCAAATCCGGAGAGACGGCTTCTTTAGCCGTCCTGTTCTCCATGACTTTCTGGTGTAATCTTGTTCGCAGACCCACCACCGGGGTTGGTATTGCTGGGGTATCTATTCTAAGGTAAGGAATCTATCACTAACGTGTCTCTTTCAGATGCACAAGTTACTACTTGTGTAATAATATATCTGTAAGAGACATTAGTTAGTGATAGATTCCTTACCGCCCTAACCATCCTCCCCGTTCTGAGAACAGATTTCTAGGGTTAAGGTCATCCCTTTCAGGGCCCTAGTTTCATGGCACCTGTGGTGAGTTTCTTGCATGACTCTGCGTTCCTGACGCGGAAAGTAGTGTACAGAACTGACGTCAGCGTGCATGGGTGGCGCCTAAGTAGTCTCCGTGATGTCATCTCACGCATAAGACACCAGCGACAGACGCAGAGCCGCACAATGCCACCTTCCGATGAGCAGGGGTACTGCTGACGATAAACTTTCCGGATCCAGTCTGACGCCTGGGGATATTCTAAGGTAAGGAATCTATCACTAACTAATGTCTCTTACAGATATATCGTTACACAAGTAGTAACTTGTGCATTAAGAAAATCAAGTTAGTCCTGTTTTAAGCTTTTTGCTGCCTGAAAATCCTATTCAACAGAACCTCACAGAAAGTCTATCTGACTTTAGTGCGACCCTGCTGGAGTATTTAGGCATCAAAAATGAGACTAAGTATGAAAGTAGAAATCTTGGCCAGGTGAAGGCATGAAAAATATCCAGCTGGCTAGCAGACGTCAATGGGCGCAAAAGTTTTACTTTTACCAGTAAAACCAACAGCTTCAGTGGGACTACCTCTAACGGCTGTCCGGCTTTGAAATGACTTCCTTTTATCCAGTCTGCAACCTTGCCCCACTAGAGGATTTTGACTTCCATTTCAGAGACTAAGTCAGCAGGTAAAACCTTTGACCAGAATGAACCTGCTTGGAGTATCTTCCCACGAGCCATCGTGGTCATCCAGAAATTGCGCTTAGGTCCCCGTCACACACGAATAGTACTTTTAATTGGCTCTTTACTTTATCATAGTGCTTTTTCGCTTTTCGCTTACATCTTTTAAAATTCATCGCCCCGGTAACCCTTATTGGATTTTGTCATTTTGGTGTCAATCTGTTTTTTACGTTTTCTCTATTTTTATAAATTGGACTTGGTGGTTTATTGTGTTGTGGTTCAGACTTTTTAACTGTTTTGGTACGTCTACATGTTTTACACATTTTCTCTAAGTTAAACCTGTCTGGTCTGTACCGCAGTTACCATGGCTTGAGATTAGATTTAAATCATTAAAACCTTACTTTGGACCTAAAAAGGTTGGCAACTTTATTACTTGTGGTTGACTACCATCCCACCCAGTTAAAAATACACTTTCTTACAGAGGCGTATCAAGCAAGGCAGCTGCTGGCCACAGTGAGAGAAGCACTTTACTTTTTGGGCACATCCCAAAGCCTGACAAAGATCCTAATAGAAAAGCCTCCTATAGGCTGCTATCCACGGTCAATATGGACACTAAAATAATAAAAAAAAACACAGCTGCTACATTATGATTAGTGTTGGTTTATATCACACAGAAGCACTCTGTAACCTGCACCTTTTGGCACACGTGATAGATAGCCGGAGCGGGACAGACAGCCACTCTGTGCTTGCCTAATGGACAGAAAGAAAGCCTTTGTGAAATGGTTAATTGGTTATATCTGTCCGTGGTCTTGAAACAAGTGGTGATTGGGCTCATTTGTCTAAAAGAACAAGTTACTTACCTCGGTAACGCTTTTTATGGTGGATACAGTGTAGTGTAGCTCCGATTTTCCCAATAGGCTCTGCGCATTGGAATAGTACCTACAGCAGTAAAGGCCTAGGCCAGACGTTAACTAGGTCTACTACTGTCGATACTAGACTTAATTTTTGGGTTTGCCAGCTAAGCTCAGAGTTCGCTAGAAACTTTCTCGAATGTTCAAGGAAGGATTAACTTCCCTGATTAGACAAGAAGGGATTTAGTTTCTGACAACCATAGAACATGACAACTTTGCTCTCCCCTAATCAAGAGTCAATCTCAAGAGTCGTGTGAGCACAAGGCAATTATTTTACTCAGTCAGTACGTGCATTCTTAGTCTCATCAGAATGTAGAGAAAAGGAAGAGACGGGCGTGTTCAATAAAAGATGTTATTTATTGATCAGTCTCTTTTCTCGTACAAGAGAAATGGATCGATATTATTGCAATACTTATAGTTAAGTAAAGTGCATACATTAGAAGCAATAGTATAAAATAATACTGTAAAAACATTGATATGGTTTCTGAGCCATATGATGTTTTAAAATGATTAAAATATATTTACATACACATATACATTTGACTAAACGTACTCAACTGGTGTTTCTAAATACGCCTACCCCGTGTACCTGACCTAAGTCTAATACGTGGGCGGGAATAGAAAGTTACAGTTTAAGTTAAGTTTGTTTTTGCCAAGTGAATAACTAAAGAATTCTCTAGGAGGGGTTATTCAGTTCTGTACCTGGAATTTAGGATGAAATGAGGAATGGTATCTCTTTCTCTGCTCTCGATATTCCAGGCTGCCTGCGAGGGCTGCCCAGAAGCGCCGGTGCTGGGTCTCTCGGCTTGAGATAGCAGCGCGTCTCTCAGCGCGTCAGGAAGGCGGGGCTGCTGCCTGCGGGGTCTGCTTCTGCTCTCGGCTTCGGCAAGTATGGCTGCTCCGTCTTGTCACCACGCGTGTGTTTGCATAGGGCAAGGTCGGCAATATTTATACCTTAAAGGTGCCGGGATTGACGTAAGGATGGACATAGGTACGTCAATAAAGATGTCATACGACTTGCTCGTTAGCACATTCTTTACTAAAGTTCTCTGTGAAATCAAAACAATGGCCGCACGGATTATCCAGGTTGTCATAGGTTTGATTTGTTATGAGAACGTCGTATGCCTTATCAGGGGCTGGAGGAATGTCGCTTGTCTAATTAGATCTCAAGCGTTATGACCTAATCAGATAACACGTTCCTGTGCCGTAGTGTGACTGCGTCAGATAACGGTATCTGCATCATGGGGGATTTCTTGCCTCATGGGCTGACTGTTAGTTGACTAGCTAGGTAGTTTAACCAGAATAGGGTCAGGAATAGGGGGATCGATTCAGAACCTATAGAAATACACGACACCCACTCCACGCTAACTATGGTCATATCTACTAATCTATGCATAGTATAACATAGTACAACATACTATAGAGTATAGTGTATACCTTACCACCCCAAAATACATAAATGCATTTTGAAATTTTCAAATATACTGAAAAATTGCAGTCATATATATTGTATGCACTTAAGCTATGAATTAAATGCAAAAGTAAACATGCATTGTTATGCATTATTGCTTTTTGGTATATGAGAAATACACATGAAATGGCTCTTAATATGGCTATACAGAAAAAAAGTCGAAACCATTTCATCACATAAAATATATTGTGAACATACCAGCGGGCAGCTAAAGTCTATATAAAGTCTATAAAGTATCTAAAAAAATAGAAATCTTAGTTCTCTAGGAATAGTTTCTTACTTTAAGCAGAAGATCAGTGTCCCGGGAAAAAATATATAGAAAAATATTTTAGGGGCTTGCTGAAAAAAGTTGCTGTCCGTGAACTGGATTGTAATTGTTCATGTGACTTTATTTTTAAAGTTGAAGGCCGAATTCAGGGAACGCCGTGTGCGAGTTTACTCAAAAGTCTCTATTTCTGTTCCGGAGAGAACATCATATCATTCAGGCTCTCGAAAAAACTGTCAACAGCTTCATGGGAAAGTTCCTCTAAGTCGGAAATAGGGGTAACCATGCATTCGTGCGCATGATTGTCTCCATTGACATTCTGATTTGCATTGCTGACAGAAGGTCGTACCTGTTCGATGCTGCTTTCATCTTGAACTTCACTACTCTTCAATCGCAGTGGTGAAGATTCCAGGAATGCCGTCATCAGAATTGGCAGCCTTTGAGGGCAGCACAGTGCGTGAACCTTGGTAGGAACCAGCAGTGTATCTGCATCCACCGGCGCATCCGATTGTAGCGTCAGACAGGTGTCTAACACGCATTCTTCTCCGCATAGCAGACACCTTAGTACAGGTAAAACACACCTTTGCCACATTGGTCGAAATGATAGAAACCAAGTCATGTTTAGGTCTCTAAGCCGGGAGAGTCCCAGGATTTTTGATATCCGGTCCCGGTATCCAATGGCTAGGATCGTTTCTTCCATTGTCGTCAGAGTTTGATCTGTGACATGGGTTGCCATAACGAAAAATAAGGACTAGGAATAGGATTCCTGCAATTAGTCCCAGGATCAGGGGAAGTCCGCCAAAAATCGAATGGACGAAATCTGGAAAAATACCCAGTATGGCTTTGAATGGTGTTAATGCCATCGAAAATACTGTCTTAAATACCTTTGAGACCCCAGTGGTATCAGAAATATTTAAGATTTCGCTCAGGATTTCCGCGAAATGTACGGGGGAATTAGTTGATAATAATGTATGTATCTCTGCAGTCGTCCTTGCGACTTGTAGATCATACGTTTCTTTTGATGACGTGAGCCTTGTAGGCGTCTGAAGAAGCACTGTTTTCATTCTGCTTAAAGTGTCTATTCGAATAGAAGTAATTTTCAAACCGGGCCATGCCCTTGCCTCCCTGTCTGGAAAGGAGCTGGGGAACAAAGAACGTCCACAGCACTTGACCTTCGCTGTCGTAGTGACGAGATAAGGAGTCCCGGGCATAAGACTACAGCATCTGCGGTCTACAATAAGAATGTAACTCCCATTATAGAGTCTTTGAAAGAATGGTTCTATTTCAGTTGCAGGTGCGCCTTGCTGGTGACATGAAAGGTTGTATGAATTCCCTTCACAGGCTCCGTGCAAACTAATACCGTTACATAGAAGCGTGCCGCTTAGTGACATAGCACAATTGTTGCCACTAAGAAACACTTTCTGTCCTTTATTACTGATACATGCATGTGAATAGGGCAGGTTCCATGTTGTTTTAAGGTACCCCTTTCCCAATTTCTCGTACATGCCAGCCTGTATATATTTTTGGCAGTATTGAAACCTAAAGGTTGAGATTGGAATATTTATGATTCCGTGGATTATCCATTCACTGACAGGTCGTTCTGACATTGTCATTGGTAATCTTTCTAGTTTTTCAATGCTCAAGATTGTATAATCAGCACCCTTCTGCGCCATACCGATTTGTCTATCAGTAAGGTTAAAGATTTGGAATAGTGACGTTGTGTTGATTAAACGCCAAGGCACATAGCCTGAACGCAGATTTTGTAACGTCCAGCCAAGCTGTACAATAGAACGCAATTGTGACTGACCATGTTGTAATAACAGTAAGTCTTGCGATAATATATCGATTGCTGAAGACACAATGCTGTCCAATGAAAAAATTCTGGAGGACAGAGTCATTAACCCATTGTCCACTACAGAAAGTGATTTTTCCAAATTAATACGGTCAATTTCCCGTATTCTTTCTGCTGTCTCAATTTGAGTAACCTTCCAGGCCTCATTGTATGCTGCGTATACAGAGGCTGCTATGAAACGCTTTTGACGCTGTTTGCGTGGTCCCAGTATGAAATCACGCAAGTCAGCACCATCAGTAAGTAAAGTTAGGTGTTGCTTAATTTCAGGCAGTGTGGAAGTTTGTAGCCATTGAAGGCATAATTTGCCCACACTGTAGGTTGTTATTATCCCTGGGTGATGTCTTTGGGGATATCTAGGGTCTGGCCTGGTCATTTTGAAACCCTGTGTTTTATTCAGGAATCTATCTTGACAGTTATTTGTATCTGTGGGCCAGATCAACCATTGTTTCCAATCAGGATGTGTTCTGTTTTGGTTAAGTATATGGTTTATGTCTATTTCTTCATCTGTATCAGAGTTATTGCTAAACATTGTTGGCTTTGGAATAGACAGGTTATTTAAATCTTTGATTTTGGCTAAGCCAAGACAGGTAGTTTGTTGAACAGTGTCATTTAAAAATATCATTTGTTCTGGGATCATGCAGGCTCTAAACAAAGCTTCTAAACCCTGTACTTGCCATTCTTTTGTCCCCCAAACACTTTTCAAATCAACATTTTTGTCCCAATAATCAAATCCAAAAGTATTCATTTTTTCAAAGAATGAGTCAGAATAAATCAATTTTGTGTTGGTTATCATGGTTTTGGTCCCTGTCTTGTTTGACAATTTAAAATAAAATGTTTCCGCATTACTTGTGTTAAAACCTGAAAAATATGAATATTTGCCATACACGGTTCTTGAGCTCCCTTTTGGAGGTGTAGCACAATGTTCCCATTGATTAAAATTTAAAACATTTCTAGGTTGTGCAGACTTATGCAAGAAATGGTTACCATAATGGTTATAGCAGTACATGCTGTCATAATTTGTAGAACCCTGCAAATAATCATGTTTTGTAAATTTAGCAGACATTACTAGGTCAGACATCATATTGTTAATACTTTCAAAGTCCCAATCATCAGCAAATGAGTTTGGTTTTGCAAAGTCACTCAAGGAGATCTTGATTTGGTGTGGATATTTCAGGATCTCGACCGGACCATAAATTTCATAGTCAGTGTTGTCCCAGGCTACCCCACCAGGTATTGGAATTGCTGTGAAGTTGGCTGAAGAAAGTTCTGAAGAAAGTTCTCGTTTCTCGACGTGTGAAGATGTGTGTGGTTTGAGGACCAAGTTGATGTTCTGACTTGCTGTGTCCATTTTAGCATATTTTCCCTCAATGAAGCGTCCCAAGGTAAATACCATGATGAGCCAAAGTATGAGGATAAATGCACCAAAACCCACCCAAAATTCAATCCATGGAGAAATCAGATATGTTTCTTTTAGTTGTTTCAAAAGTTCCTTTGCTTTGTCTTTAAAGGATTTTGGTGATGGCTGTGTCTTTTGTTCACTGAAGCCGTCAGAGGAATCATCGAAGTTGATGAAGTAACCAGATGCAGTTCTATCAATTGTTCCAATTGTTTCAGGATTTTTGTTTCTTGCATTTTCACTTGGTACTTCAGTATAGATTGGTGTGTCTCTGCTAAATGTTTTTATTTGGGTTTTCAGAGGTCTGAGTTCTATTGCATTCTTGCATAGTCCTTGTTGTTCTTCTGTAGGCGTTTCGAAAGTGATGAGCCTCTTTGTTAGGACCTCTGTACTGGTAGCAAACCTTGGTGTTCTGCTACTTATTGGGAGTCCACTTGGCCTACTGTTTGTTATTGGCCACATGTTGTGGTTTTACCAGGTCGATGGATACAACTCGGTTCTCCTTTTTTCCAGCAAGTGGCGGTAGTACAACTGATCTTGTCCCGTTGACAGACAAGACAGGAACTGCTTTTCTGTAAGAAGGCCCAAATTCCTTCTTTACCGCGATCTTCTCCCTGACTAGATCCCCGACTTTTGGAATCCAGACAGGTCTTGCTGGGACAGGTGGTGAATCTTCAGTGGTCGTTGGCTGTTGTTTCAACTGTATGTTGCTCAGGTCTTTTCTTGTTTTGTTTAATTCCTGCAAAATAGCCAAACGGTCTTTGACATCAAAGCTTTTTTCTGTTACCACTGAAGTCTGACTATCAAGGTCAGAGATCAACATCCTAGTTCCGAATAATAATTCGTACGGACTGAATCCCTTCAGAGAATTTCTTGGCAAGTTATTTAGACTACGTTGGACACTTATTAGATGTTTGACCCACCCAGCTCCCGAACCTAATATCCTTTCTATTATAGATTGCTTTCTGTCTTGGTTTTTTCTTTACACCATCCCATACCCTCAGGAAGTAAGTGAGAAGATTCCCGCTGGGCTGTGCTCATTTGGCCATTCTTTCCCCCCCCAGGCTGGATTGCCTGAGAAAAAGAAAAAAATGGTCGAACGTAGCATGCTCTTAGCGTATATGCCATTTAGACTCGCAAATCTTGTATAACAGTCCGGACGTCAGCCGAGTGCTGTGGATCTACATTATAAGTGGGAACTAGCCTGTATATGTTAATCGCAAGCCATTCTTTTTGCTGGTAATATTATCTGCCTTGATACGACGAGGTATTAAACTGCTTCTCTCCCCACTGCGATCTCTGTTGCAGTTTGGGCAGTTTTTTACAAACATGGTGTAGTGCAGGCTCATGCCTGGCCACCAGTACCGTGATTGTAATTCTTCCAGAGAATCTTTTAATTTATGGTGTCTGAGACCCTCGCCCATGTGTGCGTCTGCGATTAACAAGTTTCTCCTGTCCATGTTTGGAATCACTCTATCCCCCACTCCAGGGATTCGAGCAAAAGGAATGGAGTTTGCATCTATGATGTATGTGTAATTGAGTGGATAGTTGATCGGTAACGCTGAGCAGTCGCCTTTTGATGACGTTTTCACCGCCAGCAATGTTTCGCCGTCAATGCATTTTAATGTACGCTTTTTCCGATCTACGGGAGCCGGTTTACTGGCTGCCGCTGCGGCTGTTTCAGCCAATGAATTCCCTACAACGTGAACGCCATCACGCTGGTGACTCAGTGAGTGTGTCACGTGAGTCTTTGGTAGTTCTTTTTTCAAAAGAGCTACCTGTTCCCAGAGCAGTCTCTGCTTTATTGGTGCATCCGTGTCATCTTTGTAACCGTTCTGAATCCAGGTCTGCAAATCCTTGTTATATGCTTTGACGCAGAAATATGAATCTGACACTATAAGTGTCGGGAATTCGCGATCCGCATTATCTAGCGCCATTTTCAAAGCTAATATTTCAGTTTGTAGTTCTGAATTAGTTTCTACTGAGTGTGATTTTGTTAATAGAGGTCTTAGTTTACCTCCGTGCCACACTTCTTTTGTAATCTCACATGTGGGATTGTATGCATGTTCTCCCCAAACGGAGGGTTGAGCATGTCCGTCTGTATAGATTACACAGGCGTAATGTCGTAGAGGCAGAATGTCGATTGGCAGAGGATACGTCTTTTCATATTTTAGATTTTTTAATTCTTCTAGTTCTTAAAAGACTGTCAACCAGGCAATACTTGATAATTCATATCCTCCGTACTGGATTTTCAGATGGGCAATTCTGGATTTTTTGAAGTTGAATTTGTAACCCTCTGCAGTGAAACCAAGTATTATGGTGTTCACTCTTTTCAAGTGAGTCTCCAAGTCATCATCTGTTAAGTAAATGTCATCGACATAAGATAATGCTTCATCATCATATTGTTGTAGTAATTCTGTTACTCTCGCTGAGAATACCCCCGGGCTATTCTTGTACCCCTGGGCTAACCGACAGAATTGTTTTTGAGTGCCATTTACTGAGAATGCAGTTAAATATCTGCTCTCTGGTGCTATGTTTTGACAAAAGAATCCGTTGGAGATGTCCAAGGTTGTTTTGTATTTTTTGCGCACTATGTTATTCATTAGTGCAGCACTGTGTGAGTTTTGCACTGCAAAAGTTTTGCAACATGTGTTAAGGTGTCGGTAATCCAAAACTAGACGGTACGAATTGTCTGGTTTGGAGACCGGAAACAAAGGATTGTTCATTTGTGAGGTGCAAGTTTCAATCACCCCCTGGTATTCTAGTTGATCTAGTATTTCATTTACTTGTTTTTTAGCTTCTTGCTTAATTGGGTACTGCCTTTGTGCAGTAGGTTGTGATTTTAACTGGATTTTGTGAGGAGGAGAATCCTCATCCCATCCTACATGATTTTTATATAAAGCAGGTGCTAAGGCCACTGCCCACTTTCTAGCAAGTGTGTATTTTTTATGAATCGGTATTTGATTCGAGAAGGCAGGCATAATTACTTCTTCGCCATGAGGGCACTCCCTGACAAACTCTGGTGGCCAGTCTTTTTCAGCTAGAAGGATGTCATAGCCTTTGGAGAGGTTATCCCAAAATAGTCCCCTAATTTTCCTAGTCTTATCTCCCTCTATACGTAATGTTATCTCGTATATCTTGTGGGGCTTGCTAACTCTGGTGTCTGCAGTTTCCACTTGAAGATATTCATTCGTGTCCACTGTCTCCAGATGATTCATAAGGACTTTGCGAGCTATGCTCACCTCTGCTGCGCTGTCTAGCATTGTCTGAGCCCACTCTCCGTTTTTCAGTTGTGTCCTCAGTATTCTCGGCATTTTTAACTACCTTGATACTGGCTACCTTCTTTTTTGGAAATTGTAATTTCTTTTTTAGCTGAGCAGGTTCCTTGTCTTTGGACTTGGCGTGCTCTTCTGATCGTCCTCTTCTTTCCGATTTCTGCGAGGAAGTCTGAAAAGATTGAGAGGGACGTGTATCAATGTCTTGATATCTATCAGGTTTTTTAATATTATCCCTATTTCTAAGGTTATATCTATTCCCAGAGGGGTCACTCTGCGGTGACCTCTGTCTTTGGTTTGGAGATTTCTCTCTTCGCCTGGGAGACCTCCCTCGGGACTGGAATTTCTTTTCTTTAGGATTGGATTGTTTGTTTCCATCCCAGTTCTTTTTTGGTGAATTATTATTATTAAAAAATATTTTTTCTGGACTTGTAGTCAGTTGCGGTTTTACTGGTATTCCACCTAGACTATCTCTGCCTAGTTCTTCATAGGATTTTTCTATGATTCTGGCAATTTCAGCTGGTTGGTCTGCTATATCTGTCTCTTTTAACCTCTGGCGGATCGCCACGTTTGCTGCTTCACCCTTTATGTTGGCTAGTAATATAGCCGAGACCTGCTTGAAGTCTTTTAGTAATTTCATACCAAGAGTTAAAGCAGGTTCTGGACCGTATTCATCTTGAATTTGTTTTAGCACATCTGGTATTACCGAAATGGGTGGAACACCGTGCGTTTTTGTGTAGATGGAAGCAAAGACTGTACCCCAAGTGTCACAGTCCTCAATGTGTGGTGCGATTCCCATTGGGAGACATATAGTCAGAATCCTGTGTTTTTCCAATGGGGTGGTGTCAGGAAACACCGCCTCTATTTGGGTAATTTTCTGTGCCAACCAGAATGGTATTTGTTCCCGTTTAGCTGGGACTTTACCTAGGCAGGATTGGATGTTCTGTGGTGTAATTTTATTTGTGTTCCCCTGGTGAGGGGTCAGCTGTGGAAGTTTAATCGCTGGCTGAATTGTTGAAGTCCGCATTACATACTGAACTAATTGTCTGTGAATTTTTAGTAGTTGTTTTAGCTGTATTAGCAGCTCTGCTGCAGGCATTCTTTCGATGTCTGGATATGGTGTGTATCCGGCTAGGACCGGCCACGTTGCTCCTGGTCTTCCTAAAGGACCGAGCCTTGTAATGTGATTATTATGTTTTAGGGCGCCATCAAATAAGAGCAAATGCTCTTGGAATTTGAGTGGTACTTCCACCTCCTCGAAAGGAGTGTACTCATTAGGAGGTTCCTCTACTTTGTAATAGTGGAAGTACTTTGTTATAGTATTAGCTGCTGGAAAATGTATCCATGTATAGTATACCTCTGTCTGCCGATATTCGTGTGCCTCGATTACGAATATGACTGTGCCACCTCTAGGTGTCAGTCCATTTTCTATAAGTTTTAAGGTTATAGATCTCCTTTTGGCGACCGGAATGAGTATTATATCCGCGTCTGCTGCTTGCATGGTAGCATCAGCATCTGCTATTTCAGTAGCTAATCTAGTAACCTCTCGTTCTTCATCGCTGTTCATTTTGCTGACAGGATGGTATTATGTTTATTTGTAGATCAGGTTTCTTTATGGAAACAGAGATTAGATGCACAATATTTTGGAACTGTTTTATCCTTCAACGTTGACTAGACCAAGAACCATACATAGGAGTTCCCTCCTGCGAGGTTTTGGAGGATATTATAACCTTTCACCCACTCCAGACGTCTTTGGAGTATTTGGGTAAAGGGGTCTGAGTGAGAAAGCACGACTGAGTTACTCTAAATGTCTTACGTTAGTTTTATCGCCCTTTCCAAACGCGTTGGGCGCCATGTAGTGTAGCTCCTATTTTCCCAATAGGCTCTGCGCATTGGAATAGTACCTACAGCAGTAAAGGCCTAGGCCAGACGTTAACTAGGTCTACTACTGTCGATACTAGACTTAATTTTTGGGTTTGCCAGCTAAGCTCAGAGTTCGCTAGAAACTTTCTAGAATGTTCAAGGAAGGATTAACTTCCCTGATTAGACAAGAAGGGATTTAGTTTCTGACAACCATAGAACATGACAACTTTGCTCTCCCCTAATCAAGAGTCAATCTCAAGAGTCGTGTGAGCACAAGGCAATTATTTTACTCAGTCAGTACGTGCATTCTTAGTCTCATCAGAATGTAGAGAAAAGGAAGAGACGGGCGTGTTCAATAAAAGATGTTATTTATTGATCAGTCTCTTTTCTCGTACAAGAGAAATGGATCGATATTATTGCAATACTTATAGTTAAGTAAAGTGCATACATTAGAAGCAATAGTATAAAATAATACTGTAAAAACATTGATATGGTTTCTGAGCCATATGATGTTTTAAAATGATTAAAATATATTTACATACACATATACATTTGACTAAACGTACTCAACTGGTGTTTCTAAATACGCCTACCCCGTGTACCTGACCTAAGTCTAATACGTGGGCGGGAATAGAAAGTTACAGTTTAAGTTAAGTTTGTTTTTGCCAAGTAAATAACTAAAGAATTCTCTAGGAGGGGTTATTCAGTTCTGTACCTGGAATTTAGGATGAAATGAGGAATGGTATCTCTTTCTCTGCTCTCGATATTCCAGGCTGCCTGCGAGGGCTGCCCAGAAGCGCCGGTGCTGGGTCTCTCGGCTTGAGATAGCAGCGCGTCTCTCAGCGCGTCAGGAAGGCGGGGCTGCTGCCTGCGGGGTCTGCTTCTGCTCTCGGCTTCGGCAAGTATGGCTGCTCCGTCTTGTCACCACGCGTGTGTTTGCATAGGGCAAGGTCGGCAATATTTATACCTTAAAGGTGCCGGGATTGACGTAAGGATGGACATAGGTACGTCAATAAAGATGTCATACGACTTGCTCGTTAGCACATTCTTTACTAAAGTTCTCTGTGAAATCAAAACAATGGCCGCACGGATTATCCAGGTTGTCATAGGTTTGATTTGTTATGAGAACGTCGTATGCCTTATCAGGGGCTGGAGGAATGTCGCTTGTCTAATTAGATCTCAAGCGTTATGACCTAATCAGATAACACGTTCCTGTGCCGTAGTGTGACTGCGTCAGATAACGGTATCTGCATCATGGGGGATTTCTTGCCTCATGGGCTGACTGTTAGTTGACTAGCTAGGTAGTTTAACCAGAATAGGGTCAGGAATAGGGGGATCGATTCAGAACCTATAGAAATACACGACAACAGTAGCTGCCTGTGGATTCCTCACCTTTTGAATTACTCCTGCGCCAGCATTCTGCGGAAACATTTTTCTTAGCTCTCCCACGTCGACTAGGACATCACAATGGCACGGCTCCGCTTGCGACATCTGCAGGATGTCACCGGAGCTATAAGAAGACCTTGTCGGCGTGCTGACGTCAGTTCCACCCATTTTATTCTGAGCCTTCGAGGTGAACGGGTGGCCCAACAACATAATTGGAGTAAACAGAGTATACAATATATACACAGCATATAGTTAGAGGAAAAGCTAAATAAACAAGGCATTTCCTGATAAACAACCGTATGGCAAGCAAAAGACATAGGAAAACATCCATGTCAAACAATAACAACTTTTTAGGTAAACGAAGGTGGACAACGGGTAGGAGGGTGGGTCAGTGAGGAATCCACAGGCAGATACTGTATCCACCAGAAAAAGCGTTACTGAAGGTAAGTAACTTGTACTTCTGAGTGATACATCTGAGTCTAACTCCCGGAGGAGGGTGTCCACCTACACATACCAAAAAGTCCTGCAGCACAGAACGTGCAAAATGACCATCCCTACTCACTTCAGAACTAAAGCAATAAGGCTTTGCGAAAGTGTGGCGAAAGGCCCATGTTGCAACCTTACAAATATCCACTACAGGGACACCTCTAGCCAAAGCAGAAGTGGAAGACTTTGCTCTAGTAGAATGAGCTCTGATACCTTCAGGAGGCTCCTTCTTGGCCAGGGCATAGCATATCTTGATGCACAAGATTATCCACCTAGATAGTGTTCTCTTGTGAACGGCTTTACCCTTTATCTTCCCCACAAAGCCAACGAAGAGCTGGTCATCCAACCTTGAGTCTTTGGTTCTGTCCAGATAGAAGCTGACTGCCCTTCGAGGGTCCAGGCGGTGAAGTCTCGCCTCCTTGGAAGGGTGAGGGGGAAGAATAGAAGGTAGGCAATGTAATAGACTGTCCCAGGTGTGAGGGAGAACCTGCCTTAGGCAGGAAAGCAGCCCTGGTCCTAAGAACCATCTTGTCTGCATGGATAGTAGTGAAAAGGGGCTTAGAACTAAGAGCCTGCAGCTCACTTACCCTCCTGGCCGAGGTAATACCCACCAGAAAAATAGTCTTAAAATGAAAGCAGCCTCAAAGGACAACAATGAAGAGGCTCAAAAGGAGACACCCATCAGAAATGTAAGAACTAAATTCAAATCCAACTGAGGCATTATGAAGGGATTGGGAGGAAACCTATTGGTGAGGCCTTTAATGAACCTCAAAACAATGGGGACTTAAATAAAGATGGCTGGTCTGGCACTCAAAGGAAGGCTGACAAGCAGCCCTCAACCGTCGCCACAGCACAACCTTGCTGAGCCAAGGAAAGTAAAAAACGAAGTACATCCGATAAATGGGCCTTCAAAGGATCAATGGACCTCTCTCCACACCACTTCACAAACCTGGCCCATCTACAAGAATAGACATATTTGGTCGAGTGTCTCCTGGACGATAAAATAACATCCACCACATCCGGTGGGAGAGAGAAAAAACTCAGATTGCCCTGCTCAAACTCCAGGCATGACGGTGCAGGCTCTGCAGGTGGGGGTGTAGAACCTTCCGTTGCGACTGCAAGAGGAGATCTGCCCTGAGAGGGAGACGGAGTGAAGGGTGCGATGCGAGGTGAAGAAGGTCTGTGTACCACACCCTTCTTGGCCAATCCGGGGCACTGTATATATAACTTGGGCCCGGTCTTGGCAGATCTTCCTCAGAACTTGAGGAATGAAGGGTATGGGGGGAAACGCGTAATGGAGTTGTGAGCCCCAATTCAATTGTAACGTGTTCCCCAACGGGCAGTGCAAGTTCTCTTGCGTGGCAAAAAGATCCAACCAAGGAAACCTCCACATCTCGAAGATGTGATGGACCACCGCCGGATGAAGCCTCCATTCGTGATCTGCCGAGAATTGCTGACTAAGACTGCCCGCACGCACATTCAGCACCCCGGCCAGATGATTTGCAATTACACAAATCCGATTATCCTGATCCCAGGACCAGAGTCGCAGAGCCTATCTCAGAGACGATATGACCCTACGCCTCCCTGTTTCTTTATGTGCCACCTTGCCGTGGTGTTGTCTGTTAGGACTTGAACTGACTGACCGTGAAGGGAGGGAAGGAAAGCCTTGAGAGCCAAACGTGTTGCCCGCAATTCCAGAAGGTTAATATGAAACAACATTTCCTCCATAGAACAAAGACCATTGATCTCAAGATCCCCCATATGAGCACCCCATTCTAGAGTGGAGGCATCAGTGATCACCGTGGCCACAGGTGGAAGAAGTTGAAAGGGCCTCCCTTGAGAGAGGTTGCCCTGCACACTCTACCAAGACAGCTCCGCTGACCATTTCCCCGAGATCTCTGTTGTGCTGATGCTACTGCCTGCGTAGGCATCACTGGAGTGCCCTCATGTGCCAGTGTGCATGGTTGACCAACAGTATGCAGGATGCAAACAGACCGAGTAGGCGTAGCACCTTCAGGACTGGAAGAACAGCTCCATCGTGAAACAAAGGACTCCTCTCCTGAATGTCGAGAATCTTCTGCGGAGGCAGGAAAGCTCGAAACACAGTAGTGTCCAGTACTGCCCCTATGCACAGGTTGCACTGAGGGGGCACCAGGTGAGATTTGGGTACATTTATAGAGAAGCCCAAGTCGAACAGCAGTATTGTTACCTGCAGATGAAGCAGCACCAACTCTGGCGACTTTGCTTTGAGCAGCCAGTCGTACACATAGGGGAAAACAGGAATCCTCGACCTTCTGAGATGAGCTATCACCTTTGTGAAGATCCGAGGCACGGAAGTAAGGCCGAACGGGAGGATCGCAAACTGGTAGTGCTGAGACCCTACCGTACAACGGAGATGCTTCCGATGCGACTTCAGGATGGGAATGGGAAAATACGCATCCTGAAAATTGATCAACACCAACCAGTCTTCTTGCTGCAGCGCCAGAAGAACCTGATCTAGGGTCAACATCTTAAACTTTTCCTGCTTGCGGTAAAAATTCAAGACCCTGCCGTCCTTCTTGGGGATCAGGAAATAACGGGAGTAGCATCCCAGACCCTTTTCCTGCTCCAGAACCACCGCTATCGCACATTTCAGTAGTAAAGCAAGAACCTTGTGCTGCAGGAGCAGCAAATGGTCCTCTGAACACCAGCCCTGGCGTGGAGGGTAAGGAGGTAGAAACTCTTGGAAGGGTAGGGTGCATCCATTTTCCACAAGACTCAAAACCCAAAGGTCTATTTCCAATCTTGTAGAAAATGGGACTCCAGGCACCCTCCAGGACCAACATGCTCCAAAATGGGGGGATCTAGAGCTGCTTTACAGTGGTACCAGCGATGGGGACAGGGGAGGAGGAAGAGGAGGAGGAGAGTTGCTGAGAGGCCCCAACAGATTACCTCTACCCTTTCTTCTGTACAGAGCGTTATGCTGCTGCTGTTGCTGAGGCTGCTGATGGCCTCGAAAGGAAGCCATCTTCCCAAAACCTCGGTACCTCCTATATTCATAACCCCTAGGTTGGGACTGCAGTTCTAAGGATTTTGCAGTAGCTCTACTGTTTTTGAAATGCTGTAGAGCCGAATCCACCTGTGCACCAAAGAGTCTGGACCGATCAAACAGCTAATCAAGAAGAGTAGCCTGCACATCTGAAGAGAACCCTGAAGACCTGTGCCAGGCATGCCTCCTGGTAGCCACGGAGGAACCCATCACCCTGGCTACTAAATCTGTAGTATCCAGAGCCAACTGGATTTCCTGACGGGCTGCAGCCTACGTGTTTTCCAAAACTTCCAAAAAAGAACCACGGTCATTCTCTGGTAACTTAGGAGTCAACTGTTTAGCCAAGTCCATTAAGGCAAGGATATACCTCCCCAAGACGCACTTGGCATTAGTTGACTTTAATACCATACTTGCAGAGGAGAAACCCTTCTTGGCAGACTGCTCCAATTTCCCCCGGAATTGTGGGAAACATTCCAGCCGATTGCTTAGAACAAGATGCCTGTACCACCAAGCTTTCCGGCGAAGGATGGGCAGTAAGAAAGGCAGGATCAGCAGGAGCAGGCTTATACCTTCTTGCCACAGTCCTTGAAACAGCAGGGGCAGATAAGGGTTTATGCCACACCTTCAGCCTCTTTAAAAGTCAATAGAGGTTCTACAACAAAAGATGGTGAATGCAATACCTCAGTAAGAATATTTGGCCTGATCTCAGCTGTGGGCAGTTGAAGGTCCAAAAGTTCAGCAGCCTTCCTGATGATAGCATGGTATGGTGCAACATCCTGCGAAGGTAAGGCCTTTGGTGATGAAAGCTCTCACTCCGGGAAAGTGTCTAAACCACTGGCCTCCTGAAGCCTCTCGAATTCATCAACTGAGTCATGGATTTCTCCTGCTTCTGCCTCATCCTTTTGGTATTCTTCTTCCTCCAGCAGCCTTTGGTCTTCTCTCCTTGAACGCATTTTAGGGATTGGAGACATCGGCGCCGGCGTCGAAGGAGGACCCTCAAAAGCGGGCAATGGCGCCGCTTGATGTCGAGAAGATGACGGCCCAACACCAGATGGTGCCGGAGACGGTGGTATCGGTGTCGAAAACCTTGAAGTCAGAAACTGCCATGACGGCACCGTCGGCATAAAGAGTGCATGGGCATATTGTTGAGGGATGCCCAAATTAAAGGCAAGCATACTCACGGGGCCAGATGGCACACCGGTAGCATGCCAAACATCGCATCGAGAAAATGGGACGGATGCGACCCTGGACCTGGAAAAGGTGTATAAGGAACAGAGTCTGGTTCCAATCGAGGCTGCGTGGAAGGGTGAGGCTGTTGAGCCGGGGACGTTGGATCTGGTACAGACAAAGCCACAGGAACAGGAGAAGACTCCCTGGGCTTCAGAGCATCCCTGGAAGCCGGAGAAAGCCTTGGCATCGGAGCGTGGGTCGGAGTCGCTTGTGGAGTAGGAGAAGGAGACGGTGAGACAACATCCTTAGTATGACGTCGTGCAGCCGGAGAAGCCAACCTCGAAGCCCTACCCTTCGAAGATCGATATCGAGATCCATTCCTTCGCTTTTTCTTGTGTTTCCTCAACTTCGAGGTATGCGAGGCTGACGACTTCGATTTTGATCTCTTACGACTCCTCTTCTCCTTTTTCGTATGGGCCATGAAAAGCTTGGCCTCATGCTTTTTCAGTGCCTTCGGATTCATCTTCCGACAACTGGAACAACCTTCGACGTCATGGTCCGACGAAAGGCACCAGAGACAGCTGTCGTGGGGATCCGGGATGGACATATGTCCCCCACACTTCCTGCAAGGCTTGAATCCAGACTTCTTCAAAGTAGCCATCACACACTGCAACACCAAGAGTGAAGAAGAAACAAAGTAAAATTACACTAATTGGAGAGTCGCAGAAAACAGTTACGCGTCGACGGTGTGAAAAAAATTTAACTGACGTCAGCATGCAGACGAGGTCTTCTTATGGCTCCAGTGACGTCATGCGGAGTCGCGAGCGGAGCCGTGCCATT
The DNA here is from genome assembly GCF_964261635.1 of Lissotriton helveticus. Lineage (NCBI taxonomy): Eukaryota > Metazoa > Chordata > Amphibia > Caudata > Salamandridae > Lissotriton > Lissotriton helveticus. The sequence continues at coordinate 1,410,313,655 of NC_136057.1, read as the reverse complement.
GTGACGTCCTCATCGACGTGGGAGAGCTAAGAAAGAAGTTTCAGCGGAATGCTGGTTGGGTAATTCAAAAGGTGAGGAATCTACAGGCAGATGTATCCATCAGAATGGATACAATTAATGAACATCTCGTCTACTGCAAAAACAAAAACCATGCAAGTCGTCTCTGACAGGTCTGTTCAGAAAAGAGGTATGAGGCAGAGATGCCATTGTCAGTCAGTAAGTAAGTACCTAAAATTATCAGTCACAACAAAAGGCACAGATTCAAATATTCCCAAGATATATGTATGTTAAGGAGGTAGCAGCTTGTCTATTGATGCCCATATCGAGATGAAAGAGAAGTGTATCCCATGATAAGGGCCAATGTTGAAAATACACAAAATGTCTTTGAAAGAGGAGGACCTTCCGATTTGAAGACAGCCGGCGAAGTGGTGGCATGTAAGTTCGGACATCAAGTGCAGCAGTGCTTCAGCATGTCACAAAGCTCTGGTGCCTCCAGAGAGCTTCAGTTTGTGCGGCAGGTTGCAGTGAATGTGTGTAAGGCCTTGTGTGTGATACAAGTAGACTTGTATATGGCCCTGGCTTTAATGGGCAGCCAGCGTAGAGTAACAAACAAGTTATTTATCTGTACACTGTGGTTCTACAGTATTGATATATTTTATAGATTCATGTGCTTAAATCTTCCCCGTCACCATGGTGGGAGTCCCAAGGTAACAGTAAAATAGCAGTATTAAAATGTAACATTCAATTGCCATAGGAAATCACTAGCCTTTAGCTATCCATTACCATTGTTTTAAAACACCCAAACTCCAGCCAATAAGAGCGTAGACCATAGAGTCTTCATCCCCTGCAGGACCACCATACCTCAGATTTTGAGCATGAGTACAATTAGAGGAACAAGAGAGGCATGGAAGGTGAACTTGAAAAGGGAGGAGGGAGGAGGGAGGGCCGCATGTGGACCTATAACATTTATCAATACTGGAGAACCACAGTGTACAGGTAAGTAACTTATTTTTCCTGCAGTGTTTTACATGCTTGAATCAGAATAGCAAGCAGTTATCAAAGGGTCAGAGGCGGGTAAGGTGAACCATCCCACCATGCGACCCAAAACATAAAATACAAACAATAGTCATAAAGAACATGCATTATGAACTCATATATATATATATATATATATATATATATATATATATATATATATATATATCTCCACTCTCGAAAAAATATATTCTGGCACTCCGCTTGGTAGATGAAATTAGTTTATTTAACACACTGTGATCGCCTACGCGTTTCGAACATAACGTTCCTTATCACGGCAGTGTCATACAGTTGTCCCTCTTCACTTTCCTTATTTAAACATTTTGGACATAGTGATGCATTCTGGGGTATGTAGTTGGTATAAACGTTTTAAATGTGATTGCATTCGTTTTTGTACTGCATAAGTTATTTGCATAACATTTCACATTCGCAATTAGTTCATATTCATGCCTTTAACTGTATCCAAGTTATATTGACATTTGCAATTCTAGATTAACATGAAAGGTGATGAGCATTTTCCAGCTAAGTGCCCCGCTGCTCACTCTATTTTTTCAATTCATGTGTATCCATTTAATACCCATAAGCATTCTTTCTTGGCATTCGTATGTCAAGACACGACTAGGCAGTGTTCAACTGTGCACATATGATCGATGCATCGACCTAATAAACTTGCTTAGTTTAAGCAACATCATATTTGTGACCAGTATTAATTTCTATCTCGAGGGCTGAGTGCCCTTGCCACTGCCTGCAAATAGTCATTCTAAATGTCCAACTAAATTTGTATAGTTCATAAAGTTCGTTCGTTATTCTGCAGATCTATTTACAATGACATTTTCACACATGTGCTATTGCTTATGTACTGAATTTGATTTTTTGATCCCTTCACTGAGGGCATAGTATACCATCTTTCGTGACATTTCAACAATTTTATCAATTTTAAAGATGAAAATAAAGTTCTTCATCCCCGTTCAATCCTGTAGGTTGTTTTGGTCTGAATCGCATGATCAGTTTGGATTCCAATCTTCGTAGTTTCAATTTTCTATTTCCTCCACGTTCATGCTGTGGTATAGTAGCTAGGCCGAAATATTGGATGTCCTTCCAATTTTTGTTGGTATGGCTTGTGATGTGTTTAGCCATAGCATAAGAATGGTCACCATTTTGAATGGCACGTGTGTGTTCTAAGATTCTCTTTTTCAGTGTACACAATGTGCTTCCGATATAACTTTTTCCACAACTGCATTGCAGCATGTATTTCACAAATGTGGTTTCACAGGTGATATGGTCCCTTATTTTGAAGATTTTTCCTTCTGGATCCTTTAGATTTTTCAAATTCTTTCCTATCTTGCAAGCCTTGCAAGTATGGCATTCGGTGAATCCTTTGTTTTTGTCTGTAAGCCAGTTGTCTGTTTTTTTGGTTTCAAAGTGGCTATGCACCAGATGATCCGAGAGATTTGGTGCTCTCCTATAGGTCATCAATGGTCGGTCACCCACACTTTTGCCTATATCTGGATCTTTTTGGATGACATGCCAATACTTTTTCAGGATTTTTTGGATTTTGTAACTTTCTTTGTTGTATGTGATGACCATTCGTGGTGGTTCGTCTTTATTGTTTGTCTCTTCAGTCTTAGTTCTTTTCTCTTCTTTTGTTAAAAATGTTTCTGCTCTTGTTTTCTTTCTTGCTTCCACTTCTCCTCTATGGATATCAGAGTGTTTATATCCTCGTTGTTTGAATCGCATTTTTGTTTCTTCAAATTTCTTTTCCATTTTGCTTTCCTCCGAGCAATTTCTCTTCATTCTGAGGAGTTCTCCAAAAGGAATGCTTTTCTTTAAGTTTTCAGGATGAAAGCTGTGACCATGCAGTAAGCTGTTTGTGGCGGTTTTCTTTCTGTGTACTGTTGTTTGTATTTGATTATCACCTACATAGACTTTGGTGTCCAAGAACTCCACCTCCTTATTACTGATTGTGTAAGTGAATCTCAGACCCACATCATTGTCATTGAGTACATCAAAGAAAGTTTGAAATTCAGATTCTGTCCCCCTCCATAATAGGAAGAGGTCATCAATGAAGCGCAACCATAGTGCTACTTTGGCCATGTGATGCTCATTTTCTTCTCTCCAAGCTATGCTCCTCTCCCACCACCCCATCATGAGGTTAGCATAGCATGGAGAGAAGGAAACTCCCATTGCGGTTCCACATTTCTGCATATACACTTTTTTGTTGAACAGAAATACATTGTTATAGAGACATAATTTGATCATTTCTGTCAACATTTTTGAGTGTTCAAATTCACTGACGGGACGTTGTTGCAAAAAGTATTGAATTGCTCTGACGCCTATCTCATGCTCTATTGAGGTGTATAATGAGATGACGTCTGTTGTCACTAAGAGGTATGTTGGCTGCCATTGTGTGTCCATTAATATGCGTAGAAAGTCCCCCGTATCTTTGATGTATGAGTTCAAAGTTGGTACAATTGGGGACAAAAAGTGGTCGACATATATCGAAATGTGTTCATACAGGCTACCACAACTGGATATGATCGGTCTTCCAGGGGGTTTGTTGAGTGTTTTGTGAACTTTAGGGAGGAAATATATGGTAGGAGTGATTGGATATTCTACCATCAAAAACTTTCTTTCTTCCTCTGTTATGAGGCCTCCTTCTCTCCATATGTTCAGTTTTTTGGCCAAATCAATCCTAAAATTCTGTGTTGGGTCTTTGGGTAAAAGTTCATAGTTTTTGGTATTGTTCAATTGGCGCATTGCTTCCTCTACGTAATCGGATTTTTCCATGATTACAACATTCCCGCCTTTGTCGGCCGGCTTGATCTCAATGGTTGCATTTGTTTTTAATGTTTGTATCGCCAGACGTTCCATCTTGCTTAGATTCTCTCTTTTGCAATTGTCATTTTGTTTCATTTTATCCAGGTCTCCCAATACGAGTTCATAAAAAATATCAATTTTTATTTCCCGGATGCATTATCGGGCAAAATTTTGATTTATTTTTAAACTATTTTTAAACTCTGTGGCTCTTCTTTTGTCTGTTACAACATTCATTTCTTCCAGTATCGAATCTTGGCTTTGTCCTAGATTGCTTTGGTTAGGACAAAGCCAAGATTCGAGCGACTATAATATAGGTGAAATACCCTGTCTTCGAACAGCTTATGCAGCTTATGCATTGGCTAATGAAACTACAGCCTCACAAGTGACCAACACACAGATACTGGAAGAAATGAATGTTGTAACAGAAATGTTAAGGGCCTAAACCATCCGGTAAAGAGGAGGAAAGTTCTTGAGTATATTACCAAATCCAAGGGGGACATTATTTTACTGCAAGAATCCAAACTGTCCGAGGACGATCTACGCTTCCTCAACATCCATTGGGCGTCACACATCCTGTCTTCACCAGCATCCCACAAAAAAGTAGGGGTTATCACCCTCTTAGCGAAAAAAGCGAACCTTACCCTAGTCTCACACTCCCACGACGAAGTAGGCCGACTTTCCATCACTAATCTTCTCAGGGAGGACGACCCCATTCACGTACTAAATATCTACGGCCCAAACGCAGATGACCCAGATTTCTGGGACTTGGTCTCCCGCTCACTAGAACCTATCCCTACGGATGACCTGTTGATAGTGGGAGGTGACTTTAATCTCCCCCTGGTCCCAATCCTCGATAGGCAATCCAAATGTGCCTTCCACCCCTCCCGCTCGCATGACGCCCTCCTTCGCCTATGTGACAGATACCACCTGAAGGACTCATGGCGCCTACAAAATCCAGACGGTAGGGATTACACGCTTTACTCTGCACCACACAATTCCTATTCACGTATCGACTTCATTTTGGTATCAAGCCCCTTCACTCACCTTATAGAGGAGACAGAGATAGCCCCCAAACTAGTCTCTGATCACGCATGTATCCGAACCAAACTGGCTGGTTCCAGATCGATTCTCCCACCGAGGAGATGGCGCTTCAATGACGCTTCAATGACGAGACACTTTCAGACCCCACGAACAAGTTAATAATATCGGATGCCATTGAGGAATATCTCTCTTTAAATGACACCCCCGACACTACACCTACCACCCTGTGGGGTGCTCTGAAGGCCACAATTCGCGGGACCATCATCACTATTAGGGCAAGGGTAAACAAGGCGCTCAATAAAGAGCTAGAATCTCTAGAGCATCAGATTGGCACACTGGAAGCCCAACACAAATCCAACCCGCTTGACTCTACCGTTTTAGATACGTTGACCAAGAAAAAATACGAATATAACACCATCACCAGCAAACGGGCGGGGGTATGGATTAATCGCTTCAAGGCCTTGAAACTGTGCGAGGGCAACAAAGCAGGGAAACTATTGGCCTCCTACCTCAAACACAAACAGAAACTGACTACCATATCGTCCATTAAAGATTCAAGCAACGTCACACACACCAAACAGTCTAACATCCTTGATACTTTTAAAAAATTCTACGAAGACCTTTACAAAAATGATAAATTATTAGACGAATCAGCCTGCGCTGATTACCTCACTTCACTCCACCTCCCGAAACTTTCTGAAGCTGACAGATCCCATCTGGACTCCCCAATCTCTGGTTCAGAAATCAAAGCAGCGATTAACACCCTGAAGAACAATAAGGCCCCCGGCCCAGACGGCTTCACTGCACCCTTTTATAAGGCCTTTGCTGTCCAAATTAGCCCCCCACTCCTTAAACTCTTTAACTCCACTGCAAACAATGGCGGTGTTTCTCCCTCAATGAGTGAAGCCACGATAATAGTACTGCCAAAAGAGGGGAAGGACCCACTACTCACTAAAAATTACCGTCCCATATCCTTGATAAATCTGGACTGCAAGATTTATGCTAAAATCTTAGCGACCAGACTAAACTCCATTCTCCACAAATTAATTAGCTCCTAGCAGGTTGGCTTCCTAAGGAACATGATGTCCAACGACAACACGAGACTACTATGCCATATTCTAGAAAAGGCAAAATCCTCTCCCACGCCAATGGTAGCAATAACCTTGGACGCGGAAAAGGCCTTTGACAAGGTCTCATGGTCCTTTCTACGCCACTGTATGTACGCTTTCAACCTTGGCGACACCTATACCAGGATGGTGATGGCCCTCTACTCTGCACCTTCGGCTAGGATAGCTATAAACGGCACCCTCTCGGAACCGTTCCGTCTCTACCAAGGAACCAGACAGGGCTGCCCTCTCTCACCAGCTCTCTTTCTCCTAGCCCTTGAGCCCCTCATTACAGATATCAAAAATAATGGAGACATTGCGGGTATTTCCTTTGGGGACACGCGAGTCAAGTTAGCAGCATATGCAGACGATATCTTGATCGCGACCGAAAACCCTGCTAACTCCATTGCTGCCCTAATGACCTCGATAGACAAATACTCCTCCCTTTCCGGCTACAAATTAAATAGGGATAAATCCGAAGTAAAACCTCTTAATGTCCACACTTCGAGAGAAGTGCTGGGCGATTCCGGCCTACTCTGGCAAACGGGAGTGATTAAATATTTGGGAATTGAATTCACGGATGAGATATTGAGTACCCTTAAACATAATGAAAACAAAACCCTGAACAAAATCAAAAGTCTGTTGGACGGTTGGTCACCCCGTTTCATCACCTGGTGGGGCCGTATTGAAACCATAAAAATGATGATATCCCCCTTGGTTAACTACCTCGTCACGATGCTCCCACTCGTCCTCTCCAAAGAATTCCATGCTAAATTGGATAAAAACATCTCGGCATTTCTTTGGCAGGGCAAAAAAGCAAGAATCAGTTTAAAAAAACTTTGTTTGGATAAAAAATTAGGAGGAGTTAATCTGGCAGATTTTAAAACATACCAAATAGCCTTTTTAGCGAAACAGGGGTCGCACTGGATATCCTCCCATCCTGACTATAGCCCGGTGTGGCTCTCTGTAGAAAAGTCAATACTGAAGGGTCTCAGCCCCTGCGCCCTACTCACCGTCAAACCCCGCCCCAACCTAGGCCCGGGCCTTATCTTCAAAAACACTAAAATGGCTCTTTTAAAAGTCAGTAAATATCTACCGCAGCAATTCCGACAATCGCAGTGGGAGTCACTATGGCACAACTCCGCCATTACATACAAAGGGAAACCTCTAAACTACCCCTCCTGGATAGACAATGGTGTCATATTCCCGCACCAACTCGTCGAAAACGCGCTCCCACTAACCTTTAAAGAAATTCAGGATAAGTTCCGACTCGATAATATTGAATTCTATAACTTCCTACACATTAAAGTAGCTCTAACGAAGGCTAACCTGAAGGCTGCCACTCCATCCCTCCTAGACTTATTCCCCTCCCTTAACAAACAGGGACACCAAGTCTCTAGATTGTATAAATTAATGCGGCCACAATCGTCCTCCCTAAATGCACCAATCCAACGCTACTGGGACTCATTCTCCACACCTAACTCGGACGCAATCTGGACCAGTACTTGGGAGTCCACCACCCGCCACAAAATATGCCCCACACTGTCACAAACCAAGTTCTGGCTTCTACATAAGGCCTTCTGGACACCTAGGAGGTTGTTTCTTCATAAAATCAAGTCCGATGACACGTGTTGGAATTGTTCAGGGGTGGGAGGCGATCTGGAGCACCTAATCTTCAAATGCCCCTGTGTGACCTCGTATTGGGACAAAATCTTTGGTTTTCTAAAGGAAGTCCTCCATATTACTCTACCAAGAGAATTCTCGACGCTTGTCCTAGGTTTTGCCAAAGCCGTCACTCTCAATGATGAAGACAAAGCCCTACTGGACCTGCTGCTGACGGCTGGGGTTAAAATCATACTTAATAACTGGAAAAGCACGAACAAAGCCTCCTTTCCTCACTGGTTGAACTGGGTATCTTACTTGAGAGGTGCTGACAATATAGCCTTGACCTCCACCCCGTGGAGACCCCCAACAATGAAAATCTGGTCCTCACTAGATGATCACTTTGACGCACACAAACCTCCTTGAATCTTGTCTACTGGGATCTAGAGCGTTTCATCACATAAGGTTCAATCTGTCCGTTGGCCAGTCTATGTTTTGTACAATCTTCACCACAGTTTGATGATTCTATCTCCCCCATGTACTACAGGTTTGGTTTACGCTAATGTATAACTTATGATGCTTCTGCTCTTGTGTGGTGGTGCCTATTTCTTTCCAGGTCAGATTATACAAGACAACAGGTAACCATGGACACAACTCTCCCCTAGCGGCCCGCAGGACATTTTAAGTGGACACTTTATGTGGAATCTTATGTATCGTAATGGACTTATTGTTTTCTGGACTCGATTGCTTTATTGGTACCAAATTTCTGTATTCCTATTCATATGATTTTTCTATCAATCCTCTGTAATTATTCGCACTGAACCGACTATTCTTGTACTGATGTATCTCTTTGCAGCTCCTAATAAAAATCTTTTGAACACAAAAAAAACAATTGCAACCATTGAGATCAAGCCGGCCGACAAAGGCGGGAATGTTGTGATCATGGAAAAATCCGATTACGTAGAGGAAGCAATGCGCCAATTGAACAATACCAAAAACTATGAACTTTTACCCAAAGACCCAACACAGAATTTTAGGATTGATTTGGCCAAAAAACTGAACATATGGAGAGAAGGAGGCCTCATAACAGAGGAAGAAAGAAAGTTTTTGATGGTAGAATATCCAATCACTCCTACCATATATTTCCTCCCTAAAGTTCACAAAACACTCAACAAACCCCCTGGAAGACCGATCATATCCAGTTGTGGTAGCCTGTATGAACACATTTCGATATATGTCGACCACTTTTTGTCCCCAATTGTACCAACTTTGAACTCATACATCAAAGATACGGGGGACTTTCTACGCATATTAATGGACACACAATGGCAGCCAACATACCTCTTAGTGACAACAGACGTCATCTCATTATACACCTCAATAGAGCATGAGATAGGCGTCAGAGCAATTCAATACTTTTTGCAACAACGTCCCGTCAGTGAATTTGAACACTCAAAAATGTTGACAGAAATGATCAAATTATGTCTCTATAACAATGTATTTCTGTTCAACAAAAAAGTGTATATGCAGAAATGTGGAACCGCAATGGGAGTTTCCTTCTCTCCAAGCTATGCTAACCTCATGATGGGGTGGTGGGAGAGGAGCATAGCTTGGAAAGAAGAAAATGAGCACCACATGGCCAAAGTAGCACTATGGTTGCGCTTCATTGATGACCTCTTCCTATTATGGAGGGGGACAGAATCTGAATTTCAAACTTTCTTTGATGTACTCAATGACAATGATGTGGGTCTGAGATTCACTTACACAATCAGTAATAAGGAGGTGGAGTTCTTGGACACCAAAGTCTATGTAGGTGATAATCAAATACAAACAACAGTACACAGAAAGAAAACCGCCACAAACAGCTTACTGCATGGTCACAGCTTTCATCCTGAAAAATTAAAGAAAAGCATTCCTTTTGGAGAACTCCTCAGAATGAAGAGAAATTGCTCGGAAGAAAGCGAAATGGAAAAGAAATTTGAAGAAACAAAAATGCGATTCACACAACGAGGATATAAACACTCTGATATCCATAGAGGAGAAGTGGAAGCAAGAAAGAAAACAAGAGCAGAAACATTGTTAACAAAAGAAGAGAAAAGAACCAAGACTGAAGAGACAAACAATAAAGACGAACCACCACGAATGGTCATCACATACAACAAAGAAAGTTACAAAATCCTAAAAATCCTGAAAAAGTATTGGCATGTCATCCAAAAAGATCCAGATATAGGCAAAAGTGTGGGTGACCGACCATTGATGACCTATAGGAGAGCACCAAATCTCTCGGATCATCTGGTGCATAGCCACTTTGAAACCAAAAAACAGACAACTGGCTTACAGACAAAAACAAAGGATTCACCGAATGCCATACTTGCAAGGCTTGCAAGATACGAAAGAATTTGAAAAATCTAAAGGATCCAGAAGGAAAAATCTTCAAAATAAGGGACCATATCACCTGTGAAACCACATTTGTGGTATACATGCTCCAATGCAGTTGTGGAAAAAGTTATTTCGGAAGCACCACGTGTACACTGAAAAAGAGAATCTTAGAACACACACGTGCCATTCAAAATGGTGACCATTCCTATGCTATGGCTAAACACATCACAAGCCATACCAACAAAAATTGGAAGGACATCCAATATTTCAGCCTAGCTACCATACCACAGCATGAACGTGGAGGAAATAGAAAATTGAAACTACGAAGATTGGAATCCAAACTGATCATGCGATTCAGAACAAAACAACCTACAGGATTGAACGGGGATGAAGAACTTTATTTTCATCTTTAAAATTGATAAAATTGTTGAAATGTCACGAAAGATGGTATACTATGCCCTCAGTGAAGGGATCAAAAAATCAAATTCAGTACATAAGCAATAGCACATGTGTGAAAATGTCATTGTAAATAGATCTGCAGAATAACGAACGAACTTTATGAACTATACAAATTTAGTTGGACATTAAGAATGACTATTTGCAGGCAGTGGCAAGGGCACTCAGCCCTAGAGATAGAAATTAATACTGGTCACAAATATGATGTTGCTTAAACTAAGCAAGTTAATTAGGTCGATGCATCGATCATATGTGCACAGTTAAACACTGCCTAGTCGTGTCTTGACATACGAATGCCAAGAAAGAATGCTTAAGGGTATTAAATGGATACACATGAATTGAAAAAAGGAGTGAGCAGCGGGGCACTTAGCTGGAAAATGCTCATCACCTTTCATGTTAATCTAGAATTGCAAATGTCAATATAACTTGGATACAGTTAAAGGCATGAATATGAACTAATTGCAATTGTGAAATGTTATGCAAATAACTTATGCAGTACAAAAATGAATGCAATCACATTTAAAACGTTTATACCAACTACATACCCCAGAATGGATCACTATGTCCAAAATGTTTAAATAAGGAAAGTGAAGAGGGACAACTGTATGACACTGCCGTGATAAGGAACGTTATGTTCGAAACGCGTAGGCGATCACAGTGTGTTAAATAAACTAATTATCTACCAAGCGGAGTGGCAGAATATATTTTTTCGAGAGTGGATTAATTGCGAGACCCTGTCCTGGTCTCGACTCTGGCACCAACTCTGAGGTGCTCCCTCTGCGACAGGACAGCTCGTGTTGGATATATATATATATATATATATCTATATATATATATATATCTATCTATATATATATATACTTAAACAGAAGATTTTTTAAGGATATTAAAGCACAAGTTACTACTTGTGTAACGATATATCTGTAAGAGACATTGGTTAGTGATAGATTCCTTACCTTAGAATATCCCCAGGCGTCAGACTGGATCTGGAAAGTTTTTAGTCAGCAGTACCCCTGGGCGTTGGAAGGTGGCGCGTGTGGCTCCGCATCCGTCCCTGGCGTCGTAGGCGCCTAGATGATGTCACGGAGACTACTTAGGCGCCACCCATGCGCGCTGACGTCTGGTCTGTACCCGACTTTGAGCGCAAGGAACGCAGAGCCATGAACGAAATTGACCAATGGTGCCTTGAAACTAGGGTCCTGAAAGGGATTACCTTAACCCTAGGAATCAGTTCGGTGAACGGGGAGGATGGGTGGGGCGGTAAGGAATCTATCATTAACTAATGTCTCTTACAGATATATCGTTACACAAGTAGTAACTTGTGGATCTGAAAGAGACAGGTTAGTGAAAAATTCCTTACCTTAGAATAAATACCCCAGCAATACCAATCCTGGTGGTGGGTCTGCGAACAAGATTACACCAGAAAGTCACGGAGAACAGAACGGCCAAAGAAGCCATCTCACCGGACTTGACTGTCAAGGCAATAATGCTGGGTAAACATGTGCAGCGAGGCCCACGTAGCTGCCTGACAAATGTCCTGTAAGGGAACGCCGCGTCCCAAGGCAGTAGTGGCTGCCGTTGCCCTGGTACAATGGGCCCCTAGCCCCACAAGAGGCTCCTTTTTAGCCGAGTAACACGCTTTGATGCACAGAAAGTCCTACGGAGAGATGGTTCGTTTGTGCACGGCCCAACCTTTATTGGTGCCCACGTAGCCAACAAAAAGTTGGTCATCCACCCGGAACTGTTGTGTGCGCCTCAGATGGAACAAGAGCACACGTTTTGGGTCCAGACAGTGGAGCTTTTCTTTCTCTTTTGAAGGATGCGGAAAGAAGGTGGGCAAAGTGATGGTGTGCCCGATGTGGAAGGGCGTGACCACTTTTGGCAAGAAAGAAGGACGAGTCCTCAAAACCACCTTGTCCGGATGAACAGAAAGAAAGGAATATGCTACTTACCAGTATGCATCTGTTCTTGGCATTTAGGGCTGCTGACATTCATATCTGTGCATAGATTGCCGCCTAGTGTTGGGTTCGGATGATTGCGCTTTGTTGTCCTGGAAGAGTCTTCGAAGTATCACGAGGTGGGTGACTCCTCCCCTGGACTACAGTGTGCATGGGCATCCTTTCCATGCTCAGATTGTTTTTCGCCATTGTGGCAGAGGTGGAGATAGGAAAGTAAGAGATGACCATGCTAGAGATAATGCTGCAGCTGGGACAGGCGCCGGGGAGGAGGGCGGGTGATATGAATGTCAGCAGTCCTACATGCCAAGAACAGATGCATACTGGTAAGTAGCATATTCCGTTCGAGGCATGTGGGCTGCTGAATTCATATCTGTGCATAGACTGAATAGCAGTATCTCCTCTAGCGGTGGCCACCTGTGCCAGCTGCAGCAGTTTGGAAAAGAGTTTTGAGGACAGCCTGGCCTACAGCAGCTTGCAGTTTTGCTTGCACGTCTACACAGTAGTGTTTAGTGAAAGTGTGTATGGTGGACCATGTGGCTGCCTTAAAAATGTCTTCGAGGGGAATATTTCCTAGGAAAGCCATGGACGCCCCCATTTTCCATGTAGAGTGTGCTCTGGGGGGACTGTTAAAGTGCGTTTAGCTTTTAGATAACATATTTGAATGCACTTAACTATCCATCTGGCTATTCCTGACTTTGAAATAGGATTTCCCTTGTGTTGTGGTGCAAAAGCAACAAACAGTTGTTTTGTCTTCCTAAATGATTTAGTTCTGTCCACATAGTATAGTACAGCTCTCCGGACGTCTAGCGTGTGCAGGGCTCTTCCAGCTACTGATTGTGGATTCTGAAAGAATACTGGCAGTTCAATTGCTTGATTAATATGGAAGTTGGATATGATTTTAGGCATGAATTTAGGGTTTGTTCGAAGAACTACCCTGTTAACATGTACCTGCATGAATGGCTCTTCGATTGTCAGTGCTTGCAATTCACTCACTTTATTTATTATTTATTTATTTTTTAAACTTGTAAGGCGCAACAGCTACCCAAAAAAGGTTCCCCGGCGCCGAGACACAGCACGAGAGGTAGCGAAGGTAAGCAAAGACGTTCCTGATTATTGCTCAAACAACCAGGTTTTGATATTCTTCCTGAATCTGGCGTGGTTTTCCTCTCCGCGGATGTGAAGAGGGAGTGCATTCCAGAGGGTTGGTCCAAGATGAGCAAAAGATCTGCCACCCATTCTAGCAAGTTTGAACCTGGGTATGCAGAAATTGGCTGCTGATTGTGACCTAAGGTTACGACTAGGGGTGTAGGGATGGGCTAGTGCAAGAAGATATTTGGGAGCTCACCTCACTCTTCTGTGTGAGGTGATGGCAACTAAGAATGCGACTTTCCACGTTAGGAATTACAATTCGCATGAGTGTAGAGGTTCGAAAGGGGGTCCCATGAGTCTGGTAAGCACTATATTTAGATTCCAGACTGGGGAAGGAGGGTGTCTTGAAGGGATCACTCTTTTTAAGCCCTCCATAAATGCTTTAATAGCTGGTACCCTGAAGAGTGAAAGGTGTTGCCTGTTCTGAAGGTACACTGCGAGGTGTAGTCGTATGGAAGAGTATGCTAAGCTACATCTTTGTAAATGCAATAGGTAGCATATAATGTTTTGTATGGAAGCGTCTAATGGGTTGATTTGGTTATTGTTGCAGTAAATAACAAATCTTTTCCATTTGGCTGCATAGCACGCGCGGGTGGTAGGTTTCCTTGCCTCCTGAATGATGTTCATGCAGTCTGGGGGCAAGTTAAGGTATCCGAACTCTAGGACCTCAGGAGCCAGATCGCTAGGTTCATCTGATTGGGATCTGGGTGTCTTATTTCTCCATGGTTCTGAGTCAGAAGATGGGTGCTAGGCACAGTCTTTGATGAGGAACTACTGAAAGTTCTAGGAACGTTGTGTACCATGGTTGTCTCGCCCATGTGGAAGCAACTAGGATTAGGGTGAGCGAGTGTTGCCGCAGTTTGAGTGCCACCAGCGGAATCAGGGGTGCTGGGGGAAAAGCGTACGCAAATCTGCCTGACCAGTTCATCCATATCGCATTGCCCAGTGACTGCGGATGTGGGAACCTGGAGGCAAAGTACTGGCATTTGGAGTTTTCTTTTGTGGCAAACAGGTCTACCTCTGGGTGACCCCATTCCTCGAAGAATGGCTGGAGAACCTGGGGGTGAATCTCCCATTCGTGTATTTGTTGGCTGTGCCTGCTGAGCAGGTCGGCAATCTGATTGTCCTTCCCTGGAAGGTGTTCTGCTAGGAGAAAGATGTTTTTTGGGATCGCCCACTTCCATATGCTCTGCGTCAACTGGGACAGCTGTGGAGAGTGCGTCCCCCCTGTTTTTGGATATAGTACATTGCGGTCATGTTGTCCGTCCGGATCAACACCGTCTTGTTGTACACGTATTTTTGAAAGGCTTTTAGGGCTAGGAATATTGCTAGCAACTCTAGTTGGTTGATATGCCATTTTTTCTGTTTGGTTGTCCAGAGCCCCTGTACCGTGTATTGGAGGAGATGGGCTCCCCAGCCTGTCAGTGATGCGTCCGCTGTTAGTACTTGTTGTGGAACCAGCTCTTGGAACAGTCGCCCTTTGGAAAGGTTTTGTGGGTTCCACCACTGCAGAGAGTTGTGAGCGCGACTGTACACCAACACTAGGTCTTTTAGTTGTCCACGAGCCTGGTTCCATTGCCTTGCTAGGCATTCCTGTAATGGGTGCATTTGAAGTCTGGCATGGGGGACAATGAATATGCAGGAGGCCATCATGCCTATGAGCTGCGTGAAGACTTGAGCTGGCAGGGAGTGTTCTGGCTGGAATTTGCGAATGAGTGTCTGCATGCTGGCTATCCTCGCTGTGTTTGGATATGCCTTTGCCACTGAGGTATTTATAGTGGCTTCCAGGTATTGCTGTACGTGGGAAGGTTGCAGATGCGATTTTGTGTAGTTGACTGAAAAGCCTAGGCTGTGCAACAACTGGATAGTTTGGGACGTGTGTGTTGCACACTCTTGGTACGACTTTGCTTGTATTAGCCAATCGTCCAGATAAGGGTACACATGGACGTGTTGCCTTCTGAGATGCGCTGCTACTGTGGCTAAGCATTTCGTAAAGACTCTTGGAGCCGTGGTAACCCCGAAGCGCAAAACTTTGAATTGGTAGTGTTGTCCTTCTATTGTGAACCTGAGGTATTTTCTGTGGGCTGGATGGATGGGTATGTGGAAGTACGCATCCTTGAGGTCCAGCGTTGCTAGGAAGTCTCCTTGTTGTAGCAACGGGAGCACTTGTAGTGTGATCATATGGAAGTGCTCCGACAGTATGTATTGATTTAGGGGTCTGAGGTTCAGTATTGGTCTGAGGGAACCGTCCTTTTTGGGGATAAGGAAGTATAGGGAGTATACTCCTGTCCCTTGCAGGTGGAAAGGGACTGGCTCTATGGCCCCCTTCTCCAGCATGCTTTTGACCTCCTGTTGAAGTAGGGTGATGTGTTCTATGGACATAGGACGATGTCTGGGTGGTATGTTTGGTGGCGTAGAAGTCAGTTATAGGCAGTAACCAGACTGGATAATTTCTCTCACCCACCTGTCTGTGGTGATAGTGTGCCAGACAGGTAGGAACTGTTGTAGTCTGCCTCCGACTGGTGTTAAGTGTTCCGGAGGCAGCGTAAGGAATTCACTGTTTTGTGGAGGTGGAGGCTCTGGTGTTATTGCCTCCCTGCCCCCTTCCCTTAGGATTGTTACCTCTGTAACCACCCCCGTTTTTTTTTTTGTAAAACAATTTTTATTGCAGAGTTCAAGTCAAGCATTACAGTTATTTCGTAAATTGGCACATGCGGGATCTCAATGTCTCACAATCACGTCAACAAAATGGTACACATCAACATTACCCACAGTTCGGGGGCTGGGTGAAAAGTGTCTCACCTAGTGCTTCCCCTCCACCACTGCTCGATGGCGTGTCCAGTGATCAACCGCTGTCTGCTTTTAACTTTCCTGTCCTCTCCCCATCACCCCTCCCCTTCCAGTATCCGGTCAGTTCGAACTGTTAGCCCAATGTCAATGGGATGCTGCAATCCCCCTCCCCCCTTCCCTTCCCCTCGCCCTCCCCCCTCCCACGGTGGTCCATGGCGTCCCGTGTCCGGTGTGTCGCATGCCAGAGCGCGTTGGTGAACTGCGGAGATTGGAAATGTCTAAGGAGTGTGTGTGTCCATGGTGGGAGCTGTGGTAGGTATTGCCACCCTAGGTTCCCCAGGGTCCTCTGCCTCTTCCTCCTCCTCGCTCTCCAGTGTACTATCTCTAAGTGCCTGGACTAGTGTTTCCCACGCTAGTGCCGCCTCCTGGGCCTTCTCGTCAGGCCCCCGTCGAGCCAGTTGATACCTGATCGTGCTCTCTGCTGCCGCCCATTTCTCGAACTCAGTTAGCCATTTCCTATGTGTCGGTGCCACCTTCGCTTTCCACCCCCTAGTGAGCTCCCTCTTCGCTAGGAGTAGGCCCATATCTATAAATTTACTTGTCAGTTTATTCTTACGTGTGTGGGGAAACCAGTGTAGGAGTGTAGTCGCACTATCGTAGTGTAGCTCCCTGTCAGTAACCGCGTTCAAGGTGTCGCCCACCTCCCTCCAGAAGTCCTGTATGTGCGGGCAGTCCCTTAGCATGTGTAGTAAGTCTGCTTTCAACAGTGTGCATCTAGGACACGCTGCGTCCTCCGTACCAAAGTATCGCGCTATTTTGTGCGGGGTGAGGTAAGCTCTGTGAAGGATATAGAGCTGTATTAATTGGAACCGGGCGTTCCTGGTACTCTTCCTGGGCCTCTGAACCAACTGGGCCCACGCCGTATCCGGGATCTCCCTCTGCAGGTCTGTCTCCCATTGGGTCTTTAAGCGCGTAAGGGGTCGCAAGGTGCTCCCGAGTATTCTGGAGTGCAGGCACGTGACTGCCTTCACTGTCCCTGCGGCCATCATGACATACTGACACGGCGGCGACATCACAGGTTCACACAGTCCCTCGCCCCAGTGCACTTGGATCCCTCGTACCACAGCTGCGTGAAGTAGATAGTCCCCTCTCGGAAGGTCGTATTGTTCCTGCAAGGATTGATACGGCGTAAGCACCCCGTCAGTGAAGAGGTCTCCTACCATCTGCAGGCCTGCCTCCTCCCAGGTCCGGAGGTTCGACCAGTCGCCGCCATGCGGCAGCGCCGTGAGCATACCCAGTGGAATTTCGGGCGCATACGGGTGTCCGGGGCCAGCACGCTTTTGCACGCGGTTCCAGCAGAGCCGCAATGTCCGTTCTTCCTGAGACAAGTCTCTGAGTGCTAACCGCTGTTGCAGGGTGATGTATGCCAGCACATGGCGGGGGGTGCCAGTGTCCCTCTCCTGCTCCGGGCCCCGGTACACTCTTGCCACTTCCTGCGTGAGGAATTGCAGCTGGGCGGCCAAATAATAAAACTCGAAATCAGGGACCGCAAGTCCGCCCTCGTTCTTCGGGCGGGTCAGGGTTGCCAAGGCTATTCTCCGCCTGCCAGTTCCCCACAAAAAGGACACCACTTGGGATTTTAGTCGTCGAAATACGGTAGTTGGTATCCACACCGGCAGGGTTCGAAAGAAGTACAATAAGCGCGGCAGGGCGATCATTTTAAGCAGCGAGACACGGCCTGCCATAGACAAGGGGAGGGTGGCCCAGAAGAGCATGTTACCCTGCAGCTTTCGGATGCAACGGTTTATATTGCCTTCTAACAGGTCCGTGGGGTCGTGGTAAATATATACCCCTAGGTAGGGCATACAATCCGGCTCCCAGCGGGGCTCGGGACGGGTCCTGGGGCACCTCTCCGCCTTCCAGAGAGGAAAGAGGCAAGTCTTCGCCCAGTTCACCTTCAGGCCCGATACATCCCCGAAGCGTGCCAGCAGGTCTACCGCCCCTTCCACTGCCTCCTCGGCGTTCTCCAAGAACAGGAGGAGGTCATCTGCATATAATGATATGTGATGACGAGTCCCGTCCACCTCCAGCCCTTGGTAGGAGTCACCGTTCCTAGCTAGCGCCGCCAGAGGTTCCACCGCGAGGGCGAACAGTAAGGGAGAGAGTGCACACCCTTGTCTAGTACCCCTATGCACTGCATATCTATCTGACACCAACGCTCCCACTCGCACCCGAGCACCCGCCGATGCATACAGCACTTCCGTCCATCGCACATACTCGTCCCCAATGCCAAATCTTCTCAGCACCCTATATAAGTAGTCCCATTCCAGGCTGTCGAAGGCTTTCTCTATGTCAACCGCCATCGCTACCGGGGCTCTGGCGGTCGGTGGAGGGTCCGCCACTAGCCTCAGCAACCTACGAATGTTATGGGACGTATTTCTAGTGGGGATAAAGCCCGACTGATCCTTGTGGATCAAGTCTTGCATATGGGCCATCAGCCTGGTGGCCAATATAGTGCTCAAGATTTTATAATCTGTCGTGAGCATCGATAGCGGCCTGTACGATGCCGGGTCAGAGCTGGTCCTATGCGGCTTTAACAAGGGGATCATGAGCGCCTCACGCATCGAACTGGGCAGTTCCCCCCTCTCCTTTGCCTCATTGTATACGATTCGGAGCCGTGGGGCTAGGATATCAACATATTTTCCATAGAATTCGACGGGCAGGCCGTCCACTCCCGGTGTTTTCCTGCGTGCCATTTTCTTAATGGCTCCCCTAATTTCCGCCAGGTCAATTGGGGCCCCGAGGGCTTCCGCTTGGTCTGGGTCCAAGCGTGGTAAGTGTATCTCAGACAACAAGGTCTCCAACACAACAGGCCGGGCTACCGGACCCCCCGCATACAGTCGCTCGTAGTATGCTTTAAAGCATCGTAAAACGTCCGGCTGGGTGCTACATGCGGTGCCATTCGCATCGGTCAGGGATAATATTGGGGCAGCACCCCTATTGGGGTTTGCTAACCAGGCCAGGAGCGTCCCCGTCTTATCTCCCTCAGCGAGTGCCTTGGTTAAGTATGTTTTGTGATCAAAACAACGAAGGCGCTCCACTTCCACCGCCATCGCTTCCCGCGCTGAGCATAGTCTATCTTGCATAACAGGGTGGTTGGGCCGTTGCTTCTCCACCTCCCGCAAGGCTTGCTCGGCCTTGTCCACATCGTCGACCAGCGTTCGCCGTACGCCCGCGAACTTCCCTATACAATGCCCCCTCACCACCACCTTGAGTGCGTCCCATTCCATTGCCCTGGAAGATGCAGTCCCCTCATTTTCGGCAAAGTATTGGGATATTCTACCTTCCAATGCTCCGCTGAACGGCGGATCGTCTAACGTGTCCGGATGAAGCCGCCACGTTGGAATCGGCGAAACTTCGTTCATCCAGGCAAATGAAAGGAGTAGGGGGTTGTGGTCCGAGATCGTGCGTGCTAGGTATTCGGTTCGGGCTACCATTGGCAACACCGACTGGGAGCATAAGAACGCGTCTATGCGAACGTGGAGGTCGTGCATACCCGAATAGAAGGAATAATCCCTATCAGTTGGGTGTTGGGCGCGCCATGCATCCGTCAGGTCCCACAACCCCTGCCAGTTTGATCTGTGTTTTGCCAGCCTGTGAACTGGGGATGCGTGTAGAGGTGGGTGTGATCTATCGAGGGCAGCGTCCGCCACTGAGTTGAAGTCCCCTCCCAGTAGTACTGATCCCGTTAAATAAGAGGCTAACTGTTTGGTCAGTCTGTTGAAGTACGATGCCTGCTCCACGTTTGGCGCATAGGCGCTGCAAAGTGTCAACTGACGGCCCCGGAGCAAGCCCTCAACTGCCACATATCTCCCTTCGGGGTCCACTGTGTGCCTGGTAACTTGAAAGGGGATCCCCGCTCGGATCCAAATAAGTGTCCCCCTGGCAAATGCTGAGTACGTGGTGTGGAATAGGTGACCCCTCCATCTCCTCTGCAATGCGGTGCCCTCCTTTTTAGTTAAATGGGTCTCCTGTAGGAAGGCAATGTGTATCCCTCTGCGGACCAGGTAGGCGTGTACCTTGTGTCTCTTAGTCATGGAATTTAGTCCCCGCACATTCCAGGACACACACTTCAACGAGCCCATATCAGCCATCACCCCAGTCAGCGCAAATTAAATCAATAAACGTACACTGTCGGACACCAGACACATTTTCACCACCCCCCATTCCCATCTCCCCACCCAACTTCCCAACCCCAATTGTACCTCGAGCCCCCCCAACTACTCCAGGTCCCCCCTCCCCCAGAACAGGACTCAACTGAGAAGTAGAGACACCCATCCAAACAAGTGAGCAAACGCGCTCACGTAAACTTGTAGTCCGTAGTAATCACCACGGAGGCCTTATGGGCCCTGTGGTGCGTGAGCTGGCTACCGAACCTTTCAAGCCTCGTTCCCACGCCCCTCCGCCCCACAATAGTCAATGCAACTCATAAAAGAAGAGTCTCACATTAGTCTGTTCCAATGGTGTTGGGGGGGGGGGGCGCCGCCTTCAGGCCCTCTGCTCACCGAAGCCGCGGACAGCTGTCAGGGTTCAACGATTTCCCCCGAAGTCTGGGGGGTGACCTTCGGGCCCCTAGCCCCCTCCAGCCCCGAGAAGTCAGTGTCTGATCCCGTGGCCAGGGCCTCTGAGGCAGATTCTCTTGCCGATCGGACCGGCGCCGTTCCTGACACCTCCTTAACCGCTTGCAGCGCTGCTCTCCGTTCTTCATCTGTTTGCGATGTCGAAGGCTTCTTGGATCCTCGGTTGCGCCCCCGGAGTCTTCGCGATCGCCTGGTCGCATGGTTCTGGCGCTCCTCCTCAGCTCGAAATCGAGCCCCATCTGTGCCCGCCTTGTAGGTGTCCCACCAGGCCCAGGCGTCCGCCGGAGTTTCAAAGAATAATGCCTTGTCGTCCACTATCACTCGCAGTTTGGCCGGGAACAGCAGGGAGTATTGCAGTCCCTCGGTGCGTAGCTCCTTTTTGATAGAGAGGAAGGAGGCTCGCTGCTTCTGGGTTTCAAATGTATAGTCCGGGAATAGTGTGACGGCACTATTGTCCACCTGGAATGGGCCCGCTTCCCTGGCCCGCTGAAGGAGCCAGTCCCTGTCCTTATAGTGGAGCAATCTGATGACCACTGGGCGCGGCGGGAGACCCTGGCGCGGAGGTCGAGAAGGGACGCGGTGCGCCCGCTCCAGCGTGAAGAAGGGGGAGAGGCCCTCTGGGGCAACCACAGTTTGGAACCAGTCGGTTAGGTAGCCCACCATGTCCGTGCCTTCTTTTTTCTCCGGCAGGCCAACCAGGCGGACGTTGTTCCGCCGACTGCGGTTTTCAGCGTCTTCCGCTCTCCTCTCTAGGGCCTGTATCCGCTCCATCGCTTCCGCGAGTCGTCCCTCCATTGATTTGTGGGCCGGTACGACCTCTTGTAAAGTAGCTTCTGTGGCCTTGACCCGGTCCTGTAGTTTTGCATGATCTGCGCGCAGGTGACCCAGCCCCGTCGCTACCTGACCAATATCGTGTTGCAGGGCCTCCTTCGTGGCAGCAATGGCGTCCAGTATCCGGTCCTGCATCAGTTGGAGCTCCGTGGGGGGCTGCGGGGAGTCGTCTGGTGGTTCTGTAGCTGGGCCCCCGTCCCCCTTGGGTCCTCTAGGCTTTCCCATCTCGCACCTCCCTGCAAATCAGGGCCCTCAGGGTGATCCGGCGTCAACAACGTCTCCCGCAATAGTTCGTCGCCAGCCCCAAGGTGGACTCGCTACCAACCGTCGTCAGCCGGGACTCCGGGGACCGCGTAGCGGAGATCGAAAATGGTGCCAGCGATCTGCTAGGGCTTGTCAGCTTCCCCCGGTAACCGTGCGCCAGGGGTCCGCACCGGGGTCCACCTTCCGATCACGTCCTCCAGGCAGTGCTTTCAGGTGCTCACCTCAGCGTGTCGTAGCGCCGACGATCCGAAGTCCCCCTCCACGCAGGAAGCACAACTTGGGGCTAGAGGCGGGGTAGAAAGAGTAGGACGTGCAGTGCCCCAGCAGGTGTACTCCACCCTCCGGTCCCGGTTCTCCGTTTCCACGACCCACGGGTCCAGAGCCGGTTCTGCGCTCCACCTGATCCCTTGCAGAGACAGTGTCACCCTTCACATGCGGTCCGGGCCGGGCAGCCGCCCAATCAGGTCGCAGGTTCCGTCGTGGGCAGTAAAGGGCGCCCCCCAGACGAGGTTGGACGTTCTCTGGGCAACCCCCGCTTTAATGTCCATGGAAGGCCTCCCCAAAGCAGGCTCGTCACGTCACGGCCGCCTACGGGAGGACTGCGCCGTCGCAGGACTTGGCAGCACCCCCAGGGATCGCAGGCCTCAAAGCCGGGGCCTAAAGTGAGCCCCTTGCGGTTGTGGGCGGAGCCCCGCCAGATCTTCACTCCCGGTCGGGCCTCGCACTGACCTCAGGGTCCGCCGATGCTCTGGATGGCCGCCGCCGCTCCCCACAGGTCCAGCACTGCACAGCACTCCACGCTGTGGTTCCAGGACCTCAGGGGCGGGTTGGTCACTAGTCCGCAGCGGCTGCGAGGTAGGGAGCCGCCATCTTGTCCCCAGCCGTCCCGGGCATTCCGCGCCCTGAAGCGCCCGCTATGCTTGCTTTTGCGGCGCGCCGCCCCAACAGGAACAGACCTAGAAGTCGGCTCCGGGATCGACCCGATTTCCACGGGGATCCCGGGTCTGAAGCAGGATTATAGGCGGAGTACGGGCTGAGGGTCGGGAGCCTCGCTAGGCTGCGACCGTTTCCATCGGCTGCTAGCCACGCCCCTCCTGTAACCACCCCTGTTAGTGTTCTTTGTGAAGGACCCTTGTGTGTTATTCTTGTAGGAGGTAGATGTTTGTGAGGCATTTCCTCGTGTATTTGCTCTGTATGAGGAGCACCGAAAGGAGCCCCTATGTTGCAGAAATTGCAGGGCACCCATGGATTTTGCTGTTTCTGTGTCCTTTTTCATTTTGTCCAAGATGGTGTCTACCGCAGGACCAAATAAAAAGTCTGGGTTAACTGGTTGGTTTAGAATGGTGGACTGGACTTCATTCTTGAAGCCGGAAACCCTCAGCCATGCATGTCTGCGGAGGAGGACACTAGTATTAATGGACCTAGCTGCGGTGTCTGCAGCGTCCAGTGCACATTTAATGGAGGCGTTGGAGATGAACTTTCCCTCCTGGATGAGATCATTTGCTTGTGCTTTAAACGGCTCGGGCAAATGTTGCATAAGGCTTTCGAGCTGATTGTAATGTGCTCTATCGTAACGAGCCAGTAGTGCCTGTGTGTTAGCGATTCTCCAAGAATAGGATGCCTGTGCCACTACCCTTTTGCCCGAAGCCGCTAGGATTTTGGACTCCTTATCAGGGGGAGGTGCCTCCCCTTTATTTATTTTTAGACCAACGTTCCCAGATTTTATTTAATTTCACAAGTAATAAGCCAGTAGATCATACAATGTCATATAAACGACAATCATTACCCAGTCAGTAACATTTTCGACATGTTGGTCACATATAGGTGAAAATAAACAGTAGCCAGGGAAGATGCATTAGTCCGCAATGGTCAGTTCCAGGAGAAATCTTGGGTTGCAGTGCCTGCAGCGTTCAGCACTGCAGAAGGACCAAGGTGGTTATGTTAGCCAACAGCGATTATTCTAGGCTGTGTTCCCTGGTTGGCACGGATGATGTTAAAGACAGGAATCACATCCCACATTGCCATATGAGCCACAGGGCTACAGTCTTGTGATCGTGGCAGTGTTCAAGAAACATTGTAGAAAGGGTAAACGGGGCGGGGAAGGTTAACATCATCGTGAGTACAGCAGAAACAAGCAAACTGCCAATCAAGAGAAACAATAGGGAAATAACGAAGATAGGAGGGAAAACACTTCAACAACAATCGGACTAGTGTTAGCGTGTATAGTAGTGTATCAGTGACCCTAACGGCGTGTGTGACGTCAAATATGGACTGGGCGGGGGTGGGAGTGGCCGTGGATTGAGGATTGCTGTGGCCATATGGCGGTAAGAGGGAATGATAGCAAGTAGACTTTGTTGGGCGTTACCCCAACGGCTGGTGGGGGGGAGGGGGGGGAGCGGCACGCCGGGGCGGTGGGCGACTGGTCTATCACCGCTCCGTAACGAAGCGGTCATGCAATACCAGCCTGGGTACAAGCCTGATGGTATGCAGTCAGGGTAGTGTCCCACTCTTGGGCAATTGGGTACATACGGAGGCCCGCCGTCTCTTCCCTGTGTAAAGTCACACTCTCTGCGCTAGCCCAGTTGGCAAATGAGCGACGCCAGTCCGCAGGTCGCGGGGGGCAGTATTCTTCCAGCGTTTCGTGATGAGCCGCTTAGCCGTAATGAGCCCCAGGTCCCAGAAACGTGCCTGTAGTTTGGTCTGCTTGGTTCTCTTGTAGAGCCCCAGTAGGCACACTTCCCATGTCTTGGGAAGGGTATCGCCCGTGGCCGCCGCCAACGTGTCAGTGACCGCCGACCAGTACGTGGTGAGGTGAGTGCAACTCCAGAGTGCGTGTAGCAGACCCGAGTTCAGGAGTCCGCACCTGGGACACGCCGAAGAGGCGAGGCCAAAGTAACTATTCAGTTTGTCCGGGGATAAATACGCACGGTGAATTATGTAATATTGGATGATCTTAAATCTCGCATTACGGGGAATGTTCCTTGCGCCAGCCAGTACTGCGGCCCACTGTTTGTCCGTCCATTCGCTACCTCGGTCGGTCGTCCATTTCTCTCTCAGTCGTTGAGAGGAGAATTGAGTATGATAATGTAGCGCCTGTGCCAGCCAGCGCACCAGATGGGAACCATCGCCCAATACATGTAGGTACTGTATGAGCATATGTGTGGTCGGCTCATGAGTCAGGTCTCCCCATGTCTCCGTCAGCACTCGGAGAAGCCTCGCGTGCGTCAGAAACTGTCCCGCCGGCAGACCTGTGTCGGCGGTCAGAGCCTCGAAGGACAGTAGCTCCCCGTCACTATACAAGTCACCTAGACTGTCCAGGACTGCGGAGCACGGGTGAAGATAGCACGCCATTCCCCCAGGGGGCCCCCAGCAGCGGTAGGTTCGGGGCATATGGCACTGTGCTTTTGGTGAGTCTTAGGCTTCGCATAAAGCACTGCCTTGCGACAGCTAAATGGACCTGATTGGGAGGCCGGCCTCGCGTCAGGGGGTGGAAGAGTGTCAGCACCTGAGTTGGGGACAAGGTAGTGTCCTCCGTGGCCGTGTCCATCAGGTTCTTGCCACTCAGCCAATAGGCAACCCACTGCAGCTGGGCCGCTAGGTAATATAGTTCCTGATTGGGAACCGCCAGGCCTCCAGATTCCGTGGCCGCATAGAGGGTCCTCAATGCCACCCGGGGGCGTCCTTTATTCCAGATAAGGCGCCTGGTGAGGGCTTCCAACCCCTTGAATATGCGTGTCGGGACATACACTGGGAGGTTAGCATAAAAGTAGAGGAGCCGGGGGAGCATTATCATCCTCGTCAGCGCCACACGGGCCGGCACATTCAATGGGAGGGAGTTCCAGAACGTGACCTGGGCCGACAGCGAGGAGATGGCTCTCACGAGGTTGCCCTCTAGGAGATCAATGGGGTCCCGATATATGTGGATCCCCAAGTACCGGAATACCGTCGGGTGCCATCGAAGCTTCTCCCCCATCATTCGCACATCACATTGTGGCGTAGTGTCACTGAACGCATAGACCCCTGATTTCGACCAGTTGACGCGGAGCCCTGACATGTCCCCGAACACTCGAAAGATGTCCGTGAGTGTCGTAGGTATGTGGGTGAGGTCCCTGATATATAACAGTAAGTCATCGGCATACAGAGACACCGAGTGGGTTCCATCTGCCAGTGGGATGCCCCAGGCGGCACCGGAGGTCCGGAGCAGTTCCGCCAAGGGCTCCATCACGAGTGCGAATATCAGGGGAGAAAGTGGACATCCCTGCCTGGTGCCTCTCCCAATCCTCATTCTGTCAGAGAAAAGCCGCCCAGTCCGGACTCGCACCTCGGGCGCCTGGTAGAGGAGCCCTACCATCTGAATATAGGCGTCGCCCAGCTCATACCTTTCGAGCACTTGGAGGAGAAAGGGCCACTCCACCGAGTCAAACGCCTTTTCCAGATCAAGTATTATACACCCCGAGAGTGGCCAGTTGGAGGTCGCATAGCGTTGGACTCTGAAGAAGCGGCGTATGTTGTAAGACGTACTGCGGGTGGGCACAAAGCCGTTCTGGTCAGAATGCACTAGTGTGGGAACTAGGGGTGCGAGTCTCCGAGCTAATGTCGCCGCCAAGATCTTGTAATCCGTGTTAAGGAGCGCCAATGGTCTGTACGACCCTAGCTCGCCCGCTTCCCTGCCTGGTTTCAGCAGGGAGATCACATTGGCCTCGTTCAGAGACGCCGGGAGTTCGGCATCTTCAGACGCTGCCTTGTACACTCTTAACAGTTCCGGTATCAGTAACAAGGAATAGGCCTTGTAAAACTCGGCCGGGAGCCCGTCCGGGCCCGGCGCCTTGCCATTAGAGAGGGAAAAGATCACCTCTCGTAGCTCCTCACCAGTAAGCTCCGCCCCCAGCTCCACCTGTTGGGCGCGAGTGGCCGCTGGTAGGTGCAGTGTCGCTAGGTAATCTGCAATCTCCACCTCGGTGGTTCTCAGTCGTGAGCTGTACAAGGATCTGTAATGTGTTGTGAATGCCTCATGTATCTGCTTTTGGGTGAAGACTTCAGTGCCCTGAGTCGTACGAATCGACAGCACCGACGCGGATTGAGCATCTTGACGTATCAGCCACGATAGGAGTTTGCCTGGCTTGTCACCGGTGTTGTGGGTGCGGGCAGAGTGTGCTGCAAAATTAGGTTCTTCAGTCTCTCCATTAAAAGGGCGTGATCTGCCCTGGCCGTGATCAATTGGGAGTCATCGCCCTCTGCCGCTTCCCGCTCCTTATCTAGCAACGCCACTTCCGCTTTCAGCAGATCTCGCTCCACCTGCCCTCGCAGGCCTGCCTGCACACCAAGACAGCTCCCACGGGTCACTGTCTTAAAGGCGTCCCACTCAACTCTCGGGGACGAGGCCGAGTCGCCATTGTCCTCGAAGTATTGTATTATCCTCCTAGACATCTCCTCTCGGAATGGGGTATCGAGCAAGAGATCCGGCTGCAGGCGCCATATGGGCACAGGCGGGCGTGGGCGCTTCCACCCATACACTAGAGTGTGTGGGTTGTGGTCTGAGTGCGTCCGCCCCAGGTAGTCGGTGTCTGTTACGTAAGGAATCAAGTCACGGGACATCATATACCTATCTAATCTGACGTGCAATGAGTGGGCCCCAGAAAAGTAGGAGTATACCCGGGCGTTGGGGTTCCTGACACGCCAAGCATCCTGTAGGTTCCACTGTGTCGCCCAATCAAGAAGGGCCCTGGAGGTTGCTTGGGCTGGGGCGACAGTCGCCGGAGGAGACGAGCGATCGAGGGAGACATCTAGCACGTTGTTATAATCGCCACCTAACAATAGGGGTACGTCAGACCAAGGTGCAATCACCGTCGACAGTCTCGCCAGGAACCTCCCCTGCTCGATATTTGGCGCGTAAATGGAGGCTATAACTATCTGTTGCCCGTCTAGTCTGCCCTGTATGAAGACATAACGCCCCTCCGTGTCAATGTTGCTGTGTGTCAGTGCAAATGGAACCCCCGGTCGCACCCAGATCAGGGTCCCTCGTGCAAACGCTGTGAAGCTCGTGGCAAATATTTGCCCCCTCCATCTACGGCGAAGTGTGGCAACCTCCGCAGCTGTCAGGTGGGTCTCCTGCAACAATGCGATCTGTACCTGATGTCTTTTAAGATAGGAGTACACCTGATATCTACGTGAGGGTGTGTGCATGCCCCTGACATTCCAGGTACAAAATGTAACCGCAGTCATCACAGGTTCCACATCGCCCAACCACCCACACTCCCCCCCCCCCCCCAACCCCCAGCCCGCCCCCGCCACAGAAGTACAACAGCAGATACCGATTACCAGGATTGCAGCCCGCCATCCCGCACAGACCCAGGGACGTAAACTGTAACATTTCAGTGCCGACACTAGTCTCAAAAAGAACATTAACAGAACCATAATGCCAAAAGGGCAACAACAAAACGTGTCGTCGCCCAAACGCTCTATTGAGCTCAATCAATCCGTGAGTTCAAGGGGGGGGATGACAAAGTGCGTAACACAAGCAATATATGATAGTTCACCAGGCCAAGAGAGCTATGGTGTCTCCCCTCCACGGGCTGTAGGCCAAGGGGCATCAGAAGTCAATGTCAGTGTTCACATCCAGGGCCCGAGTGTCTGCCGCCTCAGAGCTGGGATGCTCTTCTCCGGGGGCCCTCTCCACCACCACCCGGGAGGACACTCACCTCTAGGGGTCCGGCCACCCCTTCAACACAATGTCTCTGGCGTACCTCAAATAGAGCAGGTCTGACCCCCCACCCGGCAGTGGGAGCAGTTCAGGGTTCACCGGGGTAGGGGTGGGGTGGGGGCAGGGCACGGGCCCCGGAGGCAGTGCCGATTGTGTTGTCTGAGGTCTTCAGGCGTCCCGGTGGGTTCTCCAAGCGAGGCTCCCTATGTAGTGCACAGCCTCTTGCGTGGCGCCAATCGCTGCGGTCCGCCCAAGACCAGGGTGAGGGAGCACGCTATGCTATCAGGTCCGCCGTTTGGGGTGTGACGTCCGGTAGGCCCTCTGTAATCTGTTCATCTGGCAGTCCGTACAAGTATTCGTCATCCTCGCTCCCGCGTGATCTGGGGCTGGCGTTGGAGATCAGGATAGGCGACTGCGATCCGCTAAGCTCGGCCGCCACCCGGAGGGCTTCTTGCTGTTCGCTTTGCATCTGTTCTGGCGTGGGGCCCATTTCCGCATCCGCGGTGGACGATCTGGCCGGCGAGGGGCGCTGGCGTCTTCGCCTGCGGGAGCCGCGGTTTCTACGCTGCTCTGGCGGTGCCGTCCCGTGGCCCGTATCGATTCCAGAATCCAGCCAGGCCGCAGCCGCCTCAGGAGTATCAAAGAAATGTGTCTTATCTTGTGCTACCACTCGGAGGCGTGCCGGGAACAGTAACGAGTACTTGAGAGCCAGACGCCTGAGTCTCTGTTTCACCGCCATGAACGATTGGCGTTGTGGACTTGTACCGTGTAGTCGGGGAAGAACATCACCTTTGCATTGTCCACCTTAATATCCGACAGTTTCCTGGTTTCGCGTAGGATGGCGTCCCGGTCACGGTAGTTCAGCACTCGCATAAGCATCGGTCTGGGATTGGAGCCCTCCGGGGGTGGACGGGACGGCACTCGGTGCGCCCTCTCCACTACAAAGTGCGGCGACAGCGTGCCCTCCGGTAACAGCTCTCGAAGCCAGCCCTCCATATGTTCCGCTGTCTCCCTCCGCTCCCAGCGTTCCGGCAGGCCTACTATGCGTACATTGTTCCTCCGGGCCCGTCCCTCCGCATCCTCCGCTCTGTCCTCAAGGAACTCCACTCGATTGAGGAGGTCGCGTATGTGCTTATCCGTCTGTACCAACTTGGGCGAGGCCTCCGCCACAGTCTGTTCCAGGACTGTGGTGCGTTCGGAGAGTTTATTGTGGTCCGCCCTGAGGTGCGTCAAGTCCACCGCCACCTTATCGATCTTGTTCTCCAGCGATGCACGGGTCAACTGCATGGATTCTTCCAAGCGCTCCATGGCCGCCAGCATGGTGTCTAGTTTGGAGGCAGTCTGGTCAGCCTCGGGGTTCTTCACCATCTTTCCCTTGTTTAGTGCCCCACTGGTTCCGGTCTTCGCTCTAGTCCCCCCAGACATGGGACTGGTCAGCGCTGCAGGGCAGCCGGGACGGCAGGTCTCCACCACCAACACCGCAGGGCCCCGGGCGCGTCAGCCACGAGGTCAGGCACTCCGTGTCGTCCACTCCGGACGGCGTGTAGCTGGTGAGGGGATCGCTATTCCGCCAGGGCTCCCGGGATCCCGCACAGTGACACCACCCAGGGAGGGTGCGAAGGTTGCGTCGTAGTCAGTGTGGGAGCTCCTGTGTGCCACTGGATGTCACTGCAAATGTCGCAACGGCGACTCGCCTCCTAGTAGGGCCGCGTGCAGGCTGGTCGAGCCAGGCCACGTGGTCTCTCTGGCCGCCCCCGCCTCTACGGACCTGGGAGGATCAGACTGTCTGGGTGACACAGGACAACATCAATTGTGGTGTAGGGTGTCGGGTCCCACGGCGTGGGGCGAATCACGGGGCGCTGTGCGCGGGTTTGCTCTGGACCCGCACCCACGTGGCCAAGTCCAGCACCCCGGTGTGTATTGCGCCACCATAAACACGGTGGATTCGCCTTCCAGCAAGGCTGCGCAGGTGTGGCTGCAGACGTTGCGGAGTGTGAGCTGGGTCTTCGGATATGGGCCGGGTCCGACGCCGGCTGGTGACCACCTCAGGGTAGAGAGGGGACAGGGATCCAGTGTGCTCGTTTTCGCCGCTTCTACTGCCAGTTGCAAGGGCTCTCAGGTAGCAGGGGCAGTGGAGGCCCCAATAGGTGTGATGCCTGACCAAGGTGTGAGGTGTGAGGCATGACCAAATGACCCCAACTCAGAGGTTAGCAGAGGGGCCAGGACCCCTATCAGCAAGAGGAACGGAAGGGAGGGAGGGGAGGGCAGAAATTAAAGGCAAATCGCCCCAAACCTGGAGCAGCCAGAGCAGCGGTGTACAGGAGCACCGTAACCCCATCTTCCAAAGAACCAAAGAGGAGAAATGAACAGCAACAAGGCGGAGCCACCCGTCAAGAGCAAAGAAGGCACTCACAAGAGACATAGCCCCCACTGGGAGGCGAGTACCGAAGACCAACCCAAGGGTCCTCGC
Source organism: Lissotriton helveticus (assembly GCF_964261635.1). Classification (NCBI taxonomy): domain Eukaryota; kingdom Metazoa; phylum Chordata; class Amphibia; order Caudata; family Salamandridae; genus Lissotriton; species Lissotriton helveticus. The sequence goes on along the minus strand of NC_136057.1, from coordinate 1,410,282,417 downwards.
AGAACGAGGAGGAAGGGTGGGCCGTGAAGGAATCTGCGGCTAGAATCGTCTCTAACAGATGCATCGTGACCGAAGGTAAGTACCTCGCACATCTGATAGAGAATACTAGCCGCAGAATCCTTCACGTAGAATAGATACCCTAGCAATACCCACGGGGAAGGAGGGTCTGCAAAAGGACCCCACCAGCCCAGACAGAAGCGAGTGTCCTATAGGGGACCAGACCTGCGGACCAGGTAAGAAACCTCGTCCCTCCCAGGCAAGAGGAACCCCCACAAGCAGAACACCACCGACTCCAAGAGGGATGTAGGAAGAATAAAGAAGAATGAAGAGGCCCGTACACTCACAACAGGGGAACCAAGGGCAAGGCCAGAGAGGCCTAACCACCCTACTCCCCCGACAAGGCAACAGAGCTTCCATCCAACGCCAGGGCAGAAAGAAAGAAGCCTAGAGGGCCCAACGAAAAGAGGGATAGGTGGCGAGCCCACCCCAGATGGAAGGCAACAGGCCAGCCAGAGCGGCGCCAGCAGTCATAAGCCGCCAGAAGCAAGAAGAACAGCCCGGGGCCCCAGGCAGACTGGGCAGGCGATGCCTGACAATGGAGAACACAGAATCATCCCAGCCCACAGGACAGGAGCAGGAAGGTGAGGAAATGCCCGGACACACCACTACGAGGGGCCCCGCACACAACCTCAAGAAGCAATAGCAACATACAGAAACGCCATGTAAAAAAGGCACCCGAAGGCGACCAGAACTCCCCAGCAGAGCTTAGCTATATAACAGCTACCACTACCCCAATTAGGGTACGTTAAGTCTCAAGACATGGGAACCCTCTTTGGAAGAACTTCTGCAGCAGAGGAAAACAAAAGAGCCAAGGGGAAAAAACACCCCGTGAACAGCGTGACAAGCAACCCAAAGAAAAAACAGAAGGCCTCATCTCAGGACCAAGTCTGTGTAACAACTTCAGCAAAAACACACACAGTCAACAAAGGGCCGTCCAGCAGCCAACAATGCCAAAGTCCCAACAAGGAGAACTCAATGGCCAGAAAACACACTCTACAGCAAGAGCACCCGTCCCAAGAAGGTCCAAAATCAGCTCAACTCAGCAGTCACTGAGGAGGGGAAGGAGGAGGAGGAGGAGGATAAGGCGGAGGAGGAGGGCAGAGCCCTGCCAGGAACCTTTGGATGGCGGGGTTAGCCGGGGCATGGAACAACAGGCTACCATCAAACGGAAGATCAATGAGCCGCTCCCAAATATTTTCGGGGAACACGATGTCCAGGAGCTAAGCATGGCGACAGAGGGCGACTGAGGAAGCCATGGCCCGGCCCAGCACCTCCGAGATGTCCAGAGCGGAGCGGAGGATAAACGCCGCTAGCTTCCGGCAATCCAATGCACAATGCCGTAAGTCCACCTGAATAGTCTCTTGGGAAGCTGCGGATCCCAGCGACTCAGCCGAGTCCCACAAACAAGAGGAGGCCCTAGCCAACACACACAAGGTGTTAAGGGCCCGAGGGCAGCGCTGGTCGATGCAAACATGTTGCGCCTCCAAGAGTCCAGCAAGCGGGCCTCCCAGGACGGCGGAGTCAACAGTGGCGGCAGGGAGGGAAAAGCAGTCCGCAGAAGTGGACTGGTGGCAGAGGGGTGGAGGGAAAGACATGCCGGGTCATGCGGCGCCTGAAGGTGCCGGTGCAGAAGGAGTTGAGGCACTGGACTCCCTGAGGCGGGACGCTTCCAAGCCCCCGTCAGGGAAGAAAGGAGCAAACCCTCAAAGGGAAGCAAGATCTCCCTTCCACCAGAGCCCTGGTGGAGAACCTCCAAGAGATGGTCTGCCGGAGAGTGAGCAATTGGGTCACCCATTCGCAGAATGCCCACAGCTGTGGACACCGCATGAGCGAAGGCCGCACCCGCCTCCGTAGGGCCCGCGGTCGGGAAAGCAGCTCTTCCGTGGGCGACTGCTGCAAACAAAGGCGGCCGTCCCCGAAGCCAAGTGGGATGGGCAAAGGCCAGACCTGGAAGTCAGAAGTAACTGAAGAATGGGGGACCTGCCGCTCCTCCGACGAACACCTCTGCCTCAGAATTGGCGGAGAGCCGCCCTTCGACGACGCCGGTGAAAAAGACACCACACTGTGTCCAGCCTCTGGGGAGGACGACACCAATATGCAGCCGACCTCCGGAGAAGAGGGAGCGTCCGAAGACGAATCCGCGGCACGACCCCTGTGTGGAGCCGTAGAGTCCGCCGCCTGAGGGTGGATGCCAACACCATCCGGCACCAAAGGAGACACCGGATAGGGTTCCTCCAAGTCACACCGCACTGGGGACCGGAGTGGAGCCGGAGTGGCCAAGGGGCGGTGCCGGAACAACGCCGACTCGACTTCTGCCGAGGCAGCCGCCTGCGTGGAGGAACGAGAGGGACCGGGGGAGTGACACGAAACCCTCCACCAGTCTCGGCCCAGAATGTGGTGGAGGTGGCCCGGCGACCCATGCGGCGGCGCCAGGGACGAGTCAACGACCCTATGACGAGGCAGCCGCCTGCGGGGAGGGACGAGAGGGGTCCGGAGGGGGACGAGGGGTCCCCACCACGCCTCGACCCAAAGCGGGACGAGAAGACGTCACCGACCCCTGTGGCGCCGCCCGGAGGAGCAGGCACCGGCGCCGTGGCTGCATCAGCTCAGCCGTGGATGAGGCTTTCGCCTGCCCAGGGGGCCGAGCGGGACTAGGGTATGCGGCCCGAACCCCGGCGACCTCCCGCGACACCCCAGGGACTTCCGCGGGAGTTTGAGGCGAGGCAGAGGCACTGTAGTCTGAAGGAGGGAACCCCGAGGGCCAGCACCCCAACACCATCACATCCTCCAAGCCTGGATCCGAACCACTCGGCGCCGGTGCCGAAGCCGCCAGCGGCGCCGAGGATGGCCCAGCGCAAGGCAAGGGATCCGCTGACGCCCCAGAAAGGGAAGGAGTAGGAGACGCCAGCGAGGCCTGCAAAGCCGCCGCATATGTCTCGATCTGGACTCTCGACGCCCCATCACCGATGGATATGAGGACGACACGCAGGGTCGCATCACCCGTAGAAAGTCCACTCCCCCGGCAGGCCAAACACCAGCCCCCGGGGACAAACTGCAACACTTACCCACCGGGGAGCGACGCTCGTGCGACATCGGAGAAGGGCGAGGACGACGACAACGGCAGTATCTGAAGCCGTCTGCAGAGGCTGACCGAGGAGAGGAAGCCGACCTGGAGAGACGCGCCGAGAGTAGTTTCATCCGGCGCTCCCGCCGCGACTTCGGCATCAACTGTTGGCACGCCTCACAAGCAGTGGTGCCGTGATCCTCCCCTAAACACCACATACAAATGAGGTGAGGGTCTGTCGCCGACATAAGACGGCCACACGACGTGCAAGTCTTGAAGCCCGAAGGCATTCACACACTGTTCCACCAAAAGAAGAAACAATGATGAAGAAAAAAGGACCCAAAACAGGCCCGAAGCAAAGACTGGATCCGCGTTGCACGCGGAAAAGGAAAAAACTAACGTAGGCGCTGGGGTGGGGCTTATGTGACCTCGCGGACATCACGTACGCGGACGTCACCTGGGCAGAGTCGCGTGATGCCGCCTGCCCCCGGCGCGCAGGGATGCTGTGGCAAAAAGTTTCCGGATCCAGTCTCACGCCTGGGGATAATTCTACGTGAAGGAATTTGCGGCTAGTAGTCTCTATCAGATACAATGATTTTTACTAGGTGTACTATACCATGAATGAAAATCGCATTTAGATGTCCAAGCAACACACAACAAAAATAACTTTTTGCTCAACAAATGTTTTAACTTCGCATTAGTATAAATGCGAGATCAATAGAACGGCTGTCAGTGACAAAAACCACATATACAGCGGAAAAAACGGACAATTGTGTACATATAGTGACTAATAGTGATAAGTGACAAAGTGCTATACACAGGTGACACAGATGACATATGCAAAAAGGAGCCAATTGTTTTAGTTTTGCAAGTCCAGACTAAGTTGCATAGACCCCAGCAGTAGTTAGTATTCTATCGTTCGAGTCTGGGGAATTGCGGGGGCTGATGACGGGGCGTCAGTTCTTAGTTTGCAGTCTTCATGTTCTACTGTCTTGCTTCTAGTTTCCTTGCATGTTTGTTACTTGCTTTCCGCCAAGTGTGTTCTTGTTATCCTTCTTTCCTGTTAAGCACGCCTCCTTGCTGGCTCCTTGCCTATTGTGGCTGTGCATTTAGTACCACGCCCTTGCAGTTACTGCCTTGTGTGTTCCTTTTTGATCGTCAGGATCCGTGGACATAGCTGACAACCTAGGTGGTGTTTCTTGAAGACTCTGACTATTGTCTTTGAGTTACATTTTTAACATCTCCATAGGTATCAGTGCCCCAGACCCTGCCTTTGCATAGTTATCCTATATGTAGGTATTTGCAGTCTGTATCTTTAACAGCAATTGTGGGTGAGGAACTTAGTGAGCTTCAGTCTTACCGTGTGGAGCTGCTGAGTGCTTTACGCCACATTCCCTTTATTGTTAATGTTTTTATGTGTATGTGTATGTGTATATATATATATATATTGCATGTTCGTTCTGGGTGTAATTATTCTGAAGCTAAATTGTCTTTGTGTGCCCATCCTTTCTGAGTCTTAGCCATCTTGTTCAATAGTGCAGGCTTCCCCTTTGAATCCATTGTCTCCTCTGACTTCCTTTTTTAAAAAAAAATATTTTTTTTATTTAGTAACACAAAAAGATTTGTACATATTGAAGAGATATTCATATGCATAAATTATGCGTGCATCGACATTAATAATTCTTATTGTTAATACAGATTATATAATCGTGAAGGCAGAAGTACATAACATAGCAGTTATTTCACAGAAGAAAAGAGAATTTTTTTAAAAATAATTTTGAAAATTATCTTGTCCTATTATTCCAGCCCTCTATTGGCTCCCAGATTCTTTCCCCTCGTAACCTGACTTTTTTCCCTCTACATGCATAGATTGCCCTTTCTTTATTATAAATCCCTAGATAACGCGTCAGCCATATTTGAAAATTAGGGGGATCTGTATCCTTCCATCGTGCTGCTAAGATTATTCTATACACTGCTGTCCCCAGAAAGAGGCATGTTTCCTCCTCCTTTCTAAGCATAAGAGAATTGTCATACCCAAGTAGGTATAAAGTGGGTGATTCAGCTATGGGATGGCCTAACACTTCTTGCCAGAATTCAGCTAACATTTGTCTGAGAGGTATTAATTTGTCGCAGTCATAAAACATGTATCAGATGTGCTGGACTAGTACCACACCGAGGACATTCAGAGTTTTCTCTCTTCCCCCCATGTATACAATTTAGCGGGTGTGTAGTAAAGATTATATATTGTTTTGTACAGCTGAGCCTTTAGATTGGATGAAATAAATAATTCAGATAGAAGCTGTAGTGACTTGTCGTTATCCACATTAGGATTGTTAAGTTTATTTGCCCATGTAGATTCAATGTGCTCCAAGTCATCCTTCTTACTTTCTAGCAACATATCATAAAATGTACCTATCCTGGATGCTGATTTCCCTATACAATCCATTAAAGGGATATTTGACAGAGAAATATTCATAGTTTTTGTACTGAGAATTGTGTTGATTTGAATAAACTTAAAAATATCTGAGTTCGGGATTAAAACTTTATCTTGAAGGTACTGAAACCTCGTTTCTGAGGCGTCTTGGAGGAAATCTCCTAGAGTTAAAACCCCCAAGTTTTCGCATCGCCTGGAGATATCATCATTAGCTTGTCTTGGTAGTGCTGATAAGTTCCATAATGGTGTATACTTATTCAATTTTGGGATTTCAAGTTGTCTCATTGTTTTCTTCCAGATTCTCCAGGCACTCTTAATAACCTTGAACTTTACCTTTTTATAGTATGAGGGTTCTAATTGTTTTAGCAGTAAACCTTTTGCATTGTTTCCTAAGGCTAGTTCATATATCGACGGTATAACACTGTCCCCTAGTGTTGGATTTGCCGTATATGTATTAAGTAAGGGTGTCATTTGCTGGAGCATAGTGGCCCATAGATAGAGCATTATGTTGGGGGAGCATTATGTTGGGGATTGCTAGTCCGCCCCTGTATACCGGAAGGGATAGATAGTTAAGGGCCCTCCTTATTTTCCCGTAATTCCAGATAAATTTGCCTATTTGATATTCTATTGCTTTAATAGTTTTGTCTTCAACTATTAGAGGAATAGCGCGAAATAAATACAAAAGTCTTGGTAGGATATTCATTTTCAAAAAATGTCCTCTCCCTATAATTGAGAGATGGAGACTGTCGACCCTTTTTAGATCTTTCGCAATGTTTTTTAGTAGTGGTATATAATTTAAATCATTAATGATCTCTACATTAGGTGATATACATATCCCTAAGTATATTGCGTTATCCACCTTCTTAGGGTCATCAAACTGAATATTATCAGTGCAAATTACCATGGTTTTATCGTGATTGAGAGAGTATCCTGGGATCTGCCCGTAGGCTTGTGTAATAGCCTCAATTTCAGCTATAGCCTCGGAGGGGTAGGGTGTTATTACCGCCACGTCATCAGCATATGCCATAACCTTAGTTTCGTAAGATCCTATCATGACAGGTATGATTACATCGCTTGCCATAAATTTAAGAATCAACGGATCGATATACATAGCGAACAAGATCGGAGAACACGGACAGCCCTGTCTAGTGCCTCTCAATATTTCAAACGGTGTTGATTCCTGTCCCATAACTAGAACCCTAGCGTTTGGTTCGTGGTACATTGCTGCCCTAATTGATTTAGTGAGGCAGGGCCCAAAGTTGTTTTTCTCGAGCACCGCCCATAGGAAACTCCAAGAAACACGATCGAACGCCTTCTCGGCATCGAGTAAGATCATTGACATTCGGCCCCCCGTCGCATTCATGATATCAAATAGCGATATAGCTCTACGATTATGGTCTGTGGTGGACTTCCCGGGTATAAATCCGTGTTGCCATGGGGAGACAAGGTTTTCGATAACCCTTCCGAGCCTATTCGCCGGAATTTTTGAGTATATCTTTGAGTCTGAATTTATTAAGGAGATTGGACGATACGATGAGGGTAAGGTTGGGGGCTTTCCCTTTTTAGGGAAGATAATTATGTTTGTTGTTTTCCATGAGTCAGGCGGGATGCCGCTTGTTTGAATCCCTACAAATAGATCTAGTAGATATGGTGTTATACATTCTCCAAGAATTTTATATAATTCTAATGGTAATTTATCGGGACCCGCAGCTTTTCCCGAGGCTAGCTCCGACAGGGCCAGCAGTACCTCTGTGTGTGTAATATTTTTTCCAAGTTTTCCCTTACATCGTCATCGATGATCTTATTTGATCCAATCTCAGTTAGCCATATATTGAGGGCATCTCTTACTACTTCTTGATCAGCTTTATCCTCATTCTGGTATAGTTTCTGATAGTATTGCCTAAACGTATCTAATACATCTTCGGGTGTTTTATATTCCTTTCCCTCTACTTCAATACTAGTAGTTGTATTGTGAGATTGCTTCTGACGTGCACGTAGAGCGAGTTGCTTCCCCACTCTCTCCCCATCTTCGTAGATTTTGTTACGATTTGCTTGAAAGATCTCAGCTGCTTTCTGATTAAGCCTACTATTTAGCACGGTTTTTAGGATCAACAATTTCCTCAAGGTAGGTCCCCCATCCTCTCCCCTCCTTATTGGTATGCTCCTCCTCGATATTGGCTAGCTCTTGCATCTGTCGCTTATTCTCATTGTCACCATCTTTCCTACGCTCAGCTACAAAGCTAATTGTTTCTCCTCTTAGAGCTGCTTTGAAGCAATCCCAGACAGTGCCACTGGAGGCACTATATCGATTACAGTCAAAGAAGCCCTGAGTCCATGTTTTTATGTATTCAACATAATCTTTATTTACCAGTAATTTTCTATCAAAAGTCCAGCTTGAACGTGGTCTATTGAGATTTGCAGTATCGAATGTGAGGGTCACCGGGTTGTGATCAGAGAGTGTTTTAGGAAGTTTGATTATTTGTGTTTTGTCAGAGCAGTCTCTAGTTATCAAAATATAGTCGATCCGAAAATATTTATTGTGTGGGTGTGAAAAGTATGTATAGCCGGGATCAGTTGGATGTTTTACGTCCCAGATATCTATTAGGTCTAAGCTTTCCTTAAGTTGAGAAATTGCTTTAAACATTTTTGGTTTTCGTCCAGCATATGTATAAATATCTTGGTCTGGTCGCACCGCCTTGTACCCCAGAGAGATATTAAAATCTCCACAAAATATTAATATTCCAGGCCAAGAAGCTAGTTCCATTTCCAGTTCCTCAAATATAATGGGGTCATCCTGGTTAGATGCATATACTTTACAGATTGTTAAGCCTATGTTTAGCTCTATAATAGCCCATCAACCTGAGGAATCGACTAGCTTTCGTTTTGCCTGTCCCAAGAAAGGTCTGCCTAGGATAGCTACACCCCGGTTTCTGGAAGTCTGAGTAGTGCTTGCCAATATATTGTATCCAGCGATCTTTAATAAATCTTTTTCACCCCAGGGAATGTGGGTCTCCTGAAGACACAGTATATCAAATGAGTTTTGTTTAATTACCCCACATAACCGGGCTCTTTTGTTCCTGTCATTAAGTCCCCCCACATTCCAAGAGCATATTTTCAGTTTATCCATAATCCCTTTTTTTATTTTTTGGCTCCAAGTAAAGCATGCTCTTATATATTTTTTCCCCCTGAATTTTGATTTGTGTGAAATTATGCCTAACATAGTGATATATTTTTTTCCCCTTGGTGCATTAATTTGGTTGCTTTTTTTAGTGATTTCCCCCCCATTTCTCCCCCCGCCCTCCCTCGCCTCCCAACCCCCACCTCCCTATCCCCAAAGTAAGGCGCATAGACTCCTTAAGAGTCAGGTTGAAGATGTTGCCTGGTTCTAATTAATCCAGGTTGTGGAGCAACTATGTAATCGGTAGCTCCCAGCGACTGAGTGCCCCGACCCCTGTGCCTGTCTGTTAAACTGTAATTTTGCCCTATCGCTTCTTTCCCCGTGATTTTCATTGGCATATATTAACAGTTACATATTATAGTATGTTTGGCAATTTCTTTTTTTTTTCTAATCATTTTTATGATCGTTCCTTGCAAAGTACACTATTTTTTTGTCCTGTTTTTGTCTGAGTTTGTGAGTTCGTTTAAGTACGCTTCAGCCTATATCTCGCTAGTGAAGCTTCTTGTGGTACCGTTAATGATGACCTTTAGTCGTGCAGGGTTTTGCAAGTACACAGTGGCACCAACTTTTTCAAAAGGTGTAAATAGCTGCCTCATCCTCCACCTTCTTTCAACTGTTGCGTGGGCAAAGTCTGGTCTGCAAAAGAATGAGAAGCCTTTATATTCTTTTTTGTTTGTTGGTCGAGTAAGATCAAAAACTGCTTCACGCAATAGAAAGTTGCCAAAATTTACGAGCATTGCTCGTGGGTACTGTGTGTTAGGCTGTAGTCTTTTTGAGAGGGTCAGAGGAAAACGATGGGCCCGTTGTATTTCTTTGGCGAGATCCCAGGTTTGTAATTCTGGGAATGTTTCTTTCAACATTGCGATTATGTAGCCCCTTGGATCATTCCCCTCTGCGTTCTCGGGAATCTCAAGGAAGCGTAAATTATTACGTCTTGCACGATTTTCATGGTCTTCGACCTTCATCATTAAATCTTTGATTATCCCCTCCTGTTCTTTCCCGACTGTTTGTAGAACGGTAACATCCTTCTCCAAATTTTCCGTACGTATTTCCACAGAAGTCATTCTTTCTGAGATCTCAAGACAGGTCACCCCGACGTTTTGCACCGCTCCTTGTAGTTTCTGGATGGCAATGTGGTTTTTCCTGTTATCCTGTTTGACGTCTTCCTGGAATTTTTTTATTGATTTAAGCACATCAATCAAGGAGGGTTCTAGTTTTGTTTTCCTTCAATCCCCAGTATCGGACTGCGAAGTCTTAGATGCTTTTGATTCAGCTGCAAGACCTAGGTTGGAATTTGACTCGATGCGATTGTGGGATGCAGTGGTTCTGGGTCTATGACCTGTCTGTTCTGTGTTGCTGCCTTGATCTGTGGTGTCGTCATAACCAAGATTAAGCTGTCTCTTTTGCCTTTTTCTTTTCCTTTCTTGTTTTCTTCTTGGGGCGCTGTTCTTTAATGTTGTGTTCAGTTTCTTTTGCTCTAGTTCTGATAGTTCGTTTTCTGATAGCTCAAGGACTGAAGGTTCCGGAGATCCCATACTCGTATGTGCCACCTTTTGTAGCTCACTTGAAGTTGATGCACCAGTTTCATAAATTTCCGAATCGGATCCAGAATCCGAGTTGGACTGGGAAGAATAATCATCATTGACCTTGCCTAGACATTGAGGGTGATTAAGTAAAGATGGGTTTTGCTCTTCGTTGCCATCATCTCCAGTGCCACTATCAGCCGTACGGTCACCTACTAGGTCGGACCATTGCTGTGCCTGTTGTTCCTGTTGTTCCTGACGTATATTGTCTGTGTCATTCTCGCTTATTTGGCCATTTTCTTTGTCCAGTGAGCCTAAGCAGGCATCTGTATTTGTGGTCTTTTTGTGGCTGCCAATCCGTTCCGTCCCTGATGCAGTGGCTGCGTCCTTTGCTTCCTTTGCTTCCATTGCCTTTGCTTCCCCTACTGGTGCTGCTGTTTGTGTGGGTGCTAACACTGACTTTGATCTAGTCTTTCCATTTATTAAGCTCTGGTCATTCGTGTTGTCATTTTTCATAGAGGTCACTTTGACCGTATCGTCTTTTTTTCCATCAATTTGAATTCCTGCTTTTGCATGCGGAGTGGGGTTATTTACGTTGACACTAGGAATTCTTTTTTTATTAGTTATCTTTTTCTCCGTGACAGTGGACCCACCATCTCTCCGAGCATCTGATTGTTCTTTGGGCAGAGAGCTAAATATGCTTGAGATCCGAGGTTGAGCATCAGTTATTTGACCACTGTTTTTTGCGGCACTCTTTAGATTCTTTATGTTTGAAGCCTTCTTGCCTTTTTTTGCCATCAGGTCTATTTTCTCCGTCTTATCTGTTTTGTCTATTGTCTTTCTAGTTTCCTGCAAGTTATCTGGATCATCTGGGTTTTGTAATTGGCCACCTACATCTCCAGTAGTATCACAGTCAGTATCCTTTTCACTCTCAATCCATTTCTCTTTGGATTTGGTTTTTCCTTTTTCCCTCTCTCCTTGTCTCCCTCTCTCCTTGTCTCCCCTTCTCCTTGTCTTTGTCTTTCTCTTTATCCTTCTCCCTCTCCTTCTCCTTCTCCCTCTCCTTGTCCTTCTCCTTATCAGCCTTGCTCCTCGAGCCTCTGGTGTCTGGTCAGGAGTCGGGTCGAGTATCAGGTCGTTTTGCTATAGCCTGGGAACTCTGGGGATTTATTGAGGCTTGGGTTCCTACAAAGCCAGTACCAGTGCCAGTGACAGTGTCAGTGTTAATGTCGATTTTGCCTTGCCCTCCTTGGGTTACTGAGTTGTTCTTCCATGCACCCACACATTCCAGATCAGCCTCACCCTCGGTCTCGCCCTCCATATTCCTTCCTTTTTGTATTCTCGTTCTGTACCTCAGTTTCACAGGCCCCCGAGCCCATCACTCCCCCACTTGTTGTTTCTCACCTCTATTGAGTTGATTCTGAATGCGGAGCACTCTCCCCACTTCAGCTGCTAGTAATATGCAACCACGAGTCTTGGAGAGGCAGAGAGAGATAAGCAGCATCAGGTATCGCCACCTCTAGGTCTCCTGGACCTCCTGCTGTCTTACTTGCTTGCTGTTCCTGTTCCCCTCTCCTCAAAGCTCTCGGTGCCTGTGCTGCCAGTAGATCCTCTACACAGCCAATAGAGCCTCTTGCGTCGGCGTAGGACGCAGGCCGGGGATACCAGGCTGTCGAGCACGGTAGCGGGGGATTGCCGATTCTCCTCGAGGTCGGATCGGACCTCTGACTTCCTGTGTGATCCTGGGCAGCACGATACTCCTCTTTCTGCTTACCTTTTCTACCGTCGCCAGTCCTTACCCAAGTCCCTGACTGCATTCCAGACATAGTCCCGGACAGTCCCTGACAAGAGCATCGTCTGTATCTGGATATTCCCGCCAAGTGCACCCTGATAGACTTATGCGCCAGGCCAGCTTTGGCGAGAGACAAGAGATAGGGCAAAAACGTCCTCAAGAGATGATAAGAGGGGCTCACAAGAGTGCCCGATACACCATGAGCAATTTTGTTTCCATATGGCCGAATAGCATTTGATTATAGAATGAGCTTGGGCTTTCTGCAGTATTGCTTGACATTCTTCAGAAATTCTCCAAATTCTGTGTGACGAGGAACCAAGCTGATAAGTGAAGCGTGTGAATTTGTGGATGAACAACTTGGCCCTGGTTCATGAAGAGGAGATTCTCCTTTGGTTGGAACGCGATTGGTGAGGACCCTGAGAGGTGAAACAGCTCAGTGATCCAGTACTGCCGCACCCACGCTTTGGCGATTAGGATGATGCGGCAAGGCTCCTGTTTGATCTTCTGCAGAACGTTTGAAATGAGAGCAAATGGAGGGAATGCGTAAGCAAACGTTCCCTAGCAAGAGAAATGGAAGGCCTTCCCTAGAGAGTCTGGGTGAAGAAATCTGCTGGCGTTGAGCCTGCATTTTCTGTTGAGAGATGTAGAGAGCAGATCTAGGGTTGGAAACTCGCAACGCCGAAAAACTCTTTGCATCTGATCCTCATTTATCTCCCATTAGTAACATTGTTTGGTGTGTCTGCTGAGGAATCGGCCCACTCATTCGGGACTTCTGGTACATGTTGAACTTGTAACAATATCTCGTGGGCTATCAGCCATTCCCAGATCCGCGGAGACAGCACTGAGAGGGCATTAGATCTTGTCCCACCTTGTTTCAGCAGATCGAACATGGTGGTGGTGTTGTCCGTGCGAACAAGGATTGACAACTTCCTGATCCTTGGCAAGAAGGCCTGGAGGCCCAGAAAAACTGCTTTTAATTCTAACAGATTTATGTGACACTGCACTTCCTGAGTTGACCACTTTCGTGAATCTTTAAGTCTTGTAGGGGTGTTCCCCACCCGTTCATGGAAGTGTCCAACGTCATCACCATTTTCGGTTTCATCGAAAGGAAGGATAGACCTTGAGAAAGGTTGTCCCCGACTGCCCACTAGGACTTCGCTGAGGTAATCTCTGGTGTGATTGAAACAATGTCTTCGAATGAGCTTCGAGATTGCCTCCATTGAGCATCGAGCTGCTCCTGAAGAGGTCTCATTCGTAGGGGTGAGCAGGATGCAGGACGACATCATCCCCAGCACTGATTTGAATGTCTGTACTGAAACGCACTTTTTTTGCAGATTGGGATTGCACTCTTGTTTTGAAGGCATGAAATCCTTTCTTCCATGGGGAAGGCCTTTGAAAGCATGGTATCAAGAGTTGCTCCTAGGGACACTAGTGACCTGGAAGGGATGGGAGAGGACTTTTTCTCGTTGAGCTTGAGACCCAGAGGACCAAAGAGCCGGATGCAGATGTCCGTAGATCTTCTGGCAGCCTGGAAGGATGGAGCCTTGACTAACCAGTCGTCCAGGTAAGGGAATACCTGGTGAGTCCATCGCCAGAAAAGTACACCACAAGCGCCAAGCACTTTGTGAAGACTCTTGGAGCCGACTTTAACCCAAAGGGTAACACCTGGAACTGGTAATGGCACCCTGCCACCTCAAACCTGAGAAAGCGTTGATGCTTTGGATGTATGGGAATATGGAAGTACGCGCCCAGAAGATCGAGGGAAGACATATTATTCCCAGCATCCATGAGAAGCAAAATCTTGTGAAGCAACAATGTCCTGAAGGTTTGACCTTTGAAAAACTTGTTCAGCAACCTGAGGTCCATTATTTGCCTCCATTTTCCTGTCTTTTTCTTTATTAAAAAGAAATGAGAGTAGAACCCTAAATTGTGTTGACTGCGTGGCACTACTTCGATTGCCTGTTTGGAGAGAAACAATCTGATATCCCTCTTGAGAACTGCCAAATGACGATGAGAAGTTCTTTGCTGAGGTAAATCTGGAGGCTGTTTAGTGAATTCCAGGGTGTCACTATGTGTTTGCCAAACAGGAACTCGCCGTCAAATGGCACATCCAAAATCTTGGCCTGAACCTCAAGGCGAAATGTTGTAGCCTTTAGCCACGCCTGTCGCCTTAACACTACCGCTCCTGCCATTTGTCTGAAGGCAGCTAATGAGATGTCCACCGCCACATCAATAATGTCGGAAGAAGTTCTCTTCCACTCTGATAGAACTTCCTTTGCCTCCTTCTTATTCTCGGGAAGAGACTACAACAGGGAAGAGATGTCCAACCACATCTGTCAGGTATATCTCAAGAGGATAGCCTTGGCATTGGAGGCTCTCATGGAGGTGGCTGCCAAAGTGGAGATCCTTTTGCCGATGTTATCCAGACGGCGTCCTTCCTTGTCTAGTGGAACAGCACATGGAGAAGTAGGATTTTTAAATCTTCTTTTAGCAGCCTGCATAGTAACTGAATCAGGCCGAAGATGACCAAAAAGGCATGAAGGAGAGTCTTCCGGTGCCCAGTACTTCTTATCCAGTTTTGGAACCACCGCAAGAATAGAGGCTGGAGTTTTCATTAATTTCAAGACCTCCTCCGATAAGTAGTCCACGATGGGTATGGCCCTGGTGAAGTGTTGCTTGGAAGGTTTAAAATCATACAAGAAACACTCCGTCTGTTTAGCAGGCATAGGGAGATCGAAGTGCCTTGAAGCACGTTCCAAGAGATCGTGGAAACCACGGATATCTGCAGGTGGAGAGTTGGCTATAGGTGGAATTTGGCAAGGGCAGAGTAGGAGCTAAATAATCATCCCATTAATCATTGACATCCGGATCCAACTGCAGCTCTCCTTCTTCTAGCTTCTGATCATCACTGTCCTGCACCTGAACAGGGATTTCCAAAGGTGGTGGAACACTTTTGGTTCTTGGAAGTAGAGGCGGAGGCACAGCCAGCGGCGCAGGAACAACAAATGGGACCTCCTGTGAAGTCGATGGTTGCGGAGCAGAGTTCACCTCAGGAAGTCGTTTGAAGTGGTCATGGAGCATCATACAAAAGTCAGTGACCAACGAAAAGGGAATATTAATGGAAGGCTCTTGTGCATGATCCTCCTGTTCTTCATATGGATAATGCTTTTGAAATGCGTCTAAGGGTGGAGCGCTGTGACACCTTGCATCAGAGAAGGAATATTCACCCTCCAAAAAAGTAGGTGGATCATCAAGCACCTCCCCCTCCTCTGAGTCCTGGCCTTTGGGTCTGAGCTGTGAGGGGCTGTATGCAGGTCCATATGGACCATCATACTCAGATTCCTGAAAATCCAAAAAGCAAGTAGAAGGCAATGGGGATATCTTTAAAACGTCGACGGAGCTGTCAACAGGGTCATTCATGGGATCGCCGATGACAGAACGGTCAGCTGCAGTTTGAGAGAGATACCCACAGACGGTGAGGTGACGAGCTGGTCCGTCGACGGCAAAGCCCTCGATGACGGAGCCATTTTTACGAAAGTCAACGACTGTGACAGCACCACTTCCGTCTTCGACGGCAAAGTCGCTTTGGTCGACATAGTCTAAGTCACTGACGAGATAGTCGACGGAGCATCTGATTTTGTGGAAACGGAGGCCGTAGACTGATTTCTTCTCGACGAGCAGATTTTTACAGATGAAGAATCCCTGAAGGGAGTATGAGGCGCTGACAGTGGAACAGAACCAGCTCTTTGATGAGAGGAAGAGGGACCAGGCTTATCTTTGCCAACCTCTTTTCCTCAAGCCGCTTCATACTTTGAGATCTAGATTTTTTAGGATCTCTCTGCGAAGATGAAGACCCTTCTTCCTTCCTATTCTTGGAGGAGGTATGGGGCCTCTCCTCACCTTCAGAGTCGTAGTCCTAGCAGCCTTTTTTCTATGCAGCCAAAGAAGCATCCTACCCTCATGATCTTTGAGGGTTTTTGTGGAAAAAGCACGACAGAAATTGCATTCTCTAGGCTTGTGGTCATCATACAAGCAATAAAGGCACTCCGTATGTGGGTCCTCAGAATACAGTCTGGACTTTCCAAAAGTCTTGCAGGGCCTGAACAACCCTTTTTTAGACTCGGACATAATGAAGAAAAAATAGGTACTCACACTCCTGGACTGTATCTCAGAAGAAGAGATGAGGCAAGAAATTAACTGTAAACTGGAAGTTCAAAAGGGCAACAGTAGAAACACTATGACTGAGCAGAGCTAAGGGAGACTTCCCAACACATGACGTGATGTAAGCAATCTGAGGAGCGGCGGCCCGCCAGGGGATGGAGACTCAATGGTCTACGCTCTGATTGGCTGGAGTTTGGATGTTTTAAAACAATGGTAATAGGTTGCTAAAGTGATTTCCTAAGGCAATTGAATGTTAAATTTTAATACTGTTACCGTGGGACTCCAAGCAAGACGATGGGGAAGATTCAAGCATGTAAATCTATAAAAGATACAATACTGGAGAAGCTCTATTGTGCGATGTGATCATTTATTTTGGCCTCATAGACGACAAAAGCTACAGAATGTACGATAGATTTAAGGGGAAAGATCGGTCCTGGGGAGACGAGTCAAGAGAAGAGTTACAATAGTAGAGTTTTGAGAGTACTAAGGAATGAACAAGAGTTTTTAAATCTGGCTCTGGAATGAAGCAGTTGATTCCCCAGAGAAGGCATAGTTGACGTCGCACATTTTTGGCTGGTGTTGATTTGCAATTGAAGAATTAGTATTTTATTTAGGATGACTCTTAGAGATTCTGCATAGTCAGTAATGGTGGGTTTACTATTTAGGATACTGAGTGTACCCATCCAGGATTGTATTGGAAGTGGTGGTTGTGATGAAGTACTGAGGAGGAATTCAGTTTTAGACGGGCTTCGTTTTAGGTGGTGTGCACTGTGCAGTCATCCAGTCTTGAACAGTAATGAAAGTGTTAGCAAGATGTGAAATGTCATTGAGAGAGGAGACCTTTAAGTAGGTGGATGCCATCTGCATATTGATAATAGAGGATCACAGATTTTCTAAGTATGACTCCAAGGGGCTCAATATAATGGTTAAAAAGGGTTGTAGCAAGGATGGATCCCTGAAGCACTCCTTCTACGGTCATTGGCGTTGAGAAACATTTGTCAATTTTTGCCATCTGTGACCTGCCTGTGATCAACGAATCAAACCATTTAAGGTCAGTGCAATTAATGTTCATTAGATTTTTGAGTGTGTCCAGGAGCATAGAATGGTTAACAGTATCGAAGGATGCAGAAACGTTGCGAAGAATCAGGAGGCTGGAACTGCCCGAGTCTAGGACTCTGTGCATCGTCAACCACCTAAAGTAATGTTGTTTCAGTGCTGCAGCCTTGGTTGGAGTCAGATTGCTGTTAATCCAGGATGTTGTTGTCTCGGATGTGATGGGTGAGTTGATCAGTGACGGATCTCTCAATGATTTTTCCCAAGAATGTGAGGTTCGAGACTGGGTGAAAACTGTCAAGGTTGTACTCATCTGCAGAGGGCTTTTTGAGAAGTGAGGTGACTTGAGCTGTAAGGCAGTAAGGAAATATTCTTTGACTGAGTGATATATTCACAAGTTTTCTCCAGTAGGGGAGCATGTGTGTGTAAGGCCCTTTGGCTGTGTTACCCAGGATAGGGTCCATAAAGTGGTTTGAGGGTTTTGTTCTCATGATAGTCTACAGTACGTCTTCCTCTCTAATTATTTCAAGTAGCTACCAAGTGTTCTTGGATTTACACACAATAGTAGGATAGAGGTGGTTGTCTCGACTCTGAAGTGATTTTGTTTTGGTGTCACAGAATTTTACAGATTCTTCTGCTTTCAAGGTTGGGTTGACAAATGCGATGGATATGGACTTAGAGGGAAAAGTGGAGACTTTGACATGATCATAGAGTTGTTTAGGTCGGTTCTTGGCTAAGCTACAGGTCAGTGTGACCTGAAGTAATTCGATTTTTCAAAGAAATATGTTTTTTGTAGAGTGTTCTTGCGTTACGGAGGCACATGATGTTAAAGGTGGAAGGGGAGTGTCTCCATTTCTTTTCCAGAACTCTCAGGGCTTCCCATTTTTTATATAGGGCTTACTAAACATACTGATCAATGCTACCACTCCACACAGCAGACTTGTGGTAAGAAAAACATTCCATAAGCATGCTAAAAGTATACAGTGTACTTCAATTACATTATTATTACAGGAAAATAATTGTAAATGTGTATAAATCGATATAAGATGCATGTATTGAAGCAGCTGAAGTGATATATGTGACAGATTGTGAAAATGGTAACTTTTACTGACTGGAAAAGTTCAGAGCAGATGTTGGGTGTAATGTCAGTTACAAAAGTTACAAAATGCACATAAAAGTTCTTGTGGCAAGCTAGGTTCTGGTTGTCCATGGTGCAACTTGAGTTCCGGCTGTTGCTATGGCAAAGGAGTTCTCATCAGCTGAGTACAGCATCGCATGGAAAGAGTTCTGGATTACATTAAACTTGTCCCTTTTTCAGGAGCATGGTAAAATGTCACCTCTCCGGTAATTGGAATTCCTTGCACTGGTCCAATTGCTAATTCTGTCGAAACAGGCTAGAGCTGGGCATTTCCGGTAGGATCGAAACTGTAGTCAAGTGCCAATGTCTTCACACCAAAGGCACACTGAGGTTTTTGAGAAATTTCCATTTTTAGTCAAAGGCCTTCAGAGTGCAAACCACGTTTGGCATATTTAGCTGTTCTATTTAATCGCCCAATTTTTTTTCTTATGTTCCTCTTTTCCCCGGGTACAACACCTGTCACTTAATATTAGATGGTGGCTTGTGGACAACAGCTCTACAGAACTTGCGTTACCTTGACACACCATCCTGTGCAATTGTTCTATTTATCAAGCGCTGCAAACCAGCTCAGACGGCTGTGTGTCTGGTGAGATTTATAGGCACCAACAAGTTACAGGACTTAATTGTGCTGAAGTACGAGTTACTTACCTTCGGTAACAATGTATCTGGTAGAGAAGATTCTAGCTACAGATTCCTTCATGTAGAATTATCCCCAGGCGTGAGACTGGATACGGAAACTTTTTGCCACAGCATCCCTGCACGCCAGGTGGCGGGGCGGCATCACGCAACTCCGCCCAGGCGTCTTCCGCGTACGTGACATCAGCGAGGTCACATAAGCCCCACCCCGGCGTGCCTATGTCAGTTTTCTTCAGAGAACTTTTCCGCACCACAACGCAGAGCTACCAGACAAAAACTGTGGGAGCATGGGAACAGTGTGCGAAAGAGTAGAAAAGGAGGTAGACACCATAAGGAACAGTGCAACACTGCAGAGTCCAAAGGCAGGGGCAGAAGAAGAACAGAGCAGAGCCCTAAACAACCACCCTGCCGGTACATAGACAGCCTTCCCCCGAATACAAGGAACATGCGTAAAAAGTCATGACACATGCAGCAGGCCTACAACCCCCATGCAGAAACAAGGAAGGGGAGCCAGTCCCAAAACGGACAGGGACAACCAAGCCACCCCGGCATAGAGGGCAACCACCCCCCAAGGAACAAGGGCAAGGCATGACCAGATGACCCCAACTCAGAGGTTAGCAGAGGGGCCAGGACCCCTAGCAGCAAGAGGAAGGGAAGGGAGGGGAGGGCAGAGATTGAAGGCAAACCGCCCAAAACCTGGAGCAGCCAGAGCAGAGGTGTACAGGAGCACCGTAATCCCATCCTCCAAGAACCAAAGAGGAGAAATGAACAGCAACAAGACGGAGCCACTCGTCAAGAGCAAAGTAGGCACTCACAGGAGACAGCCCCCACTGGGAGGCGAGCACCGAAGACCAACCCAAGGGTCCTCCCAGAACGGGGAGGAAGGGCGGGCCGGGAAGGAATATGCGGCTAGAATGGTCTCTAGCAGATACATTGTTACCGAACTTAAGTAACTCGTACATCTGATAGAGACTACTAGCCGAAGATTCCTTCACGTAGAATAGAGACCCTAGCAATACCCATGGGAAAGGAGGGTCTGCGAAAGGACCCCACCAGACCGGACAGGAACGAGGGCCCCACAGGGGACCAGACCTGCGGACCAGGTAAGTAACCTCGTCCCTCCCAAGCAACAGGAACCCCCACAAGCAGAACACCACTGACCCTAAGAGGGATGTAGGAAGAAGAAAGAAGAATGAAGAGGCCCGTACACTCACAACAGGGGAACTCAAGGGCAAGGCCAGAGAGGCCGAAGCACCCCACTCCCCCGACAAGGCAACAGAGCTTCCATCCAACCCCAGAGCACGAAGAAAGAAGCCTAGAGGGCCCAAGGAAACAAGGGAAAGAAGGCGAGCCCACCCCAGACGGAAGGCAACAGGCCAGCCAGAGCGGCACCAACAGTGATAAGCCGCCAGAAGCAAGAAGAACAGCATGGAGCCCCAGGCAGGCAACGCCTGACAATGGAGAACACAGATTCATCCCAGCCCGCAGGACAGACGCAAGAAGGGGAGGAAATGCCCAGACACACCACTACGAGGGGCCGCGCACACGACCTCAAGAAGCAATAGCAACATACAGTAACGCCATAGAGAGCAGGCACCCGAAGGTGACCAGAACTCCCCAGCAGAGCTCAGCTATATAACAGCTACCACTACCCTACATAGGGTACGTTAAGTCCCAAGACATGGGAACCCTCTTTGGAAGAACTTCCGCAGCAGAGGAAAACAAAAGAGCCACAGGGAAAAAACACCCCCGCGAAGAGCTTGACAAGCAGCCGAAAGAAAACACAGAAGGCCTAATCTCAGGGCCAAGTCTGTGTAACAACTCTAGCAAAAACACACACAAAGGGCCGTCCAGCAGCCAACAATGCCAAAGTCCCAACAAGGAGGACTCAATGGCCAGAAAACACACTCTACAGCAAGAGCAACCGTCCCAAGAAGGTCCAGAACCAGCTCAACTCAGCAGTCACTGAGGAGGGGAAGGTGGAGGAGGAGGATAAGGCGGAGGAGGAGGAGGAGGAGACTATGGATGGCGGAGTCAGCCAGGGCATGGAACAACAGGTTACCATCAAACGAAAGATCAATGAGCCGCTCCCGAATATTTTCGTGGAACACGCCCTCCCGAAGCCAAGCATGGCGACGGAGGGCGACTGAGGAAGCCATGGCCCGGCCTAGCACCTCAGAGATGTCCAGAGCTGAGCAGAGGATAAACGCCGCTAGCTTCCGGCCATCCAACGTACGATGCCGTAAGTCCACCTGAACAGTCTCTTGGGAAGCTGCGGATCCCAGAGACTCAGCAGAGTCCAACAAACAAGAGGAGGCCCTAGCCAACACACACACAAGGTGTTATGGGCCCGCAGGGCAGCGCTGGTTGAGGCGAACATATTGCGCCCCCAAGAGTCCAGCCAGCAGGCCTCCAGGGACGGCGGAGTCAATAGTGGCGGCAGGGAGGGGGAAAGCAGTCCGCAGAATTGGACTGGCGGCAGAGGGGTGGAGGGAAAGACACGCCGGGTCACGCTGTTGAAAATTAGTACGGTTTGGTGAACATTATCTGCGCCATCTTGCCTCTTCCCCTGATGCCACACTTTTGTCGTGCGCACCCGCCATTTTAAGATGCCCTGATCAGAACGAACCCTTTTGCATGCCGCTGGCCCCTGACATAGCCCTTCGCCCTCACTAAGCCTGCACGCTGACCAACCCCCTGCTTGCACCTGCCTTGAATCATAAACCCCTCTTCGGCGCTGCTCTGCCCCAGGCCCTCATCCTGTTCCCAGCGCGACACCTCCCTTCTTCCCTTTCATGATCCCCGGCCCTTTGATGCAAACCCCCCTTTCTTCCGTGTGCCCGTTTGTCTTCCTCGTTCCCAGGCCGACACCCAGCTCTGCCGATACTGTTCCTTGCCCCTCCCCGTACAATAAAAAGCTTCCTCCATCAAGGGATCCCCGGGTTGATCAAAGCCCCCCCGCCCTACGAGATCCGATCGAACCCCGCACACTCCGTGAATCGGCGGAATATCCAGCTGCGCGATGATCATCACCTGTTGTGAACGGGGCGGGGACTTCCACTGTAACCTTGTGTGGGAACGGGCCTGAAAGGGGGGGATCTGAGGATGTCTTTCTGTACATCAAAGTATCGACGAGAATATGTTACATGCAATAAAAAGATAAACTTGTGTATAAGAGGCCAGGCCTCAGGGATGCAGTTAGAGCACCTCAGAACGATACCTGCTGTCCGTTTTGCTGTGTTCTCCTCCGGAGAGAATAAAAACCTTGTTTCCTGCTTTTCAGTCTCCAGCGCCTGCCTCTTCATTGATTAAATGACTAGAGGGTCACAGAGGCAATACCGCCGGGCAAATATCGATTGTCCCCGACCCGACTAATTTGTTTTAACAATTGGCGCCCAACGTGGGGCCCATCAGCGACTCGTGGATCCAGTGGGAGAGGTCCCGACGACAGAGTGAACGACTGCAACGATCGGGAGAGCTCTTGCCCAATAGACCCTCGTCTGGCAGCCGATCATCCGAACTTCACTAGTTCCGAACAGACCTCTCTCGAGTGATCTACGGTCCTGACTGGGGACCATTAGGAGTGCCGTGAGAAATACGAGAAAAAGAGGACGAACGGGCGCTGGATTCGGAAGACAAGAAACTGTCCATACGGTCCGGGTAAGGTCGTAAAAACACGACGGAGTGCGAAAATAATTGATTGCTTGATTGTTTACAATATATACTAGTATTACTCTTTGTTAACTTATTTTGGAGAATCACTGTCTGCACACGGAGAAACAGTAGGCTCCTTCTCTTTTGCAAACAGTGAAGGATAGGTAACGTAACCGTCGCGCCTATCTTTCTTCCCCACTGACTCTATTATTTCCTAACGGTTTTTGGGAGACTCCCCTCTCCCTCACTGATTAACTGGGTTCTTTAACCCCGAACTACTGTTCGCAGATTGTCTTCTGGAGATTCTCTGTCTGCAAACCGGAAACAACAGATTCCTCTTTGCGGTTAGTGAAAGGGTAGAGGACGCAGACTTTTGCGCCCTACTTACTCTCCCCATTGTCCTTTCTCTATCTTATTTATTTATTTGATTGTTTGATTGTTCCTCGTTATTAGTTACTCTTTTTATTTTTTGTTCATGAGGTATTCACTGCCTGCAAACAACGTAGAATAGGAATATTCTGTCTAGTCTTTGCACCTAGTGATAAGATAGGCAGTGCTGACTTTTTAGTCCCTCGTTACGAGCCGTCATGTCTGTCTTCTCCCCATTGATTGATAATTGGTTCAGCCCGGACCGTGCATTAGAGGTGGACCATATAGCTCCACTAGAAGGCACCCCTAATAAGGACATGTTCATAAACTATGGATTAGTTACCATAGCCTATAATAAATTGTGGCACAGGTATACCAAAGAAAGTCAAGACAAACAGTGGCCACTGGCAGGATCCTTTGACCTTGATAAAATAGAAACGTTGGAAATAGCCCTTCGCAATAATAAGACAACGCCTATTATGCTCGACAGTCTCGGTATGTGGCGCAGAGAGGCTATGCAACGACAGAGAAAAGACGAGGACAAACCAGGTAGAGAAATATACCGACAGGACAACCCCGGGACACCGCTACCCAAAAGTTATCCCCCGACACTACGCAAAAGACGGCCAGACTTAGGGCCAGACCAATGCGCTTTTTGTAGATATGTCGGACACTGGAAAGCCCAATGCCCGACTCTACTGAGCATGAGTAAAGGCAAAGGGCCGACAGGAATGACAGGCCAGCAGAATGAGAAAAAGCGCGAGACAAAGAAAAATCCGACTCGCACGGACAGACCAGATAGAACCACCACGTTTGATTATGCCCGATGGCACAGGTTCCGCCAGAACGATTTCAGCGGCATGTTCGAGTTTTCCTAGGTCGGACAATATAAAAACGGGAACCCAGCCTAGCTCTAAATTGACAGACGGAAAAAGATAATTTTGGCCAAATAATCACTGTTTAATGTTCGTCTTCGGATCTTGCGTGTCATACTTTTCTACTACCCCCCCCGTCTGAGTTTGTGTGTACGTAATATATGAATCTGCGTCATCCCCCTGCACGTGCTTCCATGTTACATAAACTATGTTAATAGAAATTTTAGCATGAAACAACCTGGAAAGAAAGAAATGGGAAACGAAATCAGTAAGCCACTGATAAACACGAACTTTTATTTTAACATAACAGGCAAGGGAAAACACAATAACGCTAGAAAAACAAGAACGGTAAACTGTAGAACATGAAAAGTCAATAGAACATTCGCCCCCCCCACATTCTGGAACCTTCCAAAGTAGGGTAGGGTTACGGCTACGCCCAACCGGCGGCAACCCATATAAGGGGGGCCCTGCTGCCAACTCTTGGTCAGGAAATCTTAACGTATGGGGGAGCCGGAGGAGAGGCAGGAGCCAGCAGCCGGGGCAGTTGTAGGTAGTCCCGCCACATGTCTCCTCGGCCAACCGCAACGGGCCTGGATAGTCTTAAGTAGTCCCGCCACATGACCAGAGAAGAACGAGGCACCTCTTTCTTTTCCCTTCCGTAACAACCGCAGCAGCTCTGGGCGGCGGGATGCCCTGTCCATACCTCTGCAGGAATGCGTCCAGGTCGGGCTGGGAGGGAGAGGCGACGCGGACGAGCCTCTCCCACCTCCACCGATAGGAGGTCTCCCAGCCCCCGGCCCAACACCGAACACCCCCAGTCAGGCGATGGTGCCCCAATACTTGCGCAGCACCGAACGTGCAATGGTGCCCATATTTTCGGAGCACCGAATATGCAATGACTGCACCGATACTTGCGCAGCACCGAGTGTGCGCCACAGATGGCCATACTCCCACAGCACTGAGCACGAGACTTGGGGAGCACCGGATGGGGAGAGACCTTCGTGCGGGCCGATGAAAAAGAGCAGCATGGGGTGCACCGGAAGAAGGAGACGGCGCGAACGAGTCTCCCTCGCCCCCCAGGTGGGGGCATCACAGCTGCACCCCAGCCGAACGTCCTGCTTTCACAAAACAGAGCCCTCTTCCTTTCACTCCGAAGGATCTCTTCCACTCTTGCAAACTCGACGAGAGTGGCCCCTGTAGGGCCTCAAAATGGCGTCTGGGTCCGCTGGAAGGCGGGCCCCGGCCGCTAGAGTAACTTTGACCAACAATATGACTCGGACACTTGCCCACTGGGGCACGAGCCCCCATCTCCGACAGCATCTCCGCAGCCTTGAAGATTGTACAAAGGTCCCCGGCGGAGCCTTCGGCCCCTGCAGGCTTCCGGTAAGGGACGGCTGCCTTGATCACTAACGAAACAAGCATGACATTGCCACTCCCTCTGTTAGCATGAATACTAGAACTGCCGAAAAGGACTCTGGTCCAACTGCCGGTTGTAGGAAACATTTTTCCCTGATGCTACTTCCGGACTGAGCCGGCCCCGCCCAAAATGGCGCTGGTATCAATAGGAACTTACGAACACCTCGTGGTGTTCCTTCGCACTAATACAAACTTGATGTTCTGAGACTTATATGGTCCTTCGTACACTTGGCTAGAAAAGACAAGGAGAGTTCGCTCGACGAACATTGTGAAAGGGTCCCGTTAAAAATGTTGATTACAAATGTGCGGCGTATTATATTTTCGTTGCTGATGTATAACCCCATTTATGACGCACACATACGGTATGCATATAGGAAATCTGATTGCGACTATTATGATTATGCTTCTAAATTATGAAATAAATGCCCCCGAACCCCCAGCCAATTAATAGACGTTTTAGTTTCTTACAAATGAATGAATAAAACTTTCCAATGTATTTATTGCTGCAAGACGACACCCCCACTGTACGCACTTTAGCCATTGCCACGTCCGGCCAAATACGACCGTACCCTCATAATCCACGTGCTGAAATGATTTTGCAAAATAAAGGTTTTCGAAACTATGGACGGGTATTGCATGTTTTATTTTAAAAATGTGGGATCGGTGGGAAAGTTCTTTTCTGTGCACCCTACTCTGCTCTCTCTTTAAGGTTGAAAGAAGATGGTTGCCCAGCCCTGGAGGTCGGATCGGATCGACAACACGACACTCTGCCTTCAAAGTACGCGACTGAGTCATGAACTCTCGCATGGAGGAAGACCTCGACTTCCAAGGATGGGTAAAACGAACGGTGTAAATGGGGAATGAAAAAAAAAAAGGGGGTGAAATGAAATGATGTAAATATTATGAAGTACAACGCTCGAAGGTACTAGGGAACAGAGTTGTCCAAAGAACTAATGAACCGCAGAATGTCACAGCATTGGAGGAGATTTAAGGACCCCGATAGCTAGATGCACCTACCAACTGGATACCTCACACTAGGTATCTTTGGTTTTCTTCTTAACGTTTTCCTACACCCGACCTATAAGGGCACACTGCCCCTCTCCCCTCCCGACCCCAGAAACCATACCCCCGGGACTCTGCCCCGAGGAGGAAGGACGAGTAAGAGGTAAGTAAAGGACTTATGAATCCATGTATTTGAATGTGCGCGAATGCTGTCTCCCCCCCCCACCCCTTTTTCCCTCCCTCTGCAGGTTACATCAGAGATTACAGCCGAGGTGTGGCGAAGACCTGAAGCCTTGCCGTGTCTAATGTACGAAGCAGACTAGCGCTGCAAGGTGGTGCCTAAGCACGCCTACTAACTACTCACGTATCGAACAAACCCGTAAAATTAGTATGACCTGATAAAAAGTGATCACCCTTAAACCAGACCACACGAATGAACCCATGTCACGTATGATGCGAAACTATGAGAGAATGTGTGTGTGTGACTGAGGCGTTGACCCAACTGGTCGAAGGACCGAGAATGCGAGAAAGTGCGACAAAATGGTACCTCCTTTCTTCTTTCCTTTTTCTCAAGGCACGTCCCCTCTACCCTGTCTAATGCTCAAACTGCATGATTACAAGATTCTAACGCAGACCCGTGAATGTCCTTTACTGTGTAATGCACTAAATAGCCTTTCTTGAATACACTGCCACCCTCTCTGTTGCACGTGTACTATTTAGCCTGCCGTTGCACTCTCTCTCTCTCTCTCTCTCTCTCTCTCTCTCTCTCTCTCTCCCTCTCTCTCTCTCTCTCTCTCCCTCTATTTTTGCACTCCCACTCTTCCGAGCGATTAGCCCAGAAATTGGCAGACTGCCACCCCTAGCACACCACCTAATTGGCTTCAAATACCGTCAGTATTTGCACAAAAACTTGTCTTTAATACAATCACCCTGAGACCGTGTCATTACCTCTCCTTTTCCGCTAGAAGTCAATGAACCGAGGTTGGGCCGTAAGGGAAAGGACAGGTAAGACGACAGAGGTTCCCTAAATCTGGCCCGTAATAAGGGAACTACATGTCAACGGCTCCTATGGTATAAAAAAAGGGACCTCAGAATACGCGACCCTCCCCGCCCCGAATTGTCGCAATACCCAAACAGGAAAAATGATCACCCCTGTTACATCCCCTGTATCAGCCGCTCCAAACTGGAGTTATGAAACTACCCCTCATTCCCGGTTGTGAGAGATGGGTCGATTTACGCCCTTACCATAAGTTTTCTATGTCCCTAGTTGTTTCCCATAAAACCCCTGTCTTTTCTGATAAAGTAATCAGGCCGTAGGAAGCTACGTAGGAACCAGAATGATGTTTTACAAGGTTAAAAGACTAGACCAAAGTGAAGAAATCGTTGAAATGAACCCTGCCGAAAGTGAAAAATGTTTAGTCGAAAAACAGGACGCATTGATAAAAAGAAATGTTTAGCCTATGTTCGTCCCTCAGCAAAATACCTGTTTAGTACCATGTCGATAGCACACAGTACCCTTGGTATATATAAAACCCTAGAGAACGGCTTATCTTTGTCAAGCTCGTCTTACGAAGGTAGGTCTCCATCAGATAAACTGTCGAAACTGTAATAAATAATTATGAAAGAAAGTCATAGTACATCCAACAGGCCCGTCATCGGTCATTTATATGTTAGTTGTGAACCCTAAAATAACGGACGTTTTCATTTCTGTCTGAAGCTGGGAGAGAAATAGACTTTTGTGATTACCTTCCTCTGCAAATTCTCTAAAGACTGTCTTTTCAAACTCGTTTAAGGGTACGGCTGTCAGGAGAGAGAAGGACCGGATGTGGGAGCACGAGGCCTGACTGCAGACTATGGAACACCTGCGACATGGGCCAAGGCGAGACAGCGACAGAACGGAGCTACAGGACGAGGCACTACCTCCAGCAAAGTGAGAAAAAAGGGCTAACCTGATGCCCCCGCTCTATGTTCGAATGTGTGCCGAAAGGTCCCCGCTCTCTAGACTCGGTCATGAGCCCGCCCATCTGAAGTCTCTCGTTCCCCTAGTTTGTTCCTAATTTGGCCTTGCTCCATCCCCCTTTTTCTCCGACCTACCCTATGGACTGTTTTGTGCGCTCTTCTTCCATCTGAACTTTCTGACAATCACCTCAAAGGACACAGGGCGAAAAGGACCTTTCCGACCAGGAATACGAGGGAAAGGTCGTGCCCTGCAACGCGAGACCTAGAATAGAGCTGGACCCGTAGCTCCATCGCCGGTGCTCCACAGCGCCAACGAAAGACAACAAAGAATACTGAGAACTCGTTAACTACGAACATTTTGACGTCCTCAATCACCGTTTCTGCTGCGCCTCATTTCTCTCCCAGCCGCCATTGTATTGATCATGCTCCAATCCGAATCTGATATATGTAATAACCTACCAGTCCACGTTATGAAATGTACTTGCTGCTCTCGCTACAGAATCGTTTTTGTATTGCATTTCTATGACTTTCCTGCTGAACAAGTTTATCAAAGTTTATCAAATAGGTCCACCTCCTAAAAACTAGAAATCTCAAAATGTATTGTTTACAACTCTTTCATCTAGGGTTCCTACCGTTTTCTTTCTCATGCCCACCACAATAGAACCGAGTAGAAAATGAACCAGCAAGATGTCTTGAATATGTTAAAGGGAGGACTGTTGAAAATTAGTACGGTTTGGTGAACATTATCTGCGCCATCTTGCCTCTTCCCCTGATGCCACACTTTTGTCGTGCGCACCCGCCATTTTAAGATGCCCTGATCAGAACGAACCCTTTTGCATGCCGCTGGCCCCTGACATAGCCCTTCGCCCTCACTAAGCCTGCACGCTGACCAACCCCCTGCTTGCACCTGCCTTGAATCATAAACCCCTCTTCGGCGCTGCTCTGCCCCAGGCCCTCATCCTGTTCCCAGCGCGACACCTCCCTTCTTCCCTTTCATGATCCCCGGCCCTTTGATGCAAACCCCCCTTTCTTCCGTGTGCCCGTTTGTCTTCCTCGTTCCCAGGCCGACACCCAGCTCTGCCGATACTGTTCCTTGCCCCTCCCCGTACAATAAAAAGCTTCCTCCATCAAGGGATCCCCGGGTTGATCAAAGCCCCCCCGCCCTACGAGATCCGATCGAACCCCGCACACTCCGTGAATCGGCGGAATATCCAGCTGCGCGATGATCATCACCTGTTGTGAACGGGGCGCGGACTTCCACTGTAACCTTGTGTGGGAACGGGCCTGAAAGGGGGGGATCTGAGGATGTCTTTCTGTACATCAAAGTATCGACAAGAATATGTTACATGCAATAAAAAGATAAACTTGTGTATAAGAGGCCAGGCCTCAGGGATGCAGTTAGAGCACCTCAGAACGATACCTGCTGTCCGTTTTGCTGTGTTCTCCTCCGGAGAGAATAAAAACCTTGTTTCCTGCTTTCCAGTCTCCAGCGCCTGCCTCTTCATTGATTAAATGACTAGAGGGTCACAGAGGCAATACCGCCGGGCAAATATCGATTGTCCCCGACCCGACTAATTTGTTTTAACAACGCGGTGCCAGGAGGTGTTGAGGCTCCTGATCCCCAGAGGCGGGACGCCTCTAAGCCCCTGTCAGGGAAGAAAGGAGCGAACCCTCGAAGATCTCCCGTCCCTCCTCTGCAAACTAAGGCGGCCGTCCACGAAGCCAAGCGGGACGGGTAAAGGCCAGACCTTGAAGTCAGAAGGAACCAAAGAATGGGGGACCTACCGCTCCTCCTGACGAACACCGCTGTCTCAGAATTTGCAGGGAGCTGCCCTTCGACGACGCCGGTTAAATAGACACCACACGGCGGCCAGTCTCTGGGGAGGACGACACCAATATGCAGCCGACCTCCAGAGAAGAAGGAGCGTCCGAAGACGAATCCGCGGCACGACCCCTGTGTGGAGCCGTAGAGTCCGCCGCCTGAGGCAGGACGCCAACACCATCCGGCGCCGAAGGAGACACTGGATAGGGTTCCTCCAAGTCACAACGCGCCGGGGACCGGAGTGGAGCCGGAGCCGCAGTGGCAAAGGGGCGGCGCGGGAACGACACCGACTCGACCTTCGCCGAGGCAGCCGCCTACGTGGAGGAACGAGAGGGACGGGGGAGTGACATGAAGCCCTCCACCAGCATCGGCCCAGAATGTGGATGAGAGGAGCCAGGACGGGGACAAGGGGTCCCCAACCCCACCTCGACCCAGAGCGGGACAAGGAGAGGTCACCGACCCCTGTGGCACCGCCCAGAGGAGCAGGCACCGGCACCGTGGCGGCGTCAGCTCAGCCGTGGACGAGGCTTTCGCCTGCCCAGAGGGCCGAGCGGGGCTCGGGTATGCGACCTGAACCCAGGCGACCTCCCGCGACACCACAGGGTCTCCTACGGGTGTTTGCAGCAAAGCAGAGGCACGTGGTCTGAAGGAGGGACCCCCGAGGGGCTGCACCCCAACAGCACCACATCCTCCAAGCCTGGATCTGAACCAGTCGGCGCCGGGGCCGGAGCCGCCGGCTGCACCACGGAGGGCCTGTGCAAGGCAAGGGATCCGCTGACGCCCCAGGAAGGGAAGGAGGAGAAGACGTCAGCGAGGCCTGCAAAGCCGCTGCGTATGTCTCCATCTGGACTCTCGTTGCCCCATCACCGGGAAACGGTGGATAGGAGGACGACACGCGGGGCTGCATCACCCTTGGAGAGTCCACGCCCCTGAGGACAAACTGCGACACTTACCCATCGGAGAAAGGCAAGGACGACAACAACGGCCGTATCTGAAGCTGTCTGCCGCGGCTGACCGAGGAGAGGAAGCCGACCTGGAGAGACGTGCCGAGAGTAGTTTCATACAGCGCTCCCGCCGCGACTTCGGCTTCAACTGTTGGCACGCCTCACAATCAGTGGTGCCGTGATCCTCCCCAAAACACCACATACAAATGAGGTGAGGTTCCGTCGCCGACATAAGACGCCCACGCGACATGCAAGTCTTGAAGCTCGAAGGCATTCACTCACTGTTCCATCAAAAGAAGAGATAATGATGAAGACAATAGGGCCTAAAACAGGCCGTAGCAAAGACCGGATCCGCGTTGCACGTGGAAAAGGAAAAAACTGACGTGGGCGCACCGGGGTGGGGCTTATGTGACCTCGCTGAATTCACGTACGTGGACGACGCCTGGGCGTAGTCGCTTGATGCCACCCTGCCCCCCGGCGCACAGGGATGCTGTGGCAAAAAGTTTCTGGATCCAGTCTCACGCCTGGGGATAATTCTACGTGAAGAAATCTGCGGCTAGTAGTCCTTATCAGATATACCTCAGATGGTTAAGAACATGCGAGAGCATCCTGCAGAACCACCACCAGCCTCTTCACCATTTAATCCCACAATATCTTAAAATACAGTTACACTGCACTAGGACAGGATCACACTGTTATTTAATGCCTGTTTAAGATGTAGGTGCTGTGCAGATCAGAACAGTAATGTAGTAAGCGCTACGATACAGTACAATGGGGGGGAAGCGTTAATATGGCAATGGGGACGTGTGATTTGCCTGCATTCCCCTTTGCTTCCCGTACCCGTGAGGTTTCTTACTGCTCTCTGGAATGCACACAGCCCCCTTTATATAAAATAAGTCCCACTTGGGCCCTTTCTAAGAACCAAGAGAAGAAGAGAAAGGGACAGGATGTCACACATATATCATAATTCGAATGCCTGCATCAAATCTCAAAACTGACAGCCTTTAACCCAATGCAGCAATAGGTAAACAGTTTACATGACCATTAAATTCTGCCTCCACCAGCACTTTCACTCATTTAAAAAAACAGAATCATAAGGTTTGAAAGTATCCAAAAAGAGGTTTATTGCTCCATAAATAGCACAATAGGTTATTTTACAGTAGACTTGCAGAGTCCCACCAGGAAGATGCTGTGACACCCTCAGAAAAATTGAAGGGGTGCTTCGCAACACTCCATCACCCCAACCCCAAATAAAAAACAATTGCAAACAAAAAACAGCATAAGAACAATCGGATATCAGAAAAATGCACAATACTGTACAAAGTAGATTGGGCACAGGTTATGGGGGGCACCTGCCCCCCAATATGCCCTCCTTCATGTAGGCAGCTTCATTTATTTAGATTTTTGGTGCAGGTTTTAGAAAAGGGTTTGGGTAGTGTTCGATGTACAATGATGCTTGAAATAAGGCAAAATGGCATCAATTGTGGAGATGGGCGTACACAAAGGCACACTTGATGGGCACCAACCAGAACTCCATTTTTGAGCCTCTCAAGCAACACCCTGAGACACTGCAGTCAAAGTTGAAGCAACTACAGACTGGCAACAGCTCCAGTCTAATCATCCAATACTCAACCTAGCCTAAGAGCAGGAAACACATTTAGTGCAGTGCATGCTGGGATTGCAAGAAGGCTCACATACACTGAAAGAGACACTCCAGAAATATCCGGTCTGGGGCAATAAGTGGTGTCAGAGGTGCAGAGGAAAGGAGTTAAATACACAGCTATGCTTAGGAATCGGGTATATAAGCCTTTGGTCCTGTAGTCTTTTGGAGGGAAGCAGCCAGACTTGTTCCGAAACTGGGGTGTTATTGAGGAAAATCACAGTTAAAGGCATTTTTCTTGGCGTACACATGCTTAGTAGTATCTACGTATCAATTTCGTGGCTGAATGAAATTATGTGCAATCAGAGCAGTATGCGAATGCCAAGAATCACAATGCACCCCGATCCGGAGTAAACATAGGCGGCAACCCCTCCAAATAAGGTATATGGTTTCAATTTCAATCCATAAGCTACATTAGGAGACATTCCATATGTTTTTATGTTACCTCTCTGCTTATTTGTTCCCAATAAATGTGTTGCAGCAAATAAGAGAAACTAGGTGATAGTTTTCGTTTTGTTGTTTAACAAGACTCGAGATTGCAGGAAGGCAGTTCAAACTTTTCAGCTCTATAAAAATGGTCTGTGTTAATTTTCTCCTGGAAAATACAATATAAAAACCGTTTCATGAGAAATTTCTGTTGCCGACCAACAGTGCATACCAACTAGAGTCAATAAATTCTTCTAAGACAAAGTCACTAACTGACTGTTTGGAGCGGGAATCTGATTTTCCCGCCAGTTTAATACCTCCAACATTCCTAGAAAATTATTTTTCTGGCATCTAAACACCGTACAACAATTTTGTTAGATCATGTGAGTTGTTGAACAACATTCCCACTCCAGATACTGAGGGTGAGCATGATCTTCCTGCAACTTGCATCCCGTGCTAATTAATTTAATAGAACAAGCAAATTAATTAAATAAAACAAGCAAAATAATTAAATAGTACAAGCAGGGGGCGTATTCAAGCAGCAGGCATTGAACGACCCAATAAACTCTAGGCCTTCTGTTGAAGCTGGACAAAATGTAAATCGTCATAGCCACCTTCACTGGGTAGGCGGCTATAACAAGCAGGAGAGCCAACAGGGAGGCCATTTTGGATCCGGCAACACCACAAGACACCCACTCTAAATTTCCATCCCTTGGCTACTGGAGTTCAGGCAAATTTTGCAACTTAACTGTTATCTTCAGTAGCAAAATCTAAATTCTCAGCTAAAAGATGTTGTACATTTTCTTTCTTTTTTTATTACTGCCTATCATATATCCTTCATATTTTTCATATTGAATGTATGCAGATTTTAAAATAGATATGCTTTACCTCTTTCAAAGTGTAGTGCTCTCTCTAGTGCTTTTTTTTTATAGCGAATGAATAAGGGACAAAATTGCTTCCCCTTTACACATTTTCCTCCATTACTGCATCCTACTAGGGATACACATGTTTCCTTTCTAGTGACTTTTTCGTACAGCGCTGACAAGCTTTCATATGTTTCGGGAAATGTCTGAATGGGAGGAACATTAACACCTTGCTCCATATCAGATTTTTGGAGGCATCTGCCAAAACTCATAGCACAGTTTTCGGATGGGGGTAAAACGCTAAACCATAAAATTCCATT
Organism: Lissotriton helveticus; assembly: GCF_964261635.1. Lineage (NCBI taxonomy): Eukaryota > Metazoa > Chordata > Amphibia > Caudata > Salamandridae > Lissotriton > Lissotriton helveticus. The sequence goes on along the minus strand of NC_136057.1, from coordinate 1,410,248,068 downwards.
TCCTTATCCCTTGTGCCAGACGGTAGACCTTGCATCTGAGGTGCTCAAGGTAAAAAATCTGTTGAATCTGAGGTGCTCAAGGTAAAAATCAGTTTATTTTCACCCATGATTTTGGTTCAATACGTTTCTATTTTTCACACATGTTCTTCGTTTTAAAAAGAAAGGTCTTATGGCCACATCCCATTTTTGAAGCTGAATTCTGCCCTGGCCTCCTTTTAGGGGAAAGATTAAAAAAGGGGCATCTTATTGTAACACACTCCTCTTTAAACAGCTACATGAAAATAGGAAGGGTATATTAAAATAAAAAGCAATATCAAAAGGGGTACCCTTTTAATTCTGACAACCCCCCATTTTATTAAAGCAATACTGGTGCCCACTTCAGCTTCACAAACTACCTTGGCCCCCAATTACAATGATCTTTGAGGTACCTTACTTCCATATTGGCTAACTACTTAATTATTTTTTTCTTTCCATTTGTATTCCCAGAAGCAAAAACACGATTTGCCAGCAGTTATTTAGTTAAAATGGGACGCCTCAAAAGACCTAAGCGGATGTCCTTTCCTACTTTTAGCATGTACTGCCAAAAGTGGGAAGCACTGCAGGGGTTGATGGGTAAGAAGGAGCAGTCCAGAGGCGGAAAAGGTGTGATACCCAACGGCAGGAGTGTTAAACTCTGATCCGGAGGGCTGGATCTCTACCATATTTTTAAGATAGCTAATTACTAAATAAATTAACTGCATTCAGATTCATTGTATGCAAATTAATTTCATGTGGCTATCCTAAAAACGCGACCCTCCTAGACATATGCTTAACATGGCTGCCAGAGGCAGTAACCTTCTCTAGATAAAACTACTTTCAATGATATACAACACAAACCAAAATATATTTTTCTGAACTTGCTACTCATCATAGTAGTAGTCTTAACCCTACTTTCATGAGGTTAACTAAGAGATAGATTTTTATTTGGGCCATACTACTGATTTCAATATTTCTTTTGAGAGAGATTTTCAAGATGCTAAGAGATTATCAAGCCCCCATATGCAGAACTTTCACACCAGATACGGGAGAATTGTTTTTAATCTTATTTTTGACACGAGGAGTGGGTGGTCCTTTTCAAAAGGCACACAACCTCCCAGTAAAACCATAGGGGTTTGCAGAAGAAAAAAGGAAAAAAAGAGCTGCACACCACCGACTTCTTTCAGCATAACTATTTATTAATTCTACGAAAAAAAGTTTTTTTTATGATTAAAATTAGAGAGTGTTCATCAAAATACATCTCCCAGACTTCTAAAAACCGTTGCCAAATCGTTTTTTTTTTTTTTTTGGTTGAGTAGGGCAGGTCTGAGTTTGAAAAAAAATCGAATACCTTTTCTCTTTCCTTCGGTCCCCCTTCCACTCAAAACCCTTTAGTGCAAAATGCTTATAGTGTTGTGCGCCGAAGACAGCTCGGGTAAGGGACGGACTTTTTTGCTGGCGGGAACAATAAGGGAGCTAATCCTGAGACAGCTTTCTTGCGGACTGCAAGTTAATGCCTTTATGCCACCAAGGAATAATTCAGGATCAGTGACATTGTCCATAATGTTCACGGAAAAGCAGATTGAGATGACATCTCTGAAACCACAGATATGAGAATGCTCATATGGGAAACAGATGACAGCTACTACACTGCCCAGACATTACTCCGCGATCTCATCGTCCTGCATTTGGCCTAAAATGATGCTTCTTCTCCACCAGGCATCCTTTAAGAATTGACAAGTCGGCTGTGACATTGCTTGCACCCCCAGAGGTACCTTTCAACATCTATTACCTTAAAGTCCATGAGAGATGACAATTCATGAAATCTCACCCTTGACGCCTTCAATATTAGTAACCGCAAAAGATCCTGTCAGTGCTTATTTACGTTACAAAACACACCATGTCTCTCGAAATTTACAGGAGATTCTCAATGTCAGTATAAAATAAAATAACATCCCAATCTGTTTTTCCTATATAGTTTGGGGAATGGAGAACAGAGGCTGACTGATGTGGCCACAAAAAGTTAAGGAGAAGAAAAACTAGCAGAGAAAAGAGACAACAAGAGATAGAATTTCAACCGTTGTGCTCATGGTGTCCCATATAAAGCTGAAAATAAAGCACATACACATACAGTAAATTTAGGAAAGGAAGCCTTCAGAATTAGGCCAAAAACTTTTAAATTAAATAAAAAAAAACAACAAAAAAAAACAAAGGCAGGGCGGCAAAGCAGTTGGTCCTTCTGGACACTGCCGTAAACAAGGTGCACTGAAGGGGAACCGTGCAAAACATGAGAAACTGATGCCCCAGTTTCCCAGTCAAATTTTAATGCCCCACATTAGTAATTTCAGCAGGGTTTAGAAGAAGTTCCACAGTCAGGCTAGAGCCCAGATAACTGAGGCAGAGAACCAAAGGATGCCCACAGCAGAAGAGAAAGGTTCCAGCACTTGGAAGGCCTGTTTAGGAGACAGGCTGTACACCATTGATCCAAAATAGTGCGAGACATAGGAAGGCACCTTGGTATTGCTTAGTGTTTGTGTAGGACGGGGCATGGAACCCCTGAAAGGCTGTCGCTGCAGAAAGCTTTTCGATCTAGTGGTTAATTCCTCCATGGCCGACCGGCGGGTCCTTCATATCCTGGGATAGTAGTATTCCTTCATCAGCCGTCAATCTTGCGTAGGCTTGAGCGGTTCAGGGAATTTCTGTGGAAACGAAAGAGATGGGAGAGAAAGGATAAAAATATATTTCTGGTGACCACGTTACTCAAAATGCAAGGTGCTCTGGTATACACAGCGGGTGGGTACTTTAGCATCTTGTGGCGAGACTGGGAACGGTTTCTTGCTGATCTACACAATTCATGTGCATGTAGTAAGCGCGTTGGTACTCCTGACCGCATGCGCCCTGACCAACTGTCTCATGTAAGATGCCCACCACTCTAATATTCTGACTAGTGAGAAAGCGGTGGGTGGGTGTGGTGAATAGGAGATGGTGGATAAGAGTATCAGAGTCACTATGAAGATAACTTTATCCCATACCAATAACCTGGATCTCACTAATTTCCAACCAATAGCTGATTCCAGGCAAAAAGAAAGAAAGCAAGGAAGGAGGGGAGAAGGCAGCCAAGGACAGGCAAGGCACATAATATTATCCATTATGCAGGGATTGTGTGCAGGCTGCCTTCCCTGCAACCACGCCACCACTCATAGGAACAGAGGTCATTGGTCACGTCCAAGCAGAAAGGTAGGACTTCTCTTCACATCAATTCTGCTAAGAAATACCAAAGGCAAAAATAGTATGGGGGTGCAGAAAGAAGACTGGAAAATGCTTTTCCTTACTAAGGTGGAACTGAGGCACCAACAACGGGTCAAAATAAGAGAACAAAAGGAAAATTATGTTTGTTTCTAAAATATGCAGGACTTAAGAGAACTGATACGGATTAGGAAAGTTATTTTTGAGGAGAGCATGGACTGGGCTAAGGGCTCAGCTAGCCCTGAGATTGGAAAGCATTATGTTTAGAATCCCTATAGCTGACGGCTTTAGATTCATCTCGATGGCCTCGTTGGAGAAGAAACAACTTCCCTGTCTGCTTTTATTTGCATCTACTACCACTTAATAGGTCTTCTCAGTGCCACTTTGGCTGTCTGGTTCAGTCAAATGTTTCACGAAGGACCCAAGATTGTCCACAAAGTAAGTCGGGGGATTTGTTCTCTTAGAGACCGCCCTTTTTCTGAAGGAGAGCCAAATGCACCTATCTTGGGACCTCACTGAGGGTTTCCTACCAGCAGCCAGAGCATCCAGGTAGTCAAAGGAGAGGGGCTATTTGGGGGTAGGATGGTTGCTCAGGAATCATGCAGTTCATGGCGTGAGACTGTACTAAGTTAATTGTGGTGTAAGTGCATGGGTGATGTCAACAGTCATGAGTGTCAGTCCATACAGAGTTTGTAGCTAATGCTGAATTGAATTGCTTGCCTGGGGAGTTTTGGCTGTGTTTTATTTGCTACAATTTTCAACAGGTGAAAACATCTAACACATAGGAATGCATTATTAATGTGCGAGAATGAGGGCTACTGAATTTAATTGCATGATTATTAAAATAGATTTACAAAAGTTTTGAATTTGTCATTTGAAAGTGGTCATTCATCACTGAAGTACTGGAGCACGAGTTTAAAAAGTGAATCATATATGAAAAACAAAACATTTAAAAAAACTGTGATTGCAGGGATTACTTGAAGATGTCGCCGCCTTCTGATGGAGGCGCAGGACCACAGAGGGTCGAACTGGCAGTGCCATGCAGGAAATACAAAGGTGAACGGACCACCCTGATCTTGAGGCGGCTGGAGGGAAGGCACAGAGGAAGTACCTCAAGTGGTCGTTCATGAAATATCCGTCAAGAAAGTGAGGAACCGCCCATCCAGGAAGTAACATTTTTGCATCTGGCTTTCAGATAGGCTGCAATAGTCTATCACCAACTATACACAGACAATGCAGATAAAGGGAATGTCTGTTTCAGTACCCTGATAAGAGGTGTGTAAAATGTCTACACAGAATGCTGTTGGTGGAGTAGTCCTGAATCACGGGAAACCAAAAATAAGATCTTCGGATAAGACCAGCTGAGTGAAGGAGTTTCTTTCAGAAGTAAAACAGGCTGTGGTGCTGGCTTTATGGACATGACCAACCATTCATTTATCACATGCTTCTGAAGGGCTGCATTTGCCCTGTCCCATAAATGGTGAGGGTCCCTAATTGTACTTGTAGTGATCAGCCACAATTAAGTTCAGAGAACTTAAGAGATGCTGGAGGAAGCTCATAAACATGTTTGGAGACTTGGTTTGTCACCTCAGAGATGACAGGGTGTATGGATGAACCAAACAGGCCTGGACACACAGTGCATGGGTCTCTTGTGCAGCTTAGTAACTTCACTTTTGACATCTTAAGGCCCAAAGACATCTGGGACCATTGGGCCATCAACTTTCTGTATCACAGGAAAATAAACCAACTCATTAAAACCAATGCTCTTTCAAGGAGGAAAGGCTCTTGTAATCTATATAGCAAGGATCGCCTATAGGAATTAACACAGTGCTGGGACTGGGGAAGATTTGAACAAGTTCAATTAGAAGGGTCATAAAGTCCAGAGAATCACTGGGCATGGAGCTCTTATCCAATAAGTATCAGGGAAAGGAGAACAGAGGGCCTTTTGTAGTTGCAAGAAAGCCACCTGTAGTGTGAGTGGTTTAGTGAAACCTTATTGAGATGCAGTGTGATCAGAAGAGGCAGACTTTTACTGCTTAAGCTGCTCAATACTGAATAACAGGGCTATGATCGGTGATCATGGTACAATAGTTTGATGGCTTGGACCCGAGCTTCTTGCAGAGATGAAATTCATTGTGTGGTTGAAGCAATAATTAGACTGCTCAACATCAACAGTTTCTGCTCAGCAGCCTCTTTGCTTAGGCAGATTATTAATGGCTAGGAAAGTTGTGCAGAAAGATCTCAAATCTATTAACTATTTGCCTGTACCTGACCACATTTTGACCCCGCCAAGTCTTGCTGGGAGGGCCACTGGACTATGGGATCTTGTAGTAGCTATCCTGAGCCTTGGCTTCATTGTGGAAACATGTGGCTGATGCTTTAACTTTCAGGGAGATGTCATCACTACCACTGACAGAATCGAAATGGTTGGTTTACCGGTAGGAGTAGTTTTGCAAAACTACTACTGACATTAAGTCACCATTATATTTTGTAGTGTGAATCTTTTCTGAATTCACATACTGTACATTGATTACATAGCAGTATTTTTTCCCGTGGGTAGGCTGGGTCCTTTAGAGAGTGTGTTTACAAACAAAGGTTTCAGAACTATGTGCCTCATTTCGGCCTTCCTGTTGATCTGAATGTCCACGCAGTAATGTTTCGCTGCACAAATGTCTTCTAGTGCTACGCTGCCTAGGAATGCGAGCGTTGCTCCTTTTGTCCTTGTCAAATGTGCTTTTTTGCCTCTCTGTAAGGTTTTTAGCCACTGCCATGTGAAAATATTACATTGTCTGTACTATCAGTCATGCAACAGTTCCCTTTGTGACCCTAAATAGCCTTCTTGTGGGTGCAAAGGACACAAAGAACTGTTCTCCTTTCCTGATGGCTTTTGTTCTTTACAACTAGTACATAATTGCCTTGCAGACATCTAGTGTGACCAATGCTATCTCTGTTTCTCATTTAGGCTGTTGAAAAAAAGCTGGTATGTAGATGGCTTGGTTAACGTGGAACTTCAATACCACCTTTGGTATGAACCTTGGGTTTTTTCTCATTACTAATTTGTCTCTATATATCCGCAGATATGGCTCCGGGATGGTAAGCTCTTATTTCACCTACCTTCCTTAGTAAGGTCATAGTGATGAGGAAAGCGTTTTGAGGGTTAGAAATGTCAATCATGCATTCTGCATTGGTTCGGAGAGTGATGCCATTTGTTGTGTGAGTACTAAATTCAGGTTCTATGTAGGCATTGGCCTGCTTCTTAGGGTTACTACTTTCTTTGCTCGCTCTAGTAAGCGTTTTACCACTGGTGTTGTAAAGAAACTTCTCAATAGTATGCCTCTTGTGTACGCTACAAATTACTGCTAGGTGGACTTTTGAAAGAGGTTTAGGAGAGATACTAGTCTAGCAGATGTGTCATGTACCTAATCACTGTGGCATCCTGTGGCAACTTTGTTGAAACCTCTTCCACTTGTTGCTGTAGCATTTCCTAGTTTTTAGTGGCCATGCTTCCTTTAGAATGTCCATCGCTCTCCATGGCGACTTAAGGAAGCCAAACTCTAAGCCCTCAGGAGCCATGCTGCTAGCCTTAGTGTGTTTGATTCTGGGTGGCATACCTGTCCCTCTTGAATTGTTAACAGGTCTCTGCTCAGAGTGCGATATGCTGTCCTTGGGACATCTCCATGAGGTTTGAGAACTATGTCTGTCGAGTCCATTGTGGGGCTCTCAGGATTAGGTCGACCTGTTCCTGTCTGCACTTTTTTATCACTTTAGGTATCATTGGAATAGGTGAAAAGCAGTAAGCATGTTTCCTTGACCAATTTATCGACAGGGCGTTCCCCAGTGACTCTGGGTGGTAGAACGTGGATGCAAATGTTTGGCATATCGCATTCTTGTGTGTTGCAAATGTCCCCCAGATCTGGAAGATCCGCAATAGCTGTAGTTCTTTGCTGTGTTGTTTGTTTGAATAAAAACTGTCCTTCCTGTTATATGTTTCTGGAAGGCCTTCAGCTCTAGAAACACTGTCTTCAGTTCCAGCACATTTATGTGCTGCACTACTTCCTCAAAGTGCCAGTGGTCTTTGATGTTTAGCTTGTTCATGTGAGCTCTCCATGAGACGTGGGATGCATCCGTTGTGATGGTCACTGAGGGAGTTGGTGATTTGAAAGGTTTCCACACTGTTAGGTTTTGAGGTTTCCAACATTGCATGTGTCACTCAACCATCTTCCGTAACAACCACTAGATCATCCCAACTCTCGGTTGATTGTGACCATTGTTGTTAAACCCATTCTTGTATTGGTCTCATTTGTAGTCTTGCAGAGGCCATCATGCCCATCATTTTACTCACTGTTCTCATTGTCAGATACTGCCCCTTCTGTTAAAGGAGGCACTGCTCCATGATCGATTTGACCCTCTTGTCCACTGGCCTCGCCTTCATGGTCTGAGAGTCCAAGACTACCCCAGGAATGTTTTCTTTGTGTCTGGGTTTTGTGATTTCTCGTAATTTGAGGAGAACCCTAGTGAACGTAGAGTCTGTATGACCTTGTTGATATTCTCTCTGCACTGGTTACTTGTCTTGGCTTTCACTAGCCACTAAGTATGGGTAGAAGTGTATTCCCAATTACATGAGGTGTGGTGCGACTACTGGTTGACATTTGGGGAATACTCATGGAACTGATTTTATTCTGAATGGTAGCACCTTGAATTGGTAATTGGTAGTGTATCCAGTTCCCTATACACCGGGGGAATTTTTGTGTTGCTTTTTCACTAGTAGGTAGGGGACCTTGAGGACTATGGTTTCCATGTAGTCTCCTTCCCCGATTAGAGGGATGATATCTTGCAGTGCTATCATTTTGAATTTTTGTGTCTTTATGAACTTGTTTACAGTCCAGTATTTGTCTTAACGTCTTGTCCGGTTTTGGTACCAGGAAATAATATGAGTAAACCCCTTTGAGTCTTTGGTTCTGGGGTACCATCTCTACAGCTTCTTTGCTTAATAGGTCTTTTATTTCCTGTTGTACACATTGTTGTTCGCCTAATTTAATCCACTTTGTCTTTGATGGTGGTGTTGGAAGTGACTTTGTTAACTATATGAAGTATTCATATTTTATAATATAGTATTTATTTGTCAGAGATGTTCTCCTCCCATTCCTTCAGGAATCCTCCGATGCTTCCGCCGACTGGTGACATGTGTATGAGAGTTCTTTGTGGACAGTCACTTGTTAGGACAGTTTTTTCCTCTCAGGGCTCCCCCTCTTCCTTTTCCACGGCTGCAAAAGTGCTAGCTTGAGCGATACTGCCATTATGGAAGATTGGTGATCTCACGCCATTGGTTGCCAAAGGTTGCGTGAGTAGTTTGCATTTGCAAGGCTCCCTTTGAAGTCATCCTCTTTCTCTGGGTCATGCCTCCCCAGAATGTGCTCTTACATTGATATCTTTTTTCACGCGCCTAAGGGCTTCATCTACCTCCTCCACAATTAGTCTACCCCCTGTGAAGGATATGTCTATTATGGCTGATTGTACCTGTAGTTTAAATCCCCAAATTCTCAGCAAAGCGTGTCTCCTCAAGGTGGTGGCCGTGCAGAGCTGTCTACTGGCAGTGTCTGCAGCGTACAGCGTGGATTTCAAGCATGTGTAGGTTATTGCCTTGCCCTTCTGCAACACTGCAGTTGTCCTCTTTTTGAACTCCTCTGGCAGGGGCTCCATCAGCTCTTCCATTTCCTCCCACTGTTGGTGGGCATATCTGTTTAACAGAGCATTTGAGTTGGGTATCTGCCAAAGCGTTGTTGCCAATCTTTCCGTTTTTCTCCCCACCATGTCTACTCTCTTGCTTTCCTTGTCAGGAGATAGTCCTGTAGACATGGGGGTGTTTCCTCTTTTGCGTGCTGTTGCCACGATGAGGGATTCAGCAGACACGTTCCCCCTTTTGTAGGGTGAATCCTTTGATGAGCAGATGTACTTTTTCTCCACTCTTCGAGTTGTTTGCCTTGGATGCAGATGGCTCCTTAAACGCTCCCCTGCCCTGGTCCAGCATGCTAGGAAGCATTGTGAGACATTGGTTTCTCTTCTGCTCAGGTAGCAGGTTTCAAGGAGGAGACATGCTTCTGATTGTTCCTCTTCCAGCAGAAGCCCATAAGTGCCCGCACCTCTCTATACTAATTCATTGTATGCAGTGATGTCATCTAGTGGTGATGGTTTTGATGGACAAGATTCCACCCCTCCATCTGGCAAGCCACATAGATGTCCTGCTAGTCATCTGTTGTCTCTACTATTCATGAGAGGCCCTCCTGTTCCTCCTCCAGGTCGAAGAACTCCTCTTCCATCTGTTCCTGCAGCTCGCAGGTCATGGGGGTTTCCAGCTCCTCTTCTTCATCTGCTTCCACCCGCTTTTCTAGTGCAATCCTGGATCCCTGAAGTTATCAATGGTCCTCTTTTTCTTGATTAGGGCTTTGAATTCTGCCTCAAGATGCTTCCTTTTTCAGTCGACCTCAAGCGGTTGCCTTTCGGCGTCAAATTTGGTTTCTTCTCTGGGTTTTGACGTCAACGTTGAGGAACTTTTCGGTGCCAAAATCGAGTACTTTGGTGTTCCAGCGACCTTTGGTGTCGATGTCGATTGGCACTCTAGTGCCATTGTGGGCTCGGTCTTCCAGGACAGCGCCTAGCTGCTTTTTGCCGTCTCTCTCCCATGCTTTTGATTCTGATGTGTCTCGGCCCTGAAGTTTTACATTCTGTCTGTGCTCCTACCTCAGTGTTTGCTTGTGGCTCTTGCTAATCTGGCCCTCGATCAACTCCTCGAGGTCTAGTTCTTCTCGTTGGGCCTCCTCTGTCTCCAAGCTATCCTCCTTGTCGCTTTATAGCCTAAGCTATTTTAAGAACTCCTGCTTCCTCTGAGGCAATGCCATCACATAGTGTGGCCACCTCTGCTTCTGCCTTGCCCTGATGGTTTTGGGCAAGAAATTTGCGTATGTCAGTCACACAAACCTTCGCACAGTGGTCCTTAGGGAGTAAGAAGTTTCAGAGCTTCTTGGCGTACTTGTGATGGCACTTGGGGCAAAATCTTAAAGGGGTATGCTCCAATGCCCCTTTTCATTCTCAGACCACGCAGTCTAGTTGCATCGGCCTTCTCACCTCGGAGTTACTCTGTGGCTTTTGGGCACTGCTCTGTGTTTTCTCCTTCTTATCAGTCATAGTCCACCGTCTTTCCTCAATGGTTATTTTCTGTTAAAAACTGCTTTTATTTTCCCAATTTCTTCTTCCTCAACTCCAGAGTTCTCACTTAGGCTTCCAGACCCAACTATGGAAAAAAAAAATCTGAAGATGGCAACTGCATCGAGGGTTTTCCAGGAAATACGTCTGACGGGATGTCCAGGGAATACGTCTGATAAGGAGGGGTTTAAACCCAAATGGCCGATGAAACCCATGAAAAAAAAAACGGAGAAAAGAGTATCAAATAGACTCCGCAATAGTCTCAAATACGTTCTCTAAGACATCCTAAATTGTACTGCGACCACTGCCACCATTTACGCGAAAACCTGAGAGGCACTAGTGAGGCTGAAGGAGTAGTTTCTGTCCTGTAACTCCAGTTCTGTAGTAGGGGTATCTCTGTTATAGTCATAATCTAGTGAATAGTCCCGCCCATGTGCGTGGACCCCGGAGCAATCAAAAATAATCTCTTAAAGTGTCGAAAAATGCAGAACTGCACAGACACTTAAGAGAGAATTAAAGACAGATAATGCAGCCTATAAAACAGGCTACACTGTCCAGTACTTCAACTAGAAATTCCACCAAAAAAATCCACAAAACAGCAAAGCCTGTACAGATTTCCCTTGCTTCAGCAGCAAAAACCCTCTGGAATGATAGAGAGGAGGACCTGGACAGACAAGCCCCATAGGCTGCCATTATGTGGCTCAGAACAGGATACTGTGCCTTTAAGAGAACCTTCCAGAACTTCACAGTATCCCAGAATGCACTGCAGGTCCCTTTTACTTTCAGTTCTTTTTGAAGGCGTAACACGCCAGACCTGTAGCATTCCTTACATGAATATCTCTCTCCACCGGGGAGGCGGGCGGGCGCTTATGACTATAACAGAGATACCCCTACTACAGAACTGGAGTTACAGGACAGAAACTACTCCTTCTGTAGTAGGGGATCTCTGTGTATAGTCATAATCTAGTGAATAGAATGGCAAGCCCATCCCCACACCAAAGCGGCGGTGGAGAAACGAGAAATAACACCACTATTGTGCAAACAGATTTCGCAGCGAAGCCTGCCCAACCTGAGCATCTGCCCTGGCATCAGTGTCCAGGCAGTAATGCTTAGCAAAGGTATGGACCGACTTCCAAGTGGCCACCTTTCAGATCTCTGCAATGGGAACATTACGAAGCAAAGCCGTCGTGGCAGCTTTGCCCCTGGTGGTATGAGCCTTAGGTTTGCCCCCTAAGGTCTTATTAGCCTTTTGGTAACACAATTTTATGCAGGACACAATCCACCTCGAGATGTACTGTTTAGAGGTAGCAAGACCCGTCCTGACTGATCCATAATTGATAAACAATTGGTCCGACCTACGAATATCTTTGGTTTTATCCAGATAAAACTTCAATACCCTCCTAACATCCAGGGAATGTAAAGACCTTTCCGCTGGAGAAGAAGGATTCTGAAAAAAACGTAGGCAAAGTTATAGTCTGGTTGACATGAAAATCAGAAATAACCTTGGGAAGAAATTTAGGGTGAGTACGCATAACAACCTTAGCAGCATGAAATACAGTATAACGCCTGAATTTCACTCACCCTGCGGGCCGATGTAATGGCCACGAGGAACGCCGCCTTCCAGGACAGGTGCTGCAACGAAGCCTTATGAATAGGTTCAAAAGGCTCCTTCATCAATCTGGACAGCACCACATTCAATTCCCATGAAGGCGAAGGAAGCCTGACAGGAGGGAACACTTTCTTCAAGCCTTCCAAAAAATCTTTAATCACAGGGATCTGGAAGAAGGAAGTCTGTGAAGGGCATTTCCTGTAGGCAGTCAATGCAGCCAGATGAACCTTAATGGAATGAACATTAAGGCCAGACTGCGCCAGATGTAGAAGATATGGAAGGATGACATCTTCCTTACATGTCGTCAGGTCATAGCTCTTGGACTTGCACCAGATGCAAAACCGCTTCCACTTATAAGCATAAGAAGTCCTAGTGAAAGGTCGCTTAGCCTCCTTCAGTATGTCCATGCAATCTTCTGGGAGATTCAGATGGCCATATTGCACTATCTCAGGAGCCATGCCGCCAAACTCAAAGACGAGAGGTTGGGATGCAACATCTGCCCCCCGAACTTCGTGAGAAGGTCCGGCCTGCACGGCAGCCGCATGTGAGGAAGGAGAGACCGGTGAAGCAGGTCCGTGAACCACCACTGCCTGGGCCATTCTGGGGCAATCAGGATCATCCGCGCCCTGGACTGGGACAGTTTGATGAGCACCGCCGGAATCAGGGGAATGGGTGGAAAAGCGTACAGAAAGCTGTTCGACCAGTTGATCCATACGCACTCCCCAGCGTCCCCTGCTGGTAGTACCTGGAGGCGAAGTCTCGGCATTTGCTGTTTTCTGCGGTGGCGAACAGATCTACGTCGGGAGTTCCCCACCTTGCGAAGACTTCTCCTAGTACTTCGTCGTTTATGACCCATTCGTGGTTTTCCTGAATCAGTCTGCTCAGTGCGTCTGCCTGAACATTCTGCACACCTGGCAGATGGGTAGCCGTTATCGTCAGTCCTCGGGCCAGAAGCCAATGCCAGATCGCCTGCGCCTCCTGCGACATAGTGCGTGATCTCGAGCCCCCCTGCTTGTTGAGGTAATACATCGTGGTCGTATTGTCCGTCTGTACAAGCAGAGAGTTGGTCTGGAAGGACGGGTGAAAGGCCTTCAGCGCCAAGTGAACCGCTCTGAGTTCCAGGAAACTGATGTGGTACGTGGACTCCGTCGGGGACCACGTCCCTTGAATCTGTAGGTCTCCGGAGTGCGCTCCCCAGCCCTGGAGAGAAGCATCCGTCACGATAGTCTGAGTGGGAATGTCCTTGTGGAAGGGAACCCCTCTGAGGAGATTTGCCGCTGAACACCACCACTTCAGAGACTGAAGAGCATGCAGAGACAGTCGTATCTTGTCGTCCCAAGATCCTCTCCTCTGATCCCATTGATCCTCCAAACACTCCTGCAGCGGTCTCATGTGCAGCCGCGCGTGTGGCGTTAGGAAGATACAAGAGGCCATCGATCCCAGTAGAGAAGACACCGTCCTCACTGTTGTAGATGGAGTGGTCATAAGAGCCTGAGCCTTACGAAGGAGTGATAATCGTCGCTCCTCCAAAGGAGACACGCTTGCTGACAGCGTATTGATGGTGGCTCCCAAGTACTGAATGCACTGGACCGGAGTCAGGACAGACTTGGACATGTTGATGTGCAACCCCAGCTTGTTCAAGAGAATGCATGTCTTCTGGAAGTGCGCTTGAGCTTCCGAGAAGGAGGAGGCCTTGATTAACCAATCGTCCAGGTACGGGTAGACAAACACCTTGTTCTTCCTCAGGTGTGCTGCTACCACTGCCATGCACTTCGAGAAAGTCCTGGGCGCAGACTTCAGCCCGAAGGGAAGTACTGTGTACTGATAGTGATTGGTGCCGACTTGAAATCGCACGAACTTCCTGTGTTTGCGTGCAATGGGCACATGGAAGTACGCATCCTGTAGGTCTATTGCACAAAGCCAGTCTCCCTGTTGCAACTGAGGATAAATCTGATGCAACGACAGCATGCAAAACTTTTCTCTGCGAATCCACTTGTTTGCCTGTCGCAGGTCCAGAATGGGCCTGAACTCGTCTTTGTCCTTCTTGCGAACCAGAAAGAACCAGGAGTACAGACCTCTTCGTCTTTGAGACAGAGGTACCTCTTCTATCGCCCTTTTCCTTAACAGGATATCGGCCTCCGCCTGGAGCTCGCGCAGTTGATACTGCGAGCTGACCAGAGGAATCAATGGAGGCGGGCTGGTGAACCGAAGACTGTATCCATTGCAAACAATATTCAGCACCCACTTGTCCTGAGTAATTTTTCTCCACTCTGCCAGAAAAAAATTGAACGCTTCCCCCCCACTGGAGCGTGTAACGGATGAAGGGGAAGTAGCCGCTCAGGGTCGAGACCCGGCCGGGCCTTTGTTCGATGTAGAGGACTGTTGTCCACCTCTACCCTCCTGGCGCTTCTGGAAGGGTCTCCGGAACTGCTGCTGTTGTTGTTGCTGCTGTCCCGAAGACTGCCCTCGTCCTCTTCCCTGTGCACCGAACCGTCTCTGGAACGGTCGGTAGGACTTCTTTTCTTTGGGCTTCTCCAAGCCCACAGCCGTCAGGGTCTCTGCCTCCGCCATCATGCGGGCCATCTCATCATCGGCATGTTTTCCGAACAGTGTTTCTCCGGAAAAAGGCAGATTGGCCACCCGCTGCTGGGCCTCCGGCTTGAGTGACGTGAGCCTGAGCCAAGCATGACGTCGCTGGTTGATCCCATGGCAGTAACCATGGGCTGCCAAAAGAGAGATATCCGCAGCCGCGCTAATGACCTGGTTCGAAACCAGCATCCCTTCCTTAAGTATCTCTAGGAAGTCCTCCCTCTTGTCTCGTGGCAGAAGGTCCGTGAACTGTTGCAGGGAGTCCCACAGGGCACGGTCGTACCGCCCCAGCAAAGCCGAATTGCTGGAGGCTTTCATGGTCGTGGATGCAGTCCCACAAGCCTTCCTTCCAGCCGAGTCAATCCATCGGCTTTCCTTATCAGGTGGCACGGTGGAGGACGGGGAGGTGGAGTGTAACTTCCTGGCCGCCGTCACTATAACGGAGTCGGGTACTGGATCTATCAGCAGGAAAGCCGGGTCCGAATCCGGGGCCCTGTACTTTTTCAGAAGTCGGGAGGGAGCGGCCTTCACCACCGCTGGCGTAAGGAACAGCTCCTCCGCAGGTTCCACCAAACCTGGCACTAATGGCAGTAGAGGGCGAGACAAATGCTTCTTGTGGAGTGTCTCAAATATCACGGACGTCGTAGGTGTAGGAGCCGTCACCGTGATGCCCAACTTTGTAGCCCCCCTCAGGAGAACCTCCTGGAACGTGCTGATGTCGTCCACCGGAGACACCCTTATCCCCGGGGAATCCGACAAGGTCGGTGAATAGGAACGTGTCCTGGAGGAGTCCGTGCGGGACCTGGATCCCCGCCTCCTATGGCGATGCCTAGATCTAGTGGAGGATCTGCGTCGACTACTCGATCTTCCTCTCCGTCCGGAGCGTGACCGCGACTTCCTAGGCCTCGGACGATCCGCCGGTTCCACCGGAGCGGGCGCCCTAGGTTTGGTCGGGGCCTGCGGCTTAAGTGTCCCTTTGGGAGGGGTCGGAAGCCTGGGCAATGAGAACGACCTCGGAGGAACCGGGGGTGGCCTTTCTGGCACCTGAGGTTGAGGTACGGTTTGCGGAAGCGGAGGCAAAGGAGGAGGGGTAGGAGTCCTCGGAGGGAGACCCCTCGGCAATGGAGGCGGAGGTGTAACTGGCCTCTGCGACGGAGTATACACCTCGGAGTACACCGAGCCTGGTGATCCTCCTTCCTTTCCAGCCTGGGACGTTGGTGAGCCTCCCATGGCATCAGGCCTCTTGTCATGCCTCTTCGACGTCGAAGGACGGTGACCAGACGGCGAGCGTCAGCCCCTCGACGTCGAGCGTCTCTTCCTCGGAGTCGACCGTCTTCTACGCCTCGACGGCGACCTCCTCCGCCTCGACAGCGACCTCCTCCGCCTCGACAGCGACCTCGTCCGCCTCAACGACGACCTCTTGCGCCTCGACGGCGACCTCGTCCGCCTCGACGGCGACCTCTTCCACCTCGACGGCGACCTCTTCCGCCTCGACGGCGACCTCTTCCGCCTCGACGGCGACCTCATCCACCTCGACGGCGGTCCACTCCTCGACGACGAGGATCCCCTCGACGACTATCTTTTCCTTTTCGCCGACGGCGAAGTCGCTTCGACGGCGAGCGCCGACGCCGGGCCCTTCGACGACGATCACTCGCCGTCGAGTCCGACGAGGATGACGACGAAATCATCACAGGAGACGTCGACGGCGGCCTGTTCAAGTCCCTCGACGTCGAGCGTCGACGCCGCTTCGACCCAGAGCCCTGGGGAGACGGGGAACAGACTGTAGTAATCCCTCTCGACGTCGTAGTCGGTGCAATCGACCCAGACGGAGAATGGGGACGCTTGCTGGTCTTCCTGCCCCTGGGGAGCCCCCCAGAGGCCTCAGCACGGGCAGAAGAAGCCCCTCCAGACCCACCTTGCGCCTTCTGCCTTTTTTCCTCGAGGCCCTAAAGCCTGATCTTCTTTCTGTCCTTCAGGGTCCTGCCAGAGAAGCCTTGACAAATCACACACTCCTCTGGCACATGGGAAGAGGGAAGGCAGAGGATACACACCTCATGGGGATCTGATTTTGCCTTCTTCCTGGAGCACTCCGGGCATTTGTCAAATAATGCAGGCATATTTGACCTCAAACAGGAGCAAAACACCAAGAAGAACAGCACTAAAGTACTTAGAAGCACTTAAATTGAAAAGAATAGTGAAAAATCACCAATAAACCCTTAAAAAGGGAGAGCTCAATGCTCCAGGGTCCTGCTATTCTGGGATACTGTGAAGTTCTGGAAGGTTCTCTTAAAGGCACAGTATCCTGTTCTGAGCCACATAATGGCAGCCTATGGGGCTTGTCTGTCCAGGTCCTCCTCTCTATCATTCCAGAGGGTTTTTGCTGCTGAATCAAGGGAAATCTGTACAGGCTTTGCTGTTTTGTGGATTTTTTTGGTGGAATTTCTAGTTGAAGTACTGGACAGTGTAGCCTGTTTTATAGGCTGCATTATCTGTCTTTAATTCTCTCTTAAGTGTCTGTGCAGTTCTGCATTTTTCGACACTTTAAGAGATTATTTTTGATTGCTCCGGGGTCCACGCACATGGGCGGGACTATTCACTAGATTATGACTATACACAGAGATCCCCTACTACAGAAGGCTTTTACTGAAAATTGGGAATGCTCCTGGCTTACCCTCACCACAGGTAACATATGTGGTACTGCAGGATGGGTATATGAAATACCCAAACATCCAGTCGTCTGAATGTATTCGAGACAGTACCTAGGCCAATGTGAGCATCTTGAATTTGCCCTTCCACAGGAAGGCATTCAGAGGGCAAAAATCTGAAATAGGACGAAGGTATCAGTCCTCCTTCTGCACTAGGAAATAGCAGAAATAATATCCAATCCCTTTTTCCAAGACATGCACCATATTTATAGCCATTGAGGACTGTAGTAAAACAGTCATGCAGTCCTCTGAAAGTTGCTTTGATGTAGGTGGAAGATGCTGTGGGTCTAAAAGGAATGAAAAGACGTAGCCCTGATGGATAATTTGAAGTACCCATCTGTCTGATGTAAACTGTTGCTATAGAAAACGCTATATCCAGCCTCCTATGTGGTTGTAGTGAGCCACTAAGGATGAGCTAAAGCTGCCTGGTAGCTGTTGCCGAAGCGTTGGAAGACTTAGAGGATCCCTGGTGACAAGTACGTTTTCTGCTAAATCCCATCTCTTACTGCGAAAGGAATGGGGTTTGCTGTGGATTCGAGTGGTGGGGTGAAGTATGGGGACAGACTTTATCTGTATGACAACCGTCTGTAAAAGAAGGACAGGTTTGCAGAAGGAGTTGCCTGGTAAGAACAGAACGTCTTGAAGAATGAGCTGTTTTTCGGGTATCCTTAGACTGTTCCAGGGTAGATTCCGCGTTCTCGCCAAACAGACAGGACCCATGGAATGGTATATCCATATGGGAGGCCTAGATATCCCCAGAAAAGCCTTTAGACCTCATCCAAACCTGACGACAGATGACCACGCTAGTACAGACTGCTCGGTCTAAGCAACTGATGGTGTCCAAGCCAAACCGAACAATGTATTCAGGTGCATTCTGGGCATCCTAAGTAGTTGGCACTAGGGAGGCCCAAAGGTCCTCAGGGAATGCCTGCAAGATTTTGCTGACCGTGTACCAAAGGGTCTGCGTCTATTGGGTCTGTCCCTGCAGGATTTAATCATTTGTGATATTATATATAGGCTTGGAGAACATTTCTCTTCATTGTTATTGTTCTCTTCTACCCTCAGTCCTTAGCCTGGTTCATAATTCTGTTTTTGTTGAGGAGACCCTTCTGTGTTTTACGTTAAATCCTGTAGTCTTTAGAGTGGACGTAGTTCCCTTGCACATTAATTTTTAACTTGTTGAGAAAAAATCCTGGCAAAAAGTTAATCAAACAATGAAGAAAAGAAAGAGCAGAAGTCTGGCTCCACATCTGAAGGAGCATAAAGAAAGAATGTCAGCGTGGAGGGATGACGCCTATATCGGCTCTGCTTCATCACTTCCAGGGTGGACTGAAGGATATGCGGCTTGCCCAACGCAACCTACCGGCATGCAGGAGCATTGCTGGGAAAATCTTACACATCCAGTGTGGTGCATAAGGATTATTCTAAAGGTGAAGAAACTGCACTTAGAAGTAGCCATCTAAATGTAACATTTAATTATGTAGCTCTTTAGTCATTATCTATTCGTCTAAATATAGTAAGATCATAAGCACTGCCCTGTATCACCACCTGTGTCCCCACGTGATTTTATCAATTATATTTCAGCATACAGTGGGTGTTAAAGGTCCCACTGTTCTAAAGGATATAATGAATGTATGTCATTTGTCTTGTATGGGCTGTAGTTGTTAATCTGTGACATTCGTAAAGTGTGCATGCTTCATCTGTATGGTCTATATGCAAAGAAGTGGGACATTCACATACGTTATCTGATGACCTGTAGTCTTCATGGAGTGTAGTGGATGATCTGTGTCCTCTATTCAGAATATATGATGAGTTGTGATCTCAACAAGGTGTGTCAAATAACCTATAGCCGCCATGAGATGATTTCAGTAGCCTTTTACCTACACTGATTTTATCGGATGAACTATGAGCTGCACAGGGTGTATTTGATGCCATGTCCTCCATGGGATGTATCCAATGGTTATTTCTTCTATGAGAAGTATCTGTTGCCTTGTGGACTCCATAGAACAAAACAGACAACTCTCACCTCAACAGGGAATTTTCAATAAGTTTTCAACTCTCCGAGATGGATTTGATGACGTACGATCTCCATGGGAAGAATCTGATTTCTAATGACATCCAATGGGGTTTACTCAGTGACCCATGTTTTCCTCGGAGAGTGCGCCCACTGACTATGACCACTGATCTATGGTCTCCCTTGGATTAATCAGATAACCTCTTATCTCCATACTTTAAATACAATGGCATCATTTCCACAAGATGGACTTGAGAAACTCTGAATCCCCCAGGAGTATTTAATGGCCCATGATCTCAAGGGGTGCATTTGATGACCTACCACCCTCCATGGGTTTATCTTATGACCTCCAAAAAGTATATTTAATGATCGATGACCTCCATTAATTGTATTTGATGATCTATGTGGTACATGAATTTAATCTACTGACACATTATCTTCAAAGGGTCTTTGGGGATCTTATTAGACTATACAGGAACTTCATGGGGGACATCCAATGACCTATGCCCTCCTTGGATTATATTCAATGACCCCTGACTTGCACTGGGTGTGTGCAATAAACTGGGACACCGTCCCCCACCCACAAGGCAACACTTGTATGTCCAATAACCTTCACCGCAAAAAAGCTGCAGATGTACCACATTTCTCACCTGTGGCTTGTGTGAGGTATGAGCGGGGTATATAACTGGGGGATTTTCCTGTTGATCAATGGGCTCAGAGCTTCCTTAAGTCGGTGATAGTTCCTCTCCATCTCTCGATGATACTCTCGCTGGTCTGAGCCAATCAGGGTCTTGTTTTTTCGCAAGGCATCCTCACACCTAAAAAGAAAAGCATGTTGATGTTACTGCCTTTATATTGTAACCGATAAGAAATGTCTTGTAAATAAGAGACATCATGTCCTTAAAACATTTACCTTACTTAAAATGTATTACTCTCGAAGCAGCCGGCCATTCTGACTGATCACCAATCAATAGCGCTCTCAAAGTTTCTGCTCTGGTTTCAAACTCTAGCTGGAGATTCCATTTTTTATGCGATCATCAAATAGGTCACTCACAAATAAGCCCTCTGCCCCACAATCAAACTCTTTACCCTGAGATCATGCTACTTATGCTGTATCACAATCTTCAACCTGAAATCATACCTATTAACCTGCAATCATACCCTTTAACCTGCAAGCATACGCTCTATTGTGCAACCATACTCTTTATTCCACAATAACACTCTACATCCCGCAATCACACTCTCTATCCCGCAATTACTCGGTGTGCTCAATTAATTTCAGTGCCCTACACTCAATTTCTCTGGACTGCACTGAATGTCTCTGTACTTCAATCACACTCACTCTCCACTGAAATCATACTAAATCTATTCTGTAAACTCTCCACATTGCACACAACGTCTCAATACTGCACACACTCTCTATTGAAATAAAACACTGTGTACTGCAATCACTTCACTGTAATTAAATATTGTATACGGCAAACTCTATACTGCAACCATACACTATATTGTGAAACATACTCTCCATCCTGCAATCACACTCTTTACCCTGCAAACACCCTTTTTACCCTGCAATTACATGCTTCATCCTGTAACCACACACTTTATGCTGCACTGCAATCACATTTTCTTTCCTGCATAGATTATTTGTCTTACAATCAATATCTCTATACTGCAAGGAAAGTCTTTGTCTGACAATGATGACATCTACACTGACCTCAAAATCTCTGCCTTGCTCTCACACTACACTGTTATCAAACTCTCTGCACTGCAGGAAACCAGCTGTCTTACTCCGAAACTCTCCACCCTACTACCATCATTTCTGACCTACTCACAAACTCTCCATACAGCCATGCCCTGAACCTCTTTATACTACTTTCAAACCATCTGTATTGCTACCTGATTCTCTACATTTCTGTAAAGTGCCTCACTGCTCTGATACTCCAACGATATGGATAGACAGCCAATAAAATTAGCGCGTAGATACCCCTGGGTGATAATGCGCTTTATAAATTTATATTAACATAACATAACAGACCTCCAAGACACATGTGGTAACCCCCTCCCCAACACTACCCAAGTGCATGCACTACACAGTACTTGCATTAACCCAAGTCGCACTGCCCATGGCTATCTTACCTTTTGGTGAAGTCCTTGAAGCAGAGCCGCAGTTTGTTATGATGCCGAAAAAGTTTGGCGTCATCTGGAATCTCTGCCAGGAACACCTGGGCCACTTCCAGAGGTCCCTGATGGAGTAAAGGGAGGAGTTAAATAGGAAATGTTAGAGATTTCTCAGATTCAAGTCCCACCGTCTGAAAAGGTGGCTCTAGACTGACTGGCCGCATCCTCTAATTCCCACTGGACATGGCAGTGGCCATACCTAATTGTTGGAGGTGCTCATAACACAGTGGGGATCATTTATCTCCCCAATGAGATATGTTTCTCCCTAACAGGAAATGGCAGAATGTGGAGGGAGAGAGGCCCGAAGTCTCAGTACAATACTCTTTCATATCGTACAACTCTCTTGCCCTCGTGGTACTTGCAAACCAACCTGTTATATGGTGGTGCCCAAAGATACACGGCAAATATAATGTGATGATTGGGTCCTCTCCTCCCCCACACCTTATGAGGATCAGCTCTTGGAAACCATATTTCATTAATGCTGGTGCCAAGAGAAGATACAAGTTACTTACCAGTAACAATAGGTTTGCAGCTCAAGACTGACAATGCCTCTGTTGGGCGCCTGTAGGAAATTCGCCTTTTCTGTGTGGTCACTTCGGATTCTTTGCCTTTTTGCTAGACCCTATATTTTTTCTGGTTTTAGAACTCTGTGCACTTTAACCCTACTAACAAATAACAAAGTGCATGTGCTCCCCCTTTAAACATAGTGAAATTGGCATATTCATAATAGTATATTAAACTTATACATAAACCCTTAGTATATGGTTACAAAGTACCCAGGGCCTGTAAATTAAATGTGAATAGTGGACTGCAACACCTATTGTGCTAGCCACTACAGTGGTGGTGCAAACATGGCTTCGGGTCTACCAGTGTAGAATGTCTGTGGAAGTGCAAAAACTGCTATTTGTCCTGTCATAATGAACTCTTTTGAAAGGTTAAAACCTCCCTTTTAAATATCAATAAATCACCCCTATGCCTTGGAGCTCACAAGGCAGGTTGTATGGTAGTTAAACGTAGAACATGTAGAAATATAATGTGAAAACATCCTTACAGTGCCATGGCCCAAAAAGGTATTTTTCACTGTGGTAGGCCTAGCTCTCCTATGTAGAAAACCAGAGTATATATTACAAATAATAATACTGTAATTTGGAAATGGAACTAGCAAGAAAAATAATTAAACACCTATTTTCAAGTTATTAAAAATCCAACTCAATTAAGTCTTTTTCAGTACATATTAACTTTTAGAAAGTTACGTTATCCCTACCTGGAATTCCAGGAGATTACATTTGCATTTGTCCTCTCATTTCTGCCAGCCAGTAAATTACATTTGCAGAGGTGTGAAAACTATTCCCCCGGCAGGAAAAAACAGGCCTGAGTGTGGGGAGGTGTTGTTGCTTCCTTGACAAGATGGCCAGTGGGGATGGGTCCAAGACATGGATTAACATCATAGGTCTGCTGTCACAGGCAAATGTTAGCTGATGCCTGGGCACAGCCCTTCCTTTGTCCCCCCCAGCAAGGCAGGCTCCAATCACAGTGACCATTAAATCAATGGGGTAACACCCACAAAATCAAAGGGCCTGGGTATCTGTAATATACAAAAACCTAATCAGCGGAAATAATACCGTCTGATTGTGTTTTTTGTAAATAATTGAATCTATGCTCTAATGTTTCTCTTTTCTTCTCCACTTGAGCACCCCTTTTCACCTTGACTTTAATCTCTTAGTCTTTGCGCCGTTTATTTGAACTGTTGAAGATAATGTAAATATTTGTGTCATCTCATTTTTTTGATAAATACAGAATTTGAAATGTGGGTTTGGTTTTTTGCTTTTCCTTTAACCCTTGTCTCCCATGTAGCTTGATTCCTTAAATGCAGATTGAATCGCATTTCTAAGCTATAAATTTATTTGTGGACTAAGTCAACCTAATCAATAGTCGAGGGCCATTGTTTTTCCAATCACAGTGAGCCTCTTTTTGACTTTACAGTGTCAAATCCTGCTAGAGTGTCAATTCTTACCCGACGCATCTGCTGGGTTTTTAAATATAACACTAGGAGCACCCTTGAAACGGCGAGAAACAGGATGCCAAAACAATACCTGTGTATCCATTGTTTGCTTGCTGATGGATGTGCTTTGTTCCACCAGACCTCTGTCACTGGGTTTTTACATACAACATTAGGGGTGCACTTGAAAAGGCAGCACAACAGGATGCCAAAACAATTCCTGGATATTCACTACCTGGCTGCCAGAAATCCCTGCTTTGTTCTACCAGGATTCAGTCTCTGGGTTTATTGTGAGTACAGTCAGTGTTAGATGTGGAAGTACACCAGGGTTACCATAGTACACCCCAAACACACACATTTAGCAACAGAGACCATGTTTTAGTGTGGTGGAAGGCTTCGGCCACCTTAAAAATTCCCAACTCATTTCCACCCACTAGCTTGTGCCAGTCATAAATGTGGCATCTTCAGGCACCTACTTCAAAAAACCCTACTGGACCCGTGTAAGATCAGAAGATGGCTGAA
This sequence comes from Lissotriton helveticus, assembly GCF_964261635.1. Lineage (NCBI taxonomy): Eukaryota > Metazoa > Chordata > Amphibia > Caudata > Salamandridae > Lissotriton > Lissotriton helveticus. The sequence continues at coordinate 1,410,223,988 of NC_136057.1, read as the reverse complement.
TCTGCTGTCTGCCTGAGAAGAGTGCTAAAGGATGAAACCTGTTCTCTCTCTTGTATCCAGGACACACACAACAAGCTACAAGAGGCATTTTCCTGCAACTACCCAGCGACAACTGGACTGGACCATGCTGTTTTACCTCTGTCTGACACACTGTGAGTCTCTAAGTGCGTATGCTGTGGTCCTGGAAAGTCAGACATGTACTCCTGTTGTGGATTGTGACTTGAAGGACTAAAGTCAGAAGGTAACATTTTCAAACAGGACAAACCTGGTTGGTGTATCCAACACACATTCCATTGAGGGCAGTGTCAAATTGCGCCTAGGTCTTGGTCTACCAAGGCCATTGACAATCATTGGCGCTTTATGCTTCTTGGTGCTATTCCTACTTAAACCTTTTAAAAAATTCACACATCCCATTCCACGTGTTGAATTTTTGTCATTTTGTTTATTGAATTTTAGTCTATTTTTCTTATTTGCTTCAAGATTTGTGTGTTGAACTTTCACTTTATTCATGTTTTTGTACTCCATAAATACTTTTCAAATTATCCTAAATTAAGCTTGTCTGCTCTATGCCATATTTACGAGGGGGTTGAGCTCATGTTAATTTAGGGACTTTAAGGGGGGCTTTATTGGGACTATGACTTATTTGAGAAATTGGTCCTAGATTACAATTTGGATCTTAAAAGACCGTGCCGACTATTAGATTTATGATATGCGCCCTGATGAAAGAACTCTTGAATGATTTTTTTCCAAAACGCGCGTCAGCGCTTTTCTTCACATGTATGATGAAATGATGCTCTGTTTGAGTTTGAGTGTATGTATTTTGTGGTAATGAGTTAGGGGTTGATTGATGGAATGACTGAATTGTGCGTCATTTTTTTATTGTTTAATGTGGCTCTGGGCTGATGTTCTTTTCCCATTGGCTGATGATTTTCTCTTATTGTAATATTTAATATAATGACATTTTTATATGTGATAAGATGATCAAAATGAATTTATCTGTGTTTGTCATCATGTGAGTACTATTTAAAATGACTTCAAAAATAAATTCTGAAAAGTAAAATAGCTGTTCTGTGGGTGTTTTTGGTTGACTTTATACTTGGAACGTTTGTGTCTTTTTTTAGATTTTGGGGATGCCCCTTTTCATGTTGTTGAATATGGGACTTTAAGGGGTTACATTAAAAAGGGTTGTGGTCACTCCTTGAAGAGGGCAGTCACCTGTCCCAATTAAAAATCAGATTTTTTTACAACGCCCAAAATAAAGTTTCTTTTATTCCAACCCGTTTTCCAGACAAAACCACTAAATGACAGAATAATGCGTAGCATGTGAATCAATAAGTTTGGAATGCAAAAACTTGGGCTACATACAAGGCCACCGGAATTATGTGATTGTGCGTCTCCATCGATTTTTGCATAATTATAGATTTGCCTCATTTGGCACATAATCCATCATCTGCCATATACTTTGCACATTTTAACAAGCAAAATTGTTTCTAGCTCAAACAGTTCAAACGCAACTAAAAATGAAACAACACGAATTGTCTTGCAGTGGAAGGCCCTTTGCAAAGATGGATCGGTTGTTGCTTATTGCTATATTTGGGTGCTAAATGGTACTAATGAGGTGCAACCAATGCCCAGCGAGTGTTGCCTAGTAAGAAAATGATTAAATAATAAAAGGTGCCGCATATTATGCCTTTTCTTGATGCATAATTTACTCAACCCTGCCGCATAATTTGGCCACCTCCTGCTGCATAATTCCAGGGGCCCAGGATATATGGAGATTTTCAGAAGAGCGTCTTGTTCGGTCAGGAGATAACGACCAGGACAGTGGTTGTGTCAAATGAACTCTGGCTAGAACGACTCCCATCCACCTTTTGGATTCTTCGGTGACAATACCTGGTTCACTGTGGTGCCCACAGAGCCCTGCAGCACCATCTGTAGCATCTTGGCATCAGCCGGGTCCTGATGTGTGGCGAATGCCAGCTCTTGCGTCTTTTTCTGCATATCTTCAATGGCTACTTCAATTGGGATCAGAATGTTCTGCAAAAGAGAAAGAAATTAGGCTTCTGGGGGCACCGGGACGTCTGGAGGCAGAGAGGATAATTTCAGAACACCAGGAACCATTGGACAAACAAAGGATTCTGGGAACAAAGGAAAACCTGAGGGACAGCAGATGACACTTGAGCACAAGGGTCTTTGGCATGATACTCTTGAGGGGAATTCTGGGAGTACCAGAAACCATGGAAGGAGAAGTGAGGATTATGGGAACAGATGGAACCCTTGAGGGAGACAGGGTGATTCTGAGAGCATGATGGCACATAGACCTCAGATGTGGGAGGAACATGACAGGCAGTGTAAAAGCTTATCGAACAATCAATGGAGGGGAAGGCAAGCCCTTTTCCCAGGACACTACCTTGATCACGATCTTGAAGGAGTGGGGTGATTTAACTCCAGGTTGCTCTTTAGTCCCATGCAAGCCTGTCTTGTCCCCAGGCCCCTGGTTCAGTGTTTGGGACCACTGCGTCCCAGCTCTAGCCCCTCCTCAAAGCCTAGTGTGCTGATTCTGTTTTCATGTAGGAATTTGAGGGTTCCCCTCTGGTCCCTCTTTCAATCCTATGTATGCCCTTCTCCCATGGGGTCCTGCCTCCGGGCCCCGAAATTTCTTGTGGACCACCTTGATCTGGGTCTTGGTGTGGGGGGTTCTGGAGTGGATTCCCCACACCCTGTGTCAGTCCATGCATCCCCCCCATCTTCCCTGGGGTCCTCGCCCCGTGCTTATGCCCCCCCCCCACCCTCTCTGGTAAGCCACCTCCTCCTTGAACACATAGACTACATACTGGCAGTTGGAGCCCTTCTTTCCACCACGCCTACGTATGCACCTTCCTTCCCTTGGGCTCTCCGGGCCGGTAGCACCTGCTAGTACATCAGGCTGATCTGGTTCCTTCTATAAGAGGATCCACTGACCCCACTTTATACCCTAGGCCATTGGAGCCTGGGCGCCTACTCTCGAGTCCTGCACCTTCCCTTTTGTTTTACAGCGAGGATCTGACGTAGAAGCTGAGGAGTCCCGCACCTCTCTTGCAGTCCTAAACATGCTCCTCTTACCCTGAGGCCCTGGGTAGGGTGACCAGAATTTGTGAATCAAAAACCGGTGGAGGCCAGACATAAAAGTAGGACTAACATTTTTTGTGATACTTTAAAGTCTGGCCTGTCTCGGTTTTTGCATAGCTATGTAAATGTGTACGTATATATATATGTATGTATGTATGTATATGTGTATATATATATTCACACACATTTACAAGACTACTAATCCGTATCTTTGCCCCAAAAAATGGGTCATTTATTGAAAAGTAGGGAAAGAGTTGGGACGTCACAACAGTTCTATGAAAACCTTGACTGTCCGTGGAAATCAGGGACGTCTGTCACCCTAGCCCTGGGCCCGTGGACCCTGCCCTGTGGACCCTGTAACCACGTCATCCTCGTGCACGTTGGTCGTGATGCTTAAGGCGTTGGGGGACTCCCGCGGACCCATGCCCCGCCCTCCTCCCCCCGGGCCTGTACCTCCTCCTTGTGCACCACGTTGATCCGAGTCTTGATGTAGGGGAAGGCGTGCGAAGTGGTGAGGATGGTCTTGCGCTTGTACTGCTCGTGCAGGTCGCCGTGCGCGCGCCCGTCCAGGGTGAAGGGCGTGCAGAACATGAAGTTACGCAGGTTGTAGTTCTTGTCGAAGTACGTGATGCGGTCCTTCAGCTCGTAGGTGTCGAAGTAGGGCTCCACGTAGGTGATCTGGATGTAAGCCTGTGGTCAGAGGACGAAAGTGGAGAGAGAAGTTGAGGTGACGAGTTATGGATGGGAGAGAAGTGGCAAGAGAATATGGAGCAGTGGAGAAGACAACAAATAATGAAAAAAGGAACAATTGATGGACAGAATGCTGAACAATGTCATACATTCACCCCAGTACAGAGATCTGGACCTAAATCCATCGTTTTTTTGCTCACCATGCCATTCCAGTTTGGACCCAGCCATATGCAAATCAGTCTTGACCCTGTGCCCAATGGGAACAGTCCAGACCGAACTGCCAGGCCAGGTCCTCCCTGAACTGGAAACAAGCATCCTAGAACCGGTTTCGGGCTTTCAGCCTCATCAGCCAGGATAGCATGACTCCAGTGGCATGGAGAGCACGGGACCAACGTCTGGGCATACCCGTCCCAGGGCACAAATAATGGGACACAGGGAAGAAAGACGGGAAGAGTGAGAATGAAAAGGAGGGGGAATGGGGGAGGGATAGGTGTACAGACAGAAAGGGTTACAAAGGGGAGATAAAACTGAAAGGTACAGCAGGGAGGGCCGGGAGAAGGCTGGGGAAAAGTGAATAGAAAGGGAGAGTGAAATGCGAGTGAGGAAGAGGGGGCAAGAGAGATAGAGGCAGAAGAGTAGAGAAGAGACTAATGAGAAAGAAAGGGGGCGGAGAGTAGTAAAATGAGGGAAGGGATCAGACAAATGGCAGAGAGGGATACGGTGCAGAGGACGAAAAGGCAAAGGTTATGGAAGAGCGGGAGCGAAGTGTAGAGTGAGAATGGAAAGCAGGAACGAGAGAAAGAAGCAGAGAAGAAAAGCATGGAAAGAAGAGGAAACGACAGGAGGAGCCAACGAGAAAAAAAGGGAGGAAAGAGAGAAATCCAAAGGGTTACAAGAGGGTTATAGAACTAGGCAAAGAGAAACGACAAGAGAGAGGCAACAGAAGGAGAAGGGAGTGAAGCAGGGTAAAGAAAAGATGAGAAGGCTTTAGACGAGGGGTAGGAGCTAAGAAAGGAATGAAGGGGAAAGAATGAGAGGAGATAAATGAAGTGGAGATGGGTGAAAGGAGGAGGGCAATGGGAGGATGAGGAAAAGGATTAAAAGAATAAAGCAGGAACGTGTGTCAGAGGCTTGGAGACAGACAAAAGGAGGAACAAAGAGCTAGGCTGACGAAATGAACACAGCGCTGAGTCTAGAAATAATGAGGGTTGTGCAGTTCACAATTTTCACCCTTCAACAAAGTTTCCCGGTTTTCCTTCGCCACGTTTTTTCTCCTCTTAGCAAGATAATTTTCTCGTTAACAGAACCCAGCCAAGCCAGAGTTATTCACGCTACTTTATTATGTGTCCTAATTAAGTGCCGAAAACGAACGCAGACATTTCTGTGCAAGTGTGCATTTTGCAGGAAAGAACATCAACGTTCTTATTCACACGGTATACCATTTGTTTTACCAGTATGTGTCTACTGTTAACAGTCTGCGAACTTAAAGTGTCACCAGAGAACAGGTTTTCATGCTGAAGTACAGTATTGTATACACATTTGATAGGATTAAAAACATCTTTGCACCCACACCACTTGCAAGAATAAAATTTTATACAACACAATATGGGCAGTGGACCACTTTAACACCTTCAAAGCACCAACTCAAATATCACCAATATTTGTATAAACTTAATTTTTCAAATGGCGTGCAAGTTTCAAATACTCCCTGCCCTGAGAGTATATCCCAAATCCTTGGGAAAAATCAATTTGATACCAAACTTTGAAATGCACTGCCAACAAATTTAGATCTCCACCATGTGTGGTTGATAAAGTCTATAGGCAAGGATTTTTCAAAATGAAGGACGCTGTATTCGTGGATATCAAAAAGTTCAAAGTTCCTTTAATAAACCATTGTGGTACCAGCCAACGCGTTTCGTTCCGTCAAGCGGAACTTCTTCAGGGCGCAATTAAAGTTGAGATGAGATGCAAATCCGTTAACCCGATGCCGGTAAATAATGAACAAAGTAGGTCCAAAATCAAGGATTTTCGTTTCATTCGTTTTTCGGTTTAATTCGTTCTTTCGCAGACAGACAATTTATTGCCAATTATTTTAGAATTTCTATTGATGATATATAGCATATACCTTATGATTTCAGCGGATATATTTCTTAGAGAGTATTCCTATTTCTTCATCACAATTTTCGATATGCTTGGTATTTTCAATTTTCATGGGGCACTAGCCTTGAATCCTACAACGTGCACGTCATGCACCGTTAAATAGTCAAACTTCTAAATCCTCAGTTGACTCTTAGTTCCCAATCATTTAGAGGCAGTAACCTATTAGGGTCGAATTCCGGCAAGGATTTGGCGCGCGGACTTTTGAGACGCCAACCGGGGGTTCTATATTTCGACCCTAATAGGTTACTGCCTCTAAATGATTGGGAACTAAGAGTCAACTGAGGATTTAGATGTTTGACTATTTAACGGTGCATGACGTGCACGTTGTGGGATTCAAGGCTAGTGCCCCATGAAAATTGAAAATACCAAGCATATCGAAAATTGTGATGAAGAAATAGGAATACTCTCTAAGAAATATATCCGCTGAAATCATAAGGTATATGCTATATATCATCAATAGAAATTCTAAAATAATTGGCAATAAATTGTCTGTCTGCGAAAGAACGAATTAAACCGAAAAACGAATGAAACGAAAATCCTTGATTTTGGACCTACTTTGTTCATTATTTACCGGCATCGGGTTAACGGATTTGCATCTCATCTCAACTTTAATTGCGCCCTGAAGAAGTTCCGCTTGACGGAACGAAACGCGTTGGCTGGTACCACAATGGTTTATTAAAGGAACTTTGAACTTTTTGATATCCACGAATACAGCGTCCTTCATTTTGAAAAATCCTTGCCTATAGACTTTATCAACCACACATGGTGGAGATCTAAATTTGTTGGCAGTGCATTTCAAAGTTTGGTATCCACTTGCAAGAATAACACTTAGGGTCTGACGTGTACGAAAGAGCCGGGTTAAACGCATATTTGTGTACTGCGATGTGCCGAGCTGCTCCTTTTGCGGCTGAAGGGAAACGCCAGACCCTCGTGCCTCAAAGGGACAGGTTGCAAACCTTCTGCCGCACACATCATTTGGATGGCATTCATTCAGCTTATTTCTCCTTGCGGGAAGTTGTGACGGGTGGGGTTATGGTTTGCACGAGACAGCACGCCGCTTGTCTTTTATTTCGTTTTAATTGCAGCCCCTGACGTGATTAAAACAAAGTAGGCAAACTGTGAATGGCACCGAGAGAGAATATAGCGCCTCTCTCCACCTAGGGCTGAGCCCACATTCCGGAAGTGGAAGCGGTCCCTCATGCAAATCCAATGCCCTCTCCTTTGAGGAGGCAGTAGTGTGGCATCATTGGTTTACTAACGCTACGGTGGTCGGCACATCACGTAATCTGCCCTTGCCTATAACGAAGGCATGTGACCTTGTGCAATGTAAATGGCCCTCACGTAACGTTCTTCAATACCGTGAAGTCAAGTTCGAGCTATATAAAAACTACAGAAAGTGTGCAAAGAGGTAACAAGACAAACTATCCACACAAGGAAAGGCAGATATATACCCAGCCTTACACAGTCAAACCTAGATCTGGATAAATTGCGGAATCCCCGCTTAAATTGTGTGATATTAGGCAACTTTTTACTTCACCAAAACTCCCTTTTCTTCTTTATGGTGTAAGAAGGACCTTTCAAATATACGAGTTCAGATTACCAGCAGTAAAAACCTATTATGTTTCATGTATCAGACTATAACGTGGCTCTATTATAAATAATCAGGACCACGTACTGGGTTTACATTAACTTTCAATAAGTCCTTCTCACTGCACTGCCATCATGAGCCGTTTTAATGTCAAAGCTCCCACATATTAACAAAAATACGTTTTTTTGAATTTTTAAAGAGAGGGTATCATATTTACGTGGTTTTTTATTACATAGTAAACATTTTCAAGGCTCGGCTCGTGCAAGGGCTCTATAAGCCGAGTCAGATCATTGGCTGTTAATTTGTGGGCTCGCCTACCCTCTAATGGACGCATCATTGTAATTGGTAACGGGAGGTGCTGTCCCTTTCATGCCCCCTTATTCTTATAAATTGCATATATGGTGCAAAGTGCAAAGACATTTCCGACTTTACTTGTGGTTGACTTGGCCAAGCGACTTGCGGCTTTGACGTCACAGTCTGTTGGTTTTGCGCACGAGTCTTTCCTATTTCAGCAATTTGCGTATGAGCAGGCGAACATTTGATTTTTTTACTTACCTCCCTGCCCCAGTGGCTGCTTACCCCTTTACCACACTAAACACACAGTGTTTTAACTCATGAGGGGAATTGTGTCTTGGGCCTCCGAAAAGCAAACCAGAGCAGCACAACGTGAGCAATAGTAAAAAGTTGTCAAAATGTCATGTTTTTCAAGTCTCTGGTGTCCTGGTGAATAGAAGGGTCATTGGTCAGACACACCTCTGCTTCCTGCGAGTGACCAGAGCAAAGATAGGGCGGTGAGCTCCAGTGACAAATGTATAATGTGATTAAGGAAAATGGCACAACTCCCTGGTTCGACAGTGCTGTGTAGTGGGCCCCATATCACGCCCCCGGTGCCACTGCACCTGCTACACTGCTGACAGCTGCGCCTCTGCTGGGCGCGCTCTTTGCCCCGTATGGTGGCAATCCTTATAAGACCAGGCGTTGGGGACGAGAAGGCAGATTATAAAACTGCACCGGCTCTGTTTATAATAACTGCGTGTCCTTATAAACCAGTCAAAGGGGCGGATCGGGCAGCATTCCTGCAGCAGGGCGGATCCCGCCCACCGGGAGTATCTACGGCTCCATATACAGTAAAAGGCAGCGGCCGGGAGGGAAGCTGGCGCCCAGCACGACGCGGGGAAACAGAGCAGGCCCCGGACCAAGGCCGGGCCTTCCAGACAGATTTTGGCGCCTTTCCTTGAAACAGTACCCCATGCGAAAGCTTCAACGCTGACCATTGGCGCCCCTTAGCAGGGCGAGCCGACGCCCGGGTTAGTCGGGGCTGCATTGTTTTCTGCGTTTTTTTTACCCATCTGACCCGGGGCACATTTCAGAAACTTTAGTACATGTATATGTCTCTGTTCGAGGGGATCCATTCGGATTGAACATAGAGGGAGGCACGTTTTCATGTCAGTCTTTAAGTGCACAAAAAGGAAACAGTCTGTAGCAGAAAGCAATCTCGTTGAGGCAGGTGTAAAAGTTGCATTAAGTGTCCTTTACTGCCTCACCTTCTTTGTTTTCTATTTTGGAGACCACTGTCAATGAATGTGCCTGACGGTCGAAGTATAGTCCTACCTCAATGTTTGTGGAATATTCTGGTTATTGGATCATCTGGTCATAGTACCTTGAAGAAAGCGGCAACTCTGACCGCTTCACCACACCGGCGAGCTAAGGGAAGTAGAATGAGCCCCAAACATATAGAGGTCATTGTCCCTAGTCTCTACAGCACCAATAATGTCTCCAAAATCCTCACAGCTCTAGGCCGGTATGTGAAAAATAAGAGTATGCTATCTCAGTTTTCAGTTCTTCGGACACCATTGCGGAGATCAAGAGCACACCCAGGACATGTAGGTGCTAAGACCGCCACATTACCCAAGCCTGATGGTGATTTCTAGGCCATCAACCCCACCTTTAGGCCTTGCTATTGAAATATCGACTAGGCACGTGCCTTGTACGTGGTAAGGTCGCAGGACTCGGCAGCGCCCAATGGTGGTCTCGGACTATTCACCTATAGTCTTTGTTAGGCGAAGATAGAGGAGGCCTATTCTTTGATAGTGGCAAGGCCACTATCCTCACTGGGCATTGACCCCAGTTCTCTTCTCCCTTAGCCCTCAATGCGGGAAGATGGAATACACCCCGGCTTTGACACTGGCAAGGCCACATGCCTAATCGGGCATCAGGCTAATCTCCAAGTCCCATACTTTTAGTCATCATTGTGAAAAGTTGGAATAGGCCCAGGCTTTAAACATAGCAAGGCAACGAGCCTCACCGGGCACTACGCTGAATTGCCCTTGGCACTCAGTGAAAAACTGGAATGAACAACGGCTTTGAACGTGGCAAAGTCACTACCCAATAAGCTGATCTCAAGTCCTTTGCCTTTAAGAGCCCTCACTGCAAAAAATGGGAATAGGCCCTGGCTTTGAGCAAGGCAAGGCCATCAGCATCAACAGGAACCGTGCTGCACCCCATAGTTCCCCTGCTATTAACCCTCACCGTGAAAAGTGAGAATAGACTCTGGCATTAAAACTGGCCTTATTGCTACACCATAGTGGTCTCTGAGCCCCCACAGCACTTTTTAACTCTTTGCTGTGAGTCGTTGTGTGTGATTGTTTCTGAACATTTTTATACATTTAATAAAGGTGTGCATAAATAAAAGAGCACAACATGCACATTCTACAAGCCATATCAGAGAGCGGCACAAAGCTAGTCACCTTCACCCTGTCTAACTGAAGATAGTTTCAGGGTACTTTTTAGGCAGAGCTTGCGCTCTCTCTTCGAGACAGGCTGTATTCAGTATATGGACATGAACCTCCGCTCACTTTCTGCTCATCTTCTTAATTGGCTTCTGTCACTGTCCTTTGTAAATTATGGCTTCTCATTGGTCAACAGGCTTAGAAGTCCCTCCTTAGTACCGCCTTTTCTCCTGTTGTAACCTCCCAGGAGGACACCTCCTGTTACATGTCTGGTTACTCGGGATGTTTTAATTACAGCCTCGAGCACTATTTTCTTAAATAACTTTCTCAGGACATGCTCTCCCACAACCATTTCTGTACATAAAATATTTTTGTAACACGCCACACCACGCTTTATCTTTAACAGGGCACCCTTGCGCCTTTGTTTTGTTGCGCATTCTGCACCAAAATATTTTTATATTTATTTAAATTACATACAGACCTCCGCAAATTATTTTCTTCCGCTCGCCGGATGCGGACTCTTCAGAGCTCAGCCCGGGGCGCTCAGAGCAAGCGGCATGTGGGGCAAGGGGGGGGGGACCAATTCCAATGTTGTTTTGTTTTTTATTTTTTTGCAGTACGCCATGCTTTAACTTAAAAAATGCTCCTTCACATTAACTAATGGCAGCCGCCGCACCTTTTGTTTACTAAACTGGACCTGCATTTCCAGACACACAAGTCCCCAAACAAACACACATATATACGCGCATGTGCATCACAGGAGTTTTTTTCTATGTCTTGGTTTTGCACATGTGCAATACGATCTTTTTTCTATTACTCCACTTGCGCACTACAAGGTGAGCTTTTTAGTTTCTGCCATATTATCCTGTGCTGAGGTCAGATGGTTCTTCTTACTTTTGTCCATTTAACTCAGGCAAGCACAGAGGCAGTACTTCCTAAATTGACCTGGACGAGTGGCGCTGCCGCCATAGAAGAGGTAAGGGGACTCCGTATTAGCAGCACATATCGTTTTTGTTTTTAGGTCTCGCCAAGGCAGCGCTTGCGCTGTTTTTTCAAGACATGCTGTATTTAAGTATGGACTTGAAGCTCCGCCTATTTTTCACCCGTCTTTTGAATTGGCTCCTGTTGTTTCTGAATGGTTTCTTTTGATTCGTCAATAGGCAAAGTAGTCCCTCCTTAGTACCGCCTTTTCTACTTTTGTAACCTCGCATGAGGACTGGCCCTTTTACTTGTGTTGTTACTCGGGATGTTTTAATAAAAGACAGAAAGCTCCATTTTTTTATAGGACTTTCTCCTACCAGCTGTTGCAGGCGGGACATGCTTTCCAGCAACCGATTTTTTTTTTACCCAGCCTTGTTTCACCTAATAAACGCTCATAACAAGCAGCATGCAATGCGAGGGGCCCTGTGTAAGGCAAACATTTTTTTTTATTTTTTATTTCAGAACGTGCCAGACTGGGCTCTATCATTAACACGGCCCCCTCTTTACTTTAATATGCACAGCGCTGCACATTATCTTGGTGCTCCCTTAAAGTAATTTAATATGCATGGGTGCCATGCTTAAATTAATATGCATCACAGCGCCCGCTTAATCTAATATGCATGGGCGCTGCGCATGATGTAGCACATCGCCCATTTGATCATTATTGTTTTTGGGAAAAAGCATCAAAGCTGGCCCTCCCAGTGCCCTGTATACCACTCGGTATACCACTCGCGGGACGCTGCCCTTGAGCAATGGCGGCCACTTCTCATTTTTAAATTTTCTGGGCGCCATGCATGCTTTCACTTTTGTTTTTGTTTTAAAATTACGGCCACCACACCATTCGTGGGATGCTGCCCTTGAGCAATGGCGGTCGCACACAGGCTCAGGACACGTGGACTCAGTGAACCCAGACGCAGCAGCTAGTAAGGTCTCTTTATTTCACAGTACACTTGTGGCATGGGTGGCTGTACTCTCTGCTTGCCCAGGCTCTCTGAACATGTAGTATGAACGGAAGAGGCTGCAGGAATTACATGCACCATGCCACGTCTCTACTGCATGAACAATTAAACTGAATGTATGTGAATTGTCTTAACCGATGTTTTATTAGCCCAATCTACATATCGAAGTATCGCAAATGTATATTGTAAGTGTGCTGCTGCGGGATCGGATGTCAGATCAAAGGCACAATATACTTTGTTTTTCCCTTACCTGGAAGACAATCTGCACTCTGGCTGGCAGAGCAAGTGACAAAGGGGTTGTGCCCTGGTCTGTACCAGCAAGTCACGGACTGTGCACCCTCCGAGTCCAGTCTCCTCGGCTGAAGCCGCCAAATAATGCGACCTTGGGACAGCGCAGGCTCATAACAGAAGGTAAGATGTTTGCATATGAGGCTGCTCTTCTCGACAGACAGAATTATCGCTTTTCACTCAAGGTGATGCCAATGTATGCAAAGCTCGTTTCCCCCCAAATCTATTTAGTAATCATGTTAAAGGCTACAGTTCACATGCTCGGTGACAGACTTTAGTGACTGTCTCTACCTATTATTAATTCAGATTTGACTCTCTGTGGCTGATGTTTTAGTAATTTGCAGAAATATCTGCAGGGTAATAGTAGTGGAAAGAGGTTCACTACATCCTCAATCCCCTTCTTGCACATTCCACAGTTACTGTCTGCTCAGCACTGCATAGGACAAGTAAGGGCAGAAGGCATGCTCGGTTGTTTGAGTGTCCAGAACGGTACGCCAGTAAAATGACAACAGTATTTTCCTTTGTAAGCAAATCTGCACAATCCCTTCCTGCCTGTTTGCCTACGTATGACCTTTTGGAGGCAGTGGCTTGTGTTCTCCCAAAGGTAAAGTCTCTTTGCAGCTGCGGTTTCTATTCTCTCATGAGGTTAAAGTCAAATTCCGCTTATCCCTTTTATTCTTCTTTAACGTAAACTGTGAAATAATCCAGGATGAATCAGAATATAAAGTAAATACCCAGATAGCTTTAACAGTGCTTCCATAACAAAAAAAATCCAAATACCTTAAGTGTTTCTAAGGCTATCCTGTTAAGACCTCTCTGTTGCAAATGATGACTTACAGTTCAAAGATATCCACTTAAACGTTAATCCGCTAGGCGCTGTAGAATGGACCTTTTGTCTAATCCATGCAAACTGATTTTGCTATTCTCTATTGACCTCGAGCCCTTTGACTGCCCATGGTAATTTCTTTCTTCACCTGATAAGGTACCTGATCCACAAGAAGTCAATTGTAATTAGTTTGGAGACTTTGGTAGAAGCCTAAGTTTGGAGGAGAGAAAGCAGAGGCAGTCATGTGACTTTCTGATACTCATCATTGCTGCGGCCTCTACAATGGCAGTTTCAGATGAATATGTTCAACAAGCATTTGCAATACAATAGGTATCGCATTTGCGAGAGTTTGAGTATTGGCATTGTAAATGACAATGCCTTTTATTTATGTGTTTAAAAAACCATCAAACGGTGCGTAAACATGCGCTTTGTACTTATAGTTGTTGCTTGCGAGAAGCAAGGCTGACAGTAACTGCGCCTTGTTTACTGCCAGCCTTGCTTCTCGCAAGCTATGACTGAGGAAACATGTGCAGGTTTACACACCCCTTGCAGGTTTTCAAAACACATACATGAAAGGCATTGTCATTTACAATGCCAATATCTCAAACTCCCACTAATGCGAGACGTATTGCATTACACATGCTTGTTTATTGCGTGTGTGCTAAAATGAGAGGCTGTCCGTGGGAACTTTATTTCAATTAAGCGTCTAAAGCTTACGTTCAGAGCCATCTACTTTTCTTTCACAGCTGACAACCTATGTGCGCTCGAGCCATATCGCACCTTACAGGTAAGTGTTGCCTGTGCTGAAGCTGTATCCCATGCATTCAACAGGGAGCTAGATGCTCCATTCGAGCTTCTGCTCAAGCTTCGTTTTCTTAGCTCGTGAGGAGCACAGAAATTCACTCACCAGGATGGAGGTGCAGCGTACCCCGAGGCATGTTTGCAAGGGTAGAGACATTGTCATTTACAACGGCAATAGCTCAAAATCTCGCAAATGCAAGACCTATTGCATTGCAAATGCTTGTTTTTAATACCAACTAGATAGACTGCCAAGCACCCCCTCCCCCACCAGAAAGATTCAGACACCAATATATAAAGCACATACATAGGGCAAACAAACACAGGGCACAAGGCGATCACCCAAACAGATCATCATAAACACACACGACACATGACTCAGTACATAAACACCACACACATTACCTTGTTGGCATTTAGCTTGCTTTTGTCCACCGGGTTAGAATCCTTTATAGTCTCCACCATGTCATCTCCAAACCTTTCGGCATAAAACTCCTGAAACGAAAATGGTGCAGAATTATCAACTAAAGCACTTGGAACACCCTGGATGGAACACCTTCTGCTGAGGTCACCCCGGCAGCCAGCAGGCAGCAGTCACAGACCACCAAACCCTCATCACAAGGTCAGTCCTAGGAGGCCTACCTAGAAAAACTAATGGTATTGAAAAAATTATACTTGTGTAGTTTTTATGCAGTATGCGGTTTCTGTATATTTAAAAACTAACCACCACAAGTCTGAAATTCTCACACATGCACAGCGGTGCACGGTGAAAGAGGTTGTGGATGGCGACAATACAGAAAAGTTGTGCCTGGAAGAGATGCAGCCAGGCACTAGAGAGTGAGTTTGTCCTTGGAGACGTGCCTATGTTCTATTCTCAGTAGCCAATAGAGAAAACCTGTATGGTTCTTCTGTCCTACCATCCACAGGCTAACAGGAGGCAAAAATGCTCAAAAAAACAACAGGAGAATGCTTTTGTCTGAATCCATTAACTAAAATACCCTCCAAAGAAGCAGCCATGTAGACAGAGATAGGAGTTCAAAACATAGGAAACATCCTGAGCCTGGGGCCAACAACAATGTTTTATGTGGAAATTTGGAATCCAGATTTGTGACTGACCCAAGGCACTGACTGACCGCTCCAGAAGATAGAATGAAAGAATTTGTCACCTTTTCAAATTACGTATGATAGAAAGCAGGTCAGGTGTGAAATTATGGGGAAAAATATGGAGCTCAAACTGCTCACTCTGGAATTAAAAGGTAGGGACAGGAGGCGCACAGCAGAGAGTTCTTGTCATAATAAGGTCAGCATTGAACTAAAAATCAGTGCAGTTTCTGTCCCTTTCAGTACCCAAGAGACATTTCTTCGTGAAAACGACGTGTGATGCTTTGGGAAAGGGTAATAGTATACCACCTGTATCACAAAATTTCAACAAAAATCTAGAAATACCCCAATAACGTACTGGTAAATCAAACGTCTGGTAGATATATGGAATATAATTCAACTAGATGATTATTATTTAGCAGTGTACTTCAGGCATGCACCCCTGTACTTCCTTTAAGCTGCAGTCCACAATTTTTTATAAAGAGAATTTTCTACTGACTTACTTACTAAAATGCCTGAGATTGTAAGATTCTCCATTTTGTCAGAGAGAGGCTTGTTGACGAGTACCAACACACTAGTGTCCCTGCATCCAACCCCAAGGCCTTACCTCCAGTCGGTGTGAGATTTCAGCAAGCTTGGTGATGGACGGCTCCTTGTACACAAACTGCTGTTCATCAAGATCCCCGAACTTGCTGCCATAGAATCCGACACGGAAGTAGGTTCCAAACATCCGCTGAAAGCCCTGTAAGGGGTATGACACATGTTAGGCACCAGTAAAACATGGTGCATCGCCAAGAGAACCCAGCGCATACAGCCTATGATCAGCAGGTGGGTCATGAGAGCTCGCTGCCATGATTTTTAGTTAATCGTGTAACTCAATTCGTCCACTTTTTTAAATGGAGCTCAGTGCTTGTTGGAAACAACTTGATAGGATGGGTCAGGTGCAAAGCCTGCAGGCTCTTTAATCATGATACATTTATTTGACAGCACTAAGCCACACCCCTGTGACTATAGTCAATTGCATACTTGACTAGCAGGGGTCGGACTAGCATAAAAATATAGGCCCAGGCACCAAAATAAAAGTGGCCCCCATTAGTTAACCCAATCAAGTCCGTTTTCAACTTCTATAATCATGCTGAATAGCTGTTTTGCAAGGTATGGAAGACTGCATGAATTTGTGTTGCTGCAGGCAATATTTATGGTAATATCAGGGAAATCAAAAGTAAAAACCTGCCCACCTGGCCATGAAAAAGACTCACAAACTGCTAAAAAGAAAAAAAACACACACTGATCTGTTAGATCAGTCCACTGGACACCACTTGATTGCCTTAGAGGCCAGTCTGACCCTGCTGACTAGCCACACCGTATTCCAGCTTGTAGCAAATTAGCCTTTCTGCATTGTCTCCCCAGATTTTTCACCTTTTTCTAGACCCTTTTCTGCTGGTTTTATACACTGTGCATTTTACCCCTGGTAAATAAGAGTAACATGCCTGAAATCCTACTGTAAACATGGTTACATTGGATTACCCCTGCCTGACATGTTTAACTTACCTATATCCTTAGTATATGGTGTAGAAAATACACCCAGGACCCGGAAGTTAAATGTCACATGTGGCCTACAGCACCCATGGTGTCATCCACAGTGTTTGCATGTAAAACATGGCTTCAGGCCTACCAAGCTTAGCAGAACCACAGCAGCATAAAACGTGCAGTCAAACCTGTCAAAATAACTCTTTTGACAGGCAGATAACCCTGCTTGTAAATATTAATAAATCATCTGAAGTACACTTCGTTGCCCACAAGTTAGGTTGCCTGATATGTAAAAGTGGAACATATACCAATTGGCATGCTCCTCCTTTGAGTACACCCCAAGAGCTATTTTAACTGGCAGGGCTGTAGGTGGATCCTAGAAAATTACAAAGTACAGATTATACATTTTAGTCTGTAACTTTAGACAGGAAACTGCTAAGACTATAATTCAGAATATTTATTAAAAGTCCAATTCATAGGTGAGGGCGTGGCAAAGCGCCTAAGATGGCGGACGCACTCTAGAGATGCTCTGAGTCCCATACCCCGGTTAGCCTGAGAATCGTGGCACGAAACAGCTGGGAACTCACCCTCCTGGTCTGGAGAGAGTGGGGAGGGCCTCACTGGCTCTAGCTAGGGGTCCCTCGTCGCTGTGCGCACCGTGGGGATGATGCTGTGGTTCGAGGCCTGCTACACGCCTGGAGCGCGCATTGGCATGGGTGTCGGACGGCCTCCATGGACGGAGGGAGGTGCGTATCTGGCGGGAAGTGGAGGTTTGTGCCTAGGCTGCGCTGCTGATCTCTCCACTGGTGCAGCAGGAAGGGCCGGGGGCGGCGTAGTCTTTAACTTCGGTGGGAACGGCCGTTTGAGATGAGGAGGAGTCCGGGGGGCGGCCAGGCCTAGTCTTTCTCCCCACTATATCTGCCTCATGCTGATCCCAGGATACAATAGAGATACGGGCGACTGAGCGGGTTTGGTCCCGCTGGACACTCCTTGCTGTGGTAGCGGGGTGGCGAACTGAAACAGTCTGCCCTCCCCGGTCAATCCTTTTGTCGCGCTGACTCAGAGTGGGGTGCAGCCTGGTCATACTCCATAGAATACTTGAGAAGACGTAGTCCCCTCTGTGCGGTTGGACACTGGGACAGTGTACGGGTCATAAGCATCTGGAGGGTGCAGTAAACATGCAAGGTCGCATCCACATCCTGTGATTCTGGGCAAATCACTTAATCTCCCCGTGCCTGAATGTGTAATGTAAATACGGTGCTCATGTAAAGCGCTCCAATATCTTCGGGTAGAATATAAAATAGGCAAAAAAACAAAAAAAAAAAAACAGATGGGCCCTTTTCGCATTCCGCCCCCATGCCGAGTACACAGCAGTTAGCCATGGACCGCCTCCGCTCGAATTCCCACCAAGATGCCCCCTCTAGGGGTCTGACTGAGGGAACGCCTAAGAACTCTGGATCATCCACAGGGGTGAACCAGTCTGACCTCCCAGCCAAATTAGACTCAGTGCTAGCAGCGGTGGAGAAAATAGGCACTAGGCAGGAACAGATACATACCTACCTGGAGGGCAGGATGGACACCATTGCCTCCAACTTCATGCTCCTACGAGCAGACCAGCTTAAGTTGGCATGCAAGGTTCATGAGAATGAGGCGGCGCTAGCAGATCTACAGCCCAGATCCAGTAATTTTGCGACCACGCTGCAAGACCTGATGGTTCGGTTGTGCACCTTAGAGAAAGTTGATGAGGCCGAAGAAAGGTCGCACCGCAATAATGTGAGGGTGATTGGTCTACCGGAGGGGACGGAGGGCCAGGACCCAGTGGGATACACAGAATCCTGGCTGAGAGATTTGCTTCCCAGGGTTCGCTCTCACCACAGTTCGTGGTGGAATGGGCCCACAGAGTTCCTGTCCGCAGACTCTGAACCCCCGGGGGCCCGCCCTCGCTCTTTCCTCTTTCGCCTATTGAATTTTCGGAACAAGCATGTAATACTGCGGGAACTAGGGAAAACCCCCAGTCCCAGGGTGCAAAATATTATTGTTTCTTTCTTCCTGGACTACACTGCACAAAAAGTCAAGAAACAATTCCGGGAATTAGATCTCCGATACTCTCTCCTTTTCCCTGCCCGCCTCTGTGTCATTCGAACAGCAACACCCGCTACTTCAATTCCCCTGTGGAGACCTGGGACTGGCTAGAAGAGAATGGGATGACCATGGTACCTTGGCTCCCGGACAACCCCCATTTACACAGGAGACCCCACGAGGCCGGCGCAGGAAGAGAGGCAAAGACCCGAGACTGCCCATTGCTGGCCCGGACCTGGTCCAGATCAGAGCGGCCCTCCAGCCCGCAAGATCACCATTGCCGACATGTTCCACTGTGTCCCCATCGAGGTCCCGGAGAGACACTGACTCCTCGGCGGAGTGGTCAATAGATGCTGGTTCACCTCGACTACCGTTAGTCACTCCCCAAACCTCGGATGATATTATTTGATAGCAGGCCACACACCGCTCCCACGGAGCCTGGAACTCACCAATCAAAGAAACTATCGGCTTTAGTGTTTGTACCTGTTCCCATTGATCCAGGCCCAACATTGATGTTGACTTAATAGCCATGACTAGGCGTAACTGGGTCGATCTCCCTGTTGGGGGTTCACTCTTAAGAGGTTAAATGATCAACGGATTCTATTTTTGTTTTTCCCCTTGGAAATGTTGCCACGTGTAGAGACATGATGCCGCTGCATATGCTCCTTTAGCTGTTCTCCACTGCAAGAGTGGAATTTAATAGTCTTGCACCATATCAATGACTAACCTCAAAATCATTATTTGGAATGTCAGGGGCATACACACTCCGGCCAGACGGTACTCCATAGTTGCATACCTACATCGTAGAGTGGTCAGTATCACTCTATTGCAGGAAACACACCTAACGAGCCCTGAAGCAGTCCAATTACGCCGTCGCTGGTGAGGTCAGATCTATAGCACTAACTACTCTTCCATAGCTAGAAGAACTCTAATCTGGGAAAAAGCTGGGGTTCCCTAGGAGGAAGAAAAGGTGGTGGTGGACCCTGCTGGGCAGTATGTTTTGCTCAAGGGTAGGTTAAACGGTCAACCTATTTTGCTGGGCTCCATCTATGCCCTTAATACTGACTAAAACACCTTCCTCTGAAGCCTGTCAACGCTGTTGCCTCGATGGAAAGAAGTACCATGGCTGCTGGGGGTGATTTTAACTCTGTTTTGGATGTCTCTCTGGATCGCTCCTTCCCTCCTCTGAATCGTACCACAGCTTCTGCAAATGCACAATCTCTACGTACTTGGATGGGACATTGGTCACCGACGGACATCTGGTGCGAGCGCCACCCTCATGCTAATATTTACTCCTTTTACTCGCTGGTCCACAATTTACACGTACTGTCCGACCGCATATGAACTTTGGTGGCCCTAATGCCCCTGATTCAGATCACGGAATATCTACGTCAGACAAACTCAAACCATAACCCACAAATAATGCAGCTGATGTGGGAGGCGGGAAACACCCCTGACTACAGTTTGGCGTCTGCAGACGGCAGCACTGGAAGACCGAGCGTTCCGGAGCTCACTGGCGTCTGCGGTGATCGGATATTTTGAGCTCAATACGGGCTCTGCGGAGTCCGTTTTGACGGAATGGGAAGCATTTAAAGTGGTGACCAGAGGGCATTGTTTAGGGCAGACGTGGTGCATCCGTAAACAACTTGACACATCCCTGTCCGCTATCGACTAGACTAGAGACTCTGGCCACTGTCCGACCTGAAAAGCAAAAGCTATTACATGACGCCCATGCGGAGAGGAAAGCGTTACTAGAAAGGTTGCGTTGTCACTCGGCCCGCTCACACTCTACAGCAGACAAGGTGGGAAAACCACTGGTCTACTTTAGACAAGAAAACCCTCAATGCCCTATACAGCTGTTGGTGGATGAGCTAGGGCACAGGAAATGTACACAGAAAGACATTCATGCAGTAATGACAGAACACTACACCAGGTAATATGCACCCTAACCTTCTGGGAATGGCCAATCTATTGAGTAATTTCTCTTCACAGTGGAACTGCCCACACTGTCGGTCGATCAATTCCTCACCCTGGAATCCTCACTAACCGATGACGAAATCCAGGATGCGCTGCGGTCACTGGAGTCCGGAAAGACGCCAGGAGCCGACGGGCTCCCCACTGAATTCTTAAAGACATACACGGAGACACTAGTGCCTAGTCTACACTCCCTCTATACAGCTGCAATAAATTACATGACCCTACCACCCTCACTGTGTACGGATAATGTGGTCTCCCTGTTGAAACCGGTTAGAGATTCAACCTCCCTGGGATCATTTAGGCCGATAGTGATATTAAATGTTGACTATAAAATCTTAGCAAAGATTTTAGCTAACAGGCAGGTACCCCTTGTTCCCAACCGGGTGCACCCAGACCAGAATGGGTTTGACCCTCATCGTAATACTGCACTAAAAATCCACCGCTACTTTAGGGTCGCAGAGTATGCCCCCATCAATTGGCCTTGGACGGGTTGCATGGTACTGGACCTTGAAACGGGTTTTAATTCGCTAGACTGGAATTTCCTTTTCACTGCCCTGGACCGGCATGGCTTGGGGCCTCACTTCCTTAGTATGGTTAAGTTGCGATATAAACGCCAAACCGTCTGGGTTCGGACGGGCCCCTTTATATCGGACCCCATACAGGTGAGACGGGGGACTCGGCAAGGATGCCCATTGTCCCCCCTCCTCTTTGCGCTGGTGGTTGAACCACTTGCGGCACACATCCGCACGCATGTGGACCTGGGAGTCACCTTGGGGGTTGGCATACAAGTCATTTCATTACAAGCCGGCGACTTGCTGTTGTATGTACGTGACCTTCATAGCATCCCGCCTTCCTTAGATCAGGCTCTAACGCGCTTTGCCTTCGCTTCGGGACTGAGGGTCAACGCTGCGAAATCTATTCTCTCCCCGTTTCTGCAGGAGACCCCAGGTCCAGGATATTTCCTAGGGGATTTCTCTGTGACATGGTGTACTGATCCTTTTAGATACTTAGGGGTACGCATATACCGTACAAAGGAGACCCTGTTAGAAGGGAACATAATCAGAGCCAATACAGCCATTCAGTCACAAATGAGCTTCTGGAATATCCTCCCATTGATGATTTCGGGGAAAGTTGCCCTTGTAAAAATGGTAGCCCTCCCCCGCCTCCTCTATTACTTCACTACCTTGCTAATTAACACCTCCCCTCCCTTTTTTCGTAAATGGGAAAAGACAATAAGGGACTTTATATGGGCAACGTCATGACACTGAATATCTATGGGGAAACTATATCAGCCAGCGGAACAAGAGAGGTTGGTGGTACCCAATTTCGACCACTACTATCTGGCCTCTCAGCTTCAGTGGATTGCCCGATGGCTATCATCCCGACATTTAGCAGACACTGCTTCATTGTAACCCCTGATACCCCAGCATACCCTAATACACAGCTTTCCAAACTTTTCATGTTGGTGACACACCTTTTTCTGAAACAAATTTCAGGGACACGGTAACGCGAGGAAGCGCAGCGAGCGAGCCCAAACCACCTATGGTGGGTTCGGGCCCCACACCCCACAGACACACCACCCCACAGACACACCACCCCATACACACACACCCCACACACACACACAACCCCACACACACCCCACACACCCCTCCCACACACACACACACACCACCCCACACACACACACACCCCCAACCCCCACACACACACACCCCCAACCCCCACACACACACACCCTCCGCACACACCCCACACCCACACACAACTCCACACACACCCACACACAGAAAAATGCAAGTGTCCGTCTGTAACACAACTGGTGCTCATGTACATCGCTCTGATACCTTTGTCTCTAGTTTGCTCAACAAAAAAAGTTTGGCAAAAGCTGCATGGTAAAGCGTAAATGTTTTCTACCATTATTTATCAACGTAATTGCTTTCTTAGAATTACTCCTTGAGGACCCCCCCTTTCTCCGTCCCCCTAATCATACTCATGCAGATGTCATCTAAAGCGCAGCCTCTTTTAGGCAATCTTTTATTCACAGCAGTCCATCAGGGGTTAAAACATCTGAAATAGCGAGCACGGGTGAAACCATGGCAGGAAAAAGTCTGTCAGACCAGCTGCTTTCGCGTTGCGTTATAGTTGATGCACTGTATCAGGCGCACAACACCCATTGACATCAAAGGGCTTCACCCCCCCCCCTCCCCCCAGGAAAGACACAGGTCTTTAAAGACCTTGTGCATGGTAATAGGGCTTTGTTGTTGTTTTACCCTTTCTAAGAGCCCCTGCAGCCTGACTCTGCCGATTGCCGGCAAATGTCATCTCATCGCGCGACACACCTACATATGGGTCGCGACACAGTAATGTGTCACGCCACACAGTTTGGAAAGCTGTGCCCTACTACATAACTTTCATCCATGCACGAAACTCAGACCTATGGGTGTGCTTTTACCCACTGTAGCCTACAAGTGCTTCCGTAGATGCATCTTCCTCACCAGGACTAGGAACACCATGAGGTGACATTTGTACCACGGCTTCCGAACTGCCACACTAGGACACTGGAACACAGAAGGCATTCTGGACTTAGGGGACCTGTATCGTGATGGTTCACTTATTCCATACCAGGAGCTCATGTCCGAAAGAACATGTACCCGGGACAGTTTTTTTTACAACAAGCACTTACAGCCTCGATGGCATTTAAGTGGGGCGCTCTTGCCCAGGAACCACCCACACACCATACGATACAGTATCTGCATGTAATGGGGAATGGGGGCACTTGACGGTTTACGTCCTCACTCCGTCAACACAGAGAGACTAACCTGACCCCCCTGAGCAACACTGGGAAAAGTCTCTGGGGAGGGCATTCACGGACGGGGAGGGCATTCACTGACAGGGAGTGGGCTGCTGCCTGGAGTGGTCCGACGCATATCCCACGCAAACAACGATTTAAACAAATCAAATTTTTTATCCTACATTGGACATATCTCGCCAAAGCCCAAATCAATAAGTACTTTCTCAAATCAGATGCTGCCTGCCCTAGAAGCCGCCTATTAGACGCAGATATACTCCACATGCTATGGCATTGCCCTCCCTAAGTGAATATTAGGGCAAAGTGATGACTATGCTGGCTGCCTGTACATCCCGCAATGTCCCCTTTCATTGGGAAGTTCACATACTGCACCTATTCAGTAGGAATAAGAAAAATAGGGCCACCACCTGTTTTCTTGATCTGGGGCTAATTGCGGCTAAGCGCATGATCACCAAAAGATGGAAATCCCCGGTGGCACCTCACACAATAACCTGGCGCCGTTTCCTGCTTTACTGGGCTAGGGCGGAGGGGGTGGCGCTGCGCCGAAAGGACCTGCTTGGCATCCGTCAACTCACTGGGATGCTATAGTGTCGAAATTGCAGGGTATGGACACTACCACAAGAGAACCCCAGTACAGCGAACAAGACTAGTACCCAGTGCTTGACACTTGGAAGTACACATGCGTACAACAGGCCCCATTCACATAAACATATGATCCTACACTACGGCTACTGCCATTAGGCTCGGTCATGGCTGTCCTCTTTCCAGCAATAGCGGCAACGGGTCTCAGGGGACTACCCTGCCCCTCCTTTGGTTACGTTGTCCTCATTTTGTTGTACCCTATGTCCACAGTTTAATTAAGTAATGCACCATGTCTAGGTATGCTTAATGAGTATCATACCATAAGGTCTAATTGGCATTGCCACGGTTACTGCACTGACGATATTCTGATTATTATTGCAGTAATCTGTTCGCTGGCTTACCTTTTGATGCAATGATTTGTACCTCAAACTACTTTGCTTTGAAGTTGTTAAACATGGTATTACCACAATGTTAATGTTGTATGAAAATATGAAAATAAGTAAATGCCAATAAAAAGATTTAAACAAAAAAAATCCAATTCCTAGGTGGTTAGATTTCAATGAATATTTAGGAAAGTAACTTTTTAGAAAGGTACCTTTCCCCTGGCGGAAACTGCTGAGGGCTAATTTGCTTTAGTCTGTTAACAGTTTCCCAGTCAGTACTTGACCTTAAATGAGGTGTGAAACCTACTACTAGAGTAGAACAATGGCTTAGTCCTGGTGAAAGAATGGGCTGGGTGTGGGTCATCCAAACCCTATTGGATCAGGAAGGAAAGCTGAGGTGGGCTCTGAAACTTCATTATCCTGAAAGGGACAGGGGTGAAGCCTGCCCATTCATAATTTATTGTATGAGACCTGATGAATAGAAAGCCTTTGTCCCCAAGGCCTACACTAACCCTGCTGGCTCCAAACCCACTGTGAGGAAAGCTGCCCCAGAACTAGTTCATAGTGAAGACTGAGAAAAGGACTGCTCATTTCCATGGCCACACTTCTGGGTGGACACAAGGGCTCTGCACAAGTGAGAAAGGGTTCCCCTATTTTGGATTTTAAGAGTGAGGTGCATCGTGGGATTGTTTGCAGTAAGACAAACAGGATGGCAAGAGCTGTCTCTGGGAACTTTTCTCCCATTGGTTAGGGAGTGTCCAAGAGTCACCTCCACCGACTAGCTAATGCAACTACAAATGTGGCACCCAAAGGAACCCACCTCAGAACATGTTCTGGACTTGCAGGAGATCAAAAGAGGATTGGACCTGCAGTCTGTAACTTGAGAGGAGCTCTGAAGGCCTGGATCTACTCCCATCTTTTACCAATGACAAAGAAAGGGACTCCGAGGATCAGTTAGTTTACTTTTTGTGTGGCTACAGGGACCCAACAATCTGCAAAGGCCTTTTTCCTGAAGTGACCACTTGACCAGTACCAACTAACCCTGGATTGGATCTTGCTTGTGGCCTCTGCTGGAGTGAGTCCTGGCCCCTAAGTGCCATCCCTATGGTCCTGGGACCTTAGAATTGTCTCTGAGGAGCGTCTGCAGAAACTCTGAAAAGCTGAGACTTAAAAAAAAATTGGACTTCCAAGACCTCCGGAGCCATCTGACAGACCTTGCAGCAAAGGTGTCCGATTTTGATGCAACTTCACCTGATACAGATTTGGGCTTGCCTTAATGAAGGATATTGAGAGCCTTCAAAAAACTCAGTCAGAAGGTAAACTCTTTGACTGGAACAATGCCCCTTGGGGTACCTGACTTGCATGCCATCGTGCCTAAGTCCCCGTGTACAGCTTCTATAGACTATCATTGCTGCTTAGTGATTTTTGGCTCCATTTTTTATCAAAACTTTAAAAATGTATGTCTCCAGTGGCCTCTGCTGGAATTTTTGCTATCTGGCTCTGTGTTTCTAATTTGGTTTGGTTTTTTTATTCTTTTGTGTTTCGACATTTTAGGTATTGCATAAATACTTTACACCTAGCTCTATGTTAAGTCTGTCTACGCTGTGCCAAAGATACCAGGGGATAGGGTTCAGGTTAATTTGGTGACTTTGTGAGTTAGTGCTATTATTCCTTAACCCTTGGCATGCGTCGGACGGCCCCCGGCCGTCCAACGTCACAGTGGGCGTGTGCGGAGGACGGCCAGGGGCCGTCCTAACCACGCCCAGTCATAAATCACCCGCACCACTGCGGAATTCGCGCCGCGGTCAAAGGGTTAAAGCTGGGGGACTGCCCTCCTCAAATAATAGTCCACTTTCTTACACTGCTGAACTAATGTCTACATGTTTAATCCAGGAACTCACCAACTCACTCATGGTCTCATGTTCTCACTGCTGCACCAGAGTTCTCCGTGCCCTCAGCCAAGGCCATACTGAAACTGGCCAGAAGGCGTCAGTAATACACCGGTATCTGTCTGCTCTCTGCAGGTCTAGAGCCAATGCCACAGAGACACAGATCAACCAATGGGCATTGTCGCTGCACCAGTGCATGTCCCACACGCACTAGTCTTTGAATGTCACAGCTGTCCCAGGGTGCGCTCTATCCCAGGCCTTTAGCCAGTGCCATACTGTGGCTCAGCACTGGGTATCGCTTCTATGTCACTGGTTTCTCATACCTCCAGGTGTCATAATGTATCTGACCACTGGGTGTCACTATTTCCCCCGGGTCAGCTCCGTCCAGGCCCTCATCCCTGCCAACAACACATACGGTGAAGGGTCTATGGGTGTCACTGCTGCCCCCGGGTGTTCCGTGTTAAGAGTGCAGGAAGTTGGGTGTGGGGTCCTGGCGGCGCCTTTAGACTGTTTGCCCCCGTCAGTCACACTGCTTATGTTGGTTACCCCAGTGCTTTAAATGGGCCGGTACTCACCGGCACTGAGAACCGGCACTTCTCCCCCCCCCCCCCCCCCCAAGAGTACCAGCACTTCTCCGTTACCAAGGAGAGTACCGGTACTCACTGTATCGGGACAGCATTTTAGGTCACAAATGGTCATGTGAGCATGCATCGCATTTCTCCATTGCGGCGCATGCTCACATGATGGTAATTTAATTTCACTGGGGGGTCAGTGACGCTCCACGGCTGAGCAACGTGTGACGTCACCCTCCAGGTAGCTGTACGGCGGGAAGAAAGAGAAGCCCTTTTAAAAAGCACAATGTGCTCTGGCTTTTCCTTTCTTCATTGCCAACACAGCACAAAGAAAAACGGCCATAAAACTCCACGAGCGGGCAAGAAGCAGGATTCTCAACAGCGCCAGTGCCAGTCCGATTGAGGACACAGCAACAAGGAACTTTCTGCCACTCAGTAGGTGAGTGCCCTGTACGCAGCCCTAATCTACTGGTGCCTAAAAAAATGAACGTGTCTGTGTGCACTGCAGGGGGGATGTATGTCATGACAACGCGGGCTTTACACCGCGCTACCATTACAACGCATCCATCACAACGCAAGTCGTTACAACAACTTGCGCTGTAGGCGCTGGATTTAGGAATAGTATGATTTACTATTCCAACTCCAGCCTACGTAACAGTAGGGAAGGTGTTGGAATAGTAAATCATACTATTCCTTAGTATATAGCGCCATCCAGCGCAAGTCGTTGTAACGACTTGCATTGTGATGGCTGCGTCGTAATGGTAGCGCGGTGTAAAGCCCGCGTTGCAATGGCTGTCTCCCCTGCAGGGGCAGATGCAGTGCTTTAGCACTGTGCACTACCTTCCAGTCTTCTACTCGATGCGGAATGCTGTAGCTAGGCAGGGCGAGGAGAAGAGCAGGTGGCTGGTCTCCTCGCATCCTTTGCAGGATTCAGTAATTTTATTAAAACGTTCTACTCATCAACTGTGTTAACTCCATGCAGTCCAGAAAGAAGTTGTGGTCTGTGGAAATCGAAATGCTGAACTGTGTGCAAGATGCTTGGGCTATGTTTCAATATGCGGCTTATGACAATTACATTTCTCTTAAGTAGGAAGATAGTGATCCTTTTAGAAATGCATTTTCACTTCCTTTCTGATTTGCATGAGGGTTGAAGCAATTCTTTATATCTTATTCCAGATCGTGGATGTGGAGATTAAGAATGTTTTACTTCAGTTTTTTTCCTTCTAGCTGTTCTCCATCCCTGGTCTGCCAGGGTCCTGACTCCTTATTTTATTGGGGGAATTTATACAGTGAACTTTCTACATAAGTGCTCTTGACGCTAAGGTAGGGGAAGTGGGACTGTCTACCTGAAGTGTTTTTTTTTCTTGGCCTGGCAGATAAATGTCTAGCCCCCACCCACGTCCCCAAACAGTGAATGTTACTGACATCCTACAATAATCAGAAACTCGTTTTTTTCTGCCTGTCAAAGACTTTCTGCGTTGGAGGAGAGACACCTACAGCCACCCTTACACATCATTTAAAATCAAATTGATGCAACTTCAAGTAACTTTTCGGGGACATTACCCGCAGTTTTCAACTAATTAAAGTAAAACCATCTATTTCAGGTGTGGTTTCTCCTTTATTGGCTGCAGTTCAACTTGGAAGTTCGGCACCCACAGGGCGCCACTACTGTGTTGTGACAAATGCATAATATAAAATTCCCATTTCCATACATGTAAAATGAGTGAATTGGCAAAGTGGCATTGTCCCAAGAATGTAGCTGTCATTTCAGATGTGGCCAGAGGGCTAGACCGCTCAGGCCAGGCAGGGAGCCTAAGAACTAGCCACACCACTACAGGCCAGGACACATTTCCCTACACTGGAAGGAGGGAGCGGGCAGAGAACCAAAAAGAAGGAAGAATCATGGTTAGCCAGGGAATCCCATGCATGTCTTTCCTGCTACAATGCTTTGGAGGCATCTAGGAGTGTGAGGTTTTGAGCAGTACAGAGATGAGATTGAGAAGTGCCAAATGGCTGCCCCTCCCCAAAAGTGGTGGTGAAGGAGGCCTAGTGGTTGTAGAATGAGCAATTGTTGCAATTTCCACTACAGCAGCTTAGAAATCTGTAGGGCTCCACTGCACTGTGGTAGCACCAAACTGGTTGTCGGCACAACACAACACATATGATACAACAGCTGGCTGTATCTGGTATTCATGGGAATAAAAGTGAGCCAAACAGTGGGAGAGGGAGCACCATGGAAACCACAGCACCCAAGGGAGGGAACCAAGCCTTGGACTTGAGGAGAAGGAGCAGACCTAAAGGAAGCTTTGAGCATCAAACACATGTGGAGTGCCTCCCATATCAGAAACAGTGGCTACAGCAGGTCTGCTGACCACCATCATCTGCAGTGACACTGCACTCATATGAACATGGTTATATGTGCCTCCACCCCTTAACTAGCCCCTCGGAATTATGGACTAGGTTTTGCAGAGTGGCACACTATCTGAAAGTGTGAAATATTATTGCTCTATTGTAAGGCCCCAGGAAGCTCTCTTTTCCCAGGATCATGACAGCTGACTGCTTCCTTCCACCCGATGTGAGTCAGAGTTGCATTTTAGGATGTAGTCTTTTTTCTTGTAATTGATTGCTTGTTGTAGTGGAGTTGTGCTGGGGCTGCTCTCTTCTCATATGTCAGGCATACTATGTATGCTGGCCTTTAATCCATAATTTTGCCTTCCTGTTCCTTTTGGGTGTTTGAGTTTGTGGCATTACTACTGCAATCCTGATTTGTGACTGGCCTTTTTGGGGTTCAGGGACACAGCTCACAAGCCTAATGCTGCACTGTCTGCTCCTAAGACCACTTTTCTTTCTTCTTTGCTCCATTGCTACCTTCACCCCAGCTTTGAAGCTTAAGGACATTGACAAATGTTTTTGCATGTAAAATCCATATCCCTACCGAGGGTACATAAGGGGATTTACCAGAGGGTAGAGATGCAGTGCAGTGAGGGTTCAGAGGAGAGATTTAAGAGGGTACAAGAGAACACATGGACAGTGGTACTGGATGGTGCAGGCGGACCAGATCCAAGACCACCAGAGGGTACAGCGTCGGGGACTGCTGAGGGTTCAGGTACAAAAAGGAAAGGATTGACAAAAGGGGCACTCATGGGCAGATGGGTAGGTTACCGAGGGGGCATTGAGACAGGGCACACGATTACAGAAGAGTATCAGGTTACATAGATCTTTGAGGAAATCAGAGGTACTCTCTACTCTATCCTTACTCTTGCACTCTTTATCAGGTCCATCTATTAATACTGTCTTCCCATTCCCTTACTATTTATTTAACACATTCTGTCAGGTGCCTTCTGTCCTTCTCTCTCTTGTCCTTCATCAAAAGGTATACTCCATTTTCAGGTTTTCTGTCACACCTGTCAGATATTTTGCACCCATGCAGGCAACTTCAATCTCTGCCCTGTACCACCCACTCCCACCACAGATAACCTTCAACTCCTTTAACAATCCCTTTATTAGGTCTCGCCTGTCGATGCGCATGCGCATCGAGCTTGCGAGCCTATTGCGGCTTAAACAACCTTTAACTAAGAAGCAAGGAATCGTGGCGATTCCTTGCAGTGCCCGTGACTTTTAAGCTCAATGTGCATGTGCAATGAGCTTAAAAGCGCGTGCACATCAGTTCCCTCAGCCGCAATTGCCGTCTGTTCCCTCACCCGCATTCCTCCGACACCTTTTGAAGTGAAGCTTATCTTCACTTCAAAGGCCCCGGCTTCTTGACACCCACATGCCGCTCTCCCCGCTCCGCCCCCTCCCCTGCCCGCCGTGTGCATTTCTCCTACACCCCCTCCCCACAGCAATGCCCTCCGTCTGTTTTACAATTTGAAGAGGTAATCGGAGTGCCTCCTCACATTTCACTTCACTGCCTCCCAACCTCCTTTCCAAACTCTCCAAGTTTCTGCCTCTTTCACTCTCTCTTCCAACTCTCTCCCCCCTCTCCATTTACTTACACAAATCTCGCAGATACCCCAAGCAGCAGTGCCCGCACTACCAATCCTTCTGTTATGCCACATCTCTCAGCTTACAGATTCCTTCGCTCTTTCTTTTACTCTCCACGTTTCTGCCTCTTTCACTCTCTCTTCCAACTCTCTCCCCCCTCTCCATTTACTTACACAAATCTCGCAGATACCCCAAGCAGCAGTGCCCGCACTACCAATCCTTCTGTTATGCCACATCTCTCAGCTTACATATTCCTTCGCTCTTTCTTTTACTCTCCAGGTTTCTGCCTCTTTCACTCTCTCTTCCAACTCTCTCCCCCCTCTCCATTTACTTACACAAATCTCGCAGATACCCCAAGCAGCAGTGCCCGCACTACCAATCCTTCTGTTATGCCACATCTCCCAGCTTACAGATTCGCACTTTCTTTTCCTCTCAACGTTTCTGCCTCTTTCACTCTCTTACAACTCTCTCCCCCCTCTCCATTTACTTACACAAATCTCGCAGATACCACAAGCAGCAGTGCCCGCACTACCAAGCCTTCTGTTATGCCACATCTCTCAGCTTACATATTCCTTCGCTCTTTCTTTTACACCCCACGTTTCTGCCTCTTTCACTCTCTCTTCCAACTCTCTCCCCCCTCTCCATTTACTTACACAAATCTCGCAGATACCCCAAGCAGCAGTGCCCGCACTACCAATCCTTCTGTTATGCCACATCTCTCAGCTTACAGATTCCTTCGCTCTTTCTTTTACTCTCCACGTTTCTGCCTCTTTCACTCTCTCTTCCAACTCTCTCCCCCCTCTCCATTTACTTACACAAATCTCGCAGATACCCCAAGCAGCAGTGCCCGCACTACCAATCCTTCTGTTATGCCACATCTCTCAGCTTACAGATTCCTTCGCTCTTTCTTTTACTCTCCACGTTTCTGCCTCTTTCACTCTCTCTTCCAACTCTCTCCCCCCTCTCCATTTACTTACACAAATCTCGCAGATACCCCAAGCAGCAGTGCCCGCACTACCAATCCTTCTGTTATGCCACATCTCTCAGCTTACATATTCCTTCGCTCTTTCTTTTACTCTCCACGTTTCTGCCTCTTTCACTCTCTCTTCCAACTCTCTCCCCCCTCTCCATTTACTTACACAAATCTCGCAGATACCCCAAGCAGCAGTGCCCGCACTACCAATCCTTCTGTTATGCTACATCTCTCAGCTTACATATTCCTTCGCTCTTTCTTTTACTCTCCACGTTTCTGCCTCTTTCACTCTCTCTTCCAACTCTCTCCCCCCTCTCCATTTACTTACACAAATCTCGCAGATACCCCAAGCAGCAGTGCCCGCACTACCAATCCTTCTGTTATGCCACATCTCCCAGCTTACAGATTCGCACTTTCTTTTCCTCTCAACGTTTCTGCCTCTTTCACTCTCTCTTACAACTCTCTCCCCCCTCTCCATTTACTTACACAAATCTCGCAGATACCACAAGCAGCAGTGCCCGCACTACCAAGCCTTCTGTTATGCCACATCTCTCAGCTTACATATTCCTTCGCTCTTTCTTTTACTCTCCACGTTTCTGCCTCTTTCACTCTCTCTTCCAACTCTCTCCCCCTCTCCATTTACTTACACAAATCTCGCAGATACCCCAAGCAGCAGTGCCCGCACTACCAATCCTTCTGTTATGCCACATCTCTCAGCTTACAGATTCCTTCGCTCTTTCTTTTACTCTCCACGTTTCTGCCTCTTTCACTCTCTCTTCCAACTCTCTCCCCCTCTCCATTTACTTACACAAATCTCGCAGATACCCCAAGCAGCAGTGCCCGCACTACCAATCCTTCTGTTATGCCACATCTCCCAGCTTACAGATTCGCACTTTCTTTTCCTCTCAATGTTTCTGCCTCTTTCACTCTCTCTTACAACTCTCTCCCCCCTCTCCATTTACTTACACAAATCTCGCAGATACCACAAGCAGCAGTGCCCGCACTACCAAGCCTTCTGTTATGCCACATCTCTCAGCTTACATATTCCTTCGCTCTTTCTTTTACTCTCCACGTTTCTGCCTCTTTCACTCTCTCTTCCAACTCTCTCCCCCCTCTCCATTTACTTACACAAATCTCGCAGATACCCCAAGCAGCAGTGCCCGCACTACCAATCCTTCTGTTATGCCACATCTCTCAGCTTACAGATTCCTTCGCTCTTTCTTTTACTCTCCACGTTTCTGCCTCTTTCACTCTCTCTTCCAACTCTCTCTCCCCTCTCCATTTACTTACACAAATCTCGCAGATACCCCAAGCAGCAGTGCCCGCACTACCAATCCTTCTGTTATGCCACATCTCTCAGCTTACAGATTCGCACTTTCTTTTCCTCTCAACGATTCTGCCTCTTTCACTCTCTCTTACAACTCTCTCCCCCCTCTCCATTTACTTACACAAATCTCGCAGATACCCCAAGCAGCAGTGCCCGCACTACCAATCCTTCACACAAGCAACGCCACTCACACACGCAACGCCACTCACACACGCAACGCCACTCACACACGCAACGCCACTCACACACGCTACGCCACTCACACACGCAACGCCACTCACACACGCAACGCCACTCACACACGCAACGCCACTCACACACGCCACTCATCCACGCAACGCTACTCATCCACGCAACGCCACTCTTCCATTTGCAAAAAGAAAAATGTCTAACTATTCTATTGCAAGACCTATTGCATTTCCAATGCTTGTTACCCTTAGGTACTTTTCTCCAAATAGAATGCCTCCTTTCATATACACTTCTCAGCCACCTGAGTCTGAAACTTCCATGTGCCAACCATCCTACCCAAGTACCTTCTTTAAGGTGTAGGCATGGGAAACTCTGAAATGAGAACACCCCAAAATGTACCTCAATAACTTGGCTACAGATTTGATGATTTAGAAAAAGTGTTAAATCTCAGTTTCATTAGGCAATGTGTCCCCAAGTTAAAGGCACTTCCACACACATAAAAAATAAAATAGATGCAGTAACGGCCCTAATCCAAAATTACATTCTAGATCAGCAGAATAAGTTAAAAAAATTTATTTCAGAAAATCAAACAGTATAATGGGGTCAGCCATAACGTCTGTCAGTAAATACAGTATTACAGGATAGTGAAAAGTCAGGATTATTCCAAGTCCCAAATTAGAAGCAAAATAACAGCGCTGGAGTTTAAAAATCACTCAATAGTGAAGTGATACTGCCACAGACAGCGCATCATTAAATTGTATTTGTCTTTTCTTGATGCATAATTGACTTTTTCCATGCATAATTATCTTTTTCTTGATGCAAACCCTGCAGCAAAATGTGGTCCTCCTCTGTCTCAAAACTCAGTTTAAGAACAGCACATGTGTAAGCAATCTGGAATGTTCTTGTTAATGCAATGCCATATTATAGGAACAGGATCATTCATCTTTCAGTAAAACAAGTCTCTGCAACTTTTAATGTTTTGTTTAATATACAGGTGCCTCTAACAAAAAGGGAAACCTTATAGATACCTTTCAACAGTCTGTCAACTAGTACAACTTAATACATGCAAGGGCACCAACAATACATTACAGATTGAAGCAATATGTCATCATTTGCACCCCACAAAATTATTGTGCCCTTTAAATGTTTTTCATTTGCCCCGCCCTTAGTCCCGCCTCTAGCCCTACCCCCTTGCCACGCCCCCTAGCTCAAGCTGATGAGTACCTGCACTTTTTATTTTCCATTTAAAGCACTGGGTTACCCTGAATAGCTCCCGGCTTCAGCAATTAAAATTCGGCATTTCTCAGGCTCATAAAGTCCCCCACTGAAGGCTTGGCCTCTCCGGGACCCCGGCAGTCCCTCGCTCCTGAAGTTTTTAATAAGAAGCGGCGCTGAGAAATCCTGCCCTGGAATGCAAGCTTTGGGGTTGTCCAATGTGTATGGGGGAAAAAAACACTCCTAAGTCTGAACAATCATTGTGGGAGTCGGAGGTCTGTGCAGACACTCGAGCACAAGGGGGTCTCTGTAGACATCCAGGGACAAAGGGGTGGTGTACAGACACCGAAGGACAAGGGGGTCGCACAGGTGCCCAAGAGCAAAGTGTGAATGTACAGGCATTCGGGGACGCGGGTTTGTGGAGAGGCGAATCTGTGCAGAGGGCTCTGTAAGGCACTCCAAGGGCGGGGTGTTGAAAGGGCCCGAGTGAGATGCTTACACCTAACAGAGCTGCCTGCAGCTGTATAGACGAAGGGAGGCTGTGGGGATTCAGGGACAGGAGAGTACGTACAGCTGTTCTTGGGCACAAAGTCGGCAGAGAACTCAGCCAAAAGAAGGAATCCCCAAAACTATCCGTGTCAACACCCGCAGGCACCATCAGCACCTTGCCTGAGTTACATGGGCCCTCATTACCACGTGAAGGTGCCGGAACCCTCGTTCCCGCCAAGGAGCCGGGCCCCCCTCTCCTGTGCTGAAGGGCCCTACTTTACCCTTGAGGAGAGCGGTCATCCCTGCCCCCTCCCCCGTGCACACACCCTTCAAGGTGGAGGGTACTCCAAGCCAGCCAAACTGCAGGGTTCTTCTATCCCTGGGAGAGGCAGAGGGCGGCCCCTGCTTACTTTCAGACGAATGGGCCCTTCACTCAGTGTGACGTCGAGTGAGTCGCACATTCTTGAGGCCCAGAAGGCTGCATCTGAGGAGCAGGATTTCACCCCCCTCTAAGGTGCAAGAACCATCACTGGCGCTGTGAGGCAGAGAGCTCACTTCATCTGGGGGGTAGACATGCCACTCCCTTTGGGATGCAGAGTACCTTCCAGAGGCCCCTGCTCCTTTTGAGGGGCCTCTTCCCCTCTGAGACGCCGGAAGCACCCTTCTAGGCGCCGGGGGGGGGGGGGGGGGGCTCACTTTCCCTCAGGAGCAGAGACCCCACTCCCTTTGGATTCCTAGACACCTTGCCCTTGGTGAGAGGCAGAGGGCCTCGCTCACTCACTCAGAGGTGCGGCTTCCCTGCTCACTCCCAACAGCTGGGCCCTCACCCTCCGCAGCAGAGGTACCGTCCATCACTCACGCCGAACGTCACTTCCTGTGGGGTGCAAGGCACCGCGTCATCGCAGGAGCAGTCGCCTCTCACTCCTAGCAGCTAGAGCCCTCCCTTCCTCTGAGGTGTAACCGCCATTAACCCGAAGTGTTCCCAAGGGGTTCACACATGAGGTCACTTACACCCACATACATGCCAACATTTTAGGACAGGGACGTGGGAGATTTCAAATAAAAAATCGGGAGAATGAAAATTCCCCATTGACTTCTAATGTAGAAAATGCAATTTCAGGCGGGAGACAGCTAACATAAAGCCATTTTTGGCTTGAAAAACCGGTAGTCTCCCGCCTGAATCGTGTCTATTGGCATGTATGCACCCATGTACGCCGCTGCCGCCTCACAGCGGCCGAAGGAGGCCTCTGGAGCCGTCTCCCGGTCTAATAAACACCAGGAGGGGGGCTGCCGCCGAGCAACGTGGGAGGAATGCAAGGAGCGTGGAAATGCGCCAGGAATGTGCAGGGGCAGCGAGAAGCGCAGGTACCCGCGGAGAGCAGGATAATCTACCCGGCCCCCTCCAGCAGAGATCAGCTCTTTACAGGGACTCCCAGCGCAGACAATGGGGTTAAACTATTACACTGCACCATAGCGGGAACCGGCTCTTTGAAGGGCCTCTTAAGCACAGGCACACCCCACCTCCAGCACAGGTCAAAGCTTTCAACCCCCACTCTGGCAGAGTAAACTTGGTAACACAATTGAACCTTCTTCAGCACGGATCGGCTCTTCAAATGGTAGTCCTAGCCCAGAAAACGAATTCGTTAGATGAGAGCACCCTGACTGTGTCAGCAGTGGAAAAACTCAAAACCTGCAGTCAACAATCACTTTCACACACGTATGGTAGGGTGCCGAAACGCCACAATCTCGAGTTAGCAAGATCACACTAGCACAGGTCAGGTCTATGGTCAAAAGGCAGATCTTTATGAATCACAACCACACAGCATACCACTGCATACGATCAACATGACCACTCTACACAAGGTCATGCAGAAGTTCAGATAGCCATGTCCCCCTCTATAGAGCAAACACAAGGAGATGATGGAGGGAGCACTGAAACTTTTCAGACACTCACCTCCAGTCACAGATCTGGGTTGAATTCATCATCATTCTTTAGCCCACTCCGCCACCTCAGTTCAGACATGGCTATATGCAAATCAGTCTTGACCCTGTGCCTCATGGGAACAGTACAGCCCGAACTGCCAAACCAGGCCTTCCCTGGACTGAAAACAAGCATCGTGGGACCTGTTTCGGGGCAACATCTCATATCGGCCAAGCTAGCTTGAATCCAGTGGCAAAGTGAGCAAGGGACCCACGTCTGGGCATTCCCTGCCAACTTAGGGCGAACAAAGCAAACACAATGAGATGATGGACAAAGCGCTGAAACTTTTCAGACACTCACCCCCAGTCACAGATCTGGGTTGAATCCATCATCGTTCTGTAGCTCTCTTCGCCTGTTCACCCTAATTTGGCAGGTTATGCCCAGACGTGGGCAATAGGGGCACGGCTGGGTGAAGGCCAGGGTCGGATTGATCAGGCGGGTACTCAGGCATTGGGCAGGTATCTGAGTTGCAGCTGTGGACCCCCTTTCTGGGCAGCATGGAGGCCGATGTGCCCTGTGTCTGTGCTGTTCAAGTGCTGCCCGCGGCCCAGTGGGGACCTGAGCGGCATTACCGGAGACTGATGGGTCTTTGTTACCTCCCTGTTATCAACGGGGCGGAGGAGTCATTCCCAATCTCTCGCTGAGCCGGACCAATAATGTACGCCGATTTAGGGGGTGCTGAGCATTAGTGGCTTCACTTATATTCAGGTGAGGTTCACCAGTTTGAACTAACCTGTGCACAAAGAGTGCTGGGAACATTTGCTTTTTTTGTTATCACAGTTAAGAAAACATGCCTCTGTTAGTCAACCCTCCCTCCCCCCTTTTAAAAACACTCAAGAAGTTGTAAATGTGAGCACTTTTCTGATTATTTTAGGGTGCCCAGGCCTATTTTGCATCCCAATCCAACCCTAGTGATGGCTGTCATCCTGCTTTAAGGGGACCCCAAGCTTGCTGCCCACCGGGAAACATGCAGAGTGACGGAAGGGCCAGTCCAGCCAAGGAGGACTCTGGGGGCTGGGTGGCCTCTTCGCCTGAGCAGCGGCGCCCATTGGTAAAGGTGAGTAGCAAACCTTCCAAGGCACCTCACGGAAGGGTAGCAGTACTACGCAAGCCAAAGGCCGTACCATTGGGGAACAGTTGGAGGGGTAACAGAAAACTTACCGAAATGGTTCAGCACCAGGCGACGTGAGGAGGTCCGCCGAGAAGAGAAAGAAAATATTTGTGAGAAAAACATGGCCTGCACCTAGATAAACAACACCTACCCACCCACCCCACCGACCACCCCTTTCCAGGCAGCGACTCCAGCACCACTGGTCCAAGCATACACACGACGCTGCACTCGTGGCAGTGCACACTGCATCTCTACCAGTGGCAATGGAAACCACTTCACTCAGACTCTTGCAGTGCACACTGCATCCCTCTAACCACTGCCAGGGCACTGCACGCCCCTCTGGCTCTTGCAGTGCACACTGCATCTCTCCACCCCTAGCGGGGGCACTTCGCATACCTCTTGCTTTCATAGAGCACTCCACATTCTTCTGGCTCTTGCAGTGTGCACTGCAGCCTCCTACAGCTCACAGAACAATTGGCATACCACTGCCTCTTGCAATGAACTCTTCATTCGTATACTACTGGCTGCACGAACGACGTCCATCTGGCTCCTGCAGTGCACACTGCATCTCTCCAACAGTGGCAGTAGAAACCACTTCACTCAGACTCTTGTGGTACCCACTGCGTCCCTCTACCACTGCCAGTGCACTGCACATCCCTTTGGCTCCTGCAGTGCACACTGCATCTCTCCAGCAGTGGCAGTAGAAACCACTTCACTCAGACTCTTGTGGTACCCACTGCGTCCCTCTACCACTGCCAGTGCACTGCACATCCCTCTGGCTCCTGCAGTGCACACTGCATCTCTCCAGCAGTGGCAGTAGAAACCACTTCACTCAGACTCTTGTGGTACCCACTGCGTCCCTCTACCACTGCCAGTGCACTGCACATCCCTCTGGCTCCTGCAGTGCACACTGCATCTCTCCAGCAGTGGCAGTAGAAACCACTTCACTCAGACTCTTGTGGTACCCACTGCGTCCCTCTACCACTGCCAGTGCACTGCACATCCCTCTGGCTCCTGCAGTGCACACTGCATCTCTCCAGCAGTGGCAGTAGAAACCACTTCACTCAGACTCTTGTGGTACCCACTGCGTCCCTCTACCACTGCCAGTGCACTGCACATCCCTCTGGCTCCTGCAGTGCACACTGCCTTTCTCTACCACTTCCAGCACACATCGCATTCCTCTAGCTGTTGCAGTGGCCACTGCATCTCCCTACCAGTGGCAGCTGTATTCCCTTCGCTCTGACTCTCGGGGTCCCCACTGTGTCCTTCACCACTGCCAACACCCCTCTGGCTCCTGCAGTGCACTATGCCTCTCTCCGCGAGTAGCAGGAAAGCACTCCACGTCCCTCTTGCTCTTGCAGTGTCCACTGCAGCCCTCAACCACTGGCAGAGCAAACCACACCCCCCCCCTGGATCGCCAGTGCACCCTGCATCTCTCTACGACGCGCAGTGCACTTCACTTCACACACCAATAGCTGCTGCAGTGTAACACTGCATTCGTCTGCCACACACCGTGCACTGCACTCGGCACTAACCCCGTCCCCGTGCGCCTCGCTTTGCACACTGCACCTCTGTGCCTCTTTCATAAGGGATGTGGCTAATGGAAGGATGCAAGATCCCAGGAAAGCTACCGACATGGGATTATCAGACACACGGAGAACCTTCTAGACCAGACATATCTTTTTTTCCCTGCACTGCTACAGAAAAGGGGGTTGGGTGCCTGGGCCGGTGGACAGGCTCGGGGCCCTTGGAAGAGCTCACACAAGCAACTTCCCAGTTCGCAAAAACAAATCCTTGCCAAATGCCAATACTTGTACATGTGACTGCGGTTGCCCCCTCACCCTCCTGCACTCACGTCATATGTCGTTCTGCGCCTCCCTATGCTCGCTGGACCGAATAGGGCTTTCCCGACTCGGAAGCTGTACGTTGCCGGAGGCAGGGAGGCCGTGAATCTGTTTGAAGACCGTTAATTAATTATATATACAAAAAGAAGAGGTCCAGACACAGTGTGGCTGTATGAAAATTTCGTAGTGCAATTATCAGCTCCAATTGAAGATAATAACCACAAATCAGGCCACGACTCATCATGATATGACTGTGATGTACGAGCCCAGAGCTAATTAAAATACGGCGGCCATCCCACGTAGAGGATATACATTGCCTATGACTGTTATCCAACAGGTTGTTTTTAATTTACCCACATCGGGATCTGCAACAACGCAAATGATAACGCGGACTTGTTTTTTTAAAGCTGATTACTAGTCTCCATTGACTAGAGAAAACCGTCCTGCAGAAGATGTCACATCACTAAAGCCTCGAAACGTCGACTGTTTCTTTTTTTTGTATATGAAATGTACATTGTGTTTTTTAAAAATAATTGTGGAGGCTAATCCCTCTTTTTTATAATAAAATGTGATGGTTTTAAGTAATTTTTTGCCTTGTTGTTATTTAGTGCAGTGCTCTTCTGACGTACTTCGAATTGTGTTTTGCATTTGATATATATTATGCTTTGATTTAACAACCACATAGGTGGTTAGAGTGATATTGTATGTTTGCAGTAGGGACCATTATTGCGTTGTAATGCTTTCCGAATAGGGCTTCCCCATATCTGTGGCCAGGCACATCTCCGACCACAAACGGTATTTGGGGTGGGGCTTACAAGCGATAAAGCGAGGGTGGCGCAGTCAGCCACGAGGCACAGGGACGGGTGTGGCCAGCTACTGAGCGCAGGGCTGTGCACCGAGCACACTTTGAGCAGCGGACAGACTCAACTGTCAAGTTCGGTCAGTACAGGTTCTGAACCAACACCGCCCCCTGGTGGCATACGAGGACACCATCTGCCATTATTTTGGTGTTTACCACAGGAAAGGCACATCGACGTCGAACGTTGTTCAAAGCCAAAACCACGGCTGCAGAGAAGAGGAACACATCTTAAAAGTGGCATGTATGTCACGCTCAGAATGGCGCACTGTGTAATCTGCCACCCTCAAGCACAAAGGAAGCAGCGGCAGAGCTGTAACAGGGCGACTAACGTCACCCCCATTCCCCCAGGCGACACGACAATCATTTCCCTATGTTCATAAGTGGTCTAGCCAGCTCAGATCTTTCAAGTTGTCCCACGTCAGGTGTGAAATATTCAAAGGCCTGGATATTCAACTAGCAACACTTTGCACGGAGGTACTTGCTCCCCAGCAGCGACAATGTGAAAAGAAAGCTAGGGGTGTGCCAGTCTGGCAAACCTTGTACAGTCTGCCGACTTCTCCCTTTTCTATGGGAAATTATCTTGTACGTAAGCCTGCTTTTTTTTTTTTTTTTAACAATTTTACAATTTTGAAATCTTCACGTAGCTCACAAAGGAAAACGTTTAAAAGGTTAAACAATGCAAGAAGTTGCGACAGGGACAGCTTCACATACCCCTACAAACTACACACGATGTGAGGCAAGCTGGAAAGCCAGTGCACGCCCGAGTATTTTATATCAGGCATGGAACAGCGAGGAAGATGATCCGGCAGTTGGTGTCAAGTTCACTACATTTTTGCTGTTTTCTCGCATTGATAAAGAGCCGAGCCAGTAGCCTCCTCTTTAGGACACAGTGGCTTGGCTTTTCTGTCACAAGTACCTTCTATCAGGTGTGTCAGTTCACTTAGGTCAACTGAAGCAAAACATGACTCCATATCCCAGTGTACATGTCACAAGTTTTTGTGGGAACTTGATCAGGGAACTCACAGCTTCTGGCGCAATCTACAGTGCAATGAGCAAAAGGGTAGAAGAGCGGCACACCCTCTGGGTAAGATCAGCAAGATCGACTGGATCTATCAGTAGTAGGTCTTCGGGTGCCGAGGAATAGGTCCTTCCTGGCCTGTCAGGACACCGAATTCAAACAGAGGAAATTGGGGGAGTGTAGGAATCACCTACACTGCTTCCAAGGCACTCCAAATGGAGAGAATATCTCCTTCTCACAAAGTTCAAACAGTTTAACCAGTGTAGTGTATAACAAAGTCTATAGTCTTCAGTTGTATATGGTCGAGTATTTATTTGAAGAGTCTCATATTCAAATCATAATGACTTCATTCAAATGAACAGGTATATACATAGTTTTCCAAAATATCCAGTTGCACTAACAATATCCCTATGCATTTCGGGACAGTGGCCCTTCATCAGGGGATAGTTGACAATCTGTAAACGAAAATACATCCAATCAGGAAGTGGATGGACCTCCAAGAGAGACATACACAAAAGTGAATGATGCCGTGAGGACAAACGAAAAGCTGTAGCATGCCAAAAGTGAGGTGGGGTAAACAGAGCTTAAAAGGTGCCACAAGAACGTCATTGTTGAAAACTGAATACATGCGGGCAAACGAATAAACGATGAGAAAAAGGAGTGCGGGACCGTAAGTCCAGTGCGAAGTACACGTGAAGGTATATATGGGTCACGGGGTGAGAAGCATTCGAAAGGTGGTAAAACGCGGTCACCCAAAGTGGTCCAAGATGTACAAAATAATCAAAGCTAATCGAAAATACATGGTGAACAGTGTGCATCGCTAGATAGGTGCATGACATTCCCGAAGTGCCCTGGGTGCGGTGATTTAACCTTACGTGCTCTGGAAAGACGACATGTCTGTGCTCGAGCTGGTAACCATTCCGGGTGTACAACGCGGAAGTAAATAATAAACGCAAAAGGGGTGACGTGGGAGATTAAAAACAAACGTAGGACTATCGTGGATAGAAAGTTAACAGAAATACACAGAAAATCACAAACATATAAGAAAGAAGGATAAAGTGATGATCATATAAATATAAGTAAACATCTCAAAGGAAAATAATAGGTGTATAAAAAATCAGCATATGACACAAAGAAGGGAGGGTAGAAGTAGAGGACAGACACATAAGGGCGGCCATCTTAGGTGAGGAAAAAACGAGACTGAGGGAAAGTAAAAAAATTAAGGGAATGAGTGGAGAAAGATAGAAGTGGACAAGAACAAGAAAATTAAAAGGCTCAAAACGGGTAAACAGGGTGAAGTGAGATCAGAGTGGACCTGCGGAGAGTGAGGTCAAGAACACAGTACAAGGATAAAAACATGGTAAAAAATTGAGGAAAGAAAATAAGTGTCTCAGCAAGTAGATAAATGTATCAAAGAAAACAGCTGTATTCAATACGGTCATTCAGGCCTTTTGGCTGACAGGTATCCAGTTTTTTCATCCAAACGATTTCTCTTTCTAAGAGTCTTTTTGTTGTTGTCAATGCCTGCCCTCAACGGTACAACCTCCAAAACAAGGAATCGGAGTTGGCTGATGTTATGCTGATGTTCAGTTAAGTGAGCCGCTAGAGGTGCTTTCGTGATCTTGTTACTTATCGTGCTCTTATGCTCAGTCAGGCGGACTTTTATTTTTCCTTCAGTCTTCCCTACTTAAGGGAGTCCGCATGGACATTTCAGTAGATAGACAACATTTTTGGAGTCACATGTGGCATTGGTCATAAGCTTGATGGTTTTACCAGATGATGGATGGTTCATGGTGTTGCCTTTAATGATATTATGGCAGTGACTACAGTTCTGACACGGTCTCGTGCCTGTGAAGCTGGTGGATGTTTCGGTAGGTCGAATCTCCAAGATGTTTTTGATGTTTTTAGACCTTTGGTATGCAAAAAGTGGTCTGAGGTTGAAAATGCCTTGAAAATCAGGTTCTTTTTAGATCACATCCCAGTTTTTCAAAATGATATTTCTGATGGCCAAGCTCCTGACCGAGTATTTCGATACGAAAACCGGTCTTTGGTTACTGGTTTGTTCGATGTATGGAG
This sequence comes from Lissotriton helveticus, assembly GCF_964261635.1. NCBI lineage: Eukaryota > Metazoa > Chordata > Amphibia > Caudata > Salamandridae > Lissotriton > Lissotriton helveticus. Next base: position 1,410,179,870 of record NC_136057.1, on the reverse strand, counting down.
CCAAAAGATCCTGACGATTCTTGGAGTAAACGCATGTTCTGGCTATTTGTAGGGTGGATTCTGGATATTTCCGGTCTCTATACTTCTGAAGGATCTTTTGTTCAGAGATTTCGTAAGATTCAGGGTCAGAGCAAATTCTTTTGGCTCTGTGTAGCTGGGAATAGGGTAAATGTCCTTGTGTCTGCCTCTACTTCTACCCTCCCTTCTTCGTGTCATATGCTGATTTTTTATACACCTATTCTTTTCCTTTGAGATGTTTACTTATATTTATATGATCATCACTTTATCCTTCTTTCTTATAGGTTTGTGATTTTCTGTGTATTTCTGTTAACTTTCTATCCACGATAGTCCTACGTTTGTTTTTAATCTCCCACGTCACCCCGTTTGCGTTTATTATTTACTTCCGCGTTGTACACCCGGAATGGTTACCAGCTCGAGCACAGACATCTCGTCTTTCCAGAGCACGCCGGTAAGGTTAAATCACCGCACCCTGGGCACTCCGGTAATGTCATGGACCTATCTAGCGATGCACACTGTTCACCATGTATTTTAGATTAGCCTTGATTATTTTGTACATCTTGGACCACTTTGGGTGACCGCGTTTTACCACCTTTCGAATGCTTCTCACCCCGTGACCCATATATACCTTCATGTGTACTTCGCACTGGACTTACGGTCCCGCACTCCTTTTTCTCATCGTTTATTCGTTTGCCCGCATGTATTCACTTTTCAACAATGACGTTCTTGTGGCACCTTTTAAGCTCTGTTTACCCCACCTCACTTTTGGTATGTCACAGTTTTTCGTGTCCTCACGGCATCATTCACTTTTGTGTATGCCTCTCTTGGAGGTCCATCCACTTCCTGATTGGATGTATTTTCGTTTACAGATTGTCAACTATCCCCTGATGAAGGGCCACTGTCCCGAAATGCATAGGGATATTGTTAGTGCAACTGGATATTTTGGAAAACCATGTATATACCTGTTCATTTGAATGAAGTCATTATGATTTGAATATGAGACTCTTCAAATAAATACTCGACTATATACAACGGAAGACTATAGACTGTTATACACTACACTGGTTAAACTGTTTGAACTTTGTGAGAAGGAGATATTCTCTCCATCTGGAGTGCCTTGGAAGCAGTGTAGGTGATTCCTACACTCCCCCAATTTCCGCCATCTACAGTGCCACATGCTTCGTCATTCACAAATAAAGCAGGCTTGCTTCAAAATCAGCAGGGCACAAGTCCTAAAAAAAAGAAGTGGGGGGACGCTGTCACCTTTCGTGGCGTCACGACAGAAAGTGACGTCACGAAAGGTGGCTTGCACCAGCGGGCTCATTGCTTCCCCCTGGCCCACCCCTTAAATGCCATTGTTCCACGCTCGGTGGCTCATGTTGCCTCTCAGCCCCAGGGTCGGATTCCATTGACTGTTCTCTGTTGCGTTAGCTTACTCTGAAATCACCTTTAAAGCGGTTGGCCTCTCTGGGACGAGATCCGATCTCGTCCCAGAGAGGCCAAAGAGTGAAGTCCAGCTGTTTGGCAGGGGGGACGGCATCCACCTGGTAAAATAAGTGGGGGGACGCCGTCCACCAGCGTGGTACCCCGACTCGAGCCCTGAAAATCAGTCTATAAATGTTGCAGCACGATTGCCAGGCCTTTGGAAAGAAGCGCAGGGCCAGAGGAGGAATCAAGACGGCCACACGGTACAAGGGAGGAGGTGCCTTTTTGGGGAAGGTGGAGTCCCTGCCCAGGTAGGACTGGTCTGAAAGCCCCTGCCCCTTCACCATGGCCTCACAACCTCCAAGGCCCCAATCCAGCTCCTTAGAAGTGACGGGCTCAGAGCCCCACCCATTCAAAGGCTGCAGCTCCTTTCACTAAGAGCTCACACCTGAAAACTCTTTCAAGATATTGGCAGGTCTGGTACACCACAATGCCTGGACTTTCATTCAACCAACTGAGGAATTCTGGAAGGGATAGTCTCGACTGGTTCCTTGTGAAAACAATCTGCAAAACACGAATGCCCAAAGAATATGCCAAAACCTCACCTTTACATCTATAGATGGCAACAGAAATCTACACCTGTATTTAATTCCCAAATCCAGCCGAAATAACTTCCCATATTTTTTAAGACCAGAAACAGAATATGTTGCACACCCTGTAATAATCTGTTCACTGCATGCAGTGCTGTAGATTCACATGCTCCACATAGCCCTGCCATCCAATGTTGGGCTCAGACGTTGCACGTTGTCTTTCTTCGATGAAGTCTTTGGAGTCACACGGTCTCAGTGACTCCTCCTCTGGATGCAGATGTGCATGGCCTCCATTGTTAGATTGTTTTTCACCCAGTAGGGGAGAGTAAGTATTGAGTACTGTGTACAGGAAGAATAGCGACTATGCAAGTAGAAAGAATCATGTTAAAGCGAAAATATCTGTAACAATTACAGACTTCCGGGGAGCAGAGTGAGTGCATGTGAATCTACAGCACTACATGCAATGAACAGATGCTTACGGGGTAAGGAACATATTCCATTTGTAGCATCTAGGGTCGCAGATACACATACTCCCATACTCTGCATGGATTGAAAACCAGTACTCCTCTAAGCTGTGGCTAGCCAGTGGATGGTGCAGGGGTCTGAAATAAAGTCATGAGAAGAGCTTAACCAACTCTGGCCTGTATAGGATGTCCGCACATAATGTTTTGTTAGTGTGTGGAGTGGACCTATATACGTCTGCTATGGGTATGTTCCCCACGAGAGCCGTCGTAGCACCCTGCTTGTGGGTCATGTGGAGCCTGGGGCAGGAAGGTAGGGTTATTTTAGCTTTAGTATTAGAGGTCTGGAGGCATTTAACAATACACCTGTCAATCCTTGCCTTCGAAATGGCACAGCCTTCATGAGGCTGAGAGAAAGCTACAAAAGGGTTTTGTGTATTATGAAAATATGTAGTTCCATCAATGTAATACACAAGAACATGCTTAACCTCAAGAATGTGGAGTGTTCTTTCAGCTACTGAGCCAGGTTGTGGGAAGAAGATTGGGAGCTCAATGGATTGGTTAAGGTGGAACGGAGAGATCACTGTGAGCAAAAACTAAGGATTGATTCTGAGAACCACTTTGTCTTTGTGGGCTTGAAACAAGGGTTACTGAAGAGTGGGAGCCTGCAAGTTACTGACACATCTGTGTGAGGTGACTGCGATGAGAGGAACTGCAGGGGGCATGTATGCAGGAGTTCGAAGGGTATTAGTCTGCTGAGGCCAATGTTAAGATTCCAGACTTGGGCAGAAAGTTCCCTTTTGTGGGATCACCTACTCAAGGCCCTCCATAAAGGCTTTGATAACAGGAATTCTTTGTTATGCATGTGTATAGCAATAGCGGCTAGGTGTAGCCGGATTGATGTATAAACCAATCCGCTCTCTGAAGGTGTAAGAGGTAACAGAGAACATCATGCACTGTAGGGGTGAGTGGGTTAATGTTCTTTGGGCTACAGGAGTGCACAAACCATTTCCACTTAGCAGCATAGCAGATTCGAGTGGTGGGCCTGCAGGCTTCTCTGAGTATGTCCATACATTCCTGCAGCAGTTCAAGGCAATGAAACTCGGACTGCTGGAGCCATATCGCTAGGTTGAGTTGCCTGGGGTCTGGGTGCCTGACCTTGCCGTGGTCTTCAGCGAGAAGGTCCGGCCTGTTGGCGAGGTTCTTGTGCAGGACAATGAACTTCTCAAACATGGTGGAGAACCATGGTTGTCTGGCCCATGTTGGAGCCACCAGGATGAGGCTGAGGGATGTTTGTCTTAGTTTCCTGACCACTTTCAGAATCAGTGGGAGAGGAGAACAAGTGTAGGCAAAGATCCCTGAGCAAGCGGATTGCCCATGGACTGATGGTGTGGAAACCTGGCAACGAAGTTTCATCATTTTACGTTTTCGGTGGCAGCGAAACTGTGTATGTCAGGGGTACCCCACCTGAGGGAGTAAGTGAGCAGGACTTGTGGGTGAAGCTCCCACTCGTGGACATGTTGCTGCATCCCACTGAGCAGGCCCACAAAGTTGTTGTCCACTCCTAGTAGCTACTCCGCAGGGACATGAACCCGGTGGTGGATGGCCCAGCGCCCAATATGTTGGGCTAGGGTTGACAGGGGAGGTAGGTGAAAGCCTTCCTGCTTCTGCAGCTAGAACATTGTAGTCCTGTTGTTGATCTGAAACAGGACTACTTTCCCTCAAACCTGAAAGAGAAACGCTTGGAGAGCTAATTGAATGGCTAACATCTCCAAGGGGTTGAGGTGGAGACCTCGTAAATGAGGTGGCCACAGACATTGGACTGTCATGTTGTTTAGGTGTGCCACCCAGCCGGCTAGGGATGCGTCTGTGGTGATCGTCACCAGCGGGACAGTGTCTGTGAAGGGCCTGCCCTGCAGCAGATTGCTGCTGTTCCACCACGGAAGAGAGCGATGGGTGCTGGCCCTTACCAACACTAGATCTTCAATGTGGCCCTCCTCTTGTGACCATTGGCTCGAGAGGCACTCTTGAAGTAGGCGCATGTGAAAACCTTGTGTGAGGGGGCACTATGGCAAAGTAGGAGGCCTTCATTCCTAGCAAGTGCATAACTGTGTATACTGAGAGTTGACTGAGTGGCTGAACGAGTCAGTAGCTGCTGGAACGGCTGCTCCCTGGAACGCCTCCACCCTTTGAGGGTTGGGGAAGGCCTTACCCTCATAGCATTGAGGACCGGCTCTATGAAAAGCTGGACCTGGAGTGGTTCCAGGTGGGACTCTGTGGCATTTACTGTGAATCCTACACTGTGAAGGAGGGAGATTGTGGCCTGTATGTGAGGCAGGCAATTTTGTCTGTTTGCACTCTTGATCAGTCATCAAGGTAAGAGAAAATGTGGATTCCCTTCCTTCTTAGGTGGGCAGCCACCACATCTAAACATGGTGATGATCTCTAGGCAGCAGCCGTGCGCGACGATGGAGAAGACCCACTGTTCGGATGTGATCTCCTACCAATGGGAAAGAAATCCCTGAAGTCTCCCCCTGGCCGGTGTTGTGTGATCTGGGGAGATGTGGGGCAAGCCAGTTTTTGGAGGAAGAGGCTCCCTTCCTGGGGGTGCCCGTCTCTACCCCTAGAGCTGTTCCCTTTAAAAGATCCCTGCATGAATCCTCTGCCGCCCTGCTCGGGAGAGCCCTGTTGCTGCCTATGGTCGGACTGGGGAGGTTTCGGGGAATGGCAATGGAGTCTCCTCTGGAATGTTGCCTCTGTAAGGAACCTATGCCAGAGGGAACCTGCAAGGCACCCATTTCCTTGGCAGTCTCAGTGCCTTTTTTAATCTTCTTGAACATTATGTTTACCTGAGGTCCCAAGAAATGCTCCCCCCTCCCCAGTGGATGGTAGTTTGACGAGGTGCTGTTGCACCTTAGATTTGAAATCAAACACGCAGAGTCAGGAGTGGCGCCGAAAGGTAACTGAGGTGTTCATTCCTCTTGCAGCAGTATCAGCCATATCTAAGGCAAACCTGATGTTGGCATATGAGATGGCCTTCCCTACTTCTTCTTCCTCCCAGTGGCCTCCGTCATACCTAAAGAGGAGGCCTACTGAGTTGGCAATGCCATAATGGCTGACGGACCCACTGCTCCTCTTTTCCCTGCAGCATCGATTTGCTTACTCTCCTGGTCAGGAGGTGGAGCATCCCTGGTGGCCTGGGATGCTGTTTGTTTCCTACTGGTGGTGACCACTACTTAGTCAGGAGGGATATGACCCCTGATAAAGAGTCAGTCCAAGGGATCTGGTCTATATTTTTTGTCAATGCGTGATGCGTCCATTAAGGATTTGACTGGCTCCTTAAAGATGTAAGGAGCAGATTTGATCCTCCCCTTGAGCACTAGGAGATACTGCTTAAAACGCTCTGTTTTGGAGGGTCTTCAGCAGGAAGTCCTCTTCCTCAGGGGTGGTGTCCAAGTCGACCATGTGGTAAGCAGCCACACGTTGGATAATGCTGTGGTACACCATAGTATAATCTGGGGGTGAGGCCCTGACAGAGATGTGTTCTAAATCAGGGTCTGTGGTGGGGACCCCATCGTAATACTCCCAGGGGTCACCTGAGGCACCAGGGTACACAGGTGCAAAATTCTCAGCTGGCGAGTAAGCTTTGGCTGCCAGAGTACGACTCCAGGGACCTTTGAGGAGAGAGTATGGAAGATGAGGTGAAGCTGGAGGAGGAAGAGGGAGAGGTGGTGATGGAGGCGGAAGAGGAAGAGGTGGTGATGGAAGAGGAAGAGGTGGTGATGGAGGACGAAGAGGTCGTGGGGAGAAGAAGGGGGTTCCTTAAACCTCTTTGAAGGCCTATGAGTGTCTAATGGCTGGACTTCCTCAGTGGCAAGCATGTGTTTCTGGGGCACAATCTTGTTGGATGCCGCAATTTTGCCTGTAAGTGGGCGGGTGAAAATGTTTGTCTATCATCCAGCTCATGCTGAAGCCTCTCAATGATGGAACGTTCCTCGACAGAGAGTGACAGGCTACAGCGCACACGATAGCTTATCTGCTGAAGGGTGGTTTTGATGCAGACGAAGATTTCAGCTGCGAAGGCGGCTGTTGCCAACGGTGTTTCGGCTTTGAAGGTACAACTAGCTTGCCGTTGCAAACGAATGTCTTCGGGGTCAAAGCCGTTTGACAACAAGGGCTTGGCGGAGTTTGTCCTCTGCTCGGAGGCCTTGTTTTGGTGTCGGCTGGCAGATGGGGGTGGACCTGAAGGAGGCCTCAGTTTTGGCAATGGGCTCGATGCCTGTTGGAAAACGAGGCATTAGTTGTGAGGTCTGCACAATTAATGGATCTACATTTGTCTTTCACTGGGAACCAAACACCCCATTGTAGAACTTGACCCTCAGAGGGCAGTGTTGCAGAGCAGTCTAAGGCTTACTCAAGGGAGGTGGTGTGGGTGAGTAATTTACCATTTACAGATATGCAGAAATTACACTCAATAATTGATTGTCCAGTCTGTACTTTTCTTTGTGAAAAGGAAGAGTACATTTATTACACACACACTACTGAATACTATGCATCAATTTACAAATATACATAAGCTGATGGAAATACTTCTTGGTTTTCGTAAACATTCTAACCCCGCCCACAGGGGGGGTCTAGTGCCATCGCTCATATGTATGAACATCATCTTGCCCCCCAAATGCGACGGGTTGACCGTAACCTGGAGTGAGGGCCCTGTCCACTGGCACCACCTAAGTGGCTGCCCACCCCATTATGTCAATAAGCATTTATAATGGGAACACCTGCCATAGTGACACATAACCCTGACTTAGAGCAACCAATACTGACCATACAATATACATACTTATATCACAGTGGCTGACATTCAGGTTGTTCAACTAATGCAGTAGCAAGAATACATGTCCAAGCATACCTTGGAATGAGTGGTACTGATCAGATCTGGTAACATGTATAATGCATGTCAATCACTGCCCATGAAAGGCATCACATTTATAATCACATGCCTTATGCAAATACAACCAGGCACCCTGGCTAGAATGCCTGGCAACATATTTCCAGTTCACTTATTACATCACATACACCTTAATAAGTAATGAACTAAAAAAGAGCATAGACTATTTTAGAATCCAAATCCGACCAGAGAGCGACCACTCCCCACAAGAGATTATAATGAGGAAAAACATCGAAGATAAAACTCAATTAGAATTTCTTACGGCGATTCCGGAGATATACAAATTGAAGAATATCAAAAGCAAAGGCAATATAAAAAAGGAAATTATGGACTCTGTACTGGAACACGTAAATTTCACGAACACCATAATAAACCAATCACCCATAACAAACTGGGAGATTTTACATAAATTTGTACTAGGAAAATTCGCGGTAAAATCTCCGGTAATTTATGGATACAAAGTAAACAAAGATCCGTGGTATAATTTCAACCTAAGAGATAAGAAAAGAGAAATATCGAAAAAGTTAAGAAATATGGCCGCAGAAAAAAGATTAGGAAAAGAAGTGGATCACACCGCTATACAAAAAATGAGGAAAGAATATAAAGAAGATTGCAGAAAAGCAAAAACATCTTACATAGAGGAAATCTGGATAGAACTATTAAGAACAAGCAAACTACCTAACAGCGGAGAATTTTGGAAGATCATAAATAAATTATCAAAAGGAGCTGGTGATCAACATAACATAGGAATAAGTGAAGATACATGGGCTGCATATATCGACAATTTGTATAACTTTCAGAGCCCCCCAATTAACATAGTAACATCTAATTACTCAAAAAAAGGTCAAGAACAAAAAGAAAAAAACCCTGGGACAGTGGAAAAAGTACCATCCCGAAGGCACTGCCTTAGAGGATCAAACGCCCTTGACAACTGCCAAACAGCTAATCAGCCTAATAAGGAAACTAAAAGTGGAGGGAGCAGCTGGCCCAAATGGATTGCCTAATGCCTTATTTAGATATGACATCGACTTCTGGGCAACTTACCTGACTCCATTATTTAACCACATTTATACGGAAAAAAGGATCCCAGAATCTTGGCAAGGAATCATCTTCCACCCCCTCCTAAAAAGTGGATGTAGAATGGACCCTGGTAACTACAGGCTAATAGCCCTAATCGACGTGGAGGCAAAGCTTTTTTCTTCTTGCATATTGTCTCTATTTCGACAATGGATAATAGATCACAATATAATACCCAACTTTCAAACCGGTTTTAGGGAAGGCATGGGCTGCTTAACCAATCTGTCAGCCCTGTCCTTACTAATCGAAGGAGCAAGGAAAAAGAAGATCGGTCTAATTGCCTGCTACATAGACCTGAAATCCGCCTTCGATCGAGTTCCCAGAAAACGCCTGTGGGAAAAACTGGATCTCATGGGTCTCCCACCGGCACTAACGGAAACATTAATGGCTTTATATAGTAGAACATGGGCCAAGATAAAATTGGGTGATGGAAGAAGAATATCTGCAGAACAAAGAATAACTAATGGCCTTAAACAAGGCTGTGTGCTCTCCCCAAGCCTTTTTAATATATATCTGGCCGATTTGAAAGACCATCTCAAGAATGTTAACGGACACCCGCCCAAACTGGCCAATGAAAGCATCCAGTGCCTCCAATATGCGGATGACATTGTAGTTTTAAGCCAAACCCCAATAGGCCTACAAAGAGTGATATCGGAACTAACTGACTATTTTGAGAGAGAAGGTTTGGAAATAAACATCAAAAAAACAAAGGTGGTGAGATTGACGGGCACCGGTGGAAAATCCTTCAATTGGCAAACAAAAGGAAAACCTATTGAGGAAACAACTGCTTATAAATATCTGGGGGTTACAATTAGTAAAAACATGTCCCTCATAGATCATAAAAGAACAATTGCCGTAAAGGCCCAAGCACTGAGCTTTGCTTATAAGGTTTTGCAAAAGAAATTGCAATGTCCATCATATGACCACCTGTTAAAAGTAATGACAGCCCAAGTCTTACCATCCCTCTCATATGGACTGGAAATATGGCATGGGAAAGAAGCAGCTACCTTAAACACTCTCCAGACAAGAATTTATAAAACTGTCTTTCACATATACAAAGGAGCAGCCCCTGCCCAAATAAGGCTAGAATTCGGCCTACAAAATCAAATCTACCAGAGGAAAGCAGCTCTAGTGAAATGGTGCTGGAAATTGAGATTATCGGAAACTGGATCTTTAAACAACTTATGTTGGCAAGAAATTAAAAAACAATATGACCAACAGGAACCAGACTCATGGGGCTATGACCTGAGAGCATCACTAGATACCCTAAAAATGGTGGAGATCTGGAATAACCCACCGGAAACAACGGCCTTTAAAAGAATTTGCAATCTAAACGCAAAAGCCTTATCTCTGGTAGAGGATAAAAATACTTTGGCCAAACGTCGACACGCATGGACCATTCTAAATTCGTACAAACGACTAAAACCTCAACCTTATCTCACTGCGCACTTCCGGTTATCACTAAAAACAAAATTTATGGCCTTTAGAATGGGTAACCATTTCTCAAAAGATTTGATTCCGTCATGGAAGGTTACCCACCAGGAACGAAGATGTAGACTATGTGATTATCACAGTGAGACTTTGTGTCACCTCCTGTGCACGTGTGAGTCTTCTAAAGAAGAAAGGAAAATTTTACTGAAACCAATTTTTAACATGCTACAGATCCGTACCTGCAGGCAAGCTGTGACCAGCTGGATGGGAGCAGGTTCATACATTTTGATTTGCCGCGGGGTAAAGTTTATGAATTCTGTAGAGACCAAGCTTCAAAAAGCAGAATCAGACCCTCGATAATGACTGGTTTAGTTTGTAAATGAAAAAACGAGAAAAGACAATTTTAACCAAAGAATTTTTTAAGTGTTTGTTACGTTTAAATTGTTTTTGGATATGTATACTTTATGGTTGTGAAATACCAAATAAAGTAAATTTTGACTGACTTGACTTATTACATCACATATTGCATGTGACCTCCAGACCCCGAATGGAATATCATTACACAAATGCACCTCCTGTGCAATTACACCTTTCCCCCCCAGGGGATGTCTCTACAAAGACCATCCATATTCAGCCTCTCACACCTCAGTGTGGTCCTAAACATAAGCTCCCAGATGAAGAACGAATATTCCAACATTAGGCAGGCTTGAAAACCTGGATGAACCCTTGAAGGTCCTTTAAGTCACTAGAGACTTAGGGTGGGAACTTTACACTTTTGTGCTGGGGGAGTCTGCTTTTCTTCTGCAGCACCCCCCTGCACCTTGGCATTCAAATGGTGGTGACCCAATCTTCCTGGGGTCACTACATGCTGCAAATAAGCAGGTTTTCCTCTCAAACTGGGCCAGGCACTGTAGGGCATTATGGGGCGCTCTTCATCAAGAGTGTGTATATCTGAGCAGCAGCTGTCCCGTTGCTCCAGGGAGAGCTGCGCTGCCTGTGATGGTGGCCTCATGCCGATTTTGCGCTTTTTCGGGGGCCCGGTCCCACCCGGGCACCCCACATACAGGTATGGTGGAGAGCAGATTGGGAAGCCCACCCCTGGCTGCTCTCGCCTACTCCCCGCCTGGCCACGACCCTCGCGTGCTGCCTCAGGAGCCGGCTGTTCATTATGGTCTGCCCGCTCCTGCGGGCAGACATGGACTCTGCAGCCGGCCGTGTGGGGCCTCCAGGGAGTGTGACGGCACTCCCCCCTCCTTCCTTTTGCTGTCAGGGAGTGCGAGAGCACTCCCGCCTCCCTTCCCCGGGACCCAGGGATGAAGTCATGGACCCGCACCTACCTTCGCAGGGAGCGCCACGGCACTCCCCAACTTCTTCTTCGGCGGGGCCCGGAGAGGGAGTCCCGGGTCCCTGAGACTTCTTCAAGGGGGCGTGACAGCGCTTTTCGCCTTCATTTTCATCTGGCCCAGGGTGGGTTCCTGGGCCCCGTAGACACATTCACGGGGGACGCGACAGCGCTCCCCAACGTCACCTTCTTCTGGGGGCAGCCCCAGGGACCTGACATACCCCGGGGCACTCCGTAGCCCGCGCGCTTCATCGTTGGTCACATGCAAGGTCAAAAGTCGCCTACCTTCGGGGGAGCATATCTCTGGCCCGTTTGGCCGATTTTGACAATCTTGGCCTCGTTTCGCTCCTGGTGGCCAGCCCTAGACAACTGAAGCACTTAATGCTGCCCTCCTGGCCTCCAAGAGGGTGAACTCAGCAAGGAGCTGTCTTCACTGGCTCCCTGCACCAGACTTTACATGGCTCTCCTTCTGGGCCTCTCCTCTCTTAGCGTAGAGGCACAGGCTTCTTCTCATTGGCCCTAGACTCACCAGAGGCCCCGTCCAGAGTCCTGGGGCAGTCTGGGGGTTCCTCCTTCCAACTGCCCATGGCTCCAGTCTCCTGCAGCAGTATTCCTCAGCAAGACCACATGCCAAAGAGAGAGCTCCTCTTCCTGTGCGAGACCTTTTAAGAGAAATTGGAGGGGCTGGCAGGAATGCACTTCTGCCCTATCCTGCAGTGACGCATCCCCTCTCTGCCCCTGAGCCCTCCTTCCTGCACAGGCCTCTGAGATACTTCAAGATGGCGTTGTCCAGAAGCCCCCTTCTCCCACTGGCTGACTTCATAGACCAGAGCAGGCCTGGTACCTGGCACCAGGTGACAGCTGCTGATTGATGTCCTGCAGCTTTACCCCACCTCTCCCTCTTGGAGAGAAGACCTTCGGCCTTGGGAATCCTTGCAGTGAAGGGCTAGGCCTCTGATGCTAAAGTCTGTCGAGGAAGATAATTAATACAGCCTGGCAGCCCCCCCCCTCCCCCGGCCAGGCTCTGGTTCTGGGCCGAGGCAGAGGAATATGACATTTCTGGATGACCCATAAGCAGAACAGATATGGCTTTGGACATAGCAGAATGATTCTTTTCACACAACTTACAGTGTACTTTGGTGCATTCCTGGAGTTTGTAAGCCCTAGGGAACTGAAACTACCCCATGTGGTCTCTGTCGCCATAGGAGAATAACAGAGCGCTCCTACAGTGACACAGTAAAGAACACGGACTATCCCTTACATGTGTCTACCAACATTATAAGGCCTATTCCATGTCACCACCCAACTCTGCTTAGTCCCTTGCACACCATTCTATTTATACCCAACTCTTGGGCTGCGCATGCCAAGAAACTCCCCCGCACAGCCCTTACATGGGTGCACACACATGTGTACGTGTGTCTACATGTAACCAACCTAGTGCCCCTTACCCTGGCTGCAGAGCAGCGGCCATATCTTACAAGGCGGACACGGGTGGAACCCACATGCAATCCATTTTACCATGAGTTTACAAGCTTAGGAGGTTTATCCCACAGTAAATGCTCAAAAATCAGGTGTTCAAAAAGCAAAAAATCCGGGCGGTTCCAATGGTCAGAACCACCTTCTCACAATGCCCATACCAGAAGGTGCAGTGCTTGGCTCCGACATGCAACTGCTTATGAGAGGAATAGTGGGGACTAGGGCATCAATGGTACTCACACATGGACAGAGGCCGGCACACGTGGATGGAGCATTTTCAGAAACGTCTTCATTCTCCTCCTGGAAGAAATCCTCGCTGAACTCAAAGGTATTGGAGTCAATGTATTCGGGGCTGAGCTGGTGGGCCGTGAGCTCAAGCAACTCACCCAATGCCACCTCCTGCTCTTCTTCAGTGCCCAGAGAATCATCGGCTTCACCGAAGAAGTCTGATTTCGCCGAAATGGACTGGGCCATCCTGCTGTGTGCCTACTATCTCGGGGCTGATGCATGGTCTTTTGCCGTGGAACACCAAGTAACTGTTGCAGCAATTTGCGTCATGGTCCGGCCAGAAGAACAAGTTGCAAGAACTGTGGCGGGTGGCCCATGATACTTAGAACGACACTGGAGGCATCTCCTGAAGGGTTTCTGTTACATTACCTCAAGAGTGTCTTCATTCTCCGTAGGGAGTCGGGAGCACGTGGTGGCCGGAGAGGAGTGGAGCCCAGATGGGACCGGCAACACAAGTAAAAAAACACGCATTAAAGATTCTTATTTAGACGGTATGGAAGTCAGAGGATTCAAGATCACAATAGGAACCGACAAACTCTTTAAAACTTGGAGCAAGCTGGATCAAAACCAAACCAGATGGCGGAGAAAAACAATCTAACAATGGAGTTGGTGACCATGTGCATCTACATCCAGAGTTGGATGACTCAAAAGACTTCTTTGAAGAAAACCAACTTGCAATGTATGAGCACAACACTAGATGACAGGAGTATACAGTACATGTGTATCTACAGCTACAAATCCTATGAACATTAACTTTTGTACACCAATCGAAGCATATTTGGGGGCAAGTTCTTGCTAGTGGGGTTTGGAGAAGGTCGGAACACATTGGGACATATTTATGTAAGCTTGGGATGTTGGTATCCTATATTTTGCAGTCTATTTCTGCAAATAATACTTTTGTAACCTATATTTCTACATCAAACCATTTTTATTTGCCTCCTTTAGGCTAATTAAATGATTGATATCAAAAGTCCAAGGTTCATGGTCGCCAAGGACACCCTGCAAGATGGCCACTCTACCTGCTGTCCAGTCGGTTTAACATTCCTAATGTTTCCACTTACAGCCCCCTCTTACATTTGACCTTTTACAGACATGCAGCTTTTTCACAAAACACTTCAAGTCAATCACCAACAGAGACAACATCAAGACACAATATTCAAACATTATTTTAAAAATGAAAATGAAGAATGTGCAGGCAATGGGACTGCATATTGAATTGTTAAGAGCTTCTGACAATTTAGAGGCAACGTTTGACAATTCAGTAACAGATTGGCAGGGACTGGGGCCATGTTTTTGGGCAATCCTAGAAGGCTTCGAATAGCCATACAGATTCATGGGCGTTTACTGAAGCGTTCTTTAATAAGAAGCCATGCCCAAAATATTTTGATTATTCAGGTCTTTTAAATCAGATTTTAATACAATTTTTTAGCAACATGAAGGGCACTAAGGAGACTAGGGGTTCTAGGAAAACGTAGCACTCCTTAGACCAGACTCTGAGGACTTGGAGTCATTTGGTCTCTGAGCCCATGGATTTCTTGTCCTCTCCCCGAAGAGGTTTTGCTGTGACATCAAAAAAATATGGCACACAGGGCGGGCAAGTGAGGAGTGCTCTGGACACCAGCACATGGAGCCTGGTAACTCAGTGGGTCGTATGCAAGCCACAAAGTCCTGTACTCAACCTGGGCAAACCACCAATTTGAGTTGCGGCGCAGCTCAGTGGGTCAATCCAAGAGTGGCACTCATTTGTAAACAAGATGGGACTCGTACGGAGGGTATTGAAAGGGATTGCAATTCCCGTTAGCCAGGCGCTGAAACTGTGACATGCACTATATAGGATAGTATTACAATGAACATGTTACCTTCCCTCTAAAATAGTCAGCAGCTCTTCGAAGGCTGGTCAATAAGCGGTTATACTATTTACAGTGACTTATTTTCAAACAGCTTACTCCACCCAGCGATAGAGCCAAAAGCTGCTGAAAACAGCCACGATGCCAGCGGAAGGCACTAACCCTTTGAACGCATGGCCAAGAAATGACCAGCTTAAAATATTTGCACAGTCCTTTAGCGGTGCCTGGTCGGGTGCCGAGCTGCTCAAAGGTTTAATGCATGTGTTATTGAAAGAGCCACCCCTGACAGGCTAGTGACCCCTGTCGTCAGACTGGAACTTACAACAGCACTGCGAGAGTGCTGAGCCGGCTGCACTGGCCCACTTCAAAGAAGAACCCAAACTTACCTGTGTGCCCTGCTGATCACGATTATTCTCTGTCCCTTGACTTAATCATCCGTTTATCAAAACCTGCATCTCTGCTGTTTAGCAAGGCATACATGTTTAATGCTCTGTCTTGGTGGGATAGGCATACTGCAGTTCTCAACTGTTCTCAAGGTTTTTTCTTTACCTATCTATGGCTGCTTTCACTGAAGTTTTACACCAAAGGGAGAGTGAGAGGAAATTACACCTACGTACAGCCTATCAGCCTCACATAATGAACACACCAGTTACTTAGGTATTTATTGCTAAGATCCTACTTCTTGGGTTTTATGAGCAACTCCAAATATCCCCAGATATTGGAAGAGGACACCTCACCAACACTATTGTTGCATGTCTCATCACTGGTGTCCTCCACCCATTAAGGCAGGTGAGTACCACCTCGAAGGACTCCACCACTTTGTGGGAGTTCTTGATAAGAATATTCTAAATAGAAGCTAGGGTCCAGTGACTAACAATACTTTAGGGTATGTCAGAGAATATTTCTCTTAATATTTTGGGTACCTGCGGCATAATTAATAATCATTCTGTTGAGATGGTTACCGAAACCAATAGTTTATACTAACATGTTTTGGCCGTTTCAAGTTCCCGATAGGTTTAAAGGCCTTCTTCAGGGAAATGCTCATTACTGATCCCTAGCTATCTAGTATATATTTTACATGGTTTCTGAGAATATTTGGATTTTTTTTTATGAGGCCTACCGCTCTCATACCCGAGTGATGAAACAGCAATACCTAGATTGGAGAGACAAATATTTTCAGTGTATTATCAGTTCAACGTACAGTTTTTGAGAAGTAAAATAGTGTCATTCCCAACACACCACTAGGGAGAAATTTTAGGGAACACCCAAATTAGTGGCGCACCGAATCATGCAAAAATAGTGAGCATCACGCTACAACAGCTTTGCTGCATGAATTCATATTTAAAATTTCAAGAAAAGAAGTTTATAATATGTGAACATCATTTTAATTCATAACTTCCTAACAAAGCAGCCAGCCAGAAAAAAAAATCTGATGAGTTTTTTTTTTATAGAGTGCTGTATTTCATAATGTCAAAACAGACTCAGCCAAATATATTTTCCCAGTTGCCAACATCTGCTCATATCATAAGTTCATCATTAGGAAATAACTTCTCCAAGTAATTCCTAATTTTAAAATTTCCTGCCCATGGCAGCTTCCTTGGCAGATTAGGAATGTATCTAAATTAATGTCAAATTTAGCTGCAACGACAAATATGAAAATGTGGGATCCCAAAAAACTAAGACTAATTTAGAAAGCATACAATGAGGGGTTGGTAGCTCGCTTAAGATGACACACCCAAAGCACAAAAAATGCAGCTCCTATCTTTTCAGCATTCTGAGCATCAAGCCCGGGCGATATTATAGGTTCTCGACCCTTTCTCATTGGGCAACCACTGACAGAGGCGACCGCCTGCGGGTTCTCTTTGGTTAGGTGAGGGATTAAGTGCATGATTGTGCAGCACACTTTCAGCCACTGTGCGGCAGGTTAAAATGCAAACACTGTTGTGGCGGGGAGAGCGTGAACCATGCAGCAGCACAGTGTCCTGGCCATACAAACACGCGCACACATGCCACTCATCTGCGCATGTCCCATGCTGTAACGTTAGCTTTTTACAACAAGCAAGAGAAATCTTTTGGCCTACCTCCCAGCCAGTACTCTGACGGAACGCAGAGAGAGAGAGAGAGAGAGAGGGGGAGAGAGCAAGAGAGAAGACATTAGAAATGACACCCACTTTGCACTTTTCCTCACTTCAGCCGATGCCCCTGAGAGGACTATTATTTCCATGTCACTCTATGCCATAAATAAAATGCATCTGGTGTACAGGATTCACTTTTAGACTCTGGAGTACACTATTGGGCTATCCTGCATGGGAGCTTTGCAAACCAGGAAAATGTATAACAAACTCAAGTGGACATGCCATCTCAAATAAAGCCAACCCAGAGGCAGACTTTCATGCTTTTTAAAGTGCTCTACTCATTTGAAAGATGGGGTCATCTCTACCTCTTTTGGCACTCATGAAAGCATAATATTCCTCAGACTCCCAAATCTCAATTAATTTAAGAGCGGTGTCTAGGGCGACAAGATGGACTACCGCCAGTATGGTTAACTTGTCCACTGCGCTCAATGAGGTGGATTATTAGTAATTTTAGATATGTAGGCTGTGTTGTATAGTAGACCCAATATCTCTGAACTCAACAGCAGTGGGTCCCAAGCCAGTACGGGGTCCCCGCACCTTGATCCAAGGTCTCACCTGGTTGGTCACTTTGTGGAAGGCGTCCTGCAACTTGCCGTGCACAATGCTCAGCTTCTTGAAGTCTCGGTTGGCCTCGTGGATGGGGATGAGAATTTTATACACCTCGTTCACTGCCTCAAACAGACCGCCCTGCAAGAGGAGGAAAAAATGAAACAGTGCACCGACCAACAGCTGCCTCTAGAGCACTAGGCCCAAACTCTGTGTCCCCAAGATTAACCTACCACCTAAGCCTTCAGAATCAATATGTCCATCACTGTCTGCACCAACCACTGAGGCACCCACCACCCATTGCAAATGCACCACCCTCTTGCTACAAAACCAGAGGGGGTATTGTAGTCTCACCACAGTTGGAGAACGTAGCCTGCTCCATAGTGTGCCGAATAGAGCCCCCCCAGCACTCACCTTTGAGAAGGAAAATGTTGCATCAATCCCATCTCCTCTCCCGTTCCGACTCCTAACATCCATCCAAGGGTCTCACCATAGTGAAGTACAACTCGTCTGCTCAATGACCAGCTCCCATAACTACTTGCCACTCACCATTGTAAAGGACGACGCGGCCTGCTCCAGCAGCCCCACCAGGCCCCCTTCGGTGAAGTACTTCCCTGAGCAGATGCCCTCCTCGTCGGGGGATAGAACGTCATCAGACACAGCAGACTCTTCCAGGACGTTGGAGGAAATTCCCTGGAACATCAACAAGACCCAGGATTGGTTAGGGGCATGGACAGGTCTGGGCATGTAAAAGTTCCACTATGGGGGACACAACACCCTACCACTAGTTTGGACAATAATATTCTACCAGTGGTTTGACCCATACCAGCCTACCACTGGTTTGACCCATAACACCCTATCATTGGTTTACCTAAGGTTAACCGTAAACTGGCCGTGTTGTGGCCCCTCTATGTAACAGGGCTAGGAGTCTAGAAGTTGGCCACTGTCCAACTGTCCACCTCCTTCTTTGATCTTCTGTCCTACAAGAAGTCAGATTCTTTGGAATCTGATAACATCATTTCTGTTAATTCATCATCATTTGAGGGCGTCACTCTCTTAGTTAATTTTCACTGCCCTAAAAAGCAGCATGCCTATATACTTTAATAGTGTCATACTATTTGCATACCAGCATCACCATCCTGAAATGGTTTATCTTTCTTTCACTTTAATGGGATTTCCTTCCAAATAATCGTATTGCACCCTCATTTAGGGTATACAGCAATCTGATAGTGCCATCAGGGCTGGTCCGACAGATCAGTGTGTGGGCCTATGTTTTTAAACGTTTGTGCGCCCGTTCTATGCTCTCGTGGGCGTTTTTATTTACTGTTGATTTCCCTGATATTACCACAAACATTGCCTGCAGCAAGCACAGAGGCATGCACTCTTCCACCCCTTACAAAACACCTACACAATGTGTCTTTATCAGTTCAAAACTTCACTGATTTGCAAACATGTGCTACTTTTTTAGTTATCTGATTCGCTAATGGGGCCACTTTTATGTTGATGTCCGGCCTATTTTCTTCCCAGCCCGACAGACAGGTATGTCACATTGTCTCTTAATGAATCACTGTGAATTAGCCGTGGAGGGGTCGCTCTCTCAACAAGCATTTGCAATGCAATAGGTCTCGCATTATGAAAGTTTGAGCTATTGGTCTTGTAAATGACAATTTTTTTATTGATGTGTTGGTTTTGTAAATAGCTAAATTAATAGCTTTGTCATTTACAATGCCAATAGTTATAACTTTCGCAAATGTGACACCTATAGCATTTGTAATGCAACATGTTTTGTATTTACGTGACTTAGATGTATTGATATTACAAATAATAATGGCTTTTAATTTTTTTTAAATAATTAATACTTAAATAAAAGTGATTGTAATTTATAATGGCAATCGCTTAAACTTTAGTAAATAACTTTTGTGAAGATTATGTTCAGTGTATTTTATTGTGACGAAAACCCAAGAACAGAAGTGAAATATTAACATCTTTTTTGAGACATTTGTAATAAAGCTTGAAACATTGAGAGAACATATTTGAACCAGTTGTTGTTGAATGGTTGCACAGATCGATGCTGTGATGGCGTGGAGTGATGTTGTGGTGGCGACGAGTGATGCTGTGGCGTTCAGTGATGCTGTGGTAGCGCATAGTGATGTTGTGGTGCCCCTGAGTGATGCTGTGGTGGCCCTGAGTGATGCTGTGGTGGCCCTGAGTGATGCTGTGGAGGCCCTGAGTGATGCTGTGGAGGCCCTGAGTGATGCTGTGGAGGCCCTGAGTGATGCTGTGGAGGCCCTGAGTGATGCTGTGGAGGCCCTGAGTGATGCTGTGGTGGCGCAGAATGATGCTGTGGTAGCGCAGAATGATGCTGTGGTAGCGCATAGTGATGCTGTAGTGTTCCAGAGTGATGCTGTGGTGGTGCTGAGTGATGCTGTGGTGGTGCTGAGTGATGCTGGGGTGGTGCTGAGTGATGCTGGGGTGGTGCTGAGTGAGGCTGGGGTGGTGCTGAGTGAGGCTGGGGTGGCGCTGAGTGAGGCTGGGGTGGCGCTGAGTGAGGCTGGGGTGGTGCTGAGTGAGGCTGTGGTGGTGTTGAGTGATGCTGTGGTGGTGCTGGGTGGTGCTGAGTGATAATGTGGTGGTGCTGAGTGATAATGTGGTGGTGCTGAGTGATAATGTGGTGGTGCTGAGTGATAATGTGGTGGTGCAAAATGTTTCTCCCCCTGGCTGAACTACTGTCAGGGGGATTAGAAGCTCTTTTAGTATAAGGTGGGTGCTCAACCTTGCCTAATGCGGGTACGCCAACTGAGCTTTCGTTATAGTCCTCCATTGCAGAACAGATCTTCCTGCCATTAAACTATATTAAGGAAGGTACTGTAGTTTTCTGAAAAGCCTAAACTTGTTTGATGGCTTTTAAGTCAGACTACTGAATTATGGAAAAACAATTGCTTTAAAAGTATCAGCTTTCAAGGATGACATGACAGAAAAATATGATGACGTGTGCCACCTTTTTTTAACTTTAGTGGCAAATGAGTGGATACAATGGGGTTTACTGCAACACTGGCCTACTGTTGTGGGCACAGCAGAGAAACAAACAAAGCCCAGACGTAAATTGTGCTCTCATTTAACAGAAAAAGTGCATCATCGTTCAGGTTCATTAGAGTACACATCTAGTCATCACACTTAGAACATGGAAAGAGAGTATAAACTAAACAGCAGAAATGAACTGATGAGTGATACAGTGCAGCACTAAGAAGGATGGAAACATTTGTACAGCCTTTCTGGGAGAACTAGCAAATGAAGCACTTGCATCTGAAGTGTCTGTACGGTTGGGCAGGGAAGTGTTGCGACGTTCGCAGCATTATTTTTGAGCCTCCTAGAGACCAAACAGACCGCTCTAAAAGCGATGTGGGCATCAAACCACTAAAACTCTCAGATAGCAAGCCCAAGTACTGATGCTGCCCCAAGCCTGACTCACTATTGTGAATGGTGGAACAGTAATTTTATTTCCTGCTCAAACCACAATGGATCTTTTGGTGAAGTGTGTGTTCTATGTTAAGTGCAAGCCAATTACAGTGTTAATTCAAGGGTGCATAACTCTATACAGAAATATTTGCCATATTACGAATTTAGAAATATGTAAGGATTCAGCAAATACAAGGAAGATTCTTCAACTTTCTGTCCGAGGGGCAGCAGTAGTGTTATGGTCTCAATGTATGTATTACCCATAGATTGCGCAAAGGTATTCTAAGCAGCACAAGGAGACCTTACAGAGCAGATGTCTTCACAAGTAACACTTAACAAGCAAAAATACTCTACACATGGAATAATGCTGTAGAATATGGGGTAATAAAAGACGGGTTCCTGTACTAAAAACACAATTCACTTGAAGATTACAAATAATGTTGTATTGGCTGGTAACTCTACCCACCTGTGTTACCGTGCTAGGTATGAATGGAATGCAGAAGTGCAGCGTAAAATGTGGTGTGCTGTACTACGATGAATGCTGGAAAGAAACTGCTGGGAAGCAAAATGAAACAAGCGCAAAAGACACGCAGGATAAGTGGCCGCGAAATGAAATGAAAAGCGGCCGCGAAATGAAATTAAAAGTGGCCGGGAAATGCTCTCGGCATTGCGGGGGCGCATTCCTTTGAAGTGAAGCTCTCAGCATTGCTGTGGCGTGTCTGATGCAATGATGCGAAGCAGGCGGCTCGGGAGGCAAATGGCAAGCGCGTGCACGGGCACATGCACTCGGCGCAATCCGCCTGGTTTAGCTTTCGTGGATCCAACTCTATAAGTCTCGACATCTGCAATGCGCAAGCGCATTGGCAGAGGTCGAGACCTAAAAAGCAATCCATGTAATAAAAGTCAATTAACTGTCAGGAAAAAATCTCCAAAGAACCACAATTCTGGATTTCCCCGTACAGTCTCGGTTTTCCATGTTCAGTCCCAGTGTCCAGACAATTTTAAATAATACTAATTAATGTCGCGGTTTTGGGGAGAGTGTGTGTGTGCAACTGAGCGGGCACGTTAGATTTAAAAAAGAGTGCAGGCTCACATTTCCTAGGGCCTGCTCCTGTTTCGGGGATAAAAGTCAATTGTTTTCAAGATGTTTAATAAGTCTCCTGCTGTGCCTTAGTGTCTCAGTGAAGCACACAGCAGGATGTAAAGAGGAGAAAATCAGCATTTCAGATGCCCCTCAGCTGACACCCAAGCTTCCAATCTTTCCCCTTAGCGTCAGCACAACTTGTGGGAGAGAAGGAAAGAGCTTATTTGCACTGTTTTAATTTGATATGAAATGTTTGCAAACTTTACTATAACACAATTTTTTTTATAAAGGTTTTTATGCTTTCTCATAGGTTCCAAATTGTATGAAAGACAAATATTTTTATGGATCCAGCCATGCGCACCTCCACCCTTTCTCCAGTCGATGCAAAATTATAGTCCTACTTCTATTTTTCTGGACCGTCCTGTTTTTTAGGTCGAGCCTGGGCAGCGCATGCGCTGCTCTGTGAGGCATGCTGTATTGAGATACGGAGTAGAAGCTCTGCCCATCTTTTCAATTGGCTCCTTTTACGGTCCTTGCAAAATCGTTGCTTTTTATTTGTGAATAGGCTTAGTAGTCCCTCCTTGGTACCGCCTTGTCTGCATTTGTAACCTCTCATAACGACTGAATTTTTTCTGGTGTTTTTACGCGGTCTGCTTTATAAGTCGGCGATCACTATTTTTTTTTGGTGGGGGCCAAATCTGTTGCCACTCGCTCACACTCTCCAGCCCTCACTCGCGTCATTGCTGCCCCCAATCTCCCAAGTGCCGTCACCATACCACCACCTCCCATCCTCCCTGCTTTAGCATTCCTCATTTTGTTTCCCTTACATCGTCATGCATACTTTTAGCGTAGTGCCCGTTAACGAGTGCAGCACTTTCTACTGGTTGCAGCTTCCCCATTGCACCTCCCCCATCCACATACCAAAGAAATGGTGCAGTACCACAGGCTGTTACTAGGTGTCCCTGTGGAGTTATAAACGGACCTCTATCAGCAACATAAAGAACTGCACCCACAGGGACCCCCAGCCCTTCCAAATATCACGCATCATACATTAGACTGACGCATTTGAGTGTGGTGGTCCGCATCACCGCACTGAAATGGAAAGTCATGCATTTATTATAGCGCCTCCTGGGCTGTGAACAAGCCGGAGCACTGCTAAATTACTAGTACAGTGACAGAAAGCTGGCAGCGCGGTCCGCGCTGCTTGCATCTGGCTTGGGGAATAGCTCAGCTCGCTCCGGGTTCAGAAGGTTAGGAGTGTTGCTAATTCACCCAAGTGTGTCACTCACAGACACACATAGGGCGGGCCCGGCCACCCTCCGCACAAGCGGGCAGTGCAGCTGCGCAGACAGTTTCTGCTCTCACTGTGCTGCGGTGATTGTGCCCTACATAGAAATGCGTCAGTCTGACGCATGATACTTGGCAGGGCTGACCACGGCCTCTGCTCACGGTGCTGAAAGTTGTTGCGGCTGTCTGACCCGGGGGTGGCACCTTTTCTTGCTCGGTCGCCGGCAACTGGTGCCACCCGCCTTGCACAGTGCTGGGATTATGGCCATGCAATGAGTGGCGGTGGCAGGCAAATTAAACTTTCTTTTGGTACGGTCCGGTGCCCGCCACAAGCACAGCCAGAGTATGAGGCTGGCGTCCTCTGGTCCAAATTGGCGGTACACTCTGTGTGCTAACCTCCAAGCTTGAGAGGGTTGCCCTCGCTCGTGACTGGCAGTATGTTTTTAATTATACTATCATGCTGAGCCCCCAGGAAGATAGCACTGGTGCTCAGGTGGGCCCACCCAAAAATAATATGCTGGGGATCCTGTATCGAAAACTGCTGCCATCTAGAGCAAGAAAATTTGAGGAGAGCTGCCTGTGGCTCTTCGTCCGTCTGAGTCACCGAGACACGTCACAACTCAACGCTGTGGAAAAAAGTTAGCTGGAGAAGAGTTCAGCGTTGAGACCCACTCCCAGGCAGTGGTGGAATGGCAGCAGTCATGTGAGTCAAGCATTCTGACCAGGGTTGTCACGTTCCCAAGGAAAGCTTAGTTGATTTATCAAGTATGCTAATGCCTGGCCATAATACTAAATAGAACTGGAAACTAAATCAGATTTATTTATTTGTAACGTGCCATTTCTGTGTTTGGTTGCTCTAAGCAACAGTCATGGATCATCACTAAAACACGTTTAAAATGCTTTCTATTTGCTTTTCTTCTTTGTAGTTTGTTCAGTTAAAGGTTGCCAATATTTACCATCTTTAGGTGATTTCGCTTATTTTTCTACAGGCCGGAATAACAAAATATCTACCCTGTGCTTATTTGATCTCTGCAGCATGAGCTTACCTTTAATTGGGGAGCAATAAAGTGCAATGGCATGGTGATGTGAAAAGTTTTATGAAAATTTCTTTACTTTCATATCTTCCACGCACACAAATCGTTTCGTATCAGTATCTTAATCTTCTATTTCTGGGGTTTTAAAGCAGTTTCAAGGTATTTTAGGGTTTTTCGTTCATCAAAAGGGTCTAATAAATCTCTTTCCATGCACTTAATTGCTTCGTTTTACTCGAGAGAAAATGTCACCCCTAGTCTCACACAATTTGTAGTTCACTGTCAACACTAAGTGCCCTTCCATTTCTGGTGTTTTCAGCAGTTTTAAGATCTTCTTAGAGTTTCTTGTTGGTCAATGGGGTGTAATTTCTGATATTTATAGGTTTTCTTTATTGCTTGATTTTGCTCGTGAAAAAGTGTTACTCATAGTTGTAGAATGTCACTCAAAATTGCCCTGAAATTATGAAAATGTCACACATAAGCAACCTGACCAGGCGCGGTGCGTCCATTGGGGCGTAGGGGCGTAGCCCCACTAAGCCCCATGGACCCACCGCGTCCTCACTAAAATACAAATGCAAATATTAAAATAATCGCGCTACCCGCCGGCCGGGAACCCGGGAGACACCGGAGTGCGCATCGGGGGGGGGGGGGGGGGCTGGGCCTGCTGCAGCTGCGCAAGTGGATTTTTGGGCAGAAACTAGCCCGCACATACGCAGATTGTTTCCCCTGTGCAGTTCCCCTTAGAGAGAGGACCAGGGGGCGGGCTGCAGCCCCCGGGGTTGCACAGGGCGACTGGGCGAGCAGTCATGGTGCCCCCCCAGCCAATCCCGGCGCTGCATACAGCGGGGTTGCACAGGGCGCCAATCCCGGCGCTGCATACAGCGCCAGGATGAGACCTGCATTACGAGAACCATGCCTAGCCTAGCCCAGCTCGGCCGATCCTGCTTGCAAAAAGGAGACCCTATGGAGAAGCTGTGGTGAAGCAGTGCCTGCAGTCTACAGTCTACAGACGACCTATAGCCTATAGACTATAACTCAAAGACTCTGAAAGTCTCAGCTGAAAACTTGATCCGTCGTCCATCGATCTGCGATCTGCTGCCTGCCTACTACTACACTACACGCAACCTGCACCTGTAACCTGCGTCTGTAACCTGCGATCTGTGATCAACTAGGAGGAGAGGTGGGGCGTGGTGGGGGCGAGGTGCTCAGCGAGCACTAAGGGGCTTCAGTCTTATCTCTTTTCTCCGCTTATTGCATATTGCTGCTGTTTGTAATACCACGAAAAACTACCACCCGCCACTCGCCACTCTCCTCTACCCTCCTCCGTCCTTCTTCACTGCCACATCACTGTCACAGCCGTCGCCGCGGTAACTGCTAATCCTGCGGCAAGATTCACACAGACTCACGTGTCTCCGGCGTGTCACCACTGTGGACACATACTGTTTTGTGAAGAGGCCACCGACTGCACAGCGCACTTCCTGCTACGACGTGTGAGGCTCCCTGCTTACGACTCGCCGCACCCGCTTCGCGGGCGCCGCTTCGCAGGGGAGCCCCAGTCTCGGCTGCTGTCTGCGTGCACAAGTGAGGACCTCGGCGGAAAGGCGGTAAGGGGCGTGAGGCACCAGCGGGGCTGCGAGTGTGCAGGGACTTCATCTCCCAGAAGTCCCTGCGAGACCACGGAAGAGCTTCCGGTCCGCTCTCCCTGCTGGCGCGCCCCCCGCCCATCTAAATCCATCAAAAGTGCATCGGCAATCCCTGTCCAGTGGGACACATACTGTTTTGTGAAGAGGCCACCGACTGCACAGCGCACTTCCTGCTACGACGTGTGAGGCTCCCTGCTTACGACTCGCCGCACCCGCTTCGCGGGCGCCGCTTCGCAGGGGAGCCCCAGTCTCGGCTGCTGTCTGCGTGCACAAGTGAGGACCTCGGCGGAAAGGCGGTAAGGGGCGTGAGGCACCAGCGGGGCTGCGAGTGTGCAGGGACTTCATCTCCCAGAAGTCCCTGCGAGACCACGGAAGAGCTTCCGGTCCGCTCTCCCTGCTGGCCCGCCCCTCACCCAAACCGCCACCTACTTAATAGCGTTTCACTCCCGCAGCGCGGGACGCAGCCCGGGCTAAGACTGGGCAAAGACAGGGCCGTTTGAGGCCGTTAGAGTACGGAAGAGCCCGGTCCGGCCCCCCCCTCTAACAGCTATACCCCGGCCTCCCCAACACAGGTTTCTATAATCAGTCCGTTTCCCCTGATAATCCGACAACGTATTAATCTTTTATCTAGCTGATCATTTACTGCAAAATGAATACTAGATCCACAAGGCAGAAAAAAACAAAAAAGAACGGTATAGGCGATCAACTACTAGGTCCTATGGACGATTTCCTGTCCAAAGCTAATACTTTTATAGACCAGAGTATTAGTCTAATTGAGGGTAGAGTCTCCACCGATTTGGCGATTGCGCGTCGTTCATCAATGGGACTAATTGCAATAGCAAAACCTCCAGAAATACAGTCAACCTCAACACTAACGGCGGCGGCTATGAATAGACTTAGTCTACCCAATAACGTTGATTTGTCAGCATCCCAAATATCTGTAACCCTCTCTGAATCTGACCTGGAGAATACCCCTGATATATTTCCCGATCCAACACCTGAAGAAACCAGACATATGAGAGGAAAACGGGAGGGGGCGGTAAAAAAGAGGATTGCAAAGAGTAATTTAAATCATACCACAACCTCTTTAATGTCTAAACCCTCGACAACGGTCACTACCGCAAATAAGTTGGTGACCCCTAACCACCCCGCTCCCCCAATTAATAACGTGGTAACAATCCATCACGTACCGCGTGACCTCTGTGATACCTTAATGCCTGATTCAATATCCACATTAAACACTGGCGGACAAAGAGAATCAGCAAGACTAATCACAGAGGTAGCCTTTCTTCTAAATTCTCATATTCGCCCTCTAGAAACAAGACTCAGTAATATAGAGAGGCAGTTAACAAAAATCATTGGTTTCTTACAAACCACACCTCCACAATCCCACACCAAGCCTTCGTCAAACCCAGAGCCTATTCTTCCTACATCTAAAAAAACCGTCATTGTACCTCCCCCAAAGTCCACAAAGCAAAGCACACTAAACCTTCCGACAAATAATCCCATTCCACAAAATGTAGCTCCCACGCCCCCGGTTATTCCTTCACAAGTTAGTTCCCAACCAACATCAACCGCAAACTCTATTCCCCCGAAAACCCCTGCCTCAAAAACACCTATAACAACAAGTACCAAGCCACCCCAAACAAAAAATACTCCGAGGGGGACAATCGATCAACCACCCACCTTTAACTTACCACCTGAGGCCACTCCTTACGTGGTGGTTATGACGGGGGTTCCCGAACTCACAGGTGAGGGAACCGAACCAAACTGGTCGTTAAAGAACAAGGTCCAGTTTTGGCTGAGTACAAACCGTCCCGTTCCGCCACCTTGGAAAAGTAAAATAGCCTCAGTGTCCCGGACCCCGTGGGTGGGATATAGAAAAAAAACATTACGAGGAGACTGTATAGTCATCACATTTGAGGACCCCAGCATAGCTGAATATATATGCTCCTGGGAATGTAACAACTTTCCCGGGGGTATTGTAACAAGACCCCTGTCTTACTTCTACCCGAAAAGGTATAATAACAATAACCACCAACGTAAGTTTGACAACATCTGGAAGAAGCCAATTCCCCAACCATGGGAGCTAGAATCAGCGGCCACTAATAATATAATGCGACCCACCGAACCTACCAACTTTCGGTATCCACCCAATCGGAGCTTCCATCAAAGAGAAGCCCCCTGGCAGATTGTGGGCCCCCAAAATAGATTTCGAAGTTGGGAGCATTGGGAGAGACCACCCTACCAAACGTTTGATCCTAACTACGAAGTCACTAGTAACGGGCAACACTGGTTAGGTTTTCCGACCACGAACAGGTTCAGCGGCCTGGAAATGGTCGATTGACAAACAGCTAAACCCCCAGAACCCTTGCTAACTATGGCAGTATCCTCACATCCAAAGTCAATGCCCATCCCATCCATACCGCACAAGCATAAGGATGTATATGATCGCGGACCCACTCAGCTTCCCATGGTTTTCTGGAACGTTGCCGGTCTCCGTAATAAGATCGAAGACGGATCGGCAGCGGTTTTTCTGAAGGGCTTTCAATTCATTTTTCTCCAGGAAACATGGTCAACGGCAGCGCTCCACCTACTGGGATACAGAACTTTCACTTCTCCTGCCCTTCCTAGCACTTCAGGCAGACCGAAGGGGGGTCTGGTAATTTACATGGCAAACACTATTGTAGATTTAAAGATCATCAAGACAGACCTCCTTCCGAATTTTCAAATTCTTACTTTCTCCGTAGGGAAAAAAACCCGTGTTACAGCAGTAAATATATATAGCAACCTGGATCTAGAAAATTTTGTGAATGTTCTCGACCAAATTCAATACAAAATAACGGAACACATTCACTATAAACAGAAAGGGGATACCGCTCACATAATCTGGGGCGGTGACTTCAATTTGCACCCCTGCCCCATTATCGATACCTGTGGAATAGTAGACGAGTCTGACAGTCCTTTAATGCACTTTATCCATTCAGAAGCAGGATCCGCCATGAACAAAGTAATCGCAGACCTGGACCTGCAAATTCTGAATCCCACACTACAATCAACTGACAAGCTAGAGCCTACCTATAGAGGAAGGGGCTACGAAACAACAGTGGATTATATATTAGCTACAGAAGTTCTAAAATCGCAACTGGGACCATTCAAAATTTTAGAAAATTGCCTCAGCGATCACTCAGCGCTAAGTCTAAACTTCCAAATACATCTCTCGATCTCTCCGATGGTAACCATAGCCAACACCCTATCTCAGAATAGGCTCGTGCTGAACAAGACTAATGGCTTTACAATCAAATGGGAGAAAGTGGATCCCAATATTCTAACGAAGAAACTAGTTACTCTTGCTTACAAAAACATTTTGATCTGTCTTGATCCTCAAGCAGAGGCTAAGCAAATACTGGAAAACTTCAACGCCATTATAGAACTTGTCAAAAGCCTATTAACCAGAACTCTCAAACAAAACAATAGAAAGACCACAGGCTGGTTTAGTCGAGACTGCACGAAAGCGCAGTCAAATCTGAGGAAAGCTCTTAGGGAACCCAACAGAGATGTAACAAAGATCCAAAATCTCAGAAGAGAATACTCTACCATTAGAAAGACGAGGAAAAAGGACCTAAAAACATCCTTGTGGAAGGCCTTACACGAGAGTGCACTCTCGAAGAACTCCCAGGCTTTCTGGAAAATAGTCAAATCGCCTTTTCTATCTAACTCAACTGGACCAAGAATAGATGTGGCCATAGACGAGGCTACATGGACGAGCCATTTTTCGAAAATCTTCCAAACCACATCTAACAGAGGTTTGCATCAGTCTAGCTGCAACCCAGTCACCTTCCCTATTCATCTGGAAGTTGACTTACAAGATTTCGAAGAAGCATTATCCTTAAGTAGACCCGGAAAAGCCCCTGGCCCTGACGGGGTCCCCGTCGACCTATTTAAATTTCTTCCCGACTTGTGGATTCCAATAATTACGAGGGTCTGTTTCGCAACCATGGAACTTGGACTGCTGGACTCATGGTCTTCGTCAATAATGGTCCCTATTTTCAAGAAGGGGGATAGGCAAGATGTCAAGTGCTACCGCCCAATCTCCCTTCTTGACTCTTTGGGCAAAGTAGTTGGCAGAGTCCTCCTTGGCAAGCTGCAACAGTGGGTGGCTGACGAAAACATCCTCTCAGACCTACAGTTCGGCTTCAGGGAGGGCTTTGGAACCATCGAGCAAGCTTTAAACCTCTCTTTGCTCATTTCTAAGTACACATTGGCAAAATCAGGTTCTATATTTATGACATACGTGGATCTCTCCTCCGCATTTGACTGTGTCTCACTTACCAAGCTCTGGTCACTACTAAGCAAGATGGGAGTAGACCCTCCTCTCCTTGACTTCTTAAGAGAACTCTACAGCGGGGCCACAGCGAGAGTGAGGTTCGGGACAGGAGGAGAACTGACAGCACCATTCAGGGTAGAGCGGGGAGTGAGGCAAGGCTGCGTCCTTGCCCCCTTTCTTTTTTCTTTATACACCAACGGTTTGGAAGAGTGTATGTTGAAGGGGGGAAGAGACCTCCCAAAAGTAAAAGATCGCCTAATCCCCGCCCTGCTCTATGCGGACGACGCTGTCATTTTAGCCCGAACTCCAATTGAACTACAGAAATCTTTAACTAAATATGCAGACTTCATGGCAGCTCTGGATCTGCATATTAATGTTAAAAAAACCTTCTCTATGGTAGTCGGTGGCTCAAAAAAACCCGCAAAATCCATCTTTTTAAAAGACCAAAAAATTGAGAGAACCTCGCAATACCCCTACTTGGGTATCATGATTGATGATGCCCAAAATTGGAAGCCGGCGGTAGAAGCTAGGAGGCACCTTTTTAAAAGAGCGAACATGGCCCTAATGAAATTTTCCAACAAACTAGGGAAAAAACCCCCAGTGGAACTGTTGCAAATATATGCGGCGAAGTGCCAATCCACAGCATTATATGGTGCCGGGATCTGGGGTTATACAAATACTGTCCCAATCCAAAAAGAGGAAAACATCTTCACGAGATTCCTTCTGTCAACACCACGAGGCACTTCCATCTATGCCTCGCATATAGAATTGGGAATCCCATTTATCGAAGACCTGATAAAAATCCAACCTCTAATGCTTTGGAGAAGAGTTTGGTTATCTGCTGAAAATAACCTGACAAAAAACATTATACAAGACATTATGGAGTTGGACCATGCTAAAAAAATTCCTTGGATTTCTTACATCAGAAATTTTTTACAAGATCTGGGATTTGAAAAATACTATTATAATCCAGAACTAATGAAAGAAATCTCTAAAAAAGATCTAAAACAGGTAGCATTGAGTCACTTGGATTCCCTGAGACTAACAATGCTGACTACAAAAAAATCTGTCATGCATGCAATTATTATTCAGCAGACCATGAAAATTCAGCTATATCTTACCTTAGGGATTTCCACCTACGAGAAGATGCTCCTAACAAGGTTCAGGTTGAATTCATTTTTCAGACTGGTGACCTTCCCCGAAAAGAACAATTGGAGTACCGATATGGCACTGTGTCCTTGTGACGAACATTCCCAACAGTCCACCATTCATACAGTACTTTTTTGTAAGTTCTATCAATCGCACCAAAAAACTTGGCTTTTTCCCCTATTAAAAAAATGGGGCCATAGACAATGCCGCCCAGCGATGCTATCACTTCAATTTTTGGACTCAGAATGTACGGTATATCATGTATTAAATTTTTTAAAATGCATCATGAGACACAGAAACAATCTGTAAAACTGCAACTTTCCATATTCCGCTATTTTTTCTAAATTGCCTTACAAATAATGTGTCCGACCTAAGAAATCAAATGTATAATTCACCTTTTAAATTTAATGTTTTTTAAATTAATTTGTTATCTTTTATGGCTTTTCGAATTGTAAAAACCGAATAAAGATTATCATTATCAGTGGAGCTACAATAGTGGAGCTGCGCAATGGTGTGATGGAATGAAGTTGACGCCTGTCGCCTGATGCTAGCTCGTGGAGTGCGGGTGCGGCAAAAGAACTCTAAGATCTGTAGAAAGCAATTAAGGAGAGCCGAGAGGATCGGCCACCCGATGCGACTGGCTTCAGGTTCGAACTCTCCCTCATGGATGGGTGGATGCATGAATGAATGATGTATGGATGCAGGATGGATGGGTGGATGCATGAATGATGTATGGATGGATGCATGGATGCATGCATGATGGGTGGATGCATGATGAATGGGTGGATGCATGAATGAATGATGTATGGATGCAGGATGGGTGGATGGATGGATGGATGCATGAATGAATGATGTATGGATGCAGGACGGGTGGGTGGATGGATGGATGGGTGGATGCATGAATGAATGATGGGTGGATGCAGGATGGGTGGGTGGATGGATGCATGAATGATGTATGGATGGATGCATGGATGCATGCATGATGGGTGGATGCATGATGGATGGGTGGATGCATGAATGAATGATGTATGGATGCAGGATGGGTGGGTGGATGGGTGGGTGGATGTATGGATGCAGGATGGGTGGGTGGATGCATGAATGGTGTATGGATGGATGCATGCATGATGGGTGGATGCATGATGGATGGGTGGCTGCATGAATGAATGATGTATGGATGCAGGATGGGTGGGTGGATGGATGCGTGGATGCATGAATGAATGATGTATGGCTGCAGGATGGGTGGGTGGATGGATGGATGGGTGGATGGATGCATGAATGATGTATGGATGGATGCAAGGTGGTTCGGGCTCGCTCGCTGCGCTCGCTCAATGCGGTGCAATATGCAAATTAGTTTACGCCCACCACTTTCAAATGTCACCAGCCGCCCCTGCCTGAAACCTTGGCAGCTGTGGACACCTAGTAACAGCCTGTGTTGCCGCACCCTTTCCTTCTTCCTGTACTTTCTTACTTGAGTTTGGCCTCGTGGTTCGGCGATAGATCGCGCATTTAAAATAAAATAATAGAATAAAAAAATAAAGATTTGCAATGCAATAGCAGGTCTCGCATTGCTGAAAGTTTGAACTATTGGCGTTGCGTTATTATTAGCAACGCCAATAGCTCAAACGTTCAGCAATGCGAGACCTGCTATTGGATTGTAAATGCTTGTCGGTTTCGGCATCTGGGCAGTCGTCCTATTTTGGCAACGAAAAGCGACCACACAGCACGCGTCTTGTTGCATCCCGAGGAATGAATGCAGCGCACCTCCTTTGTAAAATGAATAACACGCACAAATTAGGTTTACAACAAAAGCTGCGCCTGAGGCGATATGTCTTGCGTGTCGACGGCACCACCTGCTGGCCGTTATAGGATCCCGCGCCCAGACACCCAAACACAGAACCTGGGACCGGTGAAAATACAATTTTCCCGCTTACTGTGTAGGAAGAGTCACCCAACAGCATATTCTACGCAAAAATAAAGAAAGCCAAGGTCACTTGTTAAGATAGATTTGAAGACCGAATATTACGTTCTCTGCGCCATGGTATACAGCCAACATACCGCCATTAATATACCACTGTACCAGAGACTGCCCCTCGTGTTAGAGAAAAAACAATCCTCGTTACACGCTCTCAGTGTTTCAGATACAAGCAATGCAGAGCCTCGGGGTGACACCTCAGTCTATGGATAATAAGGGCACGGAGCCCCTTTCTAAAAATAGTGGGGGAACTCCGACACTGGCATCCACCCCGACTTGTGCCCTGCCGCACCACACGTGGGTTCTCGATTTAACAAGCGCCCTTCCCTATCAATAAGTAAAACCCCTTCCCTTCGCCATACTTCATGTCAAAGGTGACGAGCCTCTACAGGTATTATCCCAACCACCATTACAGACAGTGCGAAATCCTTTATCTAAAAATCAAAACAGACTTCTCCGACATTATCTCTTGTATACCCAGGACGATTTATTTTGTAGTACAATGGCGTCTCTGGCACTTACACGTAAACACTGTTGTAGGCAATGTCAATCATTGTGACAGATGATATTTCTGCCATCGTGCTGGAGAATATTCAGTGTGTCAAATAACATTCCAAGCAGGGTGCCAGGGAATAGGCCCCTCACTGTGCCAGATAACATGACCCTCAAAATACCAAAGAATTTGCTCCTCACTGTACCACAGAACATGCCCCACTCTGTGCCAAAGAAGGGATGTATAACTGCAACAAAACACACACATATTTGTACCAGGCAATATATTAATAATTGTCAGAAGATGTTTTCAAAACCGTGGTAGCGAAAATGAGAAGTACTTTGCCAGAGGACACTGTCTGCATTTTGCCAGAGATTCTATTAGAATAATTTATAGCAGCTGGTTCAAAAATCTCTCTCCTTATAAAATGGCCGAATACAACAGGTTTTGTCTCTTTTTCAAACTATTTCCCTTTTTGGGTTGTATTTCCATGTTATTGTAAATAAACCATGGGATTCAAATTGGTTGTAGAGATTCAAACTAGTCACTGTGCACCTTTGTCTGACAACATATGTAATTCACACAGCCCTACTGAAAACAAGCCTAAGCTCTTGCACTTGTTTGTGAATATCCCTATTCCACTGCCCCAAAGCTTTTTTAAAACATTGAGAACTGAGTTTATTCGGCTGGTGCGGAGATCGTGACACTGCCTTTCATCAGGGGGCCTACTTGCTTTCCCAGACCCATACAAGGGACATCTTAAGGATTTTTGGGACCTGGGGCCAAACGTATTTTGGGGGCCCCGGTTTGGAACAGTTTTAGATTCATGATCCCATTACAGCTCTTTATGCTTTCTTTGTCCATGTCACTGACAGTGCACAGACACATGCACACTGGTCCTTCTTTTAGATGTGCTTCTATCTAATATTCAGGGATTGTACCACGTGTTTCCAATTGCGCAACGCAGCAGCAGCAGCTCACTCATTTATTGCAAATAACCTCTGTGACCCCCCTCCCGTCCCTGTTTTAATCTGAAAAAAAAAAATTGTAATGGATTTACATGGTGTTGAAAAACATTTGTCTGAAAAATGTTTGTAATACATTTCCACACATTACCTGTATAAAAATACATTAAAGGAAAAGGGTATTTAAAACACACTGTGTTGAAGAATCATTCAAGGTCTGCAGAACAGAGCCTATCAGGAGCCCCCTTAAAGGGCTGGGGCCCTGGGCCAGCACCCACTTTGCCCATGCCTTATAACGTCTCTGGCCCATACTACCAAACAGGGGGAATATCCTTTACAACGCGGATGTTACCCCGCAGTACTGTTACGACGCGTCTTTTACAACGCAAGTCGTAACCACAACTTGCGCTGGAGGGCGCTCTAAGATAAGGAATAGTAGATTTACTATTCCAACACCTTCACTACTGTACGTAGGCTGGTGTTGGAATAGTAAATTAAACTATTCCTAAGTCCGCACCCCTACAGCGCAAGTCGTGGTAACGACTTGCGTTGTAAAAGACGCGTTGTAACGGTACGCGTGGTAATACCACGCGTTGTACCGTCGTACATCCACCAAAAAGCACAGGCCTGCTTTACAGCATACTGGTACCTCCCACGCCACACTCATACCACACATTGTAACAGTGACGGACAGGATAGAGATCGCTTCGCTCAGACTTGTCTCTTCAAACAAATGAATTATCCCGGGGATGGCACCGGCACAGCTGCAACAACCAATAAGGCAAGGCACATACAGAGCGGCCAGGCAAAGGTCCCCCCAACAGTAGTCCTTCTAGATAATCTGGCACCGCCTGTGACCGAGAGAGCGGTAAAGGACTCTCTAAATAAACAGAAGCGGATTTAGGACATATGTCCGTAGACAGGCTCTGTCACTGTTACAATACAAAGACACCCTCTGGGTGTTTAGATCTACGACACCTTCAGACAAGCAGTCAGGTTAGACAGCACGACATTCCCATAGGACCTACACAAATCCATTCCACTCACAAAGGTTATTACTATGGAGTTTAGTAGCTGTCAAACCATGTCAGAGTAGTTGAATATATACCAGCGTGCAACTATGGGAAAACTATCTGGGCAAGCTATGGGATGTACGCAAATGGTCCTATTGCTGCGCTCGGTTGCAAGCCATATCAATAAATTACAGACACAAGCTCTGCCATTTTAAATTCCTGCATCGGCTATATCTTACTCAACAAAATAAATGTGAAAGCACCACGCCACGAATGCCACTGATGCAATAAACGAAAAGTAGATTTTTCTTAACCTAACATGGACCTGTGGGTATATTACTACATTCTAGGAAGAGTTAATAGACCCTATATCTCTCATAGCATAGAGGGTTCGGATATACCCAAGTCTCCAGTTGTGACCATACTACGATACGTGACTGGCGTGCCCCAATCCGTGAGACGACTAACTCCAATAGCACTTCTGTGTGCAAAAAAGGAAATAGGCGTCCACTGCATGAAGGGTCCAGTGCCGTCACAGGCCAGGTGGCGCAGAAGGGCTGCAGACTGTAAAGTAAATGTGGAAACATTTTCCTCCACCGTGCGTCCAAAGGCTTCGATAGCCAAGGACATCTGACCGACACCAAGAGCATATATTGAATATTTCTATTACACTACGCTAGTGTAAGCCCTGGAAGCAAAAGGGTGGCCTAACAACAAACCAACTACTATGGCACTGGAGGGGTGGGGCAATTGAGGTGGACTGTTAGCCTCTTCACCAGTTTTTGATGTGTGGGGTGCTCAATCTTTGACATGTAAGCAAATTACCTGCGACAATTACGCTCAGCAGAAGTGCATGCTATTTATTGTCGTGCATGACGTTTAATGTAACAATTAAAAATGACATTTAGTGTCCCACAGAAGGAGGCCATCATTGTCCTGCAGACATTAGAGAAGCAGCCAGTTTAGCAGAAAAACACAGACAGGCAGATAGGCGAGAAGACCAATGGCGAGAAGACGGACAGTCACAGAAAGCTATATTGTTAAGCACATAGGCCACATTCTCTCCGAAAAAGATGTGTTGATGTGCTAATACAGGTTAAGGGAGCTGTTTGGATGGCTTCGAGACTGCAGCAGCTTCCTGCCACAGAATGAAGCGAATGGGCACCCAGCCAAAACCTGCAAAAAAGTTTACAAGTCTTGGAGCACTGTCAGATAAGAACCGCAACCGGAATAAGCAGCAGGAAGGGGTTGCTTCGGGCTTTTATAAAAATCTCTCATGGATTGTTGCATTTCCTCTGAGGGCTACTGCTGGAGGACCTGGACAGACTCCAGAGAACACATGACACGACAGTCTGGATTGTAAAACAGGACATCATCAGGGACCAATGTTCTTAAACACACTACTCACTCCATTGAATCCCTGTCCAGAGCAGAGGTGCATCTGGTTGAAGGAGAGCTGTATGATATATTATAGAAGCATGTCAGTGCTCTGAAATGGACTACTTAGGCCCTTCACGTCACTCTATACTGTAGCGTACATTGCTTCCTCTGAAATGCAGGGGCGTTGTCTTGCATCTCACGGGCAAGACACTAATCAAATCACAAAAATTGTTTGTTGCATTACTATGAGGAATAGGCTGTCTACAGTCTCAAAATCTATGAATTAGGTGATATATTTGGTGCTTATCATGGGAGCATAATGTAGGCTAATTTAGTTCACAGTCGGCCTCACGGAAGCCTCATTTTAAGATACTGGGGTCTCCTAAGCCATCATTTCCCTTCTGGTCCTAACAGGCCACCCTTTACCTTCCCCAAAAGCATACCTGGAAGCCCACACAGCCGACAGGTAGGTAGCGACAGTCTTCCAGCATGTTCAGGTACTCGGCAACCAGAGCGGCTGAGTGGACAAGGCACTGGGCCGCCTCTGCATGGTTGCCGCGTTCCGAGTGCTTCCCGGCCATGTTCTGAAGCCAGGTCAGGCGCAAATCGGGCGATGCCTGGTACCCTTTCGCTATCCTGCAAGGAGCAAAAAAAACACAAGATGGTGAGATTATGGCCAGTCCCCATTCTTCCACATGCAGAGGATGCTGTGATTGGTCTAATGAAGCAGAGGCCAATAACAATACAAACATGTCCTGTGCTCCAAGTATCACTGCCCCAGAGAAATGTGGTGTCCTCTTTCAAACACAACATTCACATTGTCTATGCATCAAGGATCACCGCAACATTATTTATGATACAACAGACAGGCTTGAGCATAGATGACATTTAAAGTTGCTCCCACCTCAAGCGGTTGCAGATATTCGGTCACCCTGGCATTCCGGACATTGATCTCATGACTCCGCATCAAGGGATGAAACCTCAACCACATTGCCCCTTTTCATACTTAATCAACACTTTAACCCACAGAAAATATTGCGATGGCACTTTTATTTAACACTTCTCAGACCGGCAACCTCACCACATTCTTAAGCTAGCCCAGCACTTTGTGAAGCTTGGCATACACACAATAACCTTTACAGTCAGGAAACTTCACACTCAATGAATCATCATCTTTTACGGATTAAACTCAGAATGATTTGTTTAAATTAAAGGTGGCCTTGCTTCTCTCTCCAGTCTTCTCGATGACTTATTGTCCGGTACTATTCTTCAAGTTTGTTTCAACAACTAGGGATTGGGGCTGCAACCCCAAAAACATGTAGGCTGGATTTCTACAATAGCAGCATATGGTATAGGTCTGTAGTTCCAACCCATTGGTCTTCGTTAGCAGTAGCCTGGAAAAATTCCCATTATTTCTCTTCCCCCAGGAATTACAATTACCGGGGGTCTGGTAATTTAGGGCGGGGCGAAATATGCAGGTATCTGAGTTAGAGAGCCAATTCCAGCCTTCTTTCACCAGTATTTCACCGAGAAAATGTGCCTACTTCAAGGAGGAGCAATCTCAGGGGGAAATACAAAGGAGCTACAATTCAAATGGAGCCAGTAACTAATGTAACAGGCCCCATCTGAATTATCTCCACTGCCTTTTCCCTGTTCTGGCCTACAATAGTCAACCAAATGCACGCCACTATGATTACATTGAGCCATTCTACCGACATGTTGTTCCATGGATGATATAATAGGATTATTTTGAATATGATTCAATTGCTTACTAAATTATCACTGATTTTCAAGGAGGCTAGTTGCACACCATTATCAATGAGAAGTTCTGGGTGAACCCTTCGACTGAAACGCCTAATCCATGAACTTCACCACTGCTTTGCAGTGACAAAGAAAGACAGAAACATGGCCTACAAGAACAGCGATGAAAACCCTACTAATAACTTTTCTACCACTGTGATTTCATGACAACTAGTCCTCACCGTGCACAGTTTGTTTTGTACTTAACATTCACCAACCAGTCACATCTGCTAGTCAGGCTGTCGATCGCACATGCTTCTTTCAAGGACTACAAGCTCACCACCACCTCACATAGCTCTTTCTCCCCAAGATGACCATTCAATGTAAAATGCACAACCTACCCACTCCAATTTTCCTTGCAACTGAATCCTAATTTTGAAACATCTCTTGTTATTCACCCTCAAGATGAGAATTATTTTTCTGCCAGAGTAACACAACACATTAGTATTGGGTCAACGTGGTGCACCGGCTGAACGCTGTGCACTACCGGAGCTATAAGAGTATTTAGTCTGCTGCACCTATTTACTCACTTATGACTCTTACATATATCCAGTACAAATTAGTGGGATGCGCAATAATTCATAAACCTCATAAGAACTTACCATTCTTAACATATTAAAAACATAATTCTTTATAAATCCAGTCACAGTGAGAAAAAAAAGCAAACAAAAGAGCACGCTCTATTATAGAAAACAGTGGCACGTGCATTCGACAAGAGCATCGTGGCCCAACTGGCTGGACAAAAAACCTGAACCAAAGAGGACATTTGACATTATAATCTTACCTCATATCTAGTCGGTTTACAGCAGCACTAACTGCTCTCAGGAGTACAATGAATTTAAAACTTCAAGGCAAGAGGCACTAGAACCTTTGTGCATCTAACCAACATGCCCCTTGATGACACCTCTTCTCCTATTATCTCCATCTAAGCAGAATGTAACGCAATGGATATGATTTCAAATTATGATTTTTTTTCTATGAAGATTCCTAACAATGGATTTCAAATTCTTTGTCTGTAAATCAGATGTATGCTTTTGCCACATCACTTGGTGCCTCTCGAAGCCTCTCTTACGTAACTCAAACCACATGCACAGTTAATAAAATACCTCCTTCACTAACTTGAATGGGCAGAACTTCCAGTATGGCGATTCACTGTAACCTGATCCTTAATAACATTTGCTCAAGTGGAGCAAAGCTGGCACGGAAACGTACCCATTGTCTGTGCTTAGTGACACAAAGTCGGCCCGACACAGTCTCGTAAATGGGAATGACGACATCTGGTCGGCGGTCCTGTCCGCCTCATTAGGATGCGACTGAACACTGTTCAATCACATTCCGACATTTCCCTATGGGAGCAGCATTAAGCTTGTAAACCGGCTTTAATACATGCTCCAATAGGGAAATGGGAGGTGCTGTTTATCCCTGCATCCGTGGCAGGCCTTGGGGTGCAGGGATCAACAGGAAGCCACAAACAGAAGGGGGCCCTGCTGGGGTCCCCCAAACACGCTTTCCAGGCCGGCATGGAAACAATGCCAGAAACTGTGCATCGTAATTCCAAAGGCGGAAAGGCCCACCCTTTAGGATTACGATCCGGTTCCAACCGGCCGACAGGCTCCTTGAGCCTGTCGGAGCCAGCCAGAATGACCGGTCGGTATCAATGCCGACCGGCTGATACATAATCAGCCGGTCGGAATTGAAACTAACGATGGGTGTCGGAAAGCCTTCAACAGAAGGTAGGAGGCTTTCCGACCTTCATTGTAATAGGCCCCTAAGTTTGTTAGGCTTTTATGAGCTGAACCTACATAATTGCTGTAATTGATATTCAGCATTGCCACTTCTACTTGACATCTGCGGTCTCTCAGACACTACTGTTCATGTGCACAAGATCTTACTTACCACCACTATAGCCTGATCCGGCACTTCATTCAGCCAAACCTCTCCCAACAGCTTTTCAGCCCTACGGTTCGGCCTAAATGGCTCACAAATGTGCTACTCTTGCTATGACCCAACCTTACAGGTGGAGGCCAGTCTCTGGAATGCCGTGGTCGACTTCCATTTTCTCTCCTTGTCTCTCATCCCCCCCAAAAAAATCTTTCAAGGTTCACATTAATTTTAGTGCTATGTAGCTTGTTTGGCTTTTTCAAGCACATCTCAAAGCCATGTGGAGCATACCTTCTTCAATTAAATCAAGCGAATGACCAAATATTTGCAGACTTCTCAATTTTGGAACAATGTCGCTCCGTCCTAAAGGTTTCCCCAGTGGATGGGGAGAAAAAGTGATGATATTTTTCTGCCTCTCTTAAAATCAGCCATTCTCCATTGGGGAAGATGTTCGAATCACACTTGAGCATGAGGGAGTGTGTTGATAAGGAGAGGCTGCTTCATACATTTTTTTAAATCTCACAAAGGATGACCCGGACTCTTACTCCTAGGAGCGTGATTTTGGTTCTGTAACCTCACCGTATGATGCATTCTGTGGGTACTCCCTGAGCTGGAGTAGAGTTTACTTTTCTGGCAATGAAAAAATGGATGGAGAGGAGGGCCTGAAGAAAGGCACACAGGAAAAAACCCATATACCGGAAAGTCAGAGGCCAAGCTTTAGACAGGCAGGGTGGAAGTTTCCTTGTACCTGTACATTAAATCGATCAGCATTTCGGGGTCTCCCTGGTGTTCTTTCATCTTTACGGTGTCGGTCAGGATCATGTGCAGATTAAAGACCAGGTCCTGCACCTGAAACACAAAGGACAAATGAGTAAGGATGCTGCAAGCTTCTCCCCTCCCCTCATGGAGGCTCATACATTTAGGTCAAGTGGGAAGTGAGGACGAGATCCTGAGTTTCCTGGCTCGACAAGTGGCCACAAAGGCCTTGTCTAATGAAGGTGCCTCCAAACACACTCAGGCAAAGTTACTGTTTCCCTACCTGCTCGGGGAACGTGGTCTCCCGGAGATCCAAGT
The DNA here is from genome assembly GCF_964261635.1 of Lissotriton helveticus. Lineage (NCBI taxonomy): Eukaryota > Metazoa > Chordata > Amphibia > Caudata > Salamandridae > Lissotriton > Lissotriton helveticus. The sequence goes on along the minus strand of NC_136057.1, from coordinate 1,410,137,728 downwards.
CTGCTTCAGCGTAGGTCAGAATGGTTTTCAGAGAACGGCGCAGGTATTCCTCATTGAAGGTCTGCGAGGTCCCCACCAGAGAAGATAGTGACATGGTCACCTGCATTTTCACACGTGCGAAATTCTGCATGGTTGTAGATAAAACATTTCACGCTATTAATAGACAGGAAATTTGAAAGGAACATATGATTGAATAATATCTGACATTGACAGAGTAGTACCCCCTCACCTCATACAGAAAAGACTTGTCTTTTATGGGACAGGCTTTTAACTGGTATAATAAAGCGGGACATACTAATGACTTCACATACTGCTGCTCTCGTATTGGTTCCGTACAAAGGGTTACTTAGATCATGCGACTGCCAATCAGATGGCTCTTACCAATCAAGAGGTATGACTGGGCACGGGCGGAGCTCGACCACCATTTTTAGGTTCTCTTTTAAACTATACGGTTCATAGGAAAGGGTCAAAACCGGATTCTCATGAATATATTTTTATGCCAACATCAACCACAAATCGTTTTTTTCCAATTTTAATGCTGTGAAAATATTGTTACTGAAATATTGCAGACACCAAGTCGGGAAAAGATTCAAAAAAGTTCCCACAAAAGAAGAAATGGTCTTCAAAAATGAGGAAATTAGGTAGTAAAGTATGACTATGAGAGGAGGTTTCATTTTCTGTTTTGTTACAATGTTTGAATCCCCTGCACAACGAATTAAAGTAGTTATATCTAGCTTGTTCCCTGGGTATGAAGGTAAAAGGCTGGGTTCAGGCCTTGGATTCCAGATGAAGCTTGAAAAAACACACAAACTTGAGAAAACTGTTTTCAAATATAATTTGTAACAGCTCAGGGACTCCAAGCCCCAGCAGCAGTCTGTTACTTGTGCACACAGTGAAAATGACAGTTGTGGGCTAGTTAATTTATTGTCATCAGCAAAGGGATCAGAAAGAGGGATTAGCCACGTAAGGGTTCTGTTTCTTAAAATCAGACACATTCCTTGTTAAAAAACACAATTACACGTAGTGCATGGTTTGAATATTCGATGTGCTTTACCAAGACAAGCGTAATGCTCCCCAAATGCAGTGTTTGAATATGGAGATTTATTACAGTACACATGTTTAATTTTTTTTTTCCTGATGAGGATCACATGATCCCAGTGAATTTCAAATGTTCAAAAAATAAAACTTGGATAAATAAAAAGAACACCCATGTACTGTACAAAAAAGTCAATAAAGAACAACGTTTATGTTTCTAGAATGCAAAGACCGTGTGCTAGTGAACCACACAACCTATGTTTTTGAGAGATTTAAATAAATGGCCCAAACACTCCTTAATGCAGTAAAGCACAACATCACCTGTTATTTATCAGTTATATATTTTACTGTGTTAAAATAACCTTTGTATTCTTTTCTTTACCATTTTAACAAAAGTAGTGACTTCTACAGCTTTAGGTAAAAGGCTTCCAAATCAATATATCTCCACTGGTAACTGTTTTTAGGAAGAAAGGGCTGGCCTTTGCTACTTGCAAGAGATTCAGCAACATTGATCAGTGATACCCCTTTGTTTTCTTCATTCACTTACATTCCCAATTTCGAAGTTCTGTCGCATGAGGAGGTAGAGAGAGGCACTGGCATGGGTGCGCACAGTGCCCACACTACTGCTGCAGTGACGGAGGAGTCGGAGGCAGAGGTCTGCGCAGAGCTCAGTGTCCTCTTCGAACAGCATCTCAGGAAACTGCATGGCAGAGAGAACAGGAGGCATGTCAATACAGGCAAAAATGTCTCTGGAGTTAAAGAGGACTTTCAAGGTTCCTGAAGCAATCAAAACCGATTTAGTACATAACAGGAGCCATTACATTAATCTAAAATATACAGAATTCACTGACCCAAACTCAACCACCAAAGTGAAACTAAATCATACTGCACTTAAAAGTATATCTGTCAGTGTTAATTTGGAATGTATTCATGCATTTAAATCAAACCAAATTAATCCATAACAGTAATTAAATCAATTTCTTGATCAACAATACACATCTATGCTATACTGATAAAACGAGGATTAGGTAACTGTATTAAGTCAGCAGCAGATAAATGGGGTCGCTGGGCTATTGGAGAGTTTAAGATTGGGCATCACACATTTACCCTATGCAATATCTATGGTCCCAACTTGGATGATGCCGAATTACTTGATTTTATTAATGTTGAAATAGCCCAATGGCCACAACCTGTGGTAATGTGCGGTGACTTTAATATAAATATTGCTGCTGGTTTTAATGTCCGATCAACTCGTGTGTATACAGGAAGAAAGAAATTAATGTACTCTTCACTACGGGGCTTAATGATAGAACACGGTCTCCATGATGTCTGGAACGCACTGCATCCTGAGAATCCCGGTTTTACTTTTTTTTCTGCTCCACATTCCAAATTTGTTCGACTAGATTATTTTTTTTATCGCTGCAGTTTTGTTATCTAAAGTTATTATCTTGATTCAACCCAAATTGGTTTCTGACCACAATCCGGTGCTTTTAGAGCTGGTTCTGGATTCTGGGTTTCAAGTAGGCCCGCGACCCTGGTCTTTTGATAGGAAACTACTAGCCGATGAGGACTACTGTCAATTTATGCGCAAGACTATTCAGGAAATTTTTATTACTAATAAGGGCACGGCTTCACAGGAGATAGTTTGGGACACATTCAAATCAGTTGTCAGAGGACAAACTCTCAGTTTCTCCAAATTTAAACGTAGAACGGTCTTGATTAAACATCAACAAGATTTTACAAGGGTCATCAGCGCTGAGCACAATTTAGCTGATGCAATACGCCTAGGAGTGGACCCAGTTTTAGTTCAAAAGGCTCAACAGGATCTTACTATTACTAGATCGTCCGCATATGCTAATATTGCTGATCAGATTGCTGAAAAATTTACACAGCATAAAGAAGAGGCGTATGAATTTAGTGAAAATACTGGTAGACTATTGGCGAAGAGGTTAAGGGAGAGGGCAGTTCTTAATGACATTTCAAAAATTAGGGATTTACAAAGGAGTATGCAGGAAACCAAGGCGGGCGTTCTTGAGGCGTTTCAAGGATTTTATCAAGCACTATACAGTAATCCGGGATCTGGAATGGGTGGTGGGGAGGAGCAGGAGTATCTCCGTGAACTGGCTTCTGAGACACTACCAGTTCATTGTAAAACAACAATATCTATCCCTTTGGATTGTACTGAGGTGGAACTAGCACTCTTAGGCCTGGCACAGGGTAAGGCTATGGGCCCCGACAGCATCCCTTTAGAATTCTATCGCACGTTTTGGAACGTATTAAAGAATGAACTGGTGGAAGTATGCCAACAGGCTTTTCTAGGCAAGGCACCAGATTCATGGTCTAAAGCAACAATCTTAGTTTTTAAAATCGAAAGGGAAAATAGAAATGGGATCATATAGACCAATTTCGTTACTGAATACAGACAGTACGATCTACTCTAAAATTATAGCCAACAGGATGAATGATTTGATTCCTGGGTTAGTCTCAGTAAGGAAGCATGGGTTTATACAACGCAGAGACACTACAGACCATATTAAAAGGATTGTCTCCATGCTAGACTGGTCACAGAGTAGTAAATCCCCCGTCGGCGTGGCCCTCTTGGATGCTGAAAAAGCATTCGACAGGGTCTCGTGGCAGTTCCTGTGGGCAGTCATGGCATGGAAGGGATTTCCGCCAGAATTTATTACAGCTGTACAAACTCTGTATTCTCACCCATCAGCCGTAATCCGTATAAGTGGGGATGTCTCTGGTGAGGTTGCGATAGCAAGGGGGACTAGACAAGGCTGTCCCTGCTCCCCCTTAATGTTTGCTTTATATATTGATCCCTTTATTGTTACCCTAGAGGAAGATAATGTAATAAAACCCGTCCAGATAAATAGCGGACGTTTTAAAGTATTTGCGTATGCAGATGACATCGCTGTAGTAACGTCGAATATTGCTGATGCTTTACCCCGAATTATTGAGGTTGCAGGAGTCTTCGGCAGGTTTTCCGGTTATAAATTAAACGTAACCAAAACTCAACTGATTCACTCACAGACCGGCTGCCCAGAATATATGACCATCGAAACTGAGGCAACTTATCTTGGTATTAAGATCACACCGAAAGTAGAGGATATCATCCCTATAAATCTCGATCCCATTATTGCCTCATCTAATAAAACATTAGAAAGGATCAACAATTAACATTTATCACTTTTTGGTCGTAGTAACGTCCTAAAAATGCTTATCTTCCCTAAATTTCTGTATATATTTCGTGCCATTCCATTCTTTTTTTTTTTTATTTTTTTTTTTAAGACCTTTATTTGCATCATTAGGATAAACATGTGTGGGCCTACAACCAATCCGGCCGGCCACCAGTCAAAGACGATCAATAATCAAAATAAGCAACACAAGGCCAGTTGGCAAGCAAGCATACACAATTGAACAATGCCAAAGATGGGATAAGCGGCAATAACGGCCCAATATCAGGATCAATGAGGTCTATTTTATAATAAGGGGATAAGGCTCATGGCTGACTCACAAATACAGAAAAACCCCAAAAACAGGATTACACCCATGCCAAAACGAAAGGAGGGGGGGGTTGGGGGGGGAGGAGGATGTAAGGGCACGATACGACCGTAACACAAAACAAACGCAAAATACAGTGGAGAAGCATACAAGTGCTACCAAGATATCATTCATGACCCCCCACCCAAAAACACGCTAACGAAGGCAATGGGAGCAGAGAACTGTACGAGTCGAGCCCACGCCTCTCAATACGAGCCTGGGAAAAAGGGGGGGGGAAGGGGGGGGAAGGGGGGGGAGGGGGGGGGGAAGAAGGGAAGGGGGGAAAAAATAAGAGGAAACAAGGGGGAGGAAACCAAAAAAGGGGACAGAAAAGGGGGGAAAGGAAGGGAGAAGAACAAAATAAAGAAAAAGAAAAAGAAAAACACAATCGTGCAAGATGGGCGCCGCCCCGGGCCAGGCAACCCGCGGCTGATAGTACAGAAGAAAGTGGAAGCTGGCAAAAAGAAGGGTATGGCAGTCGCGACAAAGCGTCGGAACCGAGAAAAATGGCGTAGCAACAGACCTCAACCCACCCATGCCTGAGAAGCGAGGACAGAAGCGGCACCGCTATAAAGGGATAGCAAAGGGCCATAGAACCAAAAGAAAACATCCGAAAGGCCCCACCCACCCGTCCCACCCCGCACCCCTGCAGAAGGCTACGGCCTACCCTCCAAACAGCGTGCCTGTCGCCCTAATCCGAAACCCGAAATATAGTGAAAAGAGGAAAAGTAGAGGAAGAAGACAAAAAGAGGAGGAAAAGAAACACAAAACAAAAAGAAAATGTGAGGGAGGAGCCAGAGGATATGAGCAAACGCATTCGGCCACGACCCTCCCCCGACCAACTAATGAATAAGTATCAAATCAGTACTACACCTTCACATACAACAAGAACCACAGGGAGGGGGAGGAGGGAGAGATTGTAACGTTTCACCGTGTCGGGAGCACAAACATCAATGCAACGGGCAGGTAGATCAGCAAACTATCATGTCGTGCAACTCACCCCCAACCCTTCCTGACCACGAAACCAACCCAATAAAGGACAATGTGGAGCGGACCACCCAGCACAAAATAATCATAACGTAGTCCAGAGTCACGGCAGTGATATAAATCAGGTAGAGCCTTCGTACGGAGGGAATACAAAAAGTCAATTAAGCAAGTCAATTGTAGCAATAATGACAGGGCAAGCAAAGGCAAGCCGGAGTCCAGGCGCGCAATTCGACAACACAAAGGTACCCCTCCAGAACAAAAGTTCGAATCCAACGAAGCAGGAGCAAACAGCGGCCCACCATGAGTCCCAGGCACCCGGGAAGGAGCAGATCTCCACGTCGTGTGGAAGTCCTCGAAATCCAGGCGGCGAGGAAGCAGAGGGTCAAAAGTCACCGGCCCATCAAGCGGCCGAAGAACAACGACAGCAACTCCTGGCGCAGCCGAAGGGGGCGAAGCAATGGCAGCAGCAGGACGACAGGGGTGCGTGAAAGAGCGGCGGCCCAAAATGGCGGCGAGCCGCATGGGGTCGGCAGAGGCACCGGGGGCCAAGACAGCGTACAATGACATCAAGGCGTCCAGGACATCTCCGGGCGTGGGCGCTCGAGTACACACCCAGGCCTCCGCACAATCCGGCCGGTAAGGAGCGTCGGTGCAGAGCAGAGCACCCCCCACGTCGTCGGTAGCCATCTTGTGAGTTTCGCCGCCCCACGCTCCACCGTGGGCCCCCAACAGTTCCCAAATGTAGGACTTTACTGACCTCCGGAGTCCCCCAACAACGGCCTCACCGGCACAGGATATGCGAGCGCCCGATGGGGGGGGGGTCCCCTCCGAACAGTGGCAGGCCCCACAGGCGAGAGCCAGGCGCGGGGTTCAGGATCGCCAGACAGGACAAAGGCGAAGGGACCCCTTCACACGGTCAGCCCCCAACACTTCTCGTCCCCCTCCAGCCGCACGGCCCAGTCATCGGGCCCGGTTCAGGATCTCCGGGGCACACGCACAATGGTTCCCACCAGTGGCTCACTTTCGCGGCCGGGGCCGGCAATCTCTTCTCCGCCGGTCGGGTCCCGCAGGATTCTCTTCTCTGCCAGTCGGGTCCCGCAGGCGAGGTCCCGGTCTTGAGTGTCCGGAGGCCCCAATCTCACCGAGGGCACAGCTGCGGATCCACAGCACACAGGAACCTCCGGACCAGACGATGAGTAAGAGTGGGTCTTTAAAATTCAAATTCTGTATGGAAGTAGCGTCGCAGTGCAGGATATATGGCAGGATAGTCGGAGTTAGTCGGAGGGCCGACGGAGCCGAGCTAAAAGGCGGCCATTCCGTCCTCGAGCTAGGCTCCTCCCCGCCATTCCATTCTTAATACCCGCTGTTTTCTTTTCTCGAAATGAGAGAATGTGTTCAAGGTTTCTCTGGGGCTATCACCGCGCCAGACGAGCCTGGAAAAAGTGTAGCCTACCTAGAGAGAGAGGAGGTTGGGGGGGTCCCCGATTTTCAATTATACCATTGGATTGCTATATTGCAACATATGGGGGTGTTAATCCTGCCGGAAGATCCAACACCAGATTTTGCTGCCCCCTCAATCTATGAGATGCTTTTGGGCTCAGAAGCAAAACAGTGTTTAAATCGTATAATTGAGCCAAGCTATTATAAAAAAACTAAATTTAAGGCTGTTATTGCTGCGTATGTAATATGGAGGAAAACAAAGAAGAAATTAGGTATAGGCCCGAATCTGAATGTATATACTCCGCTTCAAAATTGCTCTTTGCTACCTGAGATTTTTGGGGATCATATAATGGCAAGATGGTACAATTCGGGAATCTGTCACCTTGGGGATCTATTCCAGGGGACTCATTTCGTATCATTTGAATTTTTGCAGAAGAATCACAACCTAGCTCAAAGGGATTTTTTTAACCCCTTCGACGCTCATGACGAGCTCAGCTCGTCATGAGGTACACCTCTCGTACGCTCATGACGAGCTGAGCTCGTCATGAACCGCGGGTTTTTTAAAAGTTCAGCACACAGCGGGACAATGCGCCGCACGGATGGTGTTAAGTATCTTCAGTTGCGCAGTTTTTGTGAACAGAAATTAAACAAGAAGGCGATTACATTAAAAAAAATTGAGATTATGGAAGCACTTAGATTAAGGGTTAAAATGGGCCCCCTTTACCAGTTATTTATGGTTAAAACGGAGGATGATTTAGAAGCCTGTGAGCTAAATTGGGTTAATAAAGGGATGGAGGGGGTTAACCTCATAAGAAGTATAGAGCTTGCAACTAATGTATTATTTATTGGACCCTTAAAGAGTCAGCACTTTATGTCAATTTTTGGACTATATTATACGCCTGGAAAATTGGCTAAATGGAATTCTGGTAGGGGGACTGGTTGTAACCGGTGTGGTTTGTACGCGGCTGATGCCCCCCACATGTTTTTCTCTTGCCTTAAGCTCTTCAGATTTATTAAGGATGTTGAGGATTTTATTACGGTTAGTTTGGGCATAACAGTAAAATTATCACCAACGTTGGTGATTTTTGGGTGTCAAGAAAATTTACTGAATGACTGGTCGCCCGCCGAACAGGGTTTTGTATTTATCTGTTTGGCCTTGTTCCGTTTATGTATCACCTCTCAATGGCTGGACTGTACACCGCCAACTTTTATTAATTGGCAAACCAGGTTGCTCTCTACATATCATCTAGAGATGGCGTTATACAGAAACAAGGGTATTAGAAGGAGAATACAGGGGAATAAATTGGGGCATCCTATTGTTAAGTGGATAGGGTCGTAATTTGAGGTAAACCATGGATATAACCTAATGTACTTCATGTCCCCTCCTCTTATAGGAGTATAATGTTATTTGTTAATTTACTAATGATGAATGTTTTCAAGTCGTATGTAATGTGCATAATTTTTTTTATAACCTAAGTACATTCTGAAGTTTGCTGGTTCTTTTTTTTTTTTTTTTCTATCTCCTTCTATGATTGATTTCTCATGTGTCTGTCTGCTGACATAAACTTTAATAAATAAATAAAAATAAACAATACATATCAAATCCACCAAATTGAAGTAAATCAAATAAACCTATTTTTTTAAAGTTAAGTCTAAGATCTGCTTAACAAATCTAATATTCAATCGCTAATATCAAAGGCAAATCAGACTAAAGATAATCAAACCAAGATCTGCTCACTCAAAATAAATAAATAAAACAAATCTATTAGGACGCGGGCGCATGGTCATTTAAAATTATAATTTTTTTAAACAGAGTTTTAAAAAGCACGAACTTGACCCGAAGGTATCAGAACGATTTACATGAGCACCAGTTTTGTTACATAAGGGACACATTCATTTTGGTTAGGCACAGGGAGATTAAGTGATTTGCCCAGAATCGCAGGATGTTGCGCGTCCTTGCCGAGACGAGAACCCGGTTTCCCAGAGTTAATGTGGACAGCCCTAGCTGTTAGGCCACATCCTCTCCCAGTTATACCAAGAAGTCCTTAAGAGCTGAACAAGTGATGTGACTCTCCCATCTCAGTTCAGAATCCAAACAATAATGCTTTGCAAAGATGTGGAAGGATACCCCGGTTGCCACATTGCAAATATCTGACATTGGCAGGGGTCTTCCCAGTGCAGAAGCGGAAGACCTTGCTCTGGTCGAATGAGTACAAACACATTCTGGTGGTACTTTGTGTGCCATAGAGTAGCAGATCTTGATGCATAGAATTATCCATCTTGATATTATCCTCTTGCGTACTGCCAACACATAGCCCTTAACAGTGCCTACCGTGCAACTTTGTCAGGCCAACAAGCAAGGAAATCCAAGAATGTCAGACAAACAGGCCCGAAGATTATCTGCAGCGTTGCTAGTACACCATGTGACAAACTTGTCCAATCTGACTAAATAGACAATTTTGTTGGAGTGTCTTCAGGAGCATAAGATAACATCCATCACTTCAGGGAGCAGGAAAAAAGAAGATAGGTTGCCCTGTTCAATCTCTAAGCATATAGGTGGAGGCTGGGGTATAGAATCTGCCCATGAGAGTAGCTCTGCCCTGTGAGGGAAATGGAGCGTGGGAGGGCAGAGGGAGAGGTGAATGAAATCGGCAAACAAGACCCTTTGTGGCTACTCTGGGACAATTAAGATTACTTGGGCCCAATGGAGGCGAATCTTGCTCAGAACAAAAGGAATCACGGATATGGGAGGAAACAAGAGAGGTCTCTCATAACAGGCAGATGTCCTGGACCACTTCTGGATGAAGAATCCAATTGTGGTCAGCAAATTACATTGCATGAGACAATCTGCTTAAACGTTGAGCTCTTCGGCCAAGTGATTTGCTACTTAGCAGATCTGGTGGTTCTGTGCCCCATACCAGAGTTGTAGAGCTTCTTGGCAGAGAAGGTATGACCCAATCCCCTCTTTTTGCTGATGTACCACATTGAGGTTGTATTGTTTGTCAGAATCTGAAAAATACATCCGCAAAGGGAATGGAGGATAACCTTGGGAGACAGTCGTATCTATTTTCTGGACACCAGCGGCTTCTTACCTACAATTGCTCCAGGTGAGATCCGCAACCTGGATTGCAGGCATCCGTGATCACTGTTGTCACTGCAGGGCAGGGTGAAACAGCTTTCATTGTGTAAGGTTGCTGCTTACACTCCACCACTGTAGGTCTGCTGCTGTGTCCCTGGAGATTTTGATATGTTGGAACCACTGCCTGTGGAGGCACCACTCCAGGGCTCTCATGTGCCAGCGTGCATGGGTGACCAACAAAATGCAGTAAGCTAGCAGACCAAGCAGACGTATTACCATCAGGACTGGAATGTTCACTCCATTCCAAAACAGCGGAATCAGACTGAATATCTGGAACCCTCTGAGGAGGAGGAGGAGGAGGAGGAGGAGGAGGGAAGGCTGGACTTAATGTGGGGTCCAGTACTGCCCTTATAAACATTCTGTGCTTAGAGGGCAAAAAGAACAATTGATGGACAGAATTCAGAACAATGTCATACATTCATCCCAGTACAGGGATCTGGGCCTAAACCCATAGTTTTTTGCTCACCCTGCCGTTCCAGTTTGGACCCAGCCATATGCAAACCAGTCTTGACCCTGTGCCCAATGGGAACAGGCCAGCCCGAATTGCCAGACCAGGTCCTCCCTGGACTGGAAACAAGCATCCTAGGACCGGTTTCGAGCTTTCAGCCCTCATCAGCCAGGATAGCTTGACTCCAGTGGCATGGAGAGCACGGGACTCATGTCTAAGCATACCCGTCCCACTCGGGGTGACAAATGTAAAAAGAACAATTGATGGACAGAATGCAGAACAATGTCATATATTCACCCCAGTACCGAGATCTGGGCCTAAATCCATCGTTTTTTTTGCTCACCATGCCATTCCAGTTTGGACCCAGCCATATGCAAATCAGTCTTGACCCAGCGCCCAATGGGAACAGTCCAGCCCAAACTGCCAGGCCAGGTCCTCCTGGACTGGAAACGAGCATCCTAGGACCGGTTTTGGGCTTTCAGCCCTCATCAGCCAGGATAGCTTGACTCCAATGGCATGGAGAGAATGAGACTTACGTCTGAGAATACCCGTCCCACTCGGGGTGACAAATGCAAAAAGAACAATTGATGGACAGAATGCAGAACAATGTTATACATTCACCCCAGTACAGAGATCTGGGCCTAAATCCATCGTTTTTTTGCTCACCATGCCATTCCAGTTTGGACCCAGCCATATGCAAATCAGTCTTGACCCTGCGCCCAATGGGAACAGTCCAGTCCGAACTGCCAGGCCAGGTCCTCCCTGGCCTGGAAACAAGCATCCTAGGACCGCTTTCGGACTTTCAGCCCTCATCAGCCAGGATAGCTTGAGGATGCTTAGAGGGCACCAGGTGGGATTTAGACTTGTTGAAAGAAAACCCAGATCGGACAACAACTTGGTTGTCGCCTGCAAGTGGCTAGACACCGTCTCCAGAAAGATGGGTTTGATGAGCCAGTCGTCCAGGTAAGGAAATACCAGGATTCCTGCCTCTCTGTGATGGGCCGCAATCACCTTCATGAAGACTCAAGGAATGAAAGTGAGGCCAAATGGAAGGACCAGAAACTGGTAGTGCTCAGACCTGACCGTGACTATAGGAAAGGAATGGTGGAAATAGGCTTCCTTCAGGTCGAGAGGAACTATCCAGGCTTCTGCTTCCAGCACAAGCAAACCTTTGTTAAGGACAGCATTTTTAACTTTTCCTTCTAAAGGAACCAGTTCAAAATCCTGAGGTCTAGGCTCGGGTGTAGGTCTCTGTACTTTTTGGAACCAGGAAGCGCCGGCAGTACCACCCCGAACCCTGTTCCTGCTCTGGAACAAATCCCACTGCGCCCTTCAAAAGTAAGGATTGAACCTCTTGTTGGAGGACACACAGATCTGGCAAGGGTGAATCTGGACTGGGAGGGATAGGAGAACATACTTGTTGAAAGGGTGGGGCATACCCCCGTGAGAAAGTGCCCTCTTTCTGCATGGTATGCCCCCACTTCTTGCTGAATTGCTGATGTACTTTGACTGAGTGTGCCCTGGGCTCCTGCCAATCAGGTGCCCAGGGCTGGTGTTCCTTCCCTAAAACTGTGTTGAAGCTAAACCCCAATTGGCATATCTGGCCACATGTCAGCCCCTGGTAAATGGTACCCAGGGCATTGTGACCAGAAAAGACCCCTAAGGACTGCAGCACTTATTGTGCCACCCTTAGGGCCCCTGCACCCTCACACACACACACACACACACACACACACACTGCCTTTGCAGACTCAGTGTCCTGGTGCAGAACTAAACAAAGAGTCAACATGACACACATCCCTGTGCCATGCCCACAAACCCACTGCCCTGGCATACACCAGTCACCCCTCTAGCTGGGTGCCCTAAGCCAGTGGTGTGGGCAAAGGTGCATGAGCCCTGTGCCCCTACAGTACCCAAGGCCATTCCTGGGCACTGTAAGTGCACTGATGCCATTCAGAGCATAGGGTGCTGGGAGGTTGTCATTACGAACTCCACAGCACCATAATGGCTACACTGAAGACTGACAAGTTTGGTACCAACCTTCTCAGCACATTAAACCCACACTGATGCCAGTGTGGGATTTAATGTAAAATGCACCACAGAGGGCATCTTAGAGATACATAACCTACAATCCGCGTCTTGCGTAGGAGGCTGCCTGGCCACACAGCAGACATGTTGCTGGACCCCAGGTGGAGAGCCCCCCGCTCTCCTGGGCCTGCAACAATGCACATACTGGGCGAGGTGCTAGGTCTCCTCCCCCAGTATGGGCAGGGGGAAGCTTCAAAGGAATGCCGCCTTTGTGAGCTTCTCCAGGCCACTTGCTGTACTCAGCACCCCCTTTTCTGAATCGTACTCAGCAACTGGCCCCCACCAGTTCTGACCCCCACTCTGGCAGGAAGACTGGAGGGAAATCCTATGTCAGGAAAGGGTGTGTGCCAGCCTGTGCCAACTCCACCCCTCAGGTGGGAGAGACGAGGTGAAGCACGACTCTGAGCTACCGCCATCTTGAGGATGAGGAGCCCTACCCACTCACAGCTATGCTCCTGCCCCCCTCCCACAGGAGAGGAACAGGTTAGGGGGTGTAACTACCCCAGGACAAGGACCTATTGGTCTCCGCCCTCACCCTACCTGTAACACCCCTAAATTTAGTATTTAGGGGCACCCTGAGCCTTCCTTCCTCAGATCCTGATTTCAAAACAAGAAAGAAGCCCAAGAAGAAGACCTGCCAGGCAGCTGCTAACAAGAGGACGATACCAACTGACTTGGCCCCAGCTCTACAGCCTGTTGATCCTTGAACCTGCTCCTGCTAAATTCCGGCGTCTCCTGCGGACAGCAACCTCGAGAACCCCGGAGGAGTTGCCTTCCTTGACCCTCTTAGAGACTGGGACTCCCATGAACAGTGCTTCTGCTCAAACAGCAAAATCCCTGGTGCCAGCCAGGAACCGCAAATCCAGCCGACTCTGCACCCACCAAGCCCGGCCTGTGCCCAAGTGGGCAAAGACCCTGAGGACGTCCCCCCTGCGATTCTGACCTGGAATCCAGTGCCCAAGGACCCTCCTCGACGACCCAGACGACACCTGCAGCCTCAGAACCAGGGACTCCCCCATCCGCTACCAGCAGAGGGTAAGATTTCCTGATCCCAAATGACACCCCTGCACCTGGTGCCCCTCGGCCCCCTGTGCCCAACTCCAGGGTGCCTAACTACCCTCCAAGATCCCAACTTACCCCTCGAAGTATTGGTCGCTACAGAAGATCCTCCGTCCCCGAGCCTGCAACCTTTGTTCCCTTTTCAAGATCTCCATTGAATAACCTTGAGTGCCTGACGTCTCAAAAGCACACTGCACCCAGCCGCCCGAGGCAGTGCAACCTTTGTCCTATCCTACTTCCCCATTTGCCCTGAGCGAATGACCAGGAGCCTAGCTCCCACAGCCGCGTTGCTAGCCAGCAGCCACCAACCTCTTGTTGGATAACATTGGGCCTAACTACCTCTGCACCCGGCTGCTCCTGTGCCGGTGTACCAACTGTACCTACCTGACCCTGAGAGACCCCTGAGTCTATGCCCAGAACCTTAACTATTCCAGTCGTTACTTACCTAAAAGCTGATAACTCACTTTTCTTCCATAGGCTAACATTGACTGGTTTTGCTTGGGAATTCTTCGAAGTGTGGAGTTTTGGAACTTTAAAATATTCATCTAAAATCAGCCGAACAACAAATTCCGATTTACTCACCTGTTATCAGGAGAGACCTCGGTGCTGCATCTTTTGACCCTGAAAAGTAATTCTAACCATACTTACCAGTAACTTGAATTTCCTTCCACAGCATATCATTGCCTGCTTTTTGCTGAAAAAGTTTTTAAGTGTCGATTTTTGAAACTTACAAATATTCTCTAAAAATCGTGCCAGCGATAAAAACGTAATTACTTACCTGTTTAGAGGTCCTAGTGCCGAACCTAGGAGTCCAACACTGGATTACAAAAGTAATGTAAACATACTTTACCTGCAAACTGAATTTCCTTCCATGGGATAACATTGGTAATTTCAACTGAAAAAGTTTCTAAGTGTCAACTTTTAAAATATAATAATATTCCTTAAAAATCACTACTGTAACCAAAACGCTTTTACTTAACTGTTTACAGGACATGTCTCAGGACTGAATCTAGGATCCAGTCCTGTGGTTAGAAAAGTAATCCATAAAGTAATCAATTGCATTTAACTAGAAATTCCCATTGAGCTCAATGTTGTATTGTGTTTGAAATTGTGTTGCCTTTTGCAACAAACTGAAACTATTGTATTCAAAGAGTCTATTGCCTATTTGAAAAGTATTTAACTAAAGTAATCCATTCTGAGAAAGTATATTTTGATACCTTGATGGTTCTAAAATAAAACAACTACATCTTTTGATGCATAACAATTGGCCTAGAGTTCAGTTCTTGAGTGTGAGAGACCATTTTCGGACTGAGTGTGTACAACAAATGCTTTACACTGTCCTCTGATACTGCCTTACTGCTCGATCAAGCTACCACTTTAGAGAGTAAGGTTATATCTAACTTTAGCCTCTGCCAAACCTCTGGGGACTATGGTCTCTGTACACACTGTACCTTACTTTGGTCCAGTATATACAGAGTCACTTTCTTACAACCCCTTATCCACAATCTGAAAGGCCCAAAGGTATTAAAGTTCTGGTCTTCCAAACTTGTGGAAAGGAGGGTACCCGTCCTCCAAAGGGGTGGGTGAGTTCAGGCATGTTGGAACTAGGGCTTCTTCCCTGCGGTGGCTGGGGAAGCGAAGAAGGAAGAGGATGCAGGAGTGAGCGGGAGGGCACAAGTTAGTCCTTTGCCTCATCCTCCAAGTTGTTTGTATTGGGGATTCGCCTCCTGTTGTTGCTGAACGTAAGGTTGATGGCTTCAAAAGCCAAAGCCCCTGCTGAAGCACTGAAACCTCTGCAACTACTAGTTTGAGTTTGGAGATCAAGAGACCTGGCTGTGGCCTTGTAGACCATGAATCTCTCCAAAGCAGAATCTGTTTTGGAACCGAACAGCTGAAAGTCGTTGAATAGGAGAGCATTAAGAGTGGTTTGCATGTCCTGTGAAAAGCCACATTTTCGCAGCCAAGCATGGCAACATAGGGAGACCGATATCCCCCCGGCCCAAGCAATCGAACCAAACATCCATGTGCAAGCCAAAGTTTAATTACTTGCTCCCCTGCAGCTTGACCATCCCCTATCAGCTCAGCTGAAGATCGACTGACAAATTGGGAAATGATTGCTTGTGCTGAGACCAGCAGAGCATAAGCATATCTGCCATGGAGACCAGTGGCATTAATGGACTTGAGGGACATACTTCCGGCAGAGAACACCTTTTTAGGAAATGGTTCCATCTTCTTTGACTCTGTCAAATGGTATAGTGGGAAAGGATTCTGGTGTCAGCTTCAAGAAGCATGCCGTACCAGGTTCGCCAAAACAAGATGAGAGGAAGGCGGAATCACACAGAGATGGCTTTCATCTTTGGGCAATGGTTCTTGATAATGTGTTAGAAGTAGTCAGCTTCTCCCACTTCCCTTAATTGGGTTCCGTTACGGCCTTCAGTAACAGCGAGTAATGGCTCAGACATGTGGAAGGCTGAATGTAGGATCGCATTGAGGATACTAGACTTTATTTCAGTGTACAGAAGAAGCAGGGCTTACATGTCACCTGCCCTCCTAATGATTCAATGATAGGAGGTCACCATGGGTGGTTGAAGCCCAATCAGGGATAAAGGATCTACTTAGCCATCCCAATGGCATCTTTTAGGCCCGCAAAACTTGGGTCCAAGGGAACTGACCATCTCCATCGTCATCTGTAGCGGGGTCATCTTGAGGCTCTTTTACTTTGAAAAAGTAAGTATTGGCCATCCTCTGTTAGTCTGTGTGCCTGGCTTCTAGAGCATTAGAGTTGGTATATTCATTGGTAGCAGAGACTCCGTCCCGAGTTTGTTGCGGCCCTAGTGGAATAGGAAACCGTGTTTGCAGCGGGGAGGTGTTGACTGTGGAGCAGGTGGAGGTGCTTGGGGCACTGGTGATGTTGTCTGTGGCACCAAAGACATCAACTGTGGTGCCAGGGAGATGTTGGAGTCCAGCGCTGAAGGGGAAGAACTTGGATTTAATGGCGGTGGCCTCATCCTCTGCATCAATCCAGATGGCAGAGGTTGTGCCAGAGTCTGACTTGACCATGACACCAGAGGGAATGAGAGAAAGTGTGCCAAGTACTAAGTGTAGGAAAGTGACCCATTTTGACATGGTCACCGCCACTTTTTCCCTCGTGTTTTGATAGACGCCCACTGGGTTTCTGCTATCCAGGTGCCCAGTGCCAGATCCCTTTCCATAAAACTGTACATTTGTTCCAATTGGCGGCAATACCTTTCGCACCCCCTCTAAGTTCCTAGTAAATGGTACCCCTGGTACCTAGGGCAGGGGGCTGAAGAGGGTCCCTAAGGGCTGCAGCATGTATCGTGCCACCCTAAGGGGCCCCTCAGCACACTCATGCAAACTGCCATTGAAGGCTGCATGACATGGTGAAGAGAAAAGTGAAGACACAACATGGCACATCTCCTGTGTGCCATGCCTGCAGACACTGCATGTAATAAGTAAGTAACCCCGACAGCAGTCCTTACAGCCCTAAGGCAGGGTGCATTATGCTATATATGAGGACATTTCTGTATGAGCAGGATTTAGCCCTGTGATGTCCATGTCGATTCTTGGACATTGCCAGTGGACAGGGAAGCCACTTTGAGTAGATGTGCTTGACACTTGTGATTACGAGTTTTCCAGCAACATTATGGCTTCATTGAAACTAAAGAAGTTTGGTATCAAACGTTTTGTATTAATAAGCCCACAGTGATTCCAGTGATTGATTTATTAATACATGCACCCAGAGGTTACCTTAGAGGTACCCCCTAAAAACCTAAAAATCTCTTGTGTACTGGCTGACTGGTGTGGACCTGTCTGCCACCACAGACCGGTTTCTGACCCCCTTCAGGTGAGAGACCACGCTGTGAGGGCAGAAACAATGCCTGCTCTGGCCAGAGGTGTTGTCACCTCCTCGAAGCAGGATAGCTACGTGATCAGCAAATCTAAGCAGGAGGCTTCAAAGGCCCTCTGCTGGCTCTGATATGGAACCCTGGCTTCCCCAGACTTGGGAGATTCCACCCCCGCCCTGAGGCCCCTTTGGCACCAGGACAGGCAGGAAAATTAGCTAGTCAGGAGGTGTGGTCCCCATCAGGCTAGTACCATCCCTAAGGTGAGCTACCTGATGTGAACACGAAAACGAGAATTCCACCACCTTAGCTTTGGTGGAATTAGGCTCACTGGGTCAAGGTTATGCACTCTTCCCACAGGAAGTTGTCATATAGAGGGTGCAGTAATTCTAAAAGTAAGTAGTCCATTGGCTATTACTTGTCACTCCCCTTACCACCCCTAAATTGAGAATTTAGGGGCACTCCTGATGCTAGGAACATAATTTCGACTGAACCAGAAGAAGAGGACAAAGAAGAGCCGCAAGAGAACGAGAACTGAAGACTTGCTGTTGACTTTTGGTGCCAAACCCTGCCTGCCTGCACCAGTCTCGACAATCGTGACAGAGTTACTCGTCCTGCAACTGAGCAACTACTAAGAATCCCGGCAGACTGCCAGCCTTCGCAAATTGCCAGCAATCTCCCTTGGAGTAGAGGAGTAACTTCCCAGCAGTCCGCAGGCACCGAAGAAGCAGAGAGCAGTTTACCGTGCCACTCCGCAACCAACTGCCTCCCGAGAAAGAGGTACCTGGGCTTCTGAAGGTCAGGTCTGTCCCCCACGAGTGAGAGGACACCAGGACAGACCAGAGACGCATAGAACCAATACCCAGGGTACAGGACCCTTTGCAGCAACCAAGGTCTGTTTAAGTCCAGTCAGGACTTTAACAGCACCGCCACGAGCAGCTGTCGAGGGGAGTCAGCACCGCAGAGACCCATTTCCAGAGTGGCCAACCTGCCCTGATTTTGTACCCTCAAACCGGCGAGAACGACAACCGCAACGGCCTTTGACGCACAGAGCCCGACCGACCTATCTACTCTGCACTCGAGCAAACCAGCTGTGCCCACCTGCTCCCAGGACCCTTGTGACCTGAGCCCGCCATTGAGAGCTTCAGGACTTGTCCCCAAGGCCCCTCTACAGCCTGTATTTAGGAGGCCTCCCTTCTTTCCATCGGCGTAGCGCAAAGCTACCAACTCAACCAGCACCTCTGCACCTGGACGCCCAGGGCAGGTAATGAGCAATTGCTGGTGGTACTTGGGACTTTGGCACCCTACCACCCTGAGTCCAGAAGAAGACCTCCAGAAACTGACCGTAAATAACTGTATGCAACATATGCTTTTTTTCCGTAGGAAAGCATTGCTGCGTAAAGACTCATTTAAGTGAAAATTTTACTTACCTGTAAAAATCGATATTTCAAAAAAGTACTTACTTGATAATGAAGTTCTTGGTACCAAAATGTACACACAAATATGACTTCTTTTTCTAAATTGGTCTCGGATTTATTCTGGAGTGTGTGTGATTTTTTGCCTCTGGGTGGAGAGCCCCATAAACATAAGTATAGGTAGTGCAGAGGTCTAAAACTCAGCATTTAGTTTGAAAATGGCAAACTGCTCAGCACTACCTAAAATGCTCGCCAACACTACCGCAAAAGAGAGCATTTAGTTTTATAATTTTTGCCTCTGTAAACCAATAAGTGTTGCCTGGACTCTTTACACAGTGTACCTCGTTTTGGTCCACCATATAAAGAGCCAGCTTACCATAGTAGGGTGTCGGTAAACCAGCAGACAAGAAAGCCAACGGCCCCTTGGGCGAGCAGGCACTCCAGAGAGAACCATTGATCTGCTTAAGATGTTGAGCACTGTGTTCACAAACATCAGTAGATCCATCCCAGGTGTGAAAAACTCTGGGTAGATCTGACCTGGCTGGGGCCTATTAGTCAGTGCCACAGACGGTAGCATCACTGAAACTGGCGCCGGGTCGAATGGAACTACAAGCACCAGATCCACCGTGGGTTCTTTTGCCGGTTCTTGATCCAACATCAGAGGAGAAGTCAGCAGTCTTGATGACTTGCTTTTCGATGTGTTGCTTTGAGATTCAAGACTTTTCTTCTTCTTGTGCTTCTTCCTAGAGGATTTCAACGAAGGTGGTGGCTCTGGAGGCTTTGACCACAGTCGTGATTTACAGCACCCACATAATTCTTGTGCTCTGACCATGCACATTTTGGCCTCCCATTCTTTATGTGCTTTAGATTGCATCTTCTGCTACAATGCACAGACCCCAATGTCCTGGTCGGATCGCAATCACCAGAGGTGGATATTGTGAAGGTCTGTGATGGACATCCGGCCATCACAGACCAGACAAGTTTTAAATCTAGATTGCTTAAGCGATGGCATATTATGAAGAATAGTGCACCCAAGTAATAATTTTGTGAAGAAATCGACAATGTTGATACTCTTGAGGAGATATTAGAGAGCTCAGGAACGCACCGATGGTGCCGAAAAAGAGAGATGACATCATGCAGTCGGGGCGCTTTATGGCTCCAGTGACGGTCCAAGATGTTGCATGCAGCGCCAAAGTGAAGCCTGCGCCCCTTACCGATGTGTGAGAGCTATTGAAGAGTGTCCGGATCCAGACTGGCACCTGGGATATTCAAAAGGTGAGGAATCTGCTGGTAGAAGTATCCACCAGAAATAACCATTCTAGTAAAAGGAAATATTTCCCATCAAAAAAGAATCTTTGCTACTAAAACTAAATGTTTTCAATACAAAATTATATAATTTAATATAAAATCCAACTGTATTCACTCAAAACATTAAATTAATTTATTAATGTAATACCTTAAGTCAAATAGTTATCAAAACGATATCTTTATTCTAAAATCTACTTAATATAAACAAAAACTAACATTTCTTAATACACACTAAATTAATTCTAGTAAAATTGAAAATTAAATCTTGTTAATTTAATATACAAAAAAACTATTCTTTCTTTCTTTTGATCTTTATTTCGACTGATTCAGCCATAAAAGATACATATAAAACACACAACATTTCATTTTACACTTATGTTACTTAATGCAAATTAAAATATATCCGTAATTTACAAAATTCATTAAAACCATCTTCAATTAAAAAAAAAGAAAAAAAGACATACGTATATGCACAAGCACAAAGTTTTGTCACCATTTACATCTAGTAGCGAGGGAAGGAGTCATGCACCAATTTATTTAGGAAAATATGCACATGATTTAACTGCTCAGAACGGTTGGCCGATCTTCTTTCTAGCAAAATAAACTGAAAGAAGAAATCTGCTGATACTGAATACAACAATTTGTAAGGTATTAGTTCTGGCAATCCTATATGCCAGGGAGCATTTTCTTATTCCTAGGGTGTTGCACAGGGGTTTGATCCACTTTTTTCTCGCTTTATCATAAGCTTTACAGAAAAAAAGAATATGGACATCATCCTCAATATAGGTGCCTGAACACATTATACACTTCCCCTGTGTAAGGTCAACCCCACCCCGATTTCTCTTAGACCAACGTTCAACGTTAGAGTTTGTCATAAGGTTCCCATACCTGAACTTCAAAAATAGAGACTTCGCAAGAGGAGGCTCTATCTCATCTAGGAATTCCTCGAAAAGAGGCTCATCCTTGAAGCTTAAGACGTTTTGAGTAAGGGAACCGAGATTGTTACCATTCACTAGTCGATTGGTGATGAGGGACCAAAACGCTTGTTTCACCATAGATTTTGCATTGAACGGCAACCCTTCAGGACGTTCCCAGAACTGCGACAAACCCAGGATAAGGAACCATTTTTTAATATGATTGAGCCATACAACAGAGTGTAGAGAATCAAGACCCAATATCTCCTGAAGGCCTTTCCTATAGTCAATCAATTCAGGAGTAGACCATAGTCTTACCCAAAACATTAATGGTCTTAAGATTGTGTAATTATCGGTTCTTTTGAGATTCAGATCCATTTGGAGTGGAATCAGAGGTGTGCTGATGGGGACTCTTACAATTGATCTCATGAATTTGTTATCCAATCCATAGAAGCTATTCATCTCTATAAAAACAAATGGTCTCAATCAAAACTAAATGAGTTATTTTAAAACTAAATGCATTTTATTCAAGCGAATATATTTACTGGAAATCAAAGCCCATTTTAATAAAATTAATCTATTTAAATTTACTACGAAGGTGTACGTTACATGTCTCCAACACCCGAGTAAAGCAACTGGCTTAATCTTGTATGGGTGGGTGATGTCTCTCCCTAACCCTCAAACTTCTCCCTAATCCCATCCCTTTTTGTAGTAAATCTGCCCCTTTTCCCACCCACTCACTCACTCCAGTCCCTTCCACGTTTACTAGTAATATGTATACTTATGTTTGCGGAGTTCTCCGCCCCGACTGTGGAGTCTCCGCACACGTTAGTATAGGCAGAGCGGAGGCATAAAACAACATTTAGTTTGTAAATTGCAATTTTTAGTACGTTTTGTAGTACTACAAAATGTACTCAAAGTGCAGTTTTGAATCAGGCACATTAAGTCAAATCAAAATGCATGTTTGCAGTTAAAATAAAAGAACTATATTTTAACAAAATATTTTGCTATGAAACCACAACTAAAACTTCCATGTAATACATTGAGTGCTAAATGAATTGAGTCAAAATATAATACCTGTAAGACGTCGGCTCTTTATAGGATACATAAAAATTAGATATCATGGAAAGAGTCCTGGGGTTCCCTTATGAGTGGACAGGACCTTGCTCTTGCAATCCCAAGGAGCCCTTCTAGGGGGTGTTTAGTCGAGCAGCCTTAGTCTTATCAGAGAGGAGTGCAAGACATTTCCAAATAAACACAATAGTCAATAAGTAATACACACGACTCAATAAGGAGATCCACACCAATTTATAAAAATAACAGGTAGCTTTATATATGTTGAGACACCAGAATTAATTAGTACAGGCAAGTACATTTGGGGACTCAGCAGCTGCAGGACAAATCATCTTTTGACTAGACTGTCGAAGTCAGCAGGCAGGCCGGCAGGGTTGCGCCAAGTCAGTTGCTGGGTCTTCTGTTCCTGCAGTTGCAGCGCATCACTTCTGTCTTCTACCTTCAAGTCAGCAGGATCTGATTTTATGGTGCCAGGGGTTTCCCTAAATACTACATTTAGGGGCTTTAGGGGAGAGTAGGGTAGTAGCAAATGGGCTACTGATCCTTGAGGTCACTATGCCCCCTATATGACCACTTCCTGTGTGAAGTGGGCATAACCCTGTCCAAGAATTCCTATGTTTGCCATCACAAAGTTGTGTCCACTTCAGATTAGGTCACCTAAGGATTGTATTAGCCTGGGGGTGGCACACCTAGCTGACTAACTATTGTTCATGCCTGTCCAGGTGCCAACGGGCTCTGGACAAAAGAGGTTGGCTTCCTCTCCTGCGAGGGGAGCCAGACACGCATTTCAAAGGCAGTAGGTTCTTTCAAGCTCCCCATCCTATGAATGCTAATCAGCAGGTCATACTGTGGTAGGGGGTGTAAACAACCTTTCTTGAGCAGGATTTGTTTCTGACCTCCTGACAGCAAAGGCTCTCACCCTTGGGGGTCAGAGACACTCGTCTACAGTGGCAGGCTGGCAGAATCCAGTCAGCCACCACACCAGGAGCTGGTAGATTTTCAGGGGGCACCTTAAGATGTCCTCTTGGTGCATGTATTTATAAATTCAAAACTGGAATCAGTGTGGGTTTATTAATACAAGATGGGTGATATCAAGCATCCCTATTTTCAGTGAAGCCTTCATGTGGCTGGGAAACTCGGTTTCACCAGTGTCCAACACGTGTCTTATAAGAATATATGACGTTACAACGAATTCCGTTGCAACGCATGCCTTTACCACGCATGCGTTACAACGGAATTCGTTTACCACGCATAACATTTACCACAATTACTAGCGTGGTGACGTCATACGTCGTTAAGAGAAAGCGGAAGTTTATTTTTCGTTTTCTCTTAAACAACGCTGATACCCGACGTGACTTCAGGTGAGTTTCTTTTTTGGGGGGGAGACCCCCCAAGCCCCCTTTTTTTAATTTTTACCTTTACCACATATACCTTTACTACAAACCTCGTAGTAAAGGTATGCGTGGTAAAGGCTTTCGTGTTAACCACGCATGCGTTGTACTGCATGCGTGGTTAACGATTTTGTTGTAAAGGCTTCGTTGTAATGGCCGTTTCCTGTCTTATAACAGCTCCTCTGGTCACTTGCACTAGTAGTAATGGAACTCACCAGCACAGGGGCATATCTTCTCATGTAGGTATGCCCTCACAAGTAATATGAGGCACCCCACCTTAGAACTGTCCGGCCTGCTGTAGGGGTGACTTACAAATATAACATGCAGTGTTATGGGACATGGCACAAAGGGATGTGAGTCATGTTGTGTTTTCAGTTTGGTCCCTTAGGGTGGCATAACTTGTGCCTTTAGGGACCCTCTTTAGTACCTCACGCCTTAGGTACCAGGGGTACCATTTACTAGGACTTACAGAGGGTGCTAAAGGTATTGCCAAATGGGGGAAACAATAGTGCAGTTTAGGAAAGAGATCTGGCACTGGGGACCTGATTAGCAGGAACCCAGTGCACTTCCAGTCGAAATCACATCAAATACCAGGCAAAAAGTGGAGGAAACCATGTCAAAAAGGTGCACTTTCCTACAATATCTATTCATTGAAAAAAAAGAAAAATAAACTTACTACTGTACTGGCTTTGAAAATAATTAAAGAATACCAACTCTTCTGTGGACTAACCAGTACTCACAAATTCACGCACAGACAGAGACAACTGTAGCTCCGCATTCATCATGACTCAACATGTCTAACATACTAGGGAATGAAAAAATGTTGAAAACCACCAATTTACCCACCCCAAAGAACAAGGTATGAAGGCCAAGTGCAAAGGTCAATAGGCATTCCACCAAAACTGGGAAAGATAATTTCAGCCTACCTCAATGTTACTTAGATGCTTACCTTGCATACCAAAGAGCGCTGGGTGGCGAAACAGTGCTGTAGGAAGAACGCGCTCTGATTGCAGGCCATGCTATGCAGCAGCACCCGCAAGACCCCACCAAGGATACTCTCCTTAGCCTCTGACAGCATCACCGTCTGACAATGGAAACCAGGAGGCAGGGTCACCAAGAAAGAAGAATGAGGGCAATGAGGAATAAGGAGGAGACCAGGAATGAGACGGAAGGGGAAAGATGAAAAGGGAGAGGACAAAGGGGAAAATTTAGAACTAAATATTATACTGCCTGCAAGTGCATCCATGGCATTTTATGATTTACGGCTGCTCTGGTGCTTGTACCTGAACAATGATCTCGAGTGTATCCAGGACCACAAGGTTGGCCTCGGTAGCCAGGTTTCCGTCCACCAAAGACTCGAGCTCCAGCTCACCTTTTGTCCTGCAAGCAACAAGTGCAGTGCCATTATTAATAGGCTTGTGAGTGGTGTCATTAATAGACTGGCAAGCAAAGCTGTCCACCCAGTGTACCCGGACATTAACATTGCAGCAAGCGGTACATCAACAAACTAGCTAACAGTGTCACAGGCAAGGGAGTGAGCACAGCAATTGATGTTCAAGCACGTAGTGCCTTCAGCCTAGAGAACAATGCAATCAACAGCCTCCTAACTCATGCCATAACCAGCCTAGCAAGTAGTCCTTCTGATAGCACAGGAAACAGTGCTATTACCAGCCCTGCTAGAAGTGGCATTAGCAGCTCAGGACACAGTGTCATGAACAGCCTAGTGAGTACATTATTAACAACATAGGGTACAGTGCCAATAAAATTCCTGAATGCAATGCCATCAAAATGCCAAGGGAACGCTGCAATTAGCAGTCAACTAAACAATGTGATAATTAACTTGAGTGGATCTTATGCTATTAGCAGTCTAACTAGGCGAGCTCAGCAAAGATGCACAAAGCCTTTCACAGTGTAGCACACAAGCACTTGATCATGAAGGATAGGTACTCTTACACTCAGAGCCAAGCACATATTTCCCTATTGCCGTTAAAAAAAACTGTTGTGATCGGGCACTGTATAATTGTAGCACTGAAATCTCACAAAGATTTGATTAAGCTCACTAACAACTAGCTCATGGAGTAAAGAAGGCGGCATGTGCAGTAAGACAAAATATGAGCACACTCCGTAGAGGCTATAGCAGGGAACATCTAGTGTCAATGTAACAAGGAAGGACATCTCTAAACTGGCACATTGTGTCTGTTTAGGAGTAAGAACAGTATACTCTTTCTACAGTTGGGAATGCAATCTTCACATGAAGTACCTAAAAGCTCTATATTCGTCAACAGGACATTACATAGAGAGGTTAGTTAAAAGTTAACAAAATGGAAAATATTGAAGGAGGTCACGCAAAAGCCTCCACACAACCAATGAAACACGTGCGCAACTTCAGACTCACTTGTCCACGCGGTCCGAGTTCTGTCTCCAGTGAGTGATATTTTTCCTCCAGCGTACATTCTCTTGATTTCCGAAGGGACTCCTCTCTGTGAAGAAAAGTTTGTATTTGGATTTAAGCAAGTACAACCCTCATGGCGGCCCATCAGACACCCAGGACTCTCAGAACAAGACACAACCGCTCCACATGAGCTGCAGTCAACCGTATACCCTACGAAAATATACAAAGCCAGACTCCCAGCTCATCGAACAAGGCCAAACCTGGTTCTACTGCAATTTACCTTGATATTCAAAATATTTATATCATGGTATTAGATACAACTCAGTCTTAGACAATGACCAGACCATAATGTTCAAGACACATCATAGTTGGATGTCGCAAACTGTCACGAAACTTCATAAGAATATGGAAATACAAATCCTTCATCAGTTTGAGGCCATGGCAGGTGTGTTAATAAGCGGAGGCAGAAAATGCATTCACATTCACCTAGGCTGCCATTTTGGAATTGTTGTAGCACCTGCCAAACTTACATAGCTCGCCATATTCGCCCCAGCAGACTGACCTTTCAGGTTTCAATGTTTTATAATATGTTTCATTACTTTCAAGAGCTTTTACTCATTCTGCTGTTTTCAGCTCAATACATGGATTTGACTACCTTTCTTTAGTGAAGGCGTTCAAAGAAAAATGCAAGCTGAGGGCAGAGGAAAGCGGTAGGATGCTGGCTCTGTATATACTATACCAAAGTGAGGTATAGTGTGCACAGAGTCCAGTGGAACCCCAAAGGTAGGCAGAGATAAAGTTAGATAGAACCTTACTCTCTATTTGTGGTAGTGTGGTCAAGCAGTAAGGCAGTATCAGAGGACAGTGTTAAGCATGTGTTGTAAACACTCAGTCAGCAAATGAATTCACACACTTAAAGCCTGAACTTCAGACAAATTGTTTTTGCATAAAGATATTCTTTTACTTATTTTATTTTCTAGAACCAAGCAAGCCTGGCACAGGTAAGCAATACATACTTTACAGTAGTAATGCAGTTTGTAAACAGTTTGAATTGTAATTGTATATGCACTTTGTTTTGACTTACAGCCTGGTTGCAGAGAAACGCAATACTTTGTAAATACAGTACATAGACTTGAATGGACTTTTCAGTAAAATACCAGGTAAGTTACTTTTTGGATTACTTTTCTTACACTAAGTAGTATACCTAGACACTACTCTGGGACATTTCCTGTAAACAGGTAAGTAAAATCGTATTTGTTAAACAGTGCAATTTTAAAGATTTTCTTTAGGCTTTCAAACTCCACACTTAAAAACGTTTTCAAGAAAAACAGTCAGTGTTATCCTATGGAGGGAAATCGTGTTATCAGTTTTCAGGTAAGTATTTGGTAGTGGGAGTGGAGGTTCTGTAGGTAGACTCGGGGGTACCCCAGGGTCAAGGATGCACTCTTATTACACCCTCAGCAGCACTAGGGCGGCCGGGTGCAGAGTGCTGAGACCCAATGTTATCCAATGGGGGATAGGGGCCTCAGGTTGATGGCTGCTGGTGAGCAGGCCACCTGGTTGTGGGAGCAAAGCTCCTAGATCTTAGCTCAGGGCAAATGGGGGAAACAAAGTAGCATCAAAGGTGCACCCTGAGCGGCACTGGGGTGGCCGGGTGTAGAGTGCTGTTTCGACGTTGGGCGCCCTGTTGTATTCAATGGAGAACCTGCAGTTTGCAAAGGCACTGCAGGCTTGGGGACGAAGGTCTTCTGGGTGCGATCACCAGTTCGAGAGGTAAGTTGGAACGTTGGGGGTTGGTTAGGCACTGTTAGATTTGCCACCCAAGGCCGGAGGACGTTGGGTGCAGGGGTGCCTTTTTGGAGTCGGATCTTCTTACCAGCTCCTGGTCGCGATGGGGGGGACCTTCTTGATTTAGGATGTAGGAGTTGGCTGGAGGCGCGAGGCAGGTCAGGGGTCGCCGGACCTCGGGTTAGGATCGCCGGGGGGGACCTCCTTGTGGTGTTTGCCCGCTCGGGCCCGTGGACGGCGGGTGCAGAGTGGCGCGGATTTGCAGTTTTCGGCCAGGGCCAGAGGTTGCAGATGAACAAACCCGGTGTTCATAGGAGACAAACTCTTTCGGGTTGAAGGCAGACAGGTCCTCCAGAGTTTTCGAGGCTGCTGGCTGCAGGACACACCAGGATTTCACAGGAGCAGGTTCGAGGTGGAGACAGGCCGGTAGGTCTGGGGTCAAGTCAGTGGGCGTCTTCCTCTTGTTAGCTTCGGCATGGCTGTTCGGTCCTTCTTCTTTTCTTGTTGCAGGTTCTTGTCTGAGGAAGCAAGGTTCAGGGGTGCCCCTAAATACTAGCTTTAGGGGCGGTACAGGTAGGCAAAAGGTGGGGACCAATGGGTCCTTTCCCTGGGGTTGGTACCCCCCCCCTATCATGCCACCCTCCAGTGGGAGGGAGGCATGAGCCTATCCCTGGTTGGCTGAGTCCCCCCATCTGGAAGATGGCGGGGACTGAGAGTTGCGCTTCACCTTGCCTCCTCTACCTGAGGGGTGGAGTTGGTAGAAGTAGGCATGCACCTCTCTTCCTCACTTGTTTTTCCCGCCGGTTCTCCCGACCAAAGTGGGGGTCAAAACCAGTTGCTGAAAGCAGCAGGTGGCCTGGGGATGCTCACAAAGGCGGCAAGCCTTTGAAGCTTCCCCTTTGTGAACCCTGCCCATCCTGGGGGAGGAGGCTTGGCACCTAGTCCCAGAATGAGCATTGTTTCAGGCCCCAGAGAGCAGCAGGCTCTCGACTCAGGGGTCCAGAAACATGTCTGGTGGTGGCAGTTTAAAGCAGCCACTCAGCCTGGACACTAGTGGTAGGTTTGTTTTCAGGGGGCATCTCTAAGATGTCCTCTGTGTGAGTTTTTCATTAAATACTACACTGGCATCAATGTGGGTTTAATGTGCTGAGAAGTTTGATACCAAACTTCTCAGTTTTCAGTGTAGCCATTATGGTGCTGTGGAGTTCGTAATGACAAACTCCGAGCACCATATACTCTTTTTTTTTTTTTAAGACCTTTATTATACATCATCATTACACAGCCTCAGGCCTACAACCTCAGGGGTCGGCTGCGTCGTAACTCAGGTGCTGTTATGCGGAGGCACCATATACTCTTAATGGCAGCACTGCACTTACAATATCTAAGAATGGTCTTAGACAAAGTAGGGGTACAGGGCTCATGCATCTGTACCCTCACCACCGCTATAGTGCACCCAGCTAGAGGGGTGACTTATCTATGCCAGGGCAGTGGGTTGTAGGCATGGCACACAGAGATGTGTGCCTTGTCGACTCTTCACTTTGTTATGCACCAAAACACGCTGCCTGCAGAGGCAGTGTGTGGGTGTAATGGTACAGGACCTCTAAAGGTGGCACAATACATGCTGCAGCCCTAAGAGGCCTTCTCTGGTCACAGCCCCTTGGGTACCTGTGGTACAATTTACCAGGAGCTGACCTGTAGCCAGAGATGCCAATTGGGATTAGGCTTTAATGCAGTTTTAGGGAAATAACATAGGCCGTGAGTACCTGATTAGCAGGAGCCCGGGGAACACTCAGTCAAAGCACATAAGCAATTCAGCAAAAAGTGGGGGGAAACCATGCAGAAAGAGGGCACTTTCTCACAAAAGCCTACTCCAAGAATCCAAGGCGTAAACAAAACCCCTTCAAACTAAATATTTAATGATCCATAGGCCTCAGCTACTATGGCTCCTTGCCAGAACAAGTGACAAGAACTAGAGACCAGTGCCAGGACTCTGCCCTGGGTACAAGACTATTTAGGAATTTTCTATGGAATCAATAGCACACATCTCCCAACCAACCCTACCTGGTGTTTTGCAAAGGGTGCAAAAGAAAACTACCAATGGAAATAGGCAGTGAGATTTAAATTGCAATTGCTGGAATTTAAATTGCAATAAATAGATATAGAATGCTTGTCCACGTTTTTGTGTTCCGGTCCTCCGTGATTTTTCCATCTTCTCAGTCCTGAATTGATATTTTGGTTGTGTGACCATTGTTCAGAATGTTGGCCAGCGTCTCCTCCGTGAACCATACTAAATCTCATGCAAGGCCCCATACTCCTTTCTGGGGTAAAAGGTAATGCATGACTTAAGTCTTGTAGAAAGCGGTCAGTATTTGCAGTATTCTTCTCAGAGATGGAACGGTTTTCTCAGTGAACTATGATCCTCAATGCCCACAGAAGGGCACTGTTGATTGATAATGTAACATGCCAGAGTGCCCAATTAGTGCTTGTGAATTTCCAGTTTTATTTCGAAGGCTTTAAGGGTTGGGAAGTACAGAATTACTGTTGACTTCGCATTTTGCGCTAGACAAAGCAAATAATGGGGAGAACGACAGGGTGAATGACAAAAAAAGAGACACAGTCAGACATCAGCCTCAGACAGACTAAGCACTCTAATATACTTTACGAGTTTACGACATCATGCACACTCACCTCTGCTGCGCCGCACCATCTCTTGTCTCGCCCCAATCGTGCCCAGGATTGCTTCCTCCAGTCGGGCCTTCATGTCCAAGGACTTCTTGAAGGTCAGACTGTTAATGCGCTCAAAGGTTTTCTTACCCTGTAGTGGGACAGAGATGCACCACAAGAAAAAGAGAGGGAAGTAAAGGTAATAATGATAACATTAACAACTTGTCCTTTTAATAAGGCTTAAACTCAGAAACATCTAAATATTCTAACACAATGCCAGCTATTATGGGATTCAAAGGTATGCATTTTTATAAAGCCCAGAAGGATGGAAGGCCGGTTTAGCTCAAGTGGGATTGGAACCAGTGATCTAACAAGCATTGGAAATGCAATAGGTCTCGCAGCATTAGAGTTAGTGCATTTAGAATTGTTTATGGGTTTTTTGTTGTAAATCTTTTGCATTTTTATTTTTTGTAGCCAATGCTAAAGAATTACAAATCAAAAAAGCAATAAACATTTGTAAAAGCTTTAACTAAAAATCCTGTGAGACCTATTGCACTGTGTGAGGGTGAGGTGTTGAGGGTGAGTGAGGTGTTGAGGGTGAGTGAGAGTGAGAGTGAGTGAGGGTGAGGGTGAGGGAGGGTTATTGTGAGTTAGGGTGAGGGGTTGAGGGTGGGTGAGGGTGAGGGTGAGGTGTTGAGGGTGAGTGAGGATGAGTGAGGGTGAGTGAGGGGTTGAGGGTGAGTGAGGGTGAGTGAGGGTGAGTGAGGGTGACTGAGTGTGAGTGAGAGTGACTGAGTGTGAGTGAGTGTGAGTGAGGGTGAGTGAGTTATGAGACGCCTCACGCCTGTATCATAGTGAGGTGCAAAAGGAGACGCACGGTGCGAGAACCTTACAAATATGAAAAGCTTGCAGCATGCCAGATGCTAGGATGCGCGGGCGTGTGTGAGATACAGTTACACGCGCGAGAAGCCCTGATGTGGAGCGGGAAATGCACAATGATGAGCATAGTTCGATATACAGAACGAGGTGGCTGTGTGTGGGTGGTACTCAGAAGTGTGGTGTTTGCGATGAACACAGCACGAGAGCCCGAGGGAGATACTTGAAAACTGTGAGAAACATTTCCAAGCGAGTACACCGCACGAGGTCACAAAAGAGCAGTGCATGAGATGCTCACAACACAAGCACAACAAACTCAAGTATGTGGGAGACAAACACATGAAGCATTTTGTATGTAATGCGTGGGGCTCCTCACACACGGGAAGGTGGAGAAGGAATAGAAACACAGAAGTGTGAGGTGGGAAAAGATCGTTAACATGGGAAACTGGTGTGAGGTGCCAACAAACGAGCCCTGTGTGTGATTTTACCACACAGGGTAACCCTGGTGTGAGAATACGAGCGTGTACAGTGCGTGTGAACCGCTCAGAGCGCGAGAGGCTCACACACACGGGTGTGAGATAGACGCCGAGTATGGGCGAGTCTGACGCTCTCGAGACGCCTGGTGTGTGCCTGTGATGCCCCTGTAAAGCGCTCTGACACCTTGGATAATATTCGCGCTATATAAAATCGCATTAAATAAAATAAATGAAAAAAATAACATGGAAGATGCTCACAGACGCAGGAATAGTGTGAGATACTCGGAAACATAAGCGTGTTGTGTGTGACTCTCAAAAACAAAGTGTGTGAGGTGAACACCGGTACCATGCCTGTACGAGATTCAGGGTGCGTGAGATATACTCAAACACGTGGCGCCCGGTGCGTGAAATGTGTAGAGCTGCGACAAGCATTGTGTAGAGCTGCGACAAGCATAGTGCGTGCGACGCTCACAGGCAGGAGAACCGAGCTGCCCAGCCCACCCCCTCCCCCAGGTAGAGACTGAGGCCGGAGTCGTACACAGAAGCCGAATGCACGTGCGACACAACTGCAAAGACCACGAACAGTACTAGGGTCTTATGGAGAAATAACCCCCTGGGGACTGTAACTGGTAGTCAGACCGTGGGAGTTGCACCGATTTTATGGTATACGCCAAAATAATGCAGTTTAATAGGGCATTCTCGAAATCATGTACTCCTCCTGCCTAGACGTGTAGCCATATGC
Organism: Lissotriton helveticus; assembly: GCF_964261635.1. NCBI lineage: Eukaryota > Metazoa > Chordata > Amphibia > Caudata > Salamandridae > Lissotriton > Lissotriton helveticus. Next base: position 1,410,105,083 of record NC_136057.1, on the reverse strand, counting down.
GATAGTTCTTGTATTGAAGGTGCAAAATGCGTTGTACGAGGCAAATAGAAAAGAATAAAAACAATAAGGTTTGGAGGTGGTAATACACGTTTAATCTCATTTCCATACAACACAAGGGCTTCTGTATAAATATGCTCAGATTCAAAAAAACATTTGTGTACGCGAAATGAGTGTCATTTCTCCCACCGAAGCCTAACAAATACTGCAGGAATAAAATATATCAAGCGTGTACAAACAGAGGAATCCGGGGTGAGGCGTTCAGGCTGGCTACTTGCATATCTCGTTCGAAGCAACAAAAGACTTGCGCTTCGTGTTGCCGCCACCCGTGGTGACTGGAAAGCCATTTTAAGTGAGCGAGAAGGAAGGCGAAAGATAATGGCCGATGCACAGGCTTCAAAGCGTGAGGCGGCTTTCTCTGCAGTGCTGACTCAGGGGAGGGGGCGGAGCGGGGCAGAGCGGCATGTGGGTGTGAAGAAGCCGGGCCTTTGAAGTGAAGCTAAGCTTCACTTCAAAGGTGTCGGAGGAATGCGGGCGGCTGTGCACGCGCTTTTAAGCTCAATGCACATGCGCATTGAGCTTAAAAGTCACGGGCACTGCAAGGAATCGCCACGATTCCTTGCAAGTTAGATAAAGAGTCGATGAGCCCCTATAGTCTCGCTTGCTCGATGCGCATGCGCATCGACAGGCGAGACCTAAAAATTCTGCTTAGACCTCTGCAGTGGCCATCGAGCTACATAAAGGCTTTTAGGCTTCTGCTATTTGGCAGACCATCTCAATGGTTGGAAGGGGGAGACAGTTATACCTGTCAGTCAGGGGCAGCATACAGTCACACGCATAGAGAGTGTCCCTCCCCTTTTCCCTGGGATGAACATGCTTCCCTTTTTCCTTCACAGAAGAGATGTCCCAAAAGCACCACACATGTCCACCACTAACAGACCATTCCTGAAATCTAAACACTGTCTTGCCAATCTGCTACGGAGATGTACTTTGCTGAGGCTGTAAGCCTCACCACCAGCGGCTCATGCTCCAGAATATACAGAGCAGGCCTTCTCGCAGAATCTTGTTAGCCCACCTTTCCAAGCAGCACTCCAGAAGCTATTTTCCGAAACTACCTTTCATAGGTGAGCAGAGCAGTTCCCGATAAAGTACTTCCTGGGTATCATAGTTGGGAATGATCTGCATCTTTAAGTTCGGGCACAGAGATAGACTATAATAGAGACAAACACAGCACTGCCTAGATACTCTATTGCCACTAGTACAATATGGAAAGGTTTAGGAATAACCAGATTACAGACATCTAAGATGAGCAAAAACCAAAACAACTCACCCACAGCAAATGTGGATGTGCAATTACAGTATTGGGGAATATAGTGACTGTTTCTTTCACAAGTGGATCAGAAGTGTCATGGTGGCCCATAATTATGCACTTCGGCTTATCAGAGCAACACATTTTACTTAAAATCAAGCAAGAATAGGAGTATTGTATCTAATTACAGGAATGCACAGCTTCAGACTGGCTGGCAGGCGGGTCCCCCACTCAGGCCCTTGGGGAAGGAAGTCAGTGAGTGATTGTAGGAAGCTACATCTTTATATAGTGGACCAAAACAAGGTACACTGTGTAGATTCTAGGCAGCCTTTATTGGTTTACAGAGGCAAAAATGATAACACTAAAAGCTCTCTTTTGTGGTAGTGTTGGTGAGCAGTTTAGGCTTATCAGAGGGCAGTGCTAAGCATTTGTACTCACAGAGGCAATAAATGAGACACACACTCAAGAATAAAACCAAGACCAATTTAGAAAAATAACTTGTGTTTTTATATCAATTTTGATACCAAGAACTTCGTTATCAGGCAAGTATTTTTTTATAATGTGAATTTTCACAAGTAAACAGTTCACTTAAATGCGTCTTTATGCAGCATTGAATCCCTATGGGAGTAAAGGCATATGTTGCACACAGTTATTTACGGTCTGTTTCTTGGGGTCTTCTTCGGTCTTAGGGCAGCAGGAGGGCACAGTCTAAAGTACCACCAGCAGTTACCTGACCTGGGGGATCCGGGTGCAGAGGTGCTGGTTGGATTGGTAGCTGTGCACGCTACGCCGGTAGAACGAAGGGTGGCCCCTAGAAATAGGCTGCAGAGGGGGACACATCCGGGAGCTCCCAACAGGGGGCTCAGGTCACCCGGGTTTTGGGGACAAGAGGGCACAGCCGGTTCCTGGGTACCCATGCTAGGGCGCTCGGGTGCAGAGTAGAAAAGTCATCTGGGCTTTGTGTGTCCTTGGGCATTGCGGTCATCGGTTCCGTCAGTTGAGGGTGCAAAATCAGGACAGCTGGGCCACTCTGAAGGTGGGCTTCTGTGGTGCTGACGTCCCGGTGCAGTGGGAGTCTGGATTGGACTCTCACAGGCTCGGTTTGCTGCAAGGGGTCTGGTACCCAGGTATGCGATTTCAGTTGGATCTGGAGTCCTCTCACTTCGTGGGTGAATTGGGGGGGTAGATCTCACCTTCAGGAGCACATGGTCCTCTTCTTGGGAGGCTGGTGCGTTGAGCTGGCCGGGAGAGGCAACTCGGTAAACCAGACTTTGTGTTTTTGGTGCCTGCAGACGAGTGGATACTCTACTCTGAGGGAGATTGCTGGCAATTTGCGAATGACTGGTAGTCTCCCGGGGTTCTTGGAAGCTGTTCAGCTGCAGGACGAGTCACTGGTCATGGCAGTTGAGACTGGTGCAGGCAAGCAGGATTTGTCGCCAGGATTCCACATCAAGTCTTTAGTTCTCGCACCTTTTCTTTGTCCTCTACTTCTGTATCCATCCAATTTATGTTCCTGGTGTCAGGGGTGCCAATTAAATACTTAATTTAAGGCCATTAAGGGGAGTGACATGTAGTAGCCAATAGGCTACTTACCTTTAGGGTGCCTACACCCTCTATATGGTCACTTCCTTTGGGAAGTGGGCATAACCCTGACCCAGAGAGCATAATTCCGTCAAAACTAAGATGGTGGAATTCCAAATTTCGTGTTCACATCAGGTAGTCCACCTTAGAGGTGAAACTACCCTGAGAGGGGAACACGTCTCCTGACTAGCTAATTTTCCCACCCGTCCTGGTGCCAAATAGGTCCGGGCAGGTGGTGGCATTTACCCTGTCTGGGGAAGCTTTGGGTTGCATATCAAAGGCAGCAAAGGCCTTTGAAGCTTCCTGCCTTAATATGCTGATCACTTAGCCATCCTGCTTGGAGGAGATTACAACACCTCCAGCCGGAGCAGGGATTGTTTCTGCCCTCAGAGATCGCTGGCTCTCACCTGCATGGGCTCAGAAACCTGTCTGTGGTGGCAGGCTTGTCTACACCAGTCCGCCAGCACACTAGTAGTTGGTAGGCTTTCAGAGAGCACCGGTAAGGTGCCCTATGGGTGCATGTATAAATAAATACATCACTGAAATCAATGTGAGTTTAATATGAGATGATTGATCCGAAACATCTCTAGTTTCAGTGAAGCAATCATGTAGCTGGGGAACTCGTAAACACCGGTGTCCAGCACATGCACTTAAAATGGCTTCCCTGTTCACTTGTAATATCTAAGTTTCGACTTAAGACATTACAGGGCCATAGCTGCTCATGAAGATATTTCTTCACGTGTACTTTAATGCACCCAGCCTTAGGGCTGCAAGGTCTGCTGTAGGGGCGACTTACTTATATTACATGCAGTGTCTGCAGGCATGGCACACAGGAGGTGTGCCATGTTGTGTCCTCACTTTTCTCTGCACCAGGTACGCAGCCTGCAGTGGAGTTTGCATGAGTGTGATGATGGGCTCCCTAGGGTGGCACAATACTTGTTGCAGCCCTTAGGAACCCTCTTTAGCTTCCTTGCCCTAGGTACCAGGGGTACCATTTACTAGGGACTTCAAGGAGTATGAAAGGTTTTGCCAATTGGGGGAACAATTGTACAGTTTTAGGGAAAGAGATCTGGCACTGGAGACCAAGATAGCAGGAACCCAGTGCTCTCCTGTCAAAATTGCATCAGATACTAGGCAAAAAGTGGTAGTGACCATGTCAAAAAAGGGGACCTTCCTACAGTGAGGCACAAAGCCTTGTCTGCTCCGGGATTGGTCCAGAGTGTGGTCATTCCCTGGAAAGATAGTCCCTCTAATCTATCTACCCAAACTTCTATTGTGGGGTGCTAGTTAAAAAAGCACACTTCTTCCCACTGACATCATACCAGCCTGGAAGCAATTTCGTCATAACTAACAAACAGCCCTCAGCTCAAATTAGGGCTGCAACATCTAGCACAAATGTGCCTAGACAGGAGCCCTGCTAGCTCACCTCTACCTCACAAAGTAATCGCAGAAAAGGGTGACTCCTAAAAGTTGGTAGAAATGTTCTGACGGATGCAAGGACGAAGAAGGAGCTCAGACCATCAGAGTTATGCAAAAACATTATCAGAGAGTCAAAAGAGATTCACTTATTCTGTCACATGGTGAGGCACATGCACAGAGAGTGCAGCCCAGGCCACATTTAGACTACATCAGAGCCAGTAACAACAGTGTTGGATATAGGCAAGAGACACACACAGACACACATAAACACACATACAGACACACATACACACACACACACCACCTCCCTCACCCCCCCCCCCCCAATGACCAGACTCAGTTCTTCCAAGTAAACCTTTGGACACAAAATGCAAGAAGCAACTTCCACTTACAAAACAATCGACATTCTATGCTCATTATGAAGCAGAGTGGGAGCTGCAGACAGACTGTGCATTTGGTTGCTCCCTGTGGTCTGAACATACCCATTTTAATACATCAAAAGGGTATCCTAGTTCTCACATTCTTGATCATAGGGTGGCTAAAAGGAATAAGAGGGGCAGGTGCCACAGGATGCACAACTGTTCCCAAACATGCTAAACCCAAATTTTCAACAGCTGGACTTCAGCAATCCATATCAGATGCCATCAACTCTAATGGAGCGGAGATTCGAGGCTTTGTCGATCCATGGCTATGGCACTAAAGTAATATGGTAGAAGCGTTTTTTCCTTTTTTCTGAGTGCTTACATTTGACTGCTCTTTCCAAAATATGGTGACTTCTTAAATACTGGGGGTGGAGGGTGGGGGGGAGCGATTGCCTACTCAGGGATGTGGTGTAATCTGGCAGCTCAAAACTACCTCTACCTACTAGGACTACCACCAGTGCACAGCTTTCTTTGTACAAATCCATCCGCTATTCTTGATTAAAGCAGATATCAAAGGCGTTTCCTTCTTCCCTTACCTTGTACTCGAAGCAGGAGACACAGAGGTACAGCAGGTCCAGCAGCCGGCTGATATGCAGCGTGGAAAGGTCCGTGAACCATTTTTCCAGCACATCCTCTTCTGCATTCTTCAGCACCCAGAGTAGGCAGATTAGCAAATTGCGACTTGACTCTGCAGACAGACTGCTGCTCTGCCGTGGAGGCTGGGTAGAGGAAGATAGACAGAAAGCCACAGGTGGATAAGAGGATGCTTGGGAAGATACATAATGGGAGCCTGAGCAACAGCAACTAAATCCACTTAAGAACACGCACATTCTGATGTGCTGAACCAAGTTGCTTTTCACAGACTGTTCTTATTACCCTGTCCTCATTACTGTTATAACTTCTGGATAGTTAAGAATCTAAGAAGGCACTTACCTGTGACCATGATCACGATTTGCATTCTCTCGCCATGTAGCGGACTAGTGTTAAGGCTGAAACACATTTTGCCTACCAAAATGAGAGTGTGTGGTAACCAGAACTGGATAATATTGTTAAGAAGCAGAGAATCTTTTCAGCTTGAAGAAAACAAACCACTGTTTTTAATAATTCAGGAATAAGGGTGGGAAAAACCACCTTTGAAGGTCTTTATTCCTTTCTGATTTTTATGTGCCATTCAATTATGATGAAACTAGTGTTCCAAAATGCTCCTGACTAGATCTGAGAATTGGACCACATAGATTAGCACAGCACCACACAATGTGACCCTGTACTAGTCAACGACTAGTACGTAAACTCTCCGGGATCTACAGACGACAAAACAAGAAAAGGTTACTTACCTGTTATCTCAGTTCTCTGCAATGACTATTCTCTATAAATCCATAAACAGTAAATTATCCCTGTGCTTGTGTGGGAACTTTTTTTTTTTTTTTAAAGGCAACCTGCAGGGGAGTCAAGACTGTAGGTAAGAAGATTGCCAGAGTCCTCAGCGCCGATCTGTCTGGGGAAAAGGTGGTGGGGGGCAGTTGCAATTAAAGTGTTTGTAGTTTAATCACATGACAAACTCCAGTTCTGTAATAGGGGTATCTCTGTGATAGTCATAATCTGTGAATAGTCCCACCCATGCGCGGGGACCCCGGAGCAATCAAAAAAGTCTCTTAAGTCGTCTTCTTCTGCAGTCTTGCATAGACACTTAAGAGAAAATGAAAGACAAATAATGCAGCCTGACATTAACAAGGCTACATTGGCCAGCACTTCATCCTGAAGTGAAAAGGATAGCAAAATAATATCATTAAATTTACACATTTTACCGAGTTTCACCACACATAGAGAAACTCCCCTTCACAAAAATCCTTTGACATGATAGAGAGGAAGGGTTGGACAGACTAGCCTCATAGGCTGCCATTATGTGTCTGGAAAGGGGATACCGTGCCTTAAAGACGCCTCCAGAGACCCTCGGTATCCCATGATGCACAGCCAAAGGCAAGTTACTTTCAATTCTTTTTGAAGGTCCCTTAAAGCCAGGCCTGTAGCATCCAAGAAAAACGTTTTCTTCCACCGGGGAGGAGGGTGGGTCTCTTATGACTATCACAGAGATACATATATCAATAAGGACTAGCTAGTTAAGTAAAAAATAGAAGAAGACTCTGTTAGGTACGTCGTGGAGCAACATAGAGTGGGGAAAAGGCATTGTTTTCCTCATAAAGCCCTCACCCACCGACCTAGTCGGTGGCATGCTTCATCATCGGGCCCACCACAGTGGCACCGAATGTGCCCCGGGTGTGCTTCAACGCTAGGAGACTGCGGAGCTGGTATGTTGCTGAGTGTGCGGTGAATAGGGGTGAGAAGGTGTAGATTAAAAGCTATGCAGGAGGTCCCAGCACCCGAGGGTTGTTTATCTTTAATGAACTGGGCCTCTGCTAGCAGATAAAAAGGCAAGGAGACGTGATGGAGTGCTGATTATGACCTCCAGCGTCTTGTGCGGTCTACATGTTTCAGCCAGTGCCTTGTTGAATTTAAGCTGGCTTTCCTCAGGACCATTTACTATGTGAAAGGTGCAAAATAAACTTAATTTAAGTGAAAGTGGTGTTTTGGCTATGTGTGGCGCTCGCTAAGGCGCTGTAACTGTTAGAGGGGATTCCCTCAAGCTTGATCTGTTTTTCCTTGTAAAAAGCTTCATGGGTCGCTTGGCAGAGAAAGAGACCGAGATTTTCGGTCTGGTTCCTCCTTGGACCTATTCGTCCTTCCGCGGCGCCCGTCATAACCTTTGCCTTTTTATCTGCTAGCAGAGGCCCAGTTCATTAAAGATAAACAACCCTCGGGTGCTGGGACCTCCTGCATAGCTTTTAATCTACACCTTCTCACCCCTTTTCACTGCACACTCAGCAACATACCAGCTCCGCAGTCTCCTGGCGTTGAAGCACACCCGGGGCACATTCGGTGACACTGTGGTGGGCCCGATGATGAAGCATGCCACCGACTAGGTCGGTGGGTGAGGGCTTTATGAGGAAAACAATGCCTTTTCCCCACTCTATGTTGCTCCACGACGTACCTAACAGAGTCTTCTTCTATTTTTTACTTAACTAGCTAGTCCTTATTGATATATGTACATATAAAACAGGGGATCGGGCCTAGCTTATCTAGTCCTCTCTCTCCCTTTGATCTATACATATCACAGAGATACCCCTACTACAGAACTGGAGTTACAGGTAAGAAACTACTCCTTCTGTAGTAGGGGATCTCTGTTTATAGTCATAATCTGTGAGTAGAATGGCAAGCCCATCCCAACAACCAAATCCAGCGGTGGAAGAAAAGTAGAAGAAAAATCCTCACTGAGCAAATAAATTCCTCAGCGAAGCCTGCCCAACTTGCGCATCTGTCCTGGCATCAGAATCCAGGCAGTAATGTTTAGCAAATGTGTGGACAGACTTCCACGTAGTCGCTCTACAGATGTCTGCAATGGGAACGTTACGTAGCAAAGCTGCTGTAGCCACTTTGCCTCTAGTCGAATGAGCCTTAGGCTTACCCCCTAGTCTTGTTAGCCTTCTGGTAACAAAGTTGTATACAGGACACAATCCACCTAGATATGGACTGTTTGGAGGTGGCAAGGCCAGTCCTGACTGAACCGTAATTCACAAACAACTGATCTGGCCTACGAATGTCTTATCTAAGTAGAATTTCAACACCTGCCTCACATCAAGTGAATGAAGGGACCTCTCCGCCGGAGAGGAAGGATGTTGAAAAAATGTAGGTAACGTGATTGTCTGGTTGACATGGAAATCAGATATCACTTTAGGGTGAAACTTAGGGTGAGTCCTCATGACAAGCTTGGAAGCATTAAATACAGTATAGGGCTCCCGACAACACAGAGCCTATATCTCACTCACCCTGCGAGCGATGTTATAGCCACAAGGAAAGCCGCCTTCCAGGACAAATGCTGTAGCAAAGCCTTATGAATAGGCTCAAAATGCTCCTTCATCAACCTTGACAGCACCACATTCAGCTCCCACGAAGGTGAAGGACGCCCAATGGGGGGAAATAACTTCTTCAAACCCTCCAAAAAATCTTTAATTACAGGTATCTGGATGTTTGTGAAGGGCATTTCCTATACGCAGTTAATGCTGCGAGGTGAACCTTGAAAAGAATGGAAATTAAGGCCAGATTTCGCTAAATGCAGGAGATATGGAAGGATGACATCTTCCTTGCAGGAGGTCGGGTCAGCATTCTTGGACATGCACCAAATGCAGAACCTTTTCCACTTGTAGGCATAGGAGGTCCTGGTGGATGGTCTCTTAGCCTCCTTCAGTATTTCCATGAAGTTGTCAGGCAAGTTCAAGTGTCCATACTGTATTATCTCAGGAGCCAAACCTCCAAACTCAACGATGAGATGTTGCGGTGCACCATCTGCCCCCGAACTTCGTTAGAAGGTCCGGCCGACATGGAAGCCGCAGATGGGGTTGGAGAGACCGGTGGAGCAGGTCTGTGAACCACCACAGTCGAGGCCACTCCGGAGCAATGAGCATCATTCGCGCTCTGGATTGAGACAGCTTGATGAGCCCTGCTGGAATCAGGTGAATGGGTGGAAAAGCGTACAGAAAGCTGTTCGACCAGCTGATCCATAGTGCATTCCCCAGAGTCCCCGGTTGGTAAAACCTGGAGGCGAAGTCTCGGCATTTGCTGTTGTCGGCGGTGGCAAACAGATCTATTCCTGGAGTGCCCCTAGCGAAGATGTTACCTTGCACCTCGTTGTTTAGGACCCACTCTTGGTTTTCCTGAACGAGCCTGCTGAGTGCGTCCGCCTGAGCATTCTGCACAACTTGTAGATGGGTAGCCGTTATAGTCAGTCCTCTGGCTAGCAGCCAGTGCCAGGTCGCTTGCGCTTCCTGAGACAGTGTGCGCGATCTCGAGCCCCCCTGCTTGTTGAGGTAATACATTGTGGTCGTATTGTCCGTCTGTACAAGCAGCGAGCTGGTCCGGAAGGACGGATGAAAGGCTTTCAGCGCCAAATGAACAGCTCTGAGTTCCAGAAAATTGATAGGATACGTGGACTCCGCCTGTGACCACATTCCTTGGATCTGCAGGTGGTCCGAATGCACTCCCCAGCCCTGGCGAGAAGCATCCCTCACAATGGTCTGTATTGGAATGTCCTTGTGGAATGGAACCCCCTTGAGGAGATTCTCTGCTGAACACCACCACTTCAGGGACTGCTGAGCGTGCTGAGACAGTGTGATCCTGTCCTCCCAGCTCCCTCTTTTCTGGTCCCATTGATCCTCCAGACATTCCTGCAGCGGTCTCATGTGGAGGCGTGCATGTGGTGTGAGGAAGATGCAAGAAGCCATCGACCCCAGGAGAGACGACACTGTCCTCACCGTCGTTTAAGGAACGGACATGAGAGTCTTAGCCTTCAGAAGGATCGATAAGCGTCGCTCCTCTGAAGGACACACGCTTGCTCTGAGAGTATCGATGGAGGCTCCTAAGTACTGCAGACACTAAACAGGAGTCGGAACGGACTTGGACATGTTGATGTGCAGACCCAGTTGGTTCAACAGAACAGCCGTCCTGTTGAAATGCAATTGCGCTTCCTGGAAGGTGGAGGCTTTGATCAACCAGTTGTCCAGGTACGAATAGACAAACACCTTGTTCTTCCTCAGGTGCGCTGCCACCAGCGCCATGCATTTCGAAAACGTTCTGGGTGCAGACTTCAGACCAAACCAAGTACGGTGTACTGATAGTGATTGTTGCCGACTAGGAAGCACAGGAACGTCCGATGTTTCTGTGCAATGGGCACATGGAAGTAGGCATCCTGTAGATCTAATGTGCAAAGCCAGTCTCCTCGATGCAGCTGAGGGTAAATCTGGTGCAAGGACAGCATGAAAAATCTCTCCATGCAAATCCATTTGTTTGCTTGTCGCAAATCCAGAATGGGCCTGAACTCGCACAAGAAAGAACCTTGAGTATAGACCCTTTCCCCTTTGAGACAGAGGGACGCCTTCTATCGCCCTTTTTCGTAACAGGGTATCAGCCTCCGCTTAAAGTTCGTGCAACAGGTACTGCGAGCGAACCGGTGGGATAACTGGAGGAGGGCTTAGAAAACGTAGACTGTATCCATTGCAAACATTATTCAGCACCCACTTGTCCGGAGTAATTTTTCTCCACTCTGCCTGGTAATTCTGAATGCTTCCCCCCACCAGAGTGGGTAACAGAAGAAGGGGAAGTAATCCCTCAGGGCTTCAACCCAGCCGGGCCCTTATTCCCCGATGCGGAATGCTGGTTGCCTCTGCCCCTCTGACGCTTCTGGAAGGGCTGTCTCTGGTATTGTTGTTGTTGCTGCCGCTGTTGTCCAGCTTGGCGACCCTGCCCTCGCTGGAATCGCTGGGGGGAGTAGCGCCTTTGGTATGGACGGAAAGACTTCCGCCGTTCCTTCGGCTTCTCCAAGCCCACAGATTGAATCTGCTCAGAATTCGTCTAGAAGGCTTTTTCAAGTGATTGAAGCTCTCTCCAATCCTCCAGTAGGCCTTTTAAATGAACCATCTCAAGACCTTTGTAATACGCTGGCTAACTTCTTCCTTACCAAGGTTACGAATATCTACTCATCTTTTTCCCCTGCAACGAGTTCTGATCATGTTGAACCTCCCTCTCAGTCCCTCCCCCTCACCCCTCTCTTTTCTAATTTCCTTCCGACAACGGCAGATCAGATTACTATCCTAATCAATTCTATTAAATCAGGGTCTCCTCTAGATCCATGTCCCCCTTCCATCTTGTGTGCCTTAAAAGAGGTTATTGCCTTCCCTCTCACAGACCTGTGCAATTCCATCTTCCAAACAGGTATATACCCTGAAATCTGGAAAACTGCGATCATCAACCCATTGTTAAAGAAACCCTCTCTGGATCCCTCTGATTCAGTCAACTACAGACCAATTGCTTCCCTCCCCTTCCCGGCCAAAATATTCGAATCCATCATGAATAAACAACTGGCGAATTTCATCGATCATCATCAGCTTCTAGATGACACCCAGTTTGGTTTCAGGAAGGGTCATGGGACTGAGACGGCTTTGATAAAGGCCTCAGTTGAGATCAGGACCATACTGGACCAGGGCGGGGCAGCGATCCTGGTTCTTCTAGATCTCTCTGCCGCCTTTGACACGGTCGATCATTCCATCCTGATCGACCGTGTCACCTCCCTGGGAGTGACCCATCAGGCCAAGGACCTCATTGCCTCCTTTTTGGCAAATCGTACCCAGGCAGTAAAACTAGGATCCTTCTACTCGCCAACATTTACCCTACCGTGTGGGGTTCCGCAGGGCTCCGCACTAAGTCCCACTTTATTTAATATATATGTGGCAGATTTGTCGAGAGTCATTAAAGCTCAGGGTCTCCGCTTAACCACCTATGCGGATGATACCCAATTGGTGTTGGCAATATACAAAGACGGGCCAGCTGTGGCTGCAAGATTTCAGGAAGGAATGAGGACCATCAGTTCATGGATGTCCAGTAATTGCTTGAAGCTTAATTCGGACAAGACCGAGGTTATGACCTTTGGCAACCTTGCACCAGAATGGTCCTCCAGCTGGTGGCCCAGTGAAATGGGCCCACCCACGACCCCGGTTGCCAAGGTCGGAAACCTCGGTGTTGTGTTCGATAATAAACTGCTGTTCAAACACCATGTGAACAAGGTGGTCTCTTCATCATTTTTCATGCTAAGAAAAATTAGAAAACTGCTGCCGTACCTCCCAGCAGGAGCTGGGAAAACTATGATTACCACCCTTGTCTTCTCAAAATTGGACTATGGCAATGCCCTCTTTCTTGGCACACAGGAACAGATTCTAGCAAAAATGCAGTCCGTGCAAAATGCAGCGGCCAGAATCTTGCTTAACATTCCCAGTCGTCGCCCATCTGCACTGGCTAAGAGTTAAGAATCGCATAAAATTCAAATCTCTCTGCATTGCTTACAAAGCTATTCATGACTCCGGACCAAAGTTCCTCAAAGATGCCTTTCGTATTTATACCCCACAAAGACATCTTCGTTCTGCTAGCACCCATCTTCTTGCTGTCCCGCGTACCAGGACTGCCAGCTGGGGAGACAGGCGTTTTCTAGTTGCCACCCCCAAGCTGTGGAACTCCCTTCCCCTGTTCATTAAAACCAGTCCAACCCTTATCATTTTTAGAAAACTCCTGAAAACTTGGTTATTTGACCAATAACTATAAAGCAGCTTCATCTCAGGAGTCCGATCTGCGCCGAGACACCCTCGGGGATTTGCGCGCAATAAGAATTTCATAAACATAAACACAGCCTTCAGTGTTTCCACTTCCGCCTTCATGCGGGCCATTTCCTTGTCCGCATGGGTCCCGAAGAGGGTGGACCCCGAAAAGGACAAGTTGGCAATCCGCTGTTGTGCCTCCGGTTTCAGGGAGGTAAGTCGCAACCAGGAATGGCGTCTCAAATTCACCCCGTGGCAGTACCCATGAGCCGCCAGGAGAGAGGTGTCTGCAGCCGCGCTGATGATTTGATTGGAAACCATCATGCCTTCATTTAAGATTTCTTGAAAATCTTACCTTCTGTCCCTTGGGAAGAGTTCAATGAATTGTTGGAGTGACTCCCATGGTGAACGGTCATAGCGACACAAAAGCGCAGTTGAACTTGCTGCTTTCATGGAAGTGGCGTCTGTACTGCAGACCTTCCTTCCCGCCGAATCCATTTGACGGCTCTCCTTGTCCGGAGGGACTGTAGACGAAGGAGCAGTAGAATGTTGCTTCTTGGCCGATGTCACAATGACTGAATCCGGTGCAGGATCCGTACTCAGAAATGCAGGATCCGAATACGGGGGCCTGTACTTCGTCTGAAGTCGAGATGGAGCAGACTTCACCGAAGCCGGCGTCAGGAACAACTCCATGGCCGGTTCCTCCAACCCTGGCACCAAAGGTAGTAACGGACAAAAGAGGTGCCTACGCTGTAGCGTTTTGAATATGACAAAGGTGGACGGGGTAGGCACCGTCAGTGCTATCCCTGGTTTTGCTGCTCCCCTCATCAGCACGTCTTGAAAAGTAACATTGTCATCTACTGGCGAAACTATCGTTGGCGGAGAGTCCGACAAAGTAGGTGAATACCTCCTGTCACTGGAAGAGTCCGTGTACCTGGACCGTGACCTTTCTCTACGACGACGATGTCGTGATCTGGTCGAAGATCTCCACCCACTGCAAGAGGGGTGTCTCCTCCGGAATCTTGGTCTCCTGGGCGCCGCCAGAACGACCGTCACAGGCCGTTGCGGAAGAGGCGGAGCCGGAATCAAAGGCCTCGGTTGTGGAGGCGTAGGCGGCGGAGGTGGAGGAGGAGGAGGAGGCGTGCAGGTATTTGAGGAAGAGGTGGAGGAGGAGGCGTAGGTGTCCTAGGTCGTGAAGGTGAGTAGGTCCTGGAGTAGTCAGAGTCCGGAGACCGAATTACTCTCCTCTTCTTACGAGCAGGCCTCGGGGAGGGTGCTCTGGAGTTTGACTTCCCTGATAAAGAGCGCCGGCGCCACCGCGACTGGGTACTCTCTGATGTGGAAATGCTAACCACAGAGGATGAACTTCCACTAGACACTGTTCTGGGCGTCAAGCTTCTCTTCGACGTCGACTTTCGCCGCAACGTCGATCTTCTCCTTGACGTCGATCTTCTCCTTGACGTCGACCTTCGTGTCGACGTTGACAGCAAACGCCGGTGTCCCCTCGACGGCGAGTGCCGATGTCTTCGGGACTCAGCACGACGACGATGGTGTGTCGACGTCGTCTGTGAAGTCCTCACCATCGACCTCGTCTGAGGTCTCGACATCCTTCCCCTCGACGCCGGGCGTCGATGTCGCTTCGACCCAGAGCACTGGGTCGACGGGGAGCATATCGTAGTCATACCTCTCGACGCCGTAGCCATCGACGTCGACCGGGACCGGTGCAGTTTCTGGGCCTTCTCTTGACTGGGGAGCCCACCAGAGGCTGATGCACGGGCAGAGGAAGAAGAAAGAGTCCCTCCATGCCCAGAGGTCCCAACTGCATCCTGATTTCTTCTCTGCTCCAGGCCTTGAAGACGGATCTCCTCCTGAAGAAAGATTCACAAATATCACAGGAATCAGGAACATGTGTTGATGGAAGACAGAGTATGCATACTCTGTGTGGGTCTGACTTGGCCTTCTTCCTAATACACTCAGGGCACTTGTCGAATAAAGCTGGCATTTCGACAGGAAAGAGGTGCTCTAGCAGCTCAAAAAAGCAGCAAATGGAAGAGAAAGGCCCCAGACGTCGAATGAAACACTAATTAGATTTTAAAAAAAAGCTAAAAAAATTGAAGTAATACTAATAAAGTTAAAGCTCAATGCTCCAGGGTCCTGCTAGCAAGAGCCGGAAAAAAGAATTGAAAGTAACTTGTCTTTGGCTGTGCATCATGGGATACCGAAGGTCTCTGGGTGGTTCCTTAAAGGCATGGCATCCCTTTTCCAGACACATAATGGCAGCCTATGAGGCTAGTCTGTCCAACCCTTCCTCTCTATCATGTCAAAGGATTTTTGTGAAGGGGAGTTTCTCTATGTGTGGTGAAACTCGGTAAAATGTGTAAATGTAATGATATTATTTGGCTATCCTTTTCACTTCAGGATGAAGTGCTGGCCAATGTAGCCTTGTTAATGTCAGGCTACATTATTTGTCTTTCATTTTCTCTTAAGTGTCTATGCAGGACTGCAGAAGAAGATGACTTAAGAGACTTTTTTGATTGCTCCTGGGTCCCCGCGTATGGGCGGGACTATTCACAGATTATGACTGTACACAGAGATCCCCTACTTCAGAACGTCAACACCAGGTGGCATCACAAATGGCATGAAAGAAAATTTTCAAGTCAAACCTTTAATAAACAACATCACAACGCGTGATTTGAACAGAGGTTGTGGCCTGGCAAATATAGAAAAACCCACAAATCACTTTTATAGTGCCTACTGCAAGGCTTTTGTTGCAAAGTGACCCCTTTTTGAATGGTTAGCCCCACATTTTTTGATTTTTTTGGGGAGTCGTCTGATGGTAATCTTGAACTCAAACATTGCTATACTGCTAACCGGTGCCCAGTGTATGTTCTTTGACCCCAAACACATGTTGAAATTGGCTTAAAACCTGCTTGGCGCATTTAACTTTCCTATAAGGCCCTAGTGAATGGTGCAGAAGTACACCCATGGCATGGAAAGTTAAATGCCACTTGTAGACTACAGTACCTATTGTGCCATCCACTACAGTGAAAACACGGCTTCAGGCCTACACTGTGTAGCCGGACAGCAGCATCTTAAACCCTGATGCACAGACTAGTCAAAATAATTTTTGGGAAAGTAGGAAAACGCCATTTTAAATATTATTATTATTAAAAAATTTTGTAGAGCGCGTAGTCACCCTGAGGTATCCCAGCGCTGAGGAACCCTACACCAGTGGGGGCTGGGGGTGAAAAAGAAGGAGATACTGATAAAACAGAAAAACAAAAGCTGTAATAGACAGAGGCAAGTATTGAATCAGGGAGGTTTTGAGTTTATGGGAACAGGTGGGTTTTGAGTCGTTTCCTGAATCTCAGGTAGTTCGATTCTTTCCGCAGATCTCGAGGGAGGGTGTTCCATAGACGTGCTGTGTGGATCGAGAAACGTCTTCCACCCGTGCGTGCTTTCTTGAATCTGGGCACGGTGATGAGGGACTCTTTGTCCGATCTGAGAGACCTCGGGGGTTTGTAGGGTTGTATGAATTTCCTCAGAATAGGAGGGCCCTGATTCTGCAGTAGCCTATGGGCCAGGCTTAGGGCTTTGAATGTTACTCGTTCCCTCACTGGGAGCCAGTGAAGGAGTTTCAGGGCAGGTTTGGCTGAAGCTCTGGCGGGAGTATGCGTGAGGATCCGGGCGGCCGCGTTTTGGATTTTCTGCAATTTGTTTAAGGTTGCTTCGGGGGCGCCCAGGTAAGTCAAAGTCAAAGTCAAAAAGTTTATTTGTACTGGTACTCAACAGAGGACCACAAAATATGCAAATTACATATAGATTAAAATTCAACATTATCAATACAAAGATAAGAACGATTTTAAGAATTTATACAAATTAAAACAAACAAATTCATTCGGAGGTTGTTTGCAAAGAGCAATAAGTTCACTTACTGTCGTGATTCTACATGAACAATATATTGGAGCTAAAAATCTAGTACGCGCAGAAATTACAATTTGGCTCGGGCATATAAAAAGAACATGTTCCAGAGTCTGATTACCCCCCGCGCACAATGTACATAAAGCAGATCCCCCCGGGGACCATCTAGAAATAAATGCAAGTAGGGGAAGAATGCCTAGTCGAAGCATAGTAATTGTTCTCCTAGCTCCATGTGTTAGAGTTAGCCCAATATAAGGCCGACTTTGCTTGAATTCTAAGGAATCAGCGAATAGTTTATAAGTGGTTAATTTGGTGCAGTGGCGGGAATCCATTTCGTAACTGAGCTTTGGGGTGAAGCATTTTAAAAACAGTTTTAGTTGTGCTGGTGACCAGTTTTGCAACATATCGACTGTAATATTTGCTACGCGAAATGCTTCTGCCATGTTCCCTCTAAAAACCTGCTTTTTAGCATCGGACTCAAAGGTTTCTTTTTTCAACAGTGACCTTAATGTGTTCTCTTTTGCATGCAATAAGTTGTAGGCCCACCTTATTACACTTGCAATAGCTACTGCATAAGAACTGGTCACTGATAGTTCTAGTCTCAGTGCTTGAACAGGAACTGCATCAGACAGTTTCATAATTTTCCTTAAAATCTTCCCCTCTTTCCGATCCATAAAAGCCCATTGTTTTATGGGAATGTACTCCGTCGCGTAAGAAAGTACAGGAGGTATTTTTACTTTATAAATGTTTATCAGAGAAGAAAAATGTCTATTCCCTGTTGCGCTATATAGTCTCAGGAGGGCCGCTACATGTATATCTGATTTTCTTGACAGATTATTCAATTGCGTGATGTTAGATAAATTTTTTGAGAGGATCCTGCCAAGGTAGGGATAGTTCTTAACTTCTTCTATCTTTTCCCCCCCCAGTTTCCAGGTATATTTCGCACTTTGTTTCTTCCCTGAAAAGGCCAATACTTTTGTTTTTTGTATATTTGGGACTAGATAGTTATCTTTGGAGTATTTGTATAAAATATCTAGTGACTTTTGCAATCCGAAGGGGGTAAGATCCAACAGCACTATGTCGTCAGCGTATAGTAAAGCAATTATTTTTTGATCAGCAATTTTTGGAGGTAGGTTAGAACCCAGTTGCAGGTAATGGCACAAGTCGCTTAGGTAGAGGGAGAATAGTATTGGGGCTAAGAGGCACCCTTGCTTTAGTCCATTTTCCTTTTTAATTCTTTCCGTGTAACCTCTTTCTCCCCCCATTTGAACTTGACACCAAGTGTTGGTGTGTAAGCTGATTATAGACTGTAGTAGTTGTTCATTAATGCCGAGTTTCCTCAATTTTTCCCACAGGGTTGGTCGGTCCACCCGGTCAAACGCTGTAGTATAATCTATAAAGGCAGCATATACAACCTGATTTTTCTGTGTTATATATTTGTCGATGATGGTTTGAATAACTGCGATGTTGTCAGTTACCGAATGTTTGGGCCTGAAGCCTGCCTGATACATTGGTATCCGGCCAGTCGAAAAGGCCCAATCTTTAAGACGATGTAAAATTTCTGCTGCAAATACCTTGCCCACGGAGTCCATAAGGGCGATTTGACGAAAATTGCTTGCCAGGGTTTTACTTCCCTTTTTGTGAATCGGGATGATTATACTTCCCTGCCATGATTTTGGGATATGGCCAGTATCTAAGATGTAATTAAAAAGGGGATATAACAGCTGACTCCATTCCTTTGGGGCAATTTTTAGTGCTTTGATCGGGATCTGATCTGGGCCGGACGCTCCTGTTGATCTTGCTTTACGTATGTTTAATTCCACCGATGTTGCGGTAATTTTATTTAATGGGAGTTCAACTTTTTCTTTGTTATAGACCCCGCTGCTTTCTGATGAAGCTATAGAGTTTGATCTATAAAGGTCTGTTAGAAAATTTTCCCAGGCACCCGGAGGAACCGGTATTGGTTGTAGTTTCTTTTTGGATCCGGTGAGTTTTCCTATTAGGTACCAATAATTGCGCTGGTCGTTCTTATTCGCCGCTATCTGTATATCTACCCAATTGCGATCTTGTACAGTTTTTTTATGTCTCAGATTCTCACGTCTTAGTTGATTTTTGATTTTATTTATTTCCTTTTTTATTTCTGGAGTAGGATTTATATATTGGGCGCGTATATATTTGTTTAGTTTTTTCTTTACCTCGGAGTTCTTAAGGGTACGATTATTTTTATCTTTTTTCTTGCTGTTACCAGCTGAATCATTTACTATCATCTGAAGGATAAGAGATCTGTACTCTATTATAATGGATTCAAAATTTTTGATGGGATTTTCTGAGAACGTTCTCGTTAAAAATTTTGAATGATCAATCAGACACATAATTTTGTCGATGGTATAAGAGTTCCAGAAAATGCGTCTCTTATCTTCATTTACAACTACATTACTTTTTAAATATGTTATATGACAAGGTGCTGATGATTTAGGTAACCAATCTGTTGTCAAGTGCATTTGGGAATGATCGCTCTCTTGGCAAAACTGGTTAAGCAAATATGAAACTGTTTCTAGCAGGTCATAACTTGTGATTACATAGTCGATTATAGATGAGGTCCCATTTCCCCGTCTGGTATAGTGCGCAGGAATATCCCCTTCCATGCTTCCATTCAATATTACTCCATTGATATTTGTAAGAGTTGATAACAACAGTTTTCCTCTTTTATCAGACTGTATGCCATCCGGGAATTGTGGAGGTATTATGTCCAGACCTTCTTCTATATGTAGTTTTGCCCATTTATTAATTTCGAAATTGGAAATTTTACTGTTGAAGTCGCCAACAATTAAAAAGGATGAGTGAAGATGGTTTTCTATTATACTCTCAATCCTTTCCATGATATTTAAGAATGTTATGTCCTGCTTTTTTCCTGGAGGAGCGTATACATTAAAGATGAGAATTGTTTTAGAGTGAACTGTGCTGTGTGTTTTAACAGAGATTTTGATGCATTGGAGGTTATCCGAGTTGGTATCTAATATTTCCTGGGCCCACAGATATTCTTCCCTTAACAAAATAGCTAAACCGCCTTTAGCATGGCCTCGATGTGTGTTAATTGCCGGAATTTCGTAAACATAGTAATTATGAACAGTTGTAGGTTCGATTGCCCATGTTTCTTGTAAAATCAAGATATCCGGCAAATTCCTAGTGGCCATGGGCAATTTGTTCTTTATTCCACCTGCGATGTTCCAGGAAGATATTTTTATGCCAGCGCTAAACAGATTGTTGTTGAAATCTCCTGGGTTTGCTGCAATTTAGAGTCTCTGAAACCCAAGCCCAAGACTTTATGCTATTACTGTTCTCTGGTATTTTGGGAGCTTGATACCAGACGGCCCGTTGTCCATTGTTCACCAGGATTTTTAGTTTCTCTTGCCCTGTAGAGTAAGTGTCAGAGTGCTTGATGGAATCTTCCAGCACTCCATTGACTCTTGAAAATTGTTTCCTGTATGAATTGGAAAGTGCGCTAATTTGGGCATCATACCCAATTAAATCTGCTCTGTCCAATGATTCTTTTTTTTCCACCACATCATATCCTTGTTTGTATAGTAACTCCTTATCATTCAAAATGATTTCTGGGATAACAGACGACCAAAATGTTACCCTTGCTAATTTATTATTGTCTTTCATAGGAAAAGTTACTAAATCAAGTTCATGGCTACTCAGTGATTGCAAAGACTTAATATGACGCAGTAAATGTAATATCCTACTTCTGTTGAGTGGGAATGAATCACTAGGGAAAAGTTCTTCGAATTGTATAGTTTTGGGGGGAGACTCTTGCTCTCTTTGTTTGTTCATATCCAGATGTTCTATAGTTTTATTGTTGTTATGTTTTTGCATTGGATCCTCAAGGGATCTAGAAGAGACGAATTCTTGAGCTCTTGGATCTAGTTGTAACGTCTTCTCTACGAAGTTTTTCCTAGTTACCGATGTTGGCAAACTTTCAGATGCTATTATTTTTCCAAATTCTTCCTCTTCCTGGTTTTGTTTTCCAGCCAACTGTCGAAATTTTAGTTTGTGAGCTTTCTTTTTTTGAATCCTCCTTATAGGTTTTTTTCTCCTTCGTTGCCTTCCTTCTGTGTTACACTCCAGATTCTTTTTTTCTGTAGGTATTCCATTATCTTGTGCTGCTGAATTAGACATAGATATTTCCTTATTATCAGATATGGAATTGTTTACTGGTGTAGTTGTTTCACTCCTTTTATTGAATATTGGGAAATTGTTAGCTTTATGTTGATGTTTTTCTTTGAAGAGCTTTTTTAAGGAGTATATTGTTGAATCATTTGGCTGCTTCATCTTTTGTTTTTGTTGTGTTTGGGTCTTAGAGGTTTGAGTGCCGAAATCACGTGTACTTTTCTTCTGTTCATTATTATGTTCTTTCAATATAACACTTTCCTCAGATCTTGTTATCGTTGGTAAATTCTTTGCCTCTGCTAAGCGGAGGTCTTTATTCTTTTTTTTATTTACTAGATGTTTTAGTATCCCTATCTGAACGTCCAGGGTTTGATCAGAATTATCAAGGATATTTCCCAGAAAGGAAAGAATAGATTCTAGGATCTCTTGCAATGAAAACAGGGCTTTTGATATAGGTGGTGTTGAATCAATAATGTTATTATTTGTTTTAGAGTCGATATTGAAGGGATCAAATGAACGATCAGTTAAGGTGATTGGTCGAGATGTTTCCTCTTTATTATTCTGACTTATTGTATGATCCAAGTTTTGCTGGCCTAAGACAGATTTGTTGACATTTAAATCAACCGATAGCGCTAAACTCCCTTCAGTTTTAATAGGAGTAGAAGTTTTTAGAGTGGTCTGGTCATGTTGAGGGTTAAGTACATCAACTGAAACACAGAGTGATTTACTACTTAAATCAAGAACTGGAAGACACCGTTGTAATTGATGGTTAGGAATCGTAGGAGTGCATTCCAATTCCCTCAAAATTACGGAAGCGTTGGAGGAAGTTTCTCTGGCAGATGTATTCAGTTCTTGAGTGTCTTTCATTTTAAGTGTGGTAAAGTATGTACTTATTGCCGGTGTAACCGTTATCCGACCAGGTTTAATTGCCTTGTCGGTTGATTTCCGAACAGCATTTTCAGTCCCCATTCTTTTCATAAATATCGTCCGGGAACGTAATTTTTTAAAACCCATATATTTGCCTCTGTACTTTAGGTTGTTACGGTTATGGGTTCACAGGCGATAATACCGATGTAGGTTCTAATGTGAAGTATGGGTTCTGAGTTGACTTACCGAATGCTGTTTTCTCTGTATTAATAATCGGGGTGCAAGAGGGGGGGCCCGGCCCGTCCTCTGACGTCCCCGGACGGCCACAGACGGCCCGCCCTTTGCCCGGGCTTATCCCCGCGCTTGGTCCCGCGCGCGTCCCGCGTCGCGGGGATCGCGATGTTCTTTGAACGTTTCGTTGGGGGCGTGTCCGTGGGCGGGTCACCTGGGGGAAGAGGAACCAGCTGACCTTCGCTAAGGTTTCTGGTCCTCGCAGTCCCCCAGGCTAGGTGCTCTCGCTGCAAGTGCCCCTGCCTCAACCCCTCTGACTCCAGCTGGGAGCGACAGGCAGAGCGTGCCGAGTGCAGCTCGCGCTCACACCAGCGAGTCAGGGGGAGGCAGCACCACGATGTAAAGAGCTCCGAGCGTCAGCCCCAGACAGCCAACACAGGCACAGAGTACGACAGTTCTGCAACAATCAGCAGTCAACAGCAATCCTAGGCTCCAGTGAGTGGCGCCCGCGAAGCGGGGGTCACGAAGATATGGTCAGCTCGTTGGGGGCGTGTCCGTGGGCGGGTCACCTGGGGGAAGAGGAACCAGCTGACCTTCGCTAAGGTTTCTGGTCCTCGCAGTCCCCCAGGCTAGGTGCTCTCGCTGCAAGTGCCCCTGCCTCAACCCCTCTGACTCCAGCTGGGAGCGACAGGCAGAGCGTGCCGAGTGCAGCTCGCGCTCACACCAGCGAGTCAGGGGGAGGCAGCACCACGATGTAAAGAGCTCCGAGCGTCAGCCCCAGACAGCCAACACAGGCACAGAGTACGACAGTTCTGCAACAATCAGCAGTCAACA
Source organism: Lissotriton helveticus (assembly GCF_964261635.1). Taxonomy (NCBI): domain Eukaryota; kingdom Metazoa; phylum Chordata; class Amphibia; order Caudata; family Salamandridae; genus Lissotriton; species Lissotriton helveticus. The sequence continues at coordinate 1,410,082,140 of NC_136057.1, read as the reverse complement.
GCAATCCTAGGCTCCAGTGAGTGGCGCCCGCGAAGCGGGGGTCACGAAGATATGGTCAGCTCGTTGGGGGCGTGTCCGTGGGCGGGTCACCTGGGGGAAGAGGAACCAGCTGACCTTCGCTAAGGTTTCTGGTCCTCGCAGTCCCCCAGGCTAGGTGCTCTCGCTGCAAGTGCCCCTGCCTCAACCCCTCTGACTCCAGCTGGGAGCGACAGGCAGAGCGTGCCGAGTGCAGCTCGCGCTCACACCAGCGAGTCAGGGGGAGGCAGCACCACGATGTAAAGAGCTCCGAGCGTCAGCCCCAGACAGCCAACACAGGCACAGAGTTCGACAGTTCTGCAACAATCAGCAGTCAACAGCAATCCTAGGCTCCAGTGAGTCCAGGTATATAGCGTTGCTATAGTCAATCCTGGACAATATGAGGCCCTGGATGAGGAGTCTTTGCGATGTGGGTGGAAGAAGGGGCAGGATCTTTCTCATCGATTTGAGTAGCCTGAAGCATGTGCCTGCTACTTTTTTGGCCTGCGTGGACAATGAAAGATCAGTTTCGATCCAAACTCCCAGGCTCTTTACTTCCTGTTTAAGTCACCCATAAGCGCAGATTGCTACTCACAAAGAAGGCTGTGTAATAAATAAAAGCAGAAAGAGCAGCACACATGTGATATTAGAAATAGCATGTTCTCCCTATGACTAGACTAGACCCAAACTTACTCTGTCACTAATAAGGCTGTAGCTGGCACACAGGAAAATTAGAAGTATAGATGATCTGCTTTACTCTATAAAGTTTGACCTGTACTAGCTACAGACTCCATTCAAGACTTACTCTTATATTTAGTAACAGGGTAATGCAATGGTGAAGCCAGATTTTCATTAAATATATTGGAAATGTAACTTTTTAAAAGTTACTTTTAGTCTGCCTGAAGCTATTGAAAGATAATTTGCATTAGCTCTCCAAGGACTGCACAGCTGTGGTTGGCCTGAATTAGGCATGAAAAAGAGGTGAAAATTGTTCAGACCAAAGACAACGGCCTGGGAGTGAGGATATGCTTTCTTCCCAGGTTGGAAGACCAGCTGGGGTGGGCCCTGGAACTAACTTTACTTAAAAGGAAGCTTGCCTGTCACAAGGATTTGTTAGGTGACATCCAGAGAATCCCCTGTGTTTTTCTCCATATTAAGGTCGGCACAAAACCCAGTGGGAGGAAAACCAACCCCAGAACAAGTTTTGAGTGACCACAATGGAGAGGACTGATTACCCCGGCCACAACAATGGGTGGGCACACGTGTTCTACACAAAGGGGGAAGGGGTTTCCTATCTTGGATTTAGTGGGATTGTTTGCTGTAGTCCAAACAGGAACTGCTGTAAAAGTGAGCAGCATTGCCCCCGGTAAATGTTACCCCACTGATTAGGGACCCAGGAACCATTCTCAGAACTCTGTACCTGCCAAGGATGAGAAGAGGACCTGAGAGGAGCCCTGATGCACTGGACCTGCTCCCTTTTGTTCCCACGACAAAAAAGTGGACTCCAAAGGGTCCGTCTTCTGACTTCCTCTATGGCTATGGGGACACAACAACCAGAAAGAGGCCTTTTCCTGAAAATGCCAGAGGCAAATGGACCTGAACCAGACTTTGCAGTTGGCCTCTACGTTATACCCTGAGATTCTCTAGGTTGCTCTCCTGAGGTTCTGGGAGTATTGGAATGGTACTCCTGTGGTTGTTTGGGCACCAGATGAATGTTTGGAAACTTTGAAAAACCTTTCCTACAGAGCTTCAGGAAGACCTTAGGGAAATCGTATCCAATCATCAGGTAAATGGCATGCGATTGATTTTCTGCGACATCCCGGTTAAGGTTGCCAGCACAACTGAAAAAAAAATCCATTCCGTTGTTGGGACTTAGAAAATCTTCAGCAAGAAATCTCCAAAGCTCTAGAAGCACAACGTGACCAACATGATTCAAGTATTCAGTCTTGGTTTTTACTATATCAGATACAATTTCAATCGCGGCCTGCTCAGGACGATTTTTCTTTTCCCAAAGTGACAAAGTCCCTTTCTGTGTTGGGACTTAGAAACGTATTGACTTCCAGACTTTCACCAAGACCAATCCACTTATTACGTCTAACCAGTCTGCCTCTCGGTCAGTCTCATATCACACGTTGACTATCACTGGTGCTTTGCGCTTTTTGGCGATATTGTTCCTTAAATCTTTAAAAATTCATATCCCTCGTTCTAATTATTGCATTTTTGTTAATTTGGTCTTGTTTTACTCATTAAAAATCCTCTTTATTTAAAACTGGTTGTTACTGAATTCTTTGTGACTTTTTCTACTGTGTAATACACTGCATAAATACTTTACACATTACCTTTGTTTTAAGTCCGACTGTTTTGTGTCACGTCATCAAGGATTGAGCACAGATTTAGGTTCTCTAATTTGTCTGTTTTCTAGCCATTGGTGGTCTTATCCTTTGCGGTGGATACTTATCCACCCCTCAAAATAATCCACTTTCCTACATCTTCGTTGGGTTGAGGACAAAACAAATAACAGGACATCCTACAGCTTCACCTGAAGGACTCTGTATTTTGGGCACCACAACAGGTCACAAATTTCTTCCAGCACCTGGCATAAATGGATTTGTGATGGGATGTCTGACGGTGAAAAAGACATCCATGACTGTAGACAGCAAATCTAACATAGTCAATTGCACACATGAAGGTGTAGCTTGTGTAGAATAAGGTGGAGAGTAAATGTCCTGTGGGACAGGAGGTCCTCCTGGGGTGGCAGAATGATAGGAGGATAGATGCTCATGCTCAGAAATTCAGTTTACAGTTTCCTGCCCCTATCAGAGCCAGCAGGATGATTTGGGCCAGATCGTTCCTGATCTTCTTCAGAATACGGGGAAGGAGAGGAAGTGGTGGACAGGTATGCAGGATTCCTTTGTTCCATTCCATCCGGAATGCTATATGGAGGGTACACATAGAAACTAAAACACGAAAAGCTGTTGATAGTGCATGTACTCTAAGGAAGGGAAATGATCTGGCCAGGATTTCTGCCCATTGGTGGAAAATGCCTGCTCCACTTCTAGATGTAGCCGCCACTTGGGGTCTCCAGGATGACATGTGTGTAGTTCTTCCACCCAAGCATTCGTGGATTCCCCCAGGTGATTTGTGACCAGGAAGACGCCCTGGGGCTTCAAACATCTCCAGAGACTCAAGGCCTCTTGGCGCAGGACCTGGGACCCGAACCTCCCTGCTTGTTGCAGTACCACATGTCAGTGGTGTTGGTCACGAGATCCTGCACCCAGTCTCCCCTTGATGGCACCAGGAAGGCCTTGAGAGCCAGGCAAATGGCTCGGAGCTCCAGAAGACTGATGTGGAGCTGACCCTCCAATGGAGGCCAGAGTCCTCTGATCTTCACCTTCCTAATGTGACCCCCTCCTCCAAACCAGCAGGGATATGTCTATCACCACTGTCAGCTGCATGTGGGGAAGAGAGAGAGTATGTGTGTGTGGAAGGGGGGGGGAGGTGTCCATTCAGCTTCCAAGCGAGAGAGAGTAGCTGTCGGAGGACAAACTTTAGTAGGTCAGCCACCAGTGCAGATCTTGAGCGATCTCCAGAAGGTATCAGAAAGCGGCCTTGGTGATGAGCCCACTCAGACTTCAAGTTTCACTGTAGGGTGCCATATGTGCTACCAAGCAAGCCTGAAACATCAGGATCATAGTCCAATATCCTTGATTTATTGCAACAGAGGGAAAGCCCTAAACTCCACAGCCTCCAGGATCCATTTGAATGGAAGCCTCTAAGAGAGTTCTGCAGTCATCCGAACATAGTTCGTGAAGAACTGAGGTGAGCCCCCTTTAGTTGTCGAGGTACGTGAACACAGCAATTCACGACCTCAGACTATGGGCAACAACCATCACCATCACTTTTGAGAACACCCGAAGGGTGACCGAAGAAGAGCGCAGTAAACTGAAATTGCTCCTGGCCCACCTTCAACCTTAAGTAACACCTGTGGGACTGCAGGATCGATATATGAAAATTCACATTCTGCTACTACAGTGGCAGCCTCTAGTCAGCCAAGTCCAAATCAGATAGGATCTGGGCCAACATAAGCATCTTGAATCTGTGCTTACATAGGAAGGCACTGAGAAGAGGGAGGTCCAAGAAAGGCCTGAAGCCCCCATCCTTTCTTGGCATTAGGAAATAGCGAGAGTAAAGTCCCCTGCCTTTCTCCGAGTCTGGTACCTTCCATGACTTATTTGGCAAGCAACAGGCCCACCACCTGGAGGAGGATGGACCGAAGTTCCTTTGAAATCTATTCTGGTGTGGGAGGGATATTTGATGGGGAGGGAAAGTGTGCGAAAATGCCTCCTTTGACATGGTTAGGCCCCCATATTTTGCCAGGAAAATGATGTAGTTTCGATTGTGCCAACCAGGCCCCCTGTGCCAGTGCTCCTTCCCTAAAACTGTACCACGATTGGCAACTTCAGCTCCCCAGTAAGTCCCTAGTAAATTGTACCATCGTTAACAAGGGCATGGGGACTGAAGAGGGTCCCCTAAGGAGCCCTCACCAAGGTAATGCCACTACAGCAGCAGCTTTCATCCCTTGGTGGATTGAAAAACGACAAAGTCAACATGGCACACTGCCTGTGTGTTATGTCCAGAACGACTGCTCAAGGTATAGGTAAATCACCCCTCTAGCAGGCCTTACAAGCCCTAAGCCAGGGTGAACTTTATCTCAGGTGTGGGTAAAGCTGTTTGAGTAGATAAGCCTCTACAATATTTAAGTCTATTCTTTAATATTGTAAGTGTCGAGGAATCCATATAGAGTACATGGGCAGGAAACTCAACAACTTGAGTTTCCCAGCACCATGATGGCTTCACTGAACCCAGGAGTGTTTGGTACCAAACCACTCCTCTTAATAAACCGACACTGATGCCAGTGTTGGATTTACTAAAACAAGTACTCAGAGGGCACCTCGGAGGTGCCCCCTGAAAACCTACCAACCCCGGTGTTGCCTCTGAATGGCTTTAGGTAGCCTGGCACCACCAGACATGTTTCTGGACTACTGGGTCGAGAGCCTCTGGTATCGAAGGCCAGAAACAAAGCACATTCTTGGTGGAGGTCTCACACCTCCTCCCCCAGGATGGGCACAGTGCTCGAGAGGGAAGCTTCACAGGCCTGCTGCCTTTGTAACGTGACCCCAGCCTATGCTGCTAGCAGCAGATGGCTGCCCCCAGTGCAAACTCCCACTTGTGGTGGGAGAACCGGTGGGAAAACTTAGGATGAATAGGAGGTGTGCCCCCCACCCCCTTCACCAACTCCACCCCTCAGGTGCTGGAGGCGAAGTCAATAACACTTTTCAGCGCCCACCATCTTGAAAACAGTGGGACTTATCCAATGAGGGCTGGAGCTGTGCCCCACTCCCACAGGAGGGTGGCATAATAGTGAGTGTAGACAACCCAGGTATGGAACCCATTGGTACCTACCGGTTACTCCCCTGTAACACCCCTAAATCTAGTATTTAAGTGGTTCCCCCAGACCCTGAAATCAGATTTCAATGACTTATGAAGAAGAGCCCTGTAGCACCGAAGACTGAAGACACCAACTGACTTAGACCTACCAGCCGGCCTGCAGCCCTCAAAGACTGTGCTGAAAAAGAACGACTCGCCCCTCCTGAACCCTGGGAGAACTGCCTGCCTTCAAAAAAAGACTCTTATCTCCCATGTTCAGCTGCCCTGTTCAGGAAAAACTGTCTGCAAAAAAAAGAACTCTGCCATGAGGAACCGCAAACTCGCCTTCAGATCCATCTCTGCACTCGATGCCCACGACCCGAGTCTAAGTGGCCCACAGGTCCTGTGAAGGTTTCCCAGTGTTACTGAGTCAGAGACCACCATGTGCTGACCCCTGCCGGACTCCTCCTTGATGCCTGCAACCTCAACTTGAAGACTTCCCCTGACCGCACCCTGCCCGGTAAGATTTTTCTGACACCTAAGGATACCCCTGCACCCGAAGCCCCTGAGACTTGAGGACCATAACCTTCAGTGTCCCTACGTTCCCTAGCATCTCTACTTGCCTGGGCAGTTGTGGGGTTTCTTCGCCCGCCCTGAGCCTGCAGCCATTCTTCAAGACCGTTCTCCCCTATTAGTTAACATTGGGTGCCCGACGCTGTGTTGGCACTCTGCACCCCCCCCCCCCCCCACCCCCCATTTGTGCCGTTGAGGGTGTATGCTCGATGCTGCCTTGTGGTCCCCCTTGTATTTACCTTAACCCCAGAAGATCAACCCCTGACACGGCTTTACTCACCTGTGAGCAGCGTGACTTAGAGTACCCCCAGTCTATTGGTTAACATTATGCGCCAAAACTCGAATTTGATCTCTGCACCCGGCCGCCCCTGTGCTGCTGGTGGTGCACTCTCGGAACTGATTTGAACCCTGCCAGGTTTTGAGCAAAGATCCAGAGGACTGAATCTGTAAGTCGAGTTCTTAGCTGCAAAAACTGCATTCTTGTTTTCCTCCCATGGGTTAACATGGCAAAGCCTACTAATTGCACTAAATGTCCTCTTTTGAAAGTCTAAACTGTTTTTTCTTTAAAAACTTACTTACCTTTTTGCGCACATCTTAGTCTTAAAATAAATCTTGAAAGAAGCTTATTTTTCAAAAACTGGTGAAGATCTCCTTTTTGAGACACGTGTCATTTATTAGTTACAGTGTGCATAACAAATGTCTTACGCTCACTCCTCCGTGTTAGGCCTAAGGCTGCTCTCTCAAACTACCACAAATAGAGCACTTTGGGTTTACATTGTGCCCTGTACACCTCTAAAGGAATCTCTAAACTCTGTGCACAATATAACCACTTAGTGGTATACCACATACAGAGCCAGCTTCCTACAGAAACAAAAGGTAGGGCATAACGGTTTTGAATAATTTGCAAGACCAATCTGTCGAATGGTATCGATAGGCAGTCTAGGAGTAAATGCTGGATCCTGCCTCTTACTGGGTAGGCTTGAGCCGCTTAGGCGGTTTGTTGGCCGGTTTATCAAGGGAGGAGTTGGAAGAATGGTGCTCCTACTGGTCCACATTTTGCCTTCTGGTTCTGTGGTCCTGAAAGGACTGGCTGGGAAGGTTGCCTTTGTCTATACACTAGCCATTGAGTAGCCACCAAATTTCTGAAACTGGTATGGGAATTGTTCTGCAGGAGCCAACAACCCCAAGGAACGTGCTGTAGCTCTACTATCCTTAAAGCGTTCCAAAGCGGAGTAAGCCTTCTCACTGAAGATGCAGGACCCAATGAAAAGTCATGTCTATCAATAAAGCCTGCACAGGAGAACCCAGTGTACCTCAACCAGGTATGTTGATGAAGGACCACACTGAAACAAACTGCCCTGTCCAGGCAATCCATGGTATACAAACTTGTGCAGATAATATAATTAGCTGTAACTTGACCATCATGTTTAGTCTGGGCCAATAAGGCCCTCAATTCTCCCTGTACTGCCCGCAAGGTCTCACTGGCTATGTCCCAAAGGGCCTAGGTATTACGACCCAAAAGGAAGACTGCGTTGGCAGATCACAACTGCAAACTGGCTGAAGAAAACATACATTTGTCAAAGGTCTCAATCCTCATATATTTCATATCGAGAGGAACAGTAGGGAATGAATTGGGATTCTCTGGGGTGGAATGCTTGGTAAGAAAATCCAGATCCCCAGGCGACGGTCTAGGACGCCTGGTAACTTTACCTGCCTGTTCACTGGCAAGTAAGAATTTGGTTTCAACCAGGTGGCCCTCAGAGCATCAGTAAGAGCATCACTGAAAGGAAGCAAGAGCTCAGATTTTGCTGGCCCAGGCTGTAAGATTTCCGTCCAAACATTTATTTTAGTCTCAATGCTGGACAGCTGTAACTAGCACTATTGGGGTGCCGGGGACCAGTGTGGATTGTGGGGCTAGTGGGGCAATATGTACCATAGGGAGAACGGACTGATGTGGTAGTGGGGCCCGAGGGGACAGACTGTACTGGGGAAGGACCTGCTGGAAGTACCCTGACTGGAGGCCCCTGTGGTTCCTTGGGACTCAAAGGCGCACCAGAGATAGCTGGAAGCTCAATGAATATCTACAACATGACCTTTTTGAAGCCATCAAACTGCTGTGGGGTTCATAATGGCACAGGAAATCAGGGCACCTTGGGTTCCGCTAAGAAAGTGGCTCAGTGACCACGGACCTTGATGGAGAGCAACTTGCTTCTTGACCCTCCTGCACAACTGCATGGAGTCACAGTAGAGGGTAGAGGTCGACTCCCACTTTGCTTTCTTATGCTTGCGTTTGGACTTGGTCTTACATGAAAAATTTGGATGGGAACTGAACAGTCACAGGAACATGAACAGTCTGGCTCCATGACTTATAGCTGGACCTATGTGAAGGCTGCAGCTTCTTCTTGTGCTTGAGGGAATATAGCTTCACCTCCTTGTCTTGCATTGTCTTTGGTTGCATGAGGGTGCACCTATCACACAACTCAGGATCATGTCCTGAGGCCAAGTGGCAAAAGCACAGCTAATGCAGATCAATGACCGACATCTGTTGCCTACAGTTGCGGCATGGCTTGAAGCCTGGGTTTTTGTTGTGGAACCATCCTACTCCAGTACACTCTTTGAAAGTTTTAAAGTTGTCGGGAAACCGAAAAATTCTGAAACAGAGCTCTAGATGAATCAACTAGTAGTATCTTATTATTGGAATATTTCCCAATATTGGCATGGCCCTAGTAAGCCAAAATGTGTAGTGTCTACATGTAAGTACATACTAAATGTATGGCCCAGATTGATTATATTAAGGCTATTCTTGCAGTTTCTCAGGTGAGAACTGAATGGGGTGATCTGGGCAGCTAAACTGAATTTGCCTATTAGACCCTATCGAACAAGTTACTTACCTTTGGTAACGATGTATCTGGTAGAGACATAGTCTAGCCGCAGATTCCTTAACTTAGAATATCCCCAGGCATCAGACTGGACCTGGAAAACTTTGCGCAGCAGCACCTCTGTGCGCAAGGGGGCGGCGCCGTATGGCTCCGCCCTGATGTCGTCCATGGACGTGACATCAGCTGAGCCATATATGCCCCGCCCGGCGCACTGACATCAGTTTTCGGCAGAAGACTATTCCGCGTCAGAACACAAAGCCACCACCAAAAACTGTGAAAATATGGGAACAGTGTGCAGAAAAAGAAAAACAAGGTATGGTGAAAAACATCACCACAGAAGGACAGTGCCAGGCACTGTATATTGTAAACTGAGGGGGGGGGAGAACAGAGCACCACTCTGGGAGGGATCCCTGCAATTGTTAAGTCCAAAACCCTCCCCAGAGGCAGAAGAAGATGCAGAGCATAGGCAGGATTCGAACCCTTGGCCTGTGTGAGCCTGTGCCACCAGAGGCACAAGACTTACCATTGAGCCATAGCTCCTTGGTGAACCATCACAGCAGCCGGCAGAAAGGCTGCAACCACAATATATGACAGTGAAGGACAACCAGTCCAGAACTTAGAAGTAAGGACAAACTACCAAAAGGAGTCACCCAAAAGACGACGTCAGACCCGAATAAGGGACCTACCGAATGCAGCATTGTCAGAGACTGCAACCGCTAGAGTGCTGGAGAGGCAAAAGACCTCAAGCGGTTGAGGAAGATAGAAGGGAAGGATGGGGGGGTGGGGTAGAAGAAGTAGATCCACATCGAACAACCCAGGGTAAGATTGGTAAAGGACACATGGCATATGAGCATACCGTCCAATCACAAGAATGGGTAGAGCAGAGCCATGAAACAGAATGTAGCCTCGTGAGTCGGAGTGAAGAGAATACGTCACCCCGCAGAGGAATAAAGCCACCCAAAGGGAGGCGAAGGCAAGAAGCCCAACCTGAAAAGGTTGTCGCAGGACGGGGAGGACGGACGGGCGTTAAGGAATCTGCGGCTAGACTATGTCTTTACCAGATACATCGTTACCGAAGGTAAGTAACTTGTTCACCTGATAGATACGTCTAGCCGCAGATTCCTTAACTTAGAATAGATACCAAAGCCATACCCATAGAGGAGGTGGGACTGCGACGGAACCCCACTAAGGTCCAGAGAGAACCTGGCCGTCAATAACATGACCAAAAGAGTGTCGTCAACTAAAGGACGAAACATGGTGAGGACAGAAATGACAGCGCAGCCAATCACCAGACCCTTATGCCCTGAAGAGAGCAGGAATCAGGGGGAGGCTAGGGCACCACAGCCCATCCAGAATAGCATGATAACCCCTATATGTAGAGGAGATGAGAGAAGGAAAACAACAAACCAGAACACTTGTGCCTGATTGAAAAGTGGCGAAATTTGAAAAAAGACGAGCAAAGTGGCATGAAGGATCCACAGGATCCAAGGTGTCGACAAGAAGCCAGATCTAGCCCCAGCTAAACAACTCGAACAGCGTAAAACACTGTTGAACCTGCTCCTGTAAAGATACGAAGGCAGCAGGATACTGAACCCTGCCCAGTACGGGCCCACATGGAACAAAAACACACCTACTGGCGTGAAAAGGGAGTTCAGCACCTCGCAGGAAGTAGAACTGAACCTATGGCGTGAAAGAACCACAGGATGGGGCAGTCGACAAAGCCAACCCAAAAGACTGGTAAGTGTTATGGTGGAGAGAACGCGGACCGCCCCCACATGTACCACAGAGGAAGAGTACTGCGGAGACCCTCTCCAGCCAGACATGTGTGAGAGCATTGAAAGGATGCTTATACACAACCAGAAGGACGCTCATATGCGGCCAGAAGGAACACCAGGAAGCAAGACAGCAGGAACAGCTGAGATGCGTACAATAGCAAGAAGGCAACTGGCCACAAACACCAGAGAAGATCTGGAGATGTAAGAGGACAGGGCTAATACCAAGGCAGGAAAACCCGCACAAGCCATTAGGAAGAACATGGTGCAGAAACAGCGTCAAGAGGATGCTGAAATCCGGCCAACTCCAGGGACTAGGGTACGCTCAAAAGTACCCGCATTTATACAGAAAGTGGAACTAGTCCAGGCTATAAGCAGCGCCGGAAGAGAGAACAGTCCCCTCGCAGGACAATTAGAAGAAAAGACGAGCCTAACAAGGGAGTACTCAGGACCAACTCACGGGTCCTAGACGCCAGGAAGTGTGGAGTTCAAGGAGAACCGGCTCCACAAGTCCGCCACATTAAGAACATAGAAATCCCTGCGCGGAAGCAGCGGGGATGTGGAGAAAACTGCTGGGGAATAATCCAAAAGGCCATAACAACGTACAACAGAGAGGCCCACGGCAGCTCCCTACTGGCGAGAACAACCCAGATGGGGTTGGCGTCAAAAGACGGACCATATGACACAAAGCCGGATGCCAGGCCATGCGAGGTAGATACCACACAGCATAGACCTAAACCAGGAGTCGAAGCACCACAGACAATAGAGTCAGGTGACCCTGCGGAACGCAGTAAAGGGGGGCACATGAGTCCCAGGGGGATACCCACAATGAAAACTCCACAGGAGCGTACGTAGTCAAATGCAGACACCTGCTACTAGCCAATACCCCACACAGGGCAAGGTTCAACCCCTGGCAAGAAGGGGGGGTCCTCAAGGCAAAACAGATAGTCAGAGGACCGAAAACAAAAATACCCCAGCCATACGGCTATACAGACAATACAGAGACACCAATCTGCCTCTGATAAAAACTGGTCCGTAAAGGAAGACCCCCAACCAGGACGAAAAGTCAGTCAGTGGCATGGCAGAATTGCGGTAGCCCTGACAGAAGTCTGGAGATCGCAGAGTCCGCGCGGGACCCAAAAAGGTCTATTCCGTTAAATGGCATGTCCTTGAGGCTCTCCCGAATTTTCTCAGGGAAGCGACTGTCACGCATCCAGGCATGGCGGCGCAAAGCCACCGACCATGCAAGAGCACGGCCCACAGAGTCTGTGGTATCCAGGGAGGAGCGTATTGAAAAATGTGCCATCTCCTTGCCAAGACGGAGAAACTCCGGGCACAATTCCTCCGGAAGGGAAGGAAGAAGGTTAGACACGGAGCCCCAGAATGAGGAAGACGCACGTGCAAACACACATGTAGTGTTTAAAGCGCAAATGGCCAGGCTAGAAGAAGCAAAAAGCTGTCTTCCACATGCATTCAGCCACCGGGATTCCCGGTGGGAGGAAACAAAAGCAAAGTGGAGGAGTCTTGTAACCCAAACGCCGCCTGAATTACCAGGCCCTGAGCAGTAGGGTGGAGGGACAGGCAAAGTGGATCCCCTGGGGTAGGATGGTGCCTACCAGCAATGGCCCGATTAACCGGGGCTCCGGATTAGGGCCGTGTCCACGTGCCACGCAGGACTTCTCATAAGGCACCCACAAGGGGTAGGAAGGGCTCCACGGTAATGGGCTCGAGATGAAGCAGATCCATTAAGGGATCGGGAATGAGGGGTACCACAGGAGGCAGAAAGCTGAGGATAGCAGCTGCCCTGTTGATAGTCCGCGCATAGGCGGCACCTAGCTCAGTAGTCACACTAGAGGCCGTCTGTAGGAGACGGTTGGAGACTAACCCTCCCAGTTGCCATAAAGAGCGGGGCTGAGGAATGACCCGAAGGCCATGCAACACTTGGGACCTGCAACAGCGGCCCCCGACCAGGGAAAGCAGCAGCTTCCATAAGGGCTGCAGCGGATACCGGTGTTGCCTGACACCGCTGAGTCAGAAGCGAGGAATCCAGAGGGAGGTCAACCTCAGGCTTGGACGCCGGAGTCGATGAACGCATGGACGCCGGCGGCGCTATTGGTGCGTCGACAGCGGCGGCGGTGGGCGCAGTGTCGGAGTCAACTGGACGTCGACGGCCTCCACTGGGGACACTACCTCGACCGGCATCGGATCATGCCTTGCCCCAGAAGTGGGATCAGGCTTAGAGCCGGGGGTGGGTTTGGACGTCGAGCCGGGCTTCGCCAACGCCACTTCCGCCATCCGCGCAGGAAGCCGCACAGGGCTATGCGTTGACTGGCGGTGTGTGCTAGAGCGGCCAGGACGGTCTGGGCCACGGCCCAACGTCGTCGCCTCGGTCCGGAGTCGGTGCACACAGCCCTGGTCAGGGAAGGATCCGCCGACGAGGGCCCGGCCTGAGTACCCTCTGCCTCTGTGGGGCCCGATGGCCGCCAGGGAGAGAGGGGGACTCGAAGTAGGCCTGAAGAGCCCGGTAGTAGGCCTCCATTTGGGCGCGCGTTGCTCCAACTCCTGGAAAAGGAGGGTATGGAGGAGGTGACCTCCGGGCGCCCTTAGCTGATCCCTTATGAGAGGAATGGGCGCCAGCGGCACGCCTATGGGAGGTGGACCTCAGTGGATGCTTGTGGCTCAGCTTACCTTTTTTAGGGCGGCGGTCGCAGGCGCGGCCTCAGGAACAAGCCCCCCTCTGGAGAGGGAGAGCGGCGACAAGAAGAGGCTGGGCCCGGACAGCCGTGTGGCCAACAGCTTCATACGGTGTTCCCGTAGGGACTTCGGCTTCATCTGTTGACAGTCGCCGCATTCTTTGGAATCGTGGTGCACACCAAGGCACCACATGCAAATAAGGTGCGGGTCAGTGCTAGACATCGGAAGCGCACAGGCCTCACATGCTTTAAACCCGGAAGGCATTGCACACTGTTCCGGTACGACTCCAACGGTGCCGAGAAGGCCCAAAAATTGGCCAGGAACTGCTGGTTTCCAGGATCCGCGTCGTGACGCGGAAAAGAAGAAAATGGATGTCGGCGCACCAGAGCGGGGCACATATGGCTCCACTGATGTCACGTCCATGGACGACGTCAGGGCAGAGCTGTACGGCGCCACCTCCCAACACGCAGAGGTGCTGCTGCGCAAAATTTTCCGGGTCCAGTCTGACGCCTGGGGATATTCTAAGTTAAGGAATCTGCGGCTAGACATCTCTTTCAGATATGGAGATACTGGGGAATCTACTGGAGTTTGGGGCATTTATACCACTAGATGTTATTGCAACTGGTCATCAAGAGGACATCCCTCCATTGTGTTAAAATCTTTTACTTGATTAACTCAGCCTCTTCTTCAGAAACATAAGATAAGGCGTGACAGGGTGATGTCCTTCTGGGAGGGGTGCATGTGTACTGTGGCCGTTGGTTACCGATTGAAATGAATACTTCATCTATTTTTGAGCCACATCATTCCATGGCCATGAGCACAGCAGGTATGAGATGAGTGTCCAGCACCAGTAAGTATCATGGTATTTGTATTTGATAGAATACATTTAAAAATGTGCACCACTGGTTTTGTAGCTTGATATCGGTAATAAGCAAGGGAATCACCATTCATAAAATAAGGTCTTAGAAGGCAACTGACGGGGCAGGGAGAAGTACCTAACAAGGCCTATCCTGGACTGTGCATGAGTAGCACTTACACTAAAGATCAAACCTGCACTGCCTGCAAGACTAGAAAGGCATAATTGTTCATAAGCTTGACACTCTGACTTCACGTTGGTCACATTGATTTGGGAGGCAATCTAGACGGCAATATAATTGAGGCACTGGTTGATAAGACAATTATGGCTATCAAGTGAAGATCCCAAACACTATGTCGGGCAATCTAACCTCCTTTCAACATAGAAACCCACAGGCTGGGAAAACGGGAGGCTAGTTTGCCTGCTGCCCAATTTCTGATCTTCACATCAAGGTATGTACAATGAAACCTACATAACGATCTCACCAAACTTGACCCAAATGAAATAATGATTAGGGACTCTAGACTTATCAGAACTGAGTTGACCCCTTACTCACAAAACAGATCGGAATATCGTTAACTTTGGAGAGAACTCGAGTCATTTTCAGGCTAGGCATTTTTTCTTTTTTTTAAACATATTTTAATTAATTTTCTCCCACAAATTGTGCATCCAACAATTGTTTTACAGCATTCGTCTGCCTCCCACTTCCATTGCAATTGGCTCAATGGGTGTATCCCCTCATCCACCATTCGATAATTTTCAGGCTAGGCATGACATGAGAGTCTGAGCCAATCAAATGAGCTTCAAAACTTCAGAAAGCTGACATGAAGCAGATGTCAGACCATGGCATCACCCCGGAAGCAGACAAAAGATTGTGCCATCATTCCAGGAATGAGACGTCAGGTGGAAAAATCATTGCAGTAAGTATACATACCACAATTACATCACTCCAGGAAATAGACGTCAGACTATGACATTGGTTCGGGGAACAGATATCTGCACACCAAAAGAGTTCAAATACTGCCCCCCATAAAGGTATAGGAGAATCATATGTGGCAATTTTTGGAAAAAACTGTTGTTTACAAAAAATAAATTAAATAAATATTAAAATCAGAAATACAAGGAAAATATTCAAAAGACGACAGTTTACAAACATCAACATTTAAATCCGACAATTAAGCTAAATTGGTTCATTTAAACTAGCGACTGCACAATCAAAGTCCAAAAGAATACTGCTGCGTGGAACAAAATTAAAGCTGCAGGATAACCCCCAAAGAGCAATGAAAAAGAATGAAAAAAGAGAAAACTACCTCCCCCTGATGAATTTCATCACCTTCAAGGCTCTCTGCCATTAAATGCAACCCAGGTTTTCTGCCCTCAAAACATGCTGTTTGCACAACGCGTGGCACTCAAAACTTACCACGTTGGGCATCTGGAAAGGATTAGCTTTGTAGACATGGGGAAGAGGTGACCCTGCAATAGCCATGGCCACTGAAGGGCTGATGGTATTTCCATTATCTGCGTCGCCACCCTCCTCCCTGGGCGCAGATACCAGACGACCACGTTGATTGTGGCATTCTAGAAGAGAGGAAAAATACAGTGACAATCAAAGTTGTGCTTTCTGCAATGAAAAATGGAACGTGCAACATGATGACATGATCAAACCTTTCTTGAGAAAGATGGAAGAATGTGAAACAAGGAAACATTTCGGACGACTGTGAGAGCAGGGTAGAAGTCTGTCACAAACCAGTAGACAATGTTGTCTAGACTCAGCTGTTGAGGTGGAATTAGTTAGTTGTATGAGGCTCAATAATTCACATATCAAGCAAATCCTAACAAGTGAATAACAGCAGTCGCAGGAAAGGGTTATCCCTACTCCCAGGTTTGGGGGGGGCATCAGTCTATCAGGATCCTTCTTAGTTCCAAACATGGTAGCTCAGCTCCGGTTGGTGCCCCTCACAGGAAACTGTGGGTGGAAAGATGCGGGCAGAATTAACTGAAGAAAACATATCCTTCTGCGCATGACAGGGAATGTACAGAAACACTGTTAGCTTTGGGGCAAACCAGGCTAAAAAGAAAGTAATAGCTTAAGTGTTAAGGCTTTTGACAATGGTGAATGAATAATTCTGAAATCTCTTTGTGAAGTTTGGGATTGGTGGGGAGGAGTCTTTGCTATCACCACCGACAGTCCCAAATACCTGAACAAACATGCTCCAGTCATGCTCACCGGTGAAGTCGTAGAGCTGCGGAAGGGTGTCCATTACAATGCCGATGAGCGGCAAGTAAAGATGGGCCACCTGGGCCTTGACGGCAAGATCAGTGTAGCGGGCATCTGTATCATGGCTGCAAATCAGGTTGTGGACTGCGCTGATGGCTTTCTTATGCAGAAAAAAGACCCTACAAAAGAGAGACAGCAAGGGAAGGGAAGCCGCAGCCATGATGCACGTGTGTAATTCATGACATGCTCACCTATCTACACTACTCTATCCTACAATTCCCTCCCTTAAACCCCTATACGTTCACACCACTCAAAAATTGTGAACAGGTTAGTGAACTGGGTATTTTGGGAAACAGAGGAAACAGAAACAGCAAGACATTGGAACTCATGTTGTGGGGCCATAAAGAACAAATTTCTTTACTCGGGAAGGATTCAGTTTCAATATACGAGGTAGATATTTCAGCTGAATCCATATTTGAAGAAAGAAGAATCAATCCAATCTAATAATATCTACACTACAGGCTCAGCAGGACAAGCACAGAAGGACTGTTAAAGCCAGTGATTCCCTCCTTGCAGTAGAGCATCAGGGGAGAGCCTGACAGGGTATTCTTCTGCAGCAGACTCATGTTAAGCAGACAGAGAGAAAGGCCACACCCCACTGCATTACACTCCACATAGACAACCCAAACATAAATAAACTCAACCGACAGCAGTTCTAAAGACCCAACCCCAACCCTCCCCCTCCCCGACTCCATAAGAACAACAAACTCTACACTTATCCCACCCCACACTTCCATTGGATCACGTCATTTCCACCAGTATCGCCATGGAACCCCAATCCCTTAGCGACACCTACAACTGCAGGTTTGCTCTACACCAAAGCACTAATGTTTCCATGAAGCGAACTCTTCATCCTCCAGCCATTTTGTAGTACTCAGTACATTATATGCAGTTGTTAAGCAAAGACCGTTTTCAAGAACAAGGCACTTTTGAAAAATACTGAGGCAACCACCAGGAGGGCAAAGGTATACCTTACATTTCACCTTTATAAATGTTCCCTCCCAATTCCATAACAAACTGCTTGCTTAAAGATCAGCCAGTTCTTCCCACCACAGCTACCCACCCTTCTAAGATGGACCAAACTCTTAAAAACTGCTCCTCCTCGTCTGCGGCAGCCGTTCCCAATTAATAAAGTGTTCTCACCACACTGTCTAAGACAAGCAGCAGCCAAAATGATTTCAAAACCAACTGGCTCTTCCCCATGCACCTCCCCCCTGCGGGGCACATTTCTCTCATGGTTAATGCAAGCAATAACCTCTAGGATTAGGAGGATCGGTTACACTGGTGGTCAGCTTACCCTTCCACATCCGGCTCCAGGATCAGGGCTAGTTCCGTCAGCACCAACCCTGCCAAGAAGTGCTGCTGGCGGAAGAGCACAGACAGCTCGAACATGTTGGCAATCCGCAGGTCTTGCACATGGGTGGAGAAGGCAGAGCCCTGGAAAGGACAGTTGACAATTAGGGGTGCAGGAGTAACACATTCCTCCATCATAAAATGCCTCTGCTTGCGAAGAATCAATTATGTCCACTTAAGATCTGTTTGTGTTACAGCACACATGTGAACTGCCTTGCACAGAGAGGTGTCAGAACATCCTCCACATTCACACCCACAGAGGACATTCCTTATGTCTAGATAAGTCTCTGAGGTTACCTCTCAGTCACAGGAGAACTTTAGCCAATGATGTTCTTTCTCCCCACCCCACACACATCCGAGGCACGTCAAAGTCCCAGATATGACACAGAGCCATTTGGGTGTACAGACACTGTAGACAGCAAAGTGAGGTACCCCTGGCGTTTTGTATTTCACAGGTGGTCGTGAGACAGAGGGCTTTGCAAGGGGCTGAAGGAAGCCAGGTTCTGGGTCAAAGTGATCATACCTTGCAGGTAGTAAAGGAGACAGACAACAGGGATGGCAGTAACAGTGTCGGCTGGGCAGATTTACGGTCCCTGTGTGGGAGGATGCTTAAGGGCAGGTTAAGAGTCATGCAGTTTTTGTACCTGTGAGGTGGCAGATGAGACGGATGGTGACGGCGAGGCTGGAGGTGAAAGGGTGCTGCACGGCAGGTTCAGGGTCACATAGTGCTCATGGCTGCAGACGATCCGCACCAGATCCATCCGCAAGGCAATCAGGGCATTGGGGTTCTGCGTTGTCGGCAGCTTGTTGTTGATCTAGATCGGTGTAAAAGGAGGTAAAGAGCCTTTAACAACTTAGAATCTCACTAAAACCCTCCTCTCCCAACCTGGACTCTCACAGCACCCCCAAGCTGTTTCTGTAAAAGCAACATTTTGTTTTCAACATTAAGATTTGCCCTGCTGTCCACAATGAAAATAAACTGCTTTCACAGCATGGGTACATAAAAGAGATGGGCAACACAACCTATGTCCTGTACAATTTATACACAATGCTCCACCAAACAAATTGCTGGAGTATTCACTGTTGTGATCATGAAAATCCTCATCTGATTATAACAGTATATCAATGACTGCAGAACAAGAAATAGATTATTCTGTGATGTGTTTTGTGTCCAATTTTGTATCATTTTTAAAAACCATGTACAGAAGAAAAGCACCTTCATTTTATGTAAAGATGTGGGCTTGGAGAAATACAATATCCTGATCTATGTAAATATCAGGATTTGAGTTCTAACATAGAAGTCCTTGAATTGACCTGGCAGTAAAAACTGGAGTGTACTGGCAGGTGAGTGTAGGGCCTGTCCCACTCTGGGCCACTATTCCTTAAGGCCTACTGCAAGAACTCAGAAGTGAAAGAATGGGGGAGCACCTACATGCCAGTGGAAATGCAACATCCTCACCTGCTTGTAGTAGGAACGCAGTAGATGGAAGACAAAGCCCCGGTTCATCAAGGACAGGAGGTCATTCAGGAAGAAGGCTAGGCTGATGTTGAGACGCTCGACAAGCTCAGTGTCCTATGAGGAAGAAAGTGACATGAGCAGTGAGACAGAACATATTCATGCACACAAGCAGTCACACAGAGGAAGGGAAAATGAATCAAGCAGAGACGAGAGGGAGTAATAGTGAAAACTCCGAGTAGTAGTACTTGTAGGAAGCTGACTCTTTATATAGTGAACCAAAACAAGGTACACAGTGTAAAGAGTCCAGGCAACCATTATTGGTTTACAAGGCAAAAATGAGAACACTAATCGCTCTCTTTTGTGGTAGCATGGGCGAGCAGCTTGGGCTTATCAGAGGGTTGTGCTAAGCATTAGCTGTAGTTGAAAAGGCAATAAATGAGACACACACTCAAAGAATAAATCCGAGACCAATTTAGAAAAATAAGTCTGATTTTTATATAAATTTAGATACCAAGAACTTGGCTATCAAGTAAGTACTGTTTTAAAAATTGAATTTCACAGGTCAGTAAACAGTTCACTCAAATGTGTCTTAACACAGCAATGCTTTCCCATGGGAAAAGGCATATGTTGCATACAGTTATTTATGGTTAAGGCTCCCTGTTTTCCATTTGTACTGATTTATACAGATAAATACAGACAGAAAACCATTTATTTTGTTGTCTGTATTTATTTTAAAATGTGGATAAAAACGGAAATTGGGTGCTTAAGTACACTTTTTCAGCAGTTACACGTTACCTGTCTTGGGGTGTCTGGGTGCAGAGGTACCTGTTGCGTTGATCGCTTTGCACGTTACGCCAGTGGTAAGAAGGGGGAGAAGGCACCTAGAAAAATGCTGCAGAGGGGACAAGTCCGAGAGGAAACAATTGGGGGTGGGACGGCTTGGTCACAAGGGTACTGGGAACAAGGTGGTGCTGCAATGCTGGACGTGCCTTTGGGCTCTTTATTGGAGGTCTTTTGATCCATAATGCCGTGAAGGTGAGTGCTTGTGGGGGATTAGCAAACCTAGGGTGGTGACAAAAGTGAGAGTAAAAGATTCTAAGGGAACCAAGGAAAAATGTATGGGGTAGTGGTCCCTTGACTCAACACAAATGATGGTCCTGAGGTCACAATGTACCCTGATAGCTAAAATGTGAGAGAGAAGGTGGGGTCGGCATTTTCATGCCTATGTTGTCAGGAGGGTCAATCAGCATTTCATCAGGACCTAAATCAAATTATTCCTACCCTGCATAAGTCTGTGGGCCCTCCTAAAGGTCATGCGAGCTACCAGGCCCGTCAAGCATTGCAATGTCGGCCTGACAAGGAGAACCCTATGATGAAGCATGACACCCTACCGGGTGTGTGAGGGCACTAAGATCTGACCACTTGGATCCCCTGTAATTCCACTTGTTGGTCCTATGATTCCACCAAGCTTAGAGTTTAATTTTTCCCAAGAGCGGAAAAGCTGATGAAGCAATCTTAATTTTATCCTGTAGTAAAGCACTCCATTTTGACATGGTCACCCCCACTGTGTGCCAGGTAACTGATGTGATTTCAACTGGAAGTACACTGGGTTCCAGCTAACTGGGTCGCCAGAGCTCTTACCCCAAAATGTGCAATTGTTTCCCCGAAATGGCAAAACCTTTAGCACCCTCTTTAAGCCCCTAGTAAATGGTACCCCTGGCACCTAGGGCCTGAGGTACTAATGAATATGCTACTTACCAGTATGCATCTGTTCTTGGCATGTAGGGCTGCTAACATTCATATCTAATGCATAGATCGCCGCCTAGTGTTGGGTCCGGATGATTGCACATTGTTGTCCTGGAAGAGTCTTCGAAGTATCACGAGATAGGTGGCTCCTCCCCTGGACTACAGTGCGCATGGGCATCGACTCCATCCCCAGATTGTTTTTAGCCATAGTGGCAAGGATGGAGTGCGATAGTGTAAACGATGTCCATGCTAGTGATGAAATGCATGAAGTAGTCTGCAGCTGCTACAGGCGCCGGGGAGGAGGGCGGGCGATATGAATGTTAGCAGCCCTACATGCCAAGAACAGATGCATACTGGTAAGTAGCATATTCAGTTCGAGGCATGTGGGCTGCTAAATTCATATCTAATGCATAGAATACATAGCAGTCCCCTCATGAACGGCGGCCGCCCGTGCCAGCTGCAGAAGTCTGAAAAAGAGTTTTGAGAACAGCCTGTCCTACAGCTGCCTGCTGTTTGGAGTGCACATCTACACAGTAATGTTTGGTAAATGTATGTGGTGTAGCCCACGTGGCTGCTCTACAAATGTCCTCTAAAGGAATGTTACCTAGGAATGCCATGGAGGCCCCCAGTTTGCGTGTGGAGTGCGCCCTGGGGGGGACCGTTAAAGTGCGTTTAGCCTTCTGATAACAAATCTGAATGCATTTAACGATCCACCTGGCTATTCCAGCTTTGGAAATAGCGTTGCCTTTGTGCTGTGCGGAGAAGGCAACGAAAAGTTGCTGTGTCTTTCTAAAGGGTTGTGTTCTGTCAATATAGTACATCAACGCCCTTTTAACGTCTAGCGTGTGGAGCATTCTTTCTGCTACTGTTTCTGGGTTTGGAAAGAATGCGGGCAGTTCAATGGTTTGATTGACATTAAACTGTGACACCACCTTCGGAAGGAACTTGGGGTTAGTGCGGAGCACTACCCTGTTTGAATGCACTTGTATAAATGGCTCTTGTATTGTGAGCGCTTGTAGCTCACTAACACGCCTTAGAGACGTGATAGCAATAAGGAAAGCCACTTTCCATGTCAAGAACTGAATCTCACATGAATGTAGAGGCTCAAAAGGTGGGCCCATCAACCTAGTGAGGACCACGTTGAGATTCCATACTGGAGCGGGTGGGGTCCTGGGAGGAATGACCCGCTTCAGCCCTTCTAGAAAAGCTTTAATGGCAGGCACCCTGAAAACAGAGAGATGCTGCCTGTTTTGAAGATAAGCCGCTATGGCGGATAAGTGTATCCGAATGGAAGCATACGCTAGATTGCATTTGTAAAGATGTAACAAATAGCAGATGATGTTAGGAATGGATGCATCCAGCGGGTCAATGTTGTGTGCTGTACAATAAATGACAAACCGCTTCCATTTTGCTGCATAGCAAGCTCTTGTAGTGGGCTTCCGTGCCTCCCTGATGATGTCCATGCATTCGGGAGGCAGGTTGAGGTAGCCAAACTCTAAGACCTCAGGAGCCAGATCGCCAGATTGAGCTGTCGCGGATCTGGGTGCTGAATGTCGCCATGGTTCTGCGTCAAGAGCCTGGGTGTGAGGTGCAGCCTTTGATGCGGTACCACGGAGAGTTCTAGAAACGTGGTGTACCATGGTTGGCGTGCCCACGTTGGAGCAACTAGGATGAGTGTCATCGAGTGTTGCTTTAGCTTTCTTGCCACCAGCGGTATCAGAGGTGCTGGGGGAAAAGCGTACGCAAATCTGCCTGACCAGTTCATCCATATCGCATTTCCCTGCGACTGTGGGTGAGGGAACCTGGCGGCAAAGTGTTGGCATTTTGCGTTTTCCCTTGTGGCAAACAGGTCTATCTCTGGATGACCCCACTGTTGAAAGTACGGGTGGAGTACTGATGGATGTATCTCCCACTCGTGCATTTGATGGCTGTACCTGCTGAGCAGATCTGCCATCTGATTGTCTGTGCCCGGGAGGTGTTCCGCCATGAGGAAGATGTTCCTCTGAATGGCCCACTTCCACATGCTCTGAGCCAGGTGAGACAGCTGTGGAGAGTGCGTACCTCCCTGTTTCTGGATGTAATACATCGCCGTCATGTTGTCCGTCCGGAGTAACACGACTTTGTTGCACAGATGTATTTTGAAGGATTTGAGTGCCATGAAGATTGCCATCAATTCCAGATAGTTGATGTGCATCTTCTTTTGCTGCGTCGTCCATAGTCCCTGCACAGTGTAGTGGAGCACATGAGCTCCCCACCCCTGGAGAGATGCGTCCGTTGTTAGGATAATCTGTGGCACAGGCTCCTGGAACGGTCGGCCCTTGCAAAGGTTGTGTGGATTCCACCAATGCAGAGAGTTGTACGCCCGACCGGTGACCAACACTAGGTCTTTTAACTGTCCTTGAGCCTGAGTCCACTGATGCGCCAAGCATTCTTGGAGCGGACGCATATGCAACCGTGCGTGCGATACAATGAAGATGCAGGAGGCCATCATGCCTATCAAATGCATGAACACTCTCGCTGGGATTGAGTTTTGCGGTCTGAACCTCCGGATGAGCGACTGGATGTTGTCGATCCTCACCTGGTTTGGCTGAGCCGTAGCTGTCAGAGTATTGATTGTCGCGCCCAGATACTGCCGCATATGGGCTGGCTGGAGGTGCGACTTTGGATAGTTTAACGAAAACCCCAGACTGTGAAGGAGGTGAATTGTGTGGGACATGTCCGCGGCGCACTGCTGTTCCGACTTTGCTTGAACGAGCCAGTCGTCTAGGTAAGGATAGACATGTATGTTTTGTCTCCTGAGGTGCGCCGCCACGGTCGCCAGACACTTCGTGAACACTCTGGGGGCAGTGGTTACCCCGAAGGGCAGGACCTTGAACTGGTAATGCCTGTTTTGTATGGTGAACCTGAGGTACTTTCTGTGGGACGGGTGGAGTGGTATGTGAAAATAAGCATCCTTGAGGTCCAAGGTTGCGAGGAAGTCCCCCTGGTTTAACAATGGTAGAACCTGCTGTAGTGTTAACATGTGAAAATGTTCCGAGAGTATGTACAGGTTGAGGGGGCGTAGGTCTAGAATGGGCCTGAGCGAGCCGTCCTTTTTTGGGATTAAGAAGTACAGGGAATAAACCCCTGTGCCTTCTTCCTCCACCGGCACGAGCTCTATAGCGCCTTTTTGCAGCATCACCAGGACTTCTTGCTGCAATAAGTGCAAGTGCTCTGCTGACATAGGACGTTGTCTTGGGGGTATGTTGGGTGGAGTGGATGTTAGCTCTAAACAGTAGCCGTATTGGATAAGTTTCCTGACCCACCTGTCTGTGGAGATGGATTTCCAGACTGGCAGGAACTGCTGGAGTCTCCCCCGACAGGTGTTGGATGGTCGGGGGGCAGTGACAGGGAGTCACTGTTTGTTGGCAGCAGAGGAACGGGAATTATTGTTGCCTCTGCCTCTGCCCTTTGCGCTGTTTCCTCTGTAACCACCTCTATTCTGTTTTGGGTACGAGGCCTGGGCGCCTCCCTTGTTGAAATGCGACTGCTGTGCCAAGTGTCCTCTGGCAACACCCCGTGCACCTGAGCGACGAAAAGTGTTCCCTCTGTATTGCTGAGACTGAAGCGCCCCCATGGACTTAGCCGTTTCAGTATCTTTTTTTATCTTTTCGAGGGTGGTATCAACCTCTGGGCCAAACAGTCTGTCTGGATTGACGGGCTGGTTGAGGATAGTTGTTTGTATCTCAGGCTTGAACCCTGAGATGCGGAGCCATGCCTGACGCCTTAACATAACACTAGTGTTTATTGCTCTTGCTGCTGTATCAGCAACATCTAGCGCACATTTAATCGCAGCGTTAGAAATGAGCTTGCCCTCTTGTATTAGCATCTCAGCTCCTTCTTTAAACTGGTCTGGAAGGTGTTGTAAGAGCTGCTCTAAGGTGTCATAGTGCGCCCTATCATACCTGGCTAACAGGGCATGAGTGTTAGAAATGCGCCATATGTTGGCTGCCTGCGCAGCCACCCTTTTGCCCCCTGCCTCCAGCACTTTAGACTCTTTGTCCGGGGGAGGAGCTTCACCCGTTGTCTGTGAATTTGCCCTCTTGCGGGCATTGGAGACCACCAAAGAGTCTAGAGGCAACTGTCCCCGAATATAAGTAGGGTCACCAGGTGCCGGCCTGTATTTCTTTTCAATACGTGGGTTCACCACTCTGGCTCTGGTGGGTTCCTTCAAAATGTCTGTGGCATGCTTGAGAACCCCCTTAAGCATTGGAAGTGTCTTCACCGTTTTTTCTGATGCTGAAAAAGTATCAAATAAAAAGTCAACTTCCACTGGGTCGGCATGCATCTCTACTTTGTGGTTTGAAGCCGCCCTTTCAATTAAGGCATTAAATGCCGCAGAGTCTTCAGTTGGAGAAGTTTTAACACCATACAGATGTGAGTCACTGACCAGCTGTTGGTCCCCCTGATCACCAGAGTGTATCCATGATTCTTGCTGCTCATCAGGGTCAGTATTTTCAGGGAAGTTATACTGCTCATCTTGGTCACCCTCATCCCCATTGGATCCAGTGGGTGAAGGTGTAGGACTCCTCCCAGGCCCTTGAGGGATGGGTTCATCAAGGTCCGGCGTGTCTGGTGCAGGCCTTTTCTTTTTTAGAGGTATGACATAGGATTCTACAGGCTGTGCTGTAATTTTCCTTTTGTAGAGGGTTAATCTACCCGTGTCGGTGTCGATAAACTGCTCCGAATGTTCGTCAGGCAAGGGTGGTCGACCAAAACCTCCCGTTAGCTGAGCCACTGATTCCTCGGTCACCGTACGAGGTGCAAAAGCCTTCGGCGCCACCTTTGGCGGTAGAGTGTAGAGGATCGGCATCGAAGTCTTGTCCAGTGGAACACTCTGCTTCGGCACCGAGTGTGTTTTCTGCTCCGACGCCTTGTCCTTTATTCGTTTAAGGGAGTCCGTGACTTGCTTTGTAAACGAAGCGGATGGCTTCGTCGAGCCGACCGACGATCTCTGTCCACCCACAGGGGAAGATCCATGCGTCGACGATATGTCTTTGTGCGGCGGAGGCGCGGATGCACCATCAACAGCTGTGCTCCGGTCCCCCGTCCCGGCCTTAGTCGACAACGTCGCTGACTTTGGAGCAGCGGATTTGTCCTTCGGCGTTGGGGCTCCAGACTTCGGCTCGGTGCCCTTTACGGACGCCGTTTCGACTGTCCGCGTGCCTGTTGGTGCGGCAGGTTTTGCTGAAGGAGTCTCGACAGTCTTTTTCGACTTCGACTCGACCACCTTAGACGACACTGGCTCGACGACCTTCTTCGAGCTGGTCTCCTTGGCCCCTTTCGGTACCTTAGCCTGTTCGACAGCCTTCTTCGGCTTCGAGGCCTCCGAAGACGACAGCGCCGATGCAGTCCCAGACGTCTTCGGTTTCGATGGTGTGTCGGCCATCTTTGTAGTTTTCGATTCCGAAGGTTTCGGTTTCGATTTGTGTGATGGAGGCTCCGTAGTCGTGTCCGTAGCCGGGCCAGGAGGCGGGGCCGAGGATCGAGGAGTAGGGTCGTGTGTAAGGCCGAGTGGCGATCCCGTGACCTGAGCCTTAGTAATTGTACGCACGGGGCATAGCTCTTCCTCCGAGCTATCTTCCGCGGCCCCCATAAACTTCCTCGTCGTCCCCTACCTCCTCGACGGTTTCGTACAGGTCCAGGCCCTCGATGGGTTCCCCGTAGTCGGCCTCGACCTCCGCCGATGAAGGTGAGATCTGCAGGTGAAGCTCTTGCTCGTTTGCTTCGGGGTCTGTAAAGATGTTGACAGGCACTGGTGCCGATCGCTGGGCCTCGAGGCGCGCCACGCGCCGAATCTTGAGCGTCTTCTTCGACCTGAATTTGGAACAGGCCATACAGTTGGCCTCGTTGTGGTCCGGCGACAGGCACTTGTTGCATACAGGATGCACGTCGATGTGTGGGTATTTCGAACCGCACACAGGACAGTACTTGAACGGGCTTCGTTCCATCGTAGCGTCGTCTGGGTCTTGCTGCGTCGACAGGGCCTCGATGACCGAAGAGTCACCCGACTCCACAGTTATCCGACTCGAAGAGTTGGAGTACACACGAGACCGAACGCTAACAATACCGACGAAGTAAAGAAAGCCTTGTGGCCTTAAAAAGTTGTTTTATCGATTCCGAACAGGAGACGTCGAAATCACATCCGAACCCAATGGCGGAAAAAAACAATCTGGGGATGGAGTCGATGCCCATGCGCACTGTAGTCCAGGGGAGGAGCCACCTATCTCGTGATACTTCGAAGACTCTTCCAGGACAACAATGTGCAATCATCCGGACCCAACACTAGGCGGCGATCTATGCATTAGATATGAATTTAGCAGCCCACATGCCTCGAACAGAGGGTCTACTAAGGGCTGCAGCACAAATTGTGCCACCTTAAGGGAACCCTCACCTAGCACTTGGAGGACTGTCATTGCAGGCTGCGTGTCTTGGTGCAGACAAAAGTGATACACGACATGCCACATATCCCTGTGTGACATGTCCCCTAATACTGCATGTAATATTTGTAAGTCACTCCTACAGCAGGCCTAGCAGCCCCAAGGCAGAGGGCTGAATATTACATGTGAGGACATCCCTGCATGAGCAGATATGTCCTTATGCAGGTCAGTCCTATTACCTCCAGCACAAGTGACCAGGAAAGCCATTTTAACACGTGCTGGACAAATGTGATAACGAGTTCCCCAGCTACATGATGGATTAAATGAAGATAGGGATGTTTGGTATCAAATATCTTGTACTGATGCACAGAGTGGATTAACCAAAGTTATACGAAGAGCTGATAAAGAAAACAAAAATTTATTTTGAATAATAAAGCATAACCAACGGAATGTGACGTGCTATTAATTAGCTGACTTGACTACTGCTCTTGTAAATGCATATAAGCAGGTGAATAGAAATGCCAATAAAGACATTCATTGTTAAAAAAAATCTCGTATTGATAAACCCACACTGATTACAGTGCTGGATTTACCAACACAAGCACACAGCACCCCAAAACCTACCAGTCTCTTTTGTGCTTGTTGACTTGTTTCTGCCAGCCTGACACCTGAGACACTGTTTTAGCCTTACAGAGTGAGAGCCCCTGCTCTCAGGAGACCCAGAACAAAAGTCTGTTTGGGAAGAGGGTGTAATACCCCCTCCCACAGGATGACTTACTGATTAGCCTTCCTAGGCTGGCAAACTTCAAAAGCTGCTGCCTCTGAAATGCAAACATGGTCCCCTCACAGGAGAGGAAGCCGACCCCCTTTGTCCAGAGCCCCTTGGCACCTGGACAGGCCGGAAAATTAACTAGTCAGGTAGGGGTACCATGCCCAGGCTAATATCACCCCTAAACAGGGCTTAACTGAGGTGTGTATGACTTTTCAGAAGTAGCCATATTTGTGCTGGCATACTGAGACAGGGGTATGCCCACTTCCCAAAGGAAATGGTCATTTAGGGGTCCTAGTCACCAAAAGGGTCAGTTGCCCTTGGCTACTACCGTACACTACCCTAAAGCCCCTAAATTGAGTATTCAGGGGCGCCCCTGGTATTAGAAGAGCAGACCCTGCCGTCATGAAAGATGAAGGATGTGAAGAGTTGCATCCTGCAAGAACAGAAGATCCAGCAACTGACTTAGTGCCAACCCTGCCAGCTGCCTTCGTCAATTGCACCAAAGGTTGACTGTCCTACAGTTTGGAGTCCCCAAAGGGCGGAAGACCTGCCAATACTTCACCCAGGACCCAAATCCTCCCGAGAAGCAGTGGATCTGTTTGCCTGCATCCTGCAGGCATCCAGAGAACCCTGGAAGGACTCTGCGACCGCAGAAACCGGACGCCTGTAGACACCACTGCACCCGTCACTCCAAGCACTAGTTGAAGTGGGCCAACGCTGTCAGTGTGGTCCTCCAGCCCTCCCAGAGACCGAGTCCAGTGTGGTGACACCTGTCGTGGTCTACCCGATGTCACCTGCAGCCTCTGCACGCAGGCCCCCTCTACTGCGTCTTGTCCCAGTAAGAAAAGCTCGACAACTTAGGACACCTCTGCACCCGTCTCCCCTGGGCCGTGGAAAAGAGGACCAACTGTGTCCCCACATCCCAGATCATCGTGAGGCCTGAGCCACCCTGTTGGTTCAGCCCAACCAGCCATCCAGTAAAAGCCTGCAGCCTCTTTTTACTGCGAAAGTTCTCCATAGAATAACATTGGGCACCCAACACTGTTTTGCAACTCGGCACCCGGCAACCCTAGTGCCGCTGGAGGAGTTCTGCTGATGCTGCCTTGGATCTTGCCCACCACTCACTTTAACTCCTAGAGAAGGGTCCTATAAATCCCTGTACTAAACCTGAATGCCACATTGACGTTTCCTCCCATAGGATAACATTGCAGCTTCCAGAAAGTGTTGACTTTTTGAACTAAAAAGAATATTTGAAAATGTTGTTACCTGAACGATTTTCTCCTGATACCCAAACATATACAAAAATACTTGCTATTTTTATTAATTGGTGTGGATTTCCATCTCATTTACGGACCATTGTGTGTATTTTCAGACGTCTTGCACTCCTCTGTGTCTAAGGCTGCTCGACCACACACAGGGTTTGAAAAGAGGATTGTGTGATGGAAGGGGATGAAAGACTAACAGTGCTATAGTTACTAAGGCAGGATATATTTATGTATTCCCATTAAACATACACTACTGAACTAGTCACACAAGATTCCTATGATCTACCTACAGTTTGTGCGGCAGTAGTAAGTCACCTTGTGATGGTCTCAAAAATACATTCTTTGGCATTCCCTAACCAAATTCGGATTCAGCCATGGAACTTACATTAAACATACTGTGTTTAAGGAAGGTATATATAGAAGCCTTGGTAGCAGCTTTGCATTTATAATTAGTGGGAACAGGTTTCTGAAGACCAGACTTCATGCCAGTTCTGACAGCAAGGCTACGTTGTCTCAGAATGCAACTGAAAGCACTACGAACTTACCAGTCATTTGAAAATAGGGGCAGTAGGTTAGTGACCATCCATTTCAAGGTTTTTCAACAATTTCAAGATCTTTTTAGACCTCTCAGTTCAAACGAGTGTAATTTATCTTACTAATCTCTTTCCATGGACTATCTAATTGCTTGGTTTTACTTGTGATTAAGTGTCACTCTAAATGTCATACCTGGCAGTTGAATGTCACCCATAAGTACATTGAAACCATGGAAATGCCACACATAAGCAATCTGAAAACTTGGCAACTATGTTTTTGTATTTATTTACTGTGGTTTCTTTATTTTCACATAGTTACTTTCTCTTATAAGCCACTCTGAGATGGGATGTCCACTACTTTTGTTGCAGTCTGTCAGGTGATGGGCCTCCTAAAACAAATGTTGCTCAAGACATGAAACTATCATGAATGCGAAATAATGTTTCTCATCACTGGGTGTCATTTTTGTAGGCAAATTTGGCCTCACAGACAGAAAGGATCAAGACACAAGTTTACTAGTGAAGATGATGATATGTCATGAGAAGTAAGTCTTTTTGGACCTTATTTGGATCCAGTGGCTCCATGTCAGAGTCAGATTTCCTCAGAAGGATCTCAAGATGGAGCCAGTGGAATGGCCAATAATCACACTGTAATCAACGAAACAGGCAGTGTTCCTGAGAAAGTGCCCTCTTCCTGCATGGTTGCCCCCACTTTTTGCTGAATTGCTGATGTGCTTTGACTGGGCTTCTGCTAATCAGGTACCCAGGGTCTATGTTCTTTCCCTAAAACTGCATTGAAGCCTAAACCCTATTGGTATCTCTGGCCACAGGTCAGCCCCTGGTAAATTGTACCATAGGTACCCAGGGCACTGTGACCAGAGAAGAACTCGAAGGGCTGCAGCACTTAAGTTGCCAGCCTTAGAAGTCCTGTACCTTCACACTCATACACTGCCTTTGCAGGCTACGTGTTTTGGTGCAGAACAAAGTGAAGAGTCGGTATGGCATACATCCCTGTGTGTCACGCCTACAACCCACTGCCCTGGCATAGATCAGTCACCTCTCTGGCTGGGTGCACTATAACAGTGGTGAGGGTACAGGTGCATGAGCCATGTACCCCTACAGTGTCTAAGACCATTCTTAGACATTGTAAGTGCAGTGCTGCCATTAAGAGTATATGGTGCTCGGAGTTTGTCATTACGAACTCCACAGCACCATAATGGCTACACTGAAAACTGAGAAGTTTGGTATCAAACTTCTCAGCACATTAAACCCACATTGATGCCAGTGTAGTATTTAATGAAAAACTCACACAGAGGACATCTTAGAGATGCCCCCTGAAAACAAACCTACCACTAGTGTCCAGGCTGAGTGGCTGTTTTAAACTGCCACCACCAGACATGTTTCTGGACCCCTGAGTCGAGAGCCTGCTGCTCTCTGGGGCCTGAAACAATGCTCATCCTGGGACTAGGTGCCAAGCCTCCTCCCCCAGGATGGGCAGGGTTCACGAAGGGGAAGCTTCAAAGGCGTGCGCCTTTGTGAGCTTCCCCAGGCCACTTGCTGCTTTCAGCAACTGGTCCCCACTGGTTCTGACCCCCACTGTGGGTGGGAGAACCGGCGGGAAAAATAAGTGAGGAAGAGAGGTGTGCCCACCTCTGCCAAGTCCACCCCTCAGGTGGGGGAGGCAAGGTGAATCACAACTCTCTGTCCCTGCCATCTTGCAGATGGGAGGGGGGGGACTCAACCAACCAGGGAAAGGCTTATGCCCTCCTCCCACTGGAGGGTGGCATAATAGGGGGTGTACCCACCCCAGGGAAAGGACCCATTGGTCCCAACTGTTTCCCTACCAGTAATGCCACTAAATCTAGTATTTAGGGGCACCCCTGAACCTTGCTTCCTCAGACCAGAAGAAACTACAAGAAAAGAAGAAGAAGGACCGAACAGCCGTGCCGAAGCTAACAAGAAGAAGACGCCCACTGACATGGCCCAGCCATACCGGCTGTCTCCACCTCAAACCTGCACCTGCGAAACCCCAGAGTGTATTGTAGCCAGCAACCTCGAAAACCCCGGAGGACCTGCCTGCCTTCAACCACAAAGACTGTGTCTCCTGTGAACACTGGATTTGTTCATCTCCAACCTCTGGCTCCGGCAGGACACCGCATATCCACACCACTCTGCACCCGCCGCCCACTGCCCGAGTTTGAGTGGGCAAACACCACGAGGAATGTCTCCCCGGCGATCCTGACCTGAGATCCGGTGACCCCTGACTTGCCTCATGCCTCCAGCTGACGCCTGCAGCCTAAATCCGGAAGGTGCCTCCAAACACGACCAGGAGCTGGTAAGAAGATCCGATCCTAAAAGGCACACCTGAACCTCCACGGCCTAGGGTGGCCAAACCGACGGTGCCTAGCCAACCCCCAACATAACTCTCGAAGTGGTGGTCGCACACAGAAGACCTCCGTCCCCAAGCCTGCAGTGCCTTAGCAAACCGGAGGTTCCCCATTGCAAACAACAGGGCGCCTTCGAAACAGCACCCTGCACCCGGCCGCCCTAATGCCGCTGAGGGTGCAACTTTTATGCTGGCCTAAACCCCCGTTTGCCCAGAGCTTAAGTCCAGGAGCTTTACTCCCACAACCCAGTGGCCTGCTCGTCAGCAGCCACCAAACGGAGGCCCCCTATACCCATTGGATAACATTGGGCCTCAGCACTCTGCACCCAGCCACCCTAGTGCCACTGAGGGTGTAACAAGAGTGCACCCCTGACCCTGGGGAACCCCTGAGTCTAACCCAGAACCTCAACTCTCACTACCGAATTCCTACCGTAAAACCAATACCACTATTTTCCTCCATAGGATAACATTGACTGTTTTACTTGGAAAGGCTTCTAAGTGTGGAGTTTGAAAACCTAAAGAAATTCTTTACATTTGTACTGTTTAACAAAAACGCTTTTACTTGCCTGTTTACAGGAAATGTCCCAGTGTAGCATCCAGGTATACTACACTGTGTAAGAAAGGCGATCTAAAAAGTAACTTACCTGGTATTTTACTGAAAAGCCCATTCAATTCTATGTACTGTACTTACAAAGCATTGCATTTCTCTGAAACAATACTGTAAGTCAAAACAAAGGAGTGGTTTCTGTCCTGTAACTCCAGTTCTGTAGTAGGGGTATCTCTGTTATAGTCATAATCTAGTGAATAGTTCCGCTCATGTGCGTGGACCCCGGCAATCAAAAATAATCTCTTAAGCTGTCAAAAAATTGCAGAACTGCAAAGACACTTAAGAGATAATTTAAAGACAAATAATGCAGCCTATATCCACAGGCTACACTGTCCAGTACTTCAACTAGAAATTCCACCAAAAACACACACAACAGCACAGTCTGCCCAGTTTCTTCCATAGAGAAACTTGCCTCTACCAGTAAAAGCCTCTGGAATGATAGAGAGGAAGGCATGGACAGACAAGCCCCATAGACTGCCATTATGTGGCTTAAATAGGATACTGTGCCTTTAAGAGAACTTGCCAGAACTTCTCCCAGTATCCCAGAATGCACAGCAGGTCCCACTTGCTTTCAGTTCTTTTTGAAGGCGTACACGCCAGACCTGTAGCATTCCTTACATGAATATCTCTCTCCACCGGGGAGGAGGGCGGGCGCTTATGACTATAACAGAGATACCCCTGCTACAGAACTGGAGTTACAGGATAGAAACTACTCTTTCTGTAGTAGGGGATCTCTGTGTATAGTCATAATCTAGTGAATAGAATGGCAAGCCCATCCCCACACCAAAGCGGCGGTGGAGAAAAGAGAAATAACCACTTATTGTGCAAACAGATTTCGCAGCGAAGCCTGCCCAACCTGAGCGTCTGCCCTGGCATCAGTGTCCAGGTAGTAATGCTTAGCAAAGGTATGAACCGACTTCCAAGTGGCCGCCTTGCAGATTTCTGCAATCGGAACATTACGGAGCAAGGCTGTCGTGGCAGCTTTGCCCCTGGTGGAATGAGCCTTAGGTTTACCCCCTAAGGTCTTATTAGCTTTTTGGTAACACAACTGTATGCAGGACACAATCCACCTAGAGATGGACTGCTTAGAGGTCGCAAGACCTGTCCTGACTGATCCATAATTGATAAACAATTGGTCTGACCTACAAATATCTTTGGTTTTATCCAGATAGAATTTCAACACCCTCCTGACATCCAGGGAATGTAAAGACCTTTCCGCTGGAGATGAAGGATTCTGAAAAAACGTAGGCAAAGTTATGGTCTGGTTGACATGAAAATCAGAAATAACCTTGGGAAGAAATTTAGGGTGAGTACGCATAACAACCTTAGCAGCATGAAATACAGTATAACGTTCTTGGCAACACAACGCCTGAATTTCACTCACCCTGCGGGTCGATGTAATGGCCACGAGGAACGCCGCCTTCCAGGACAGATGCTGCAACGAAGCATTATGAATAGGTTCAAAAGGCTCCTTCATCAACCTGGACAGCACCACATTTAATTCCCATGAAGGCGAAGGGAGCCTGACAGGAGGGAATACTTTCTTCAAGCCTTCCAGAAAATCTTTGATCACAGGGATCCGGAAGAAGGAAGTCTGTGAAGGGCATTTCCTATAGGCAGTCAATGCAGCGAGATGGACCTTAATGGAATGAACATTAAGGCCAGACTGCGCCAAATGTAGAAGGTAAGGAAGGATGACATCCTCCTTGCACGTCGTCGGGTCAAAGTTCTTAGACTTGCACCAGATACAGAACCTCTTCCACTTGTAAGCATAGGAAGTCGAGTGGAAGGACGCTTAGACTCCTTCAGAATGTCCATGCAATCTTCGGGCAGATTCTAATGGCCATATTGCACTATCTCAGGAGCCATGCAGCCAAACTCAAAGACGAGAGGTTGGGGTGCAACATCTGTCCCCCGAACTTCGTGAGAAGGTCCGGCCTGCACGGCAGCCGTATGTGCGGAAGGAGAGACCGGTGAAGCAGGTCCGTGAACCACCACTGCCTGGGCCATTCCGGAGCAATAAGTATCATCCGCGCCCTGGACCGGGCCAGCTTGATGAGCACTGCCGGAACCAGGGGAATGGGTGGAAAAGCGTACAGAAAGCTGTTCGACCAGTTGATCCATAGCGCATTCCCCAGCGTCCCCCGCTGGTAGTACCTGGAGGCGAAGTCTCGGCATTTGCTGTTTTCGGCGGTGGCGAACAGATCTACGTCTGGAGTTCCCCACCTTGCGAAGACTTCTCCTAGTACTTCGTCATTTATGACCCATTCGTGGTTTTCCTGAATCAGTCTGCTCAGTGCGTCCACCTGAACATTCTGCACACCTGGCAGATGGGTAGCCATTATCGTCAGTCCTCTGGCCAGAAGCCAGCGCCAGATCGCCTGCGCCCCCTGCGACAGAGTGCGCGATCTCGAGCCCCCCTGCTTGTTTAGGTAATACATCGTGGTCGTATTGTCCGTCTGTACAAGCAGCGAGTTGGTCTGGAAGGACGGATGAAAGGCCTTCAGCGCCAAGTGAACAGCTCTGAGTTCCAGGAAATTGATGTGGTACGTGGACTCCGTCGGGGACCACGTCCCTTGAATCTGTAGGTCTCCGGAGTGCGCCCCCCAACCGTGGAGAGAAGCATCCGTCACGATAGTCTGTGTGGGAATGTCCTTGTGGAAGGGAACCCCTCTCAGGAGATTCTCCGCTGAACACCACCACTTCAGAGACTGAAGAGCATGCAGAGACAGTCGTATCCTGTTGTCCCAAGATCCTTTCCTCTGATCCCACTGGTCCTCAAAGAACTCCTGCAACGGTACCATGTGCAGTCGCGCGTGTGGCGTCAGGAAGATACAAGAGGCCATCGATCCCAGTAGAGAAGACACCGTCCTCACTGTTGCAGATGTGGTGGTCATAAGGCCTGAGCCTCCCGAAGGAGTGATAACCGTCGCTCCTCCGAAGGAAACACGCTTGCTGACAGCGTATTGATGGAGGCTCCCAAGTACTGTATGCACTGGACTGGAGTCGGGACAGACTTGGACATGTTGATGTGCAACCCCAGCTTGTTCAAGAGAACGCACGTCTTCTGGAAGTCCGCTTGTGCTTTCGAGAAGGAGGAGGCCTTGATCAACCAATCGTCCAGGTACGGGTAGACGAACACCTTGTTCTTTCTCAGGTGGGCCGCTACCACCACCATGCACTTCGAGAATGTTCTCGGCGCAGACTTCAGTCCGAATGGGAGTACTGTGTATTGATAGTGATTGGCGCCGACTCGGAACCGCAGGAACTTCCTGTGTTTGTGTGCAATGGGCACATGGAAGTACGCATCCTGTAGGTCTATAGCACACAGCCAGTCCCCTTGTTGCAACTGAGGATAAATCTGATGCAACGACAGCATGCAAAACTTTTCCCTGCGAATCCACTTGTTTGCCTGTCGCAAGTCCAGAATGGGCCTGAACTCGTTCTTGTCCTTCTTGCGAACCAGGAAGAATCTGGAGTACAGACCTTTTCCTCTTTGAGACAGAGGTACCTCTTCTATCGCCCTTTTCCTTAACAGGATATCGGCTTCCGCCTGGAGCTCGCGCAATTGATACTGCGAGCTGACCGGAGGGATCGATGGAGGCTGACTGGTGAACCGAAGACTGTATCCATTGCAAACAATATTCAGCACCCACTTGTCCCGAGTAATTTTTCTCCACTCTGCCAGAAAAAATTGAACGCTTCCCCCCCACCGGAGTGGGTAACGGATGTTGGGGAAGTAAGCGCTCAGGGGCTAGACCCGGACGGGCCTTTAGTCGCTGTTGCAGACTGGTGGCCTCCTCTGCATTTCTGGCGCTTCTGGAACGGCCTTCGGAACTGCTGCTGTTGTTGCTGCTGCTGCTGTTGTTGTTGTCTCGAAGACTGACCACGCCCTCTGCCCTGTCCACCAAACCTTCTCTGGAACGGGCGGTACAACTTCTTACTATCCTTGGGTTTTTCCAAACCCACAGCTGTGAGCGTCTCAGCCTCCGCCTTCATGCGGGCCATTTCGTTATCCGCATGTTTCCCAAACAGGTTTCGCCAGAGAATGGGAGATTGGCAACCCTTTGTTGTGCGTCAGGTTTTAGCGACGTGAGGCGGAGCCAGGCGTGTCTTCGCTGGTTAATCCCATGGCAGAAACCATGCGCCGCCAGCAGGGAAGAATCGGCTGCAGCACTGATGACCTGATTCGCCACCAACATCCCCTCGTTCAACACTTCCTGGAAATCTTCCCTCTTCTCACGCGGCAGATGTTCCACAAACTGCTGGAGGGATTCCCAGAGGGCTCGATCATATCGCCCCAACAAGGCCGTGGCACTCGCAGCCTTCATGGAAGTTGCGGATGTCCCACAAACCTTTCTTCCAGACGAATCCAGCCACCTAGATTCTTTATCTGGCGGAACTGTGGACGATGGAGTGGTGGCATGCTGTTTGCGAGCCGCCGTCACAATCACAGAATCCGGAGGAGGTTCCATCCTCAGGAAGGCCGGATCCGAGTCGGGAGCCCGGTATTTTTTCTGTAGCCTCGAGGGGGCCGCCTTGGTCACCGCCGGGGTGAGAAAAAGGTCCATGGCCGGTTCTTCCAGGCCCGGTACCAGTGGTAGCAATGGCCAGGACAGATGCTTCTGGTGCAGCGTCTCAAAGATCACCGACGTCTTGGGCGTGGGCACCGTCAACGAGATGCCCAGTTTTGCTGCACCTCTTAAAAGGACATCCTGAAAAGACACCAGATCATCAATTGGTGAAACCCTTGTCTCTGGTGATTCCGACAACGTCGGAGAAAAGTCCCTGGTCCCTGAGGACCTTGTCTGTGAACGATACCTGTGCCTCCTGTGGCGCCGTCTCGACCGTGTGGAAGACCGGTGGCGCGATCTTTCCCTCCTCCTGGAACGTGATCGCGATCTCCCAGTACGTGGACGCTCCATAGGTTTCCGTGGAGGCGTCTTCCGTGGTTTATCCTGGGTTCTAGGTTTGGGGGTCCCCTTAGGTGGTGTAGGTAGCCGAGGCAGTGACACCGACTGTGGCGGAGGAACTGGAGGACTCTCCGACCGAGGGGCAGGCCCACGTGGCGGAAGTGGTGGCGGTGGTTGCCCCGCTGGAGGAAGTGGTGGTAGCGGGGGTTTAATGGGCGGATCCTCCGTAGGTAGAGGAGGTGATTTAGGCCGAGGCGGTGTATAAACCTCCGAGTACACCGAGCCCGGTGACTTCTTCGGAGGAGGGGACTGCGAACCAGCCCCTCCAGAAATTGAGCGCCGCCTCCGGCGTCCTTCACCAGACCCCGCTTGACTTCTGGCGCCAGAACTCTTTCTGCGCCATTTTGGGGAGGCAGAACGGCTCCCAGACGCCGATCTCTTCCTCCTCGACGTCCAGCGTCGTTTTTCTGGCGACGAACGTCGACCCCGGGACTCTGGCGTCGAACGCCGTCTCCTCGACGTCGAGTGTTTCTTCTTCAACGCCGAGCGTCGCCACCTCGACGACGAGCGGTCAGTTCTCGATGACGAACGTCGACTTTTCCTCGTCGACCGCTTCCTCGCAGTCCTCGACGTCGAGGATCCCCTCGACGCCGAATGTCTGCTCGACGGCGAACGGCGGTGTCGCCTAGAACGCGAGTGCGGACAGCCTGCTGGTCCTTCTTCGGCATCGATGGCTCGATGCCGACGACTACGAAGTCGCCGTCGACGGTGATTTCGACGGCGGCCTACCCCGGCCTTTCGACGTCGACCTTCCACGCTGTCTCGACCCGGAGCCCCGGGGAGATGGGGAACACACCGTCGTCATCCCACTCGACGTCGTCGTCGATGCAATCGACGGAGACGGAGACCAGGATCGTTTGCTGGACTTCCTGCCTCTGGGGAGCCCCCCAGAGGCCTCAGCAGAGGCAGAGGGATCCTTCCCAGACTGCCCAGACCCACCTGCAGCCTGTAGTCGTCTCTCCTCTAGGCCTTGGAGCCTAATCTTCAGCCTGTCCCTCAGGGTCCTTGTTGTAAAGGTCTGACAAATGTCACATCCATCAGGAACATGTGCTTCAGGGAGGCAGAGTATGCAGACGTCGTGTGGATCAGACTTGGCCTTCTTCCTTCCACATGCAGGGCACTTGTCGAACAGAGCAGGCATTTTAGAGCCCTAAATAGCCTGAACAAATACCCAGGAATGAAGAGAAACACCAAGTACACAAAATGAAAACACTTTTAAGTCAAAAAGTGCACAAAATCCAATAAACCCTTGAAAAAGGGAGAGCTCAATGCACCAGGGTCCTGTTAGCAGGAGCCGGAAAAAAGAACTGAAAGTAAGTGGGACCTGCTGTGCATTCTGGGATACTGGGAGAAGTTCTGGAAAGTTCTCTTAAAGGCACAGTATCCTATTTAAGCCACATAATGGCAGCCTATGGGGCTTGTCTGTCCATGCCTTCCTCTCTATCATTCCAGAGGCTTTTACTGGTAGAGGCAAGTTTCTCTATGGAAGAAACTGGGCAGGCTGTGCTGTTGTATGTGTTTTTGGTGGAATTTCTAGTTGAAGTACTGGACAGTGTAGCCTGTGGATATAGGCTGCATTATTTCTCTTTAAATTATCTCTTAAGTGTCTTTGCAGTTCTGCAATTTTTTGACAGCTTAAGAGATTATTTTTGATTGCCGGGGTCCACGCACATGAGCGGGACTATTCACTAGATTATGACTATACACAGAGATCTCCTACTACAGAACTGCATATACCAATACAATCCAAACTGTATTACAACTGTATATTTACTGCAAAGTACTTATCGCTTACCTGTGCAAGGCTTGCTTGGTTACAGGAAATAAAATAACTAAAAGAATATTTTCATACAAAAACAATTGGTCTGAAGTTCAGTCATTGAGTGTGTGAAATCATTTTCTGATTGAGTGTGTGCAACAAATGCTTAACACTGTCCTCTGATGCTGCCTTACTGCTCGACCACACTACCCCAAATAGAGAGTAAGGTTCTATCTAACTTTACCTCTGCCTACCTTTGGGGTTCCACTGGACTATGTGCACACTATACCTCACTTTAGTATAGTATATCCAGAGCCAGCTTCCTACAGTGTTTGATTCTGTAGAGGCAGCTTTCAACCGGGCTGAAGCGGAACTGGGTCAGTGAGTACAAATGGTGAAACATTCATAAGAATTAACATAATTAGAGAATGAAGCTCTGTGGAGAGCATCCTCTTCAGCATCTCTGGTTTTGAAGGGTTGGGAGTGACAAGTCTTCTGTGGAGTCAGAGCAGACATCTCCACTGTGTCGTTTGAAAAAGGGCAGCTTCGTTTTGAAGGTGATCACAAGATTTCTTTCAGTAAAAGAATTAAGATTAATTTTATATACAACCTTTATCTGAGAAGGGAATCACAAAAGAACCAGTCATTACCCTCTTGTCTCCTTTGCAGTGACACAAGGGAGTTAAAAGAGCCTTCAGGCTGAGAGGTGGAAGACTGAGTTCCACAAGATTGTCTGTGTTTGAGTCCCCTTCGCTTATCGGTTTTATTTTTCATTTTAAACAGCATGTCTGTGATTTTCTGTTAGCAGCACTGCCCTTTGTTTCATGCCTGAAGCAGGTTTTGCTAGAAAGGCAATCCTGAGCAGTATTGTGATGTGCTACATAGTGCCACACTACAGGGCAGCAGGTACAGTACTGGTTGCAGCGAGAAATGTACCTTTTAGTACAGTTGTATATTGAAACACTGGCAAGGCCGCACTACCTGTCTAGATACTGTGAACTCTAGGGCTGTCAGGGGCTGGCAATCTCTTGCATAGCACCAGGCTGATGCCCGTTTTGTACCAGTGATCTAATCTGTACTGAACTGCAGGAGTATCAAGGGATAAAGAAGTTGCTAGGACAAGAAATTTCTGATGAGTAGTGGCCGAGCTGGGTTCTAATCCTACTTCAAGCAAACAAGGGAGCAGCAGTGTGTTTGGATAGTGGGAGTACCCCAAATCCAAGATAACCTGGACAGGGTTAGGATACCAAAACATCTCTGAGGACTGGGAAGAGAGCAGTCAGAAGAGTTTCATATATTTAATATATTTATTTGATATACTAAAAGGAGTAACTCTTTGGAGCCTCTCATGAGAAATACTGACAATAGGAAGGCATAATCTGTGTAGACCTAGGGCAGGCAGGCAGAAGACACTAAACCACTTGCAGTACTAAAACAACCACACACACATTGTTGAGGTAAAACCATGGTGGCAGCTGTTCCTTTGGTGAGCAACTAAAGTTGAATACACATACACAGAGCAGGTGTGGTATACGTGACAGTGTTAAAGGTACAGTCTCTTGCTCACTTTGCCACTGGATTCAAGCTAGGCTGGCTGATGAGGAGTGTTACCCTGAAACTGGTCCCAGGATGCTTGTTTCCGGCCCAGGGAAGATCTTGCTTGACAGTTCGGATTGGACTGTTCCCATGAGGCACAGGGTCAAGACTGATTTGCATATTGCTGGGTCTGAACTGGGGTGGTGAAGTGAGCTAAAGACCGATGATGGATTCAACCCGGATCGGTCACTGGGGGTGAGTATCTGAAAAGTTTCTGCACTCCGTCCATCATCTCGTTGTGTTTGCTTTGTTCGGCCTAAGTTGGCAAGGTATGCCCAAACGTGGGTTCCTTGCTCACTTTGCCACTGGATTTAAGCTAGCCTGGCTGATGAGGGGTGTTCCCCCGAAACCGGCCAAAGGAGGCTTGTTTCTGGTCCAGGGAAGACCTGGCTTGGCAGTTCGAGCTGGACTGTTCCCATAAGGCACAGTGTCAAGACTTATTTGCATATGGCTGGGTGTGAACGGGGTGGCGAAGAGAGCTAAAGAACGATGATGGATTCATTCCAGATCTGTGACTGGGTGTTGGTGTCGGAAAAGTTTCAGCGCTAAGTCCATCATCTCCTTGTGCCTGCTTTGTTCGCCCTAAGTTTGCAGGGTATGCCCAGACGTGGGTCCCTAGCTCACTGTGCCACTGGATTCACGCTAGCCTGGCTGATGAGGGGTGTTACCCTGCAACCAGTACCAGGATGCATGTTTACGGTCCAGGGTAGACCTGGCTTGACAGTTCTGGCTGGACTGTTCCCATGAGCCACAGGGTCAAGACTAATTTGCATATGGCTGGGTGTGAACAGGGTGGCGAAGTGAGCTAAAGAACGATGATGGATTCAACCCAGATCTGTGATTGGGGGTGAGTGTTGGAAAACTGTCAGCGCTCCATCCATCATCTCATTGTGTTTGCAGTGTTAAAGGTACACACACATTCTTAAAAGGTCATTATCTTACCACACATGAACACAGAACAGGTACTGCACAGGCATCAACAGTGCTGGCTTTCTATATATACAATGAACAAGTATTGTAAGGGCATCAGCAATGCTAGCTTTACTCAAACCCACCGACCACACAGCAACAGCACAAGTTTCAAACCCCAATATACAAATAGCAGGTATGAATCAAACAGCAGCAGGCCAGATTCTGCAAGAGTCATCTGCAATGCTTGGTAAAGCTATGTAGCCCTGCTCTGAATATTTTCTAACAAAGCCTATGCCTTTTCTACAACCATGCAGTAATTCAGTTTCAACCACCCGAGACATCAGAGCTGGGCTCGGGTATCGAGGAACACCGTAGATGCAACTCTCTTTTGGAACATACTAACTGTTCCCCCAAGCATAGCTATAAGAGGCTGACAGTGATGTCAGCACAGATTCTTGTCAAACGCATTGGCCTTATTACCTGTGTACATGTCAAGGGATGGCTAACTTGCTCCCCTACACAATTCTGTGCAGTCCCCTGCAACTGTGTCCCATTGCCTTGATGATGTCTGGGAAATGAATGGAAGGCCATACATGTATGTGTGGCTTCACATGTGAACTGGATATTGACTGGTGGAGTCCAATGGACTCTGTGTGTGTGGTTCCAAACTGTGGGCTCCCTATGACCATCTCAGACACTGGGGCCTGCAAATAAAAACCTTCCTTTTCCCCTCACCAAGTCATTTTGCTTTTGATTGGGTGCGGAATGCAGGCAGGTAGACCCTTTTGACAAGGCTGTGGCTCATCTGTCAGAGTAAAAGATAAACAACCCCTTTTCCTAACATTTGGAGAAGGAGTTTCTAACTTGAGGCATTGCATCTCTCCCCTGAGCTAGCCCAAACCGTCTCAGGAAGGGCAGCTCAGATGCATGACATGAACGTGATGAGATCATGCTGGGACCATGCCCCTACAGAAGTGAAGGGGTCTATAGAAATTCAAAAGGTGCAGGCCATGTGACTGACCAGTCCTGAAGATAAATTCTGCCACCCTTGATCAGTATGTTAATGTTTCATATCGCCACCAAGCAGAATCTGTGCTCCACTACATAAGAGAAGTTAACTGAAAATCCAGGGATGAACCTGCTGCTGATTCACCACTCTGCTTGTATGCTAATACCAAGAGCTGCTGTGCTACGAAGACTGTAGAGAAAAGGGAGAATTGACCTGCCAATACAGGCTGGAATGTGCCTGGCAGAAGGAAGTGACCTGATCCAACATTAGCAATCAGGGAAGCACAGTGGGAAACATACTGACAGAATGATACTGCAAAGGAGCCACCAAGCCTGCCAGGCAGAAAGAGGAACCTGCAACACCAGACCCAGCACAAGGAGCTGCTCCCTAGTCTTCACAAATCGGGAAGACTCAACCTATACCATCCCCAACACTCTCCAGACCCTGGGATGCCTGCACATACTTCTCAAGCAGTCTCTTAGGAGACTCAAGAATCAGGACTGAAACATCTAGACTATGGTTCTGTGCAATCGACCTGCAGAGAATCTAGTTATAAAAGCGGATACTTTGTTGTTGAGTTTGAGTGCCAAAGTCCTGTGGCCCCTGGACACTAGTGATAAGCAGTAGTTGATAGTTATAGCCCATTAACCTTGGACTGCCCTAGATGTTTGTGAGAAAGTGAGGTCCTGTTACAGTACCCCCCCCCCACTTTTTGCCTGATACCTGATGCACTTTTCCTAGGTGTGCCCTGGGTCCCTGCCAATCAGGTACACAGGGCCTGTGTTTCTTCCCTAAAAACTATACTAAAGCCTGAACCCAATTGGCATCTCTGGCCACATATCAGCCCCTAGTAAATGGTACCCTAGGTACCCTGGGCATTGTGACCAGAGAAGACCCCTAGAGGCTGCAGCACTTATTGTGCCACCCTTAGGGGCCCTGTACCTTGACACACACACTGCCTTTGCAGGCTGAGTGTCTAGGGGCAGAACTAAAAAAAGAGTCAACATGGCACACATCCCTGTGTGCCATGCCCACAACGCCACTGCCCTGGCATACATCAGCCACCCCTCTAGCTGGGTGCCCTATGCCAGTGGTGTGGGCACAGGTGCATGAGCCCTGTGCCCCTACAGTACCCAGGGCCATTCCGGGCATTGTAAGTACAGTGATGCCATTAAGAGTATATGGTGCTGGGAGTTTGTCATTACGAACTCCACAGCACCATAATGGCTACACTGAACACTGACAAGTTTGATATCAAATTTCTCAGCACATTAAACCCACATTGATGCCAGTGTGGGACTTAATGCAAAATGCACTACAGAGGGCATCTTAGAGATGCTCCCTGAAACCTAACCTACAATCCACGTCTGGGCTGAGTGGCTG
This sequence comes from Lissotriton helveticus, assembly GCF_964261635.1. NCBI lineage: Eukaryota > Metazoa > Chordata > Amphibia > Caudata > Salamandridae > Lissotriton > Lissotriton helveticus. Next base: position 1,410,037,477 of record NC_136057.1, on the reverse strand, counting down.
CAGAGGCTGCCACACAGCAGACATGTTGCTGGACCCCTGGGTGGAGAGCCCCCGCTCTCCTGGGCCTGCAACAATGCACATCCTGGGCGAGGTGCTATGTCTCCTCCCCCAGGATGGACAGGGGGAAGCTTCAAAGGCATGCCGCCTCTGAGAGCTTCTCCAGACCATTTGCTGTACCCAGCAACTGGCCCCCACCCGTTCTACCCCCCACTCTGGTGGGAAGACTGGCGGGAAAAACTACGTCAGGAAGGGGGGGGTGATAACCTTAGCCAAATCCACACCTCAGGTGGAGGAGGCGAGGTGAAGCACGACCTCGGGCTCCAGCCATCTTGTAGATGGGGAGCCCTGCCCAATCCCAGCTAGGCTCCTGTCCCCTCCCACAGGAGAGGAGCAGGCTAGGGGGTGTACTCACCCTAGGACAGGGACCCATTGGTCCCTGCCCTTGCCCTACCTGTAACGGCCCTAAAGAACAAGTTACTTACCTTCGGTAACGCTTTTTCTGGTAGATACAATATCTGCCTGTGGATTCCTCACCTTGTGAATATCCCCCTTGCGTCAGCAGCATTCGGAATTTTTTTCTTCGTAGCACGCCGGCGTGGACGACGTCACAGGAGCACGGCATCGCGCGCGACTCCGTCTGACGTCACCGACTCCTTATTAGACCCATGTCGGCGTGATGACGTCAGTTCCGCCCTTTTGTCCGTGCCTTCGAGGCACCCGGACGGACCAACGACAGCAAATATGCAAATATACAATGTACACAGTACATACAAATCAAAAACGCACACAAAGTGCGCAGCAAAATTAACAAAATAGCAGAAAATATACACACATAAAAATCAGGTATAGCAGAGTGGACAACGGGGAGGCGGGTGGGCATGTGAGGAATCCACAGGCAGATGTTGTATCTACCAGAAAAAGCGTTACCGAAGGTAAGTAACTTGTTCTTCTGATAGATACATCTGCCGTGTGGATTCCTCACCTTGTGAATAGAGTCCCACAGCAGTCCCTACTCCCGGAGGAGGGTGTCCACTCTGCTATACCAGGAAATCTTGGAGAACAGAGCGCGCGAAGTGGCCGTCCCTCCTCACCTCGGAATCCAAGCAGTAATGCTTCGCGAAAGTGTGGAGGGAGGCCCAAGTCGCAGCCCTGCAAATGTCCTCAACAGGAACACCTCTAGACAAAGCAGATGTTGCAGACTTTGCTCTAGTTGAATGTGCTCTAATACCCTCAGGAGGGTCCTTACCCGCCAGGGAGTAGCAAATCTTGAAGCACAGGATTATCCACCTGGAAAGCATGCGCTTGTGCACCGCTCTGCCCTTCTTGCAGCCAGCAAAACCAATAAACAGCTGGTCATCCATCCGGAAGTCTTTAGTTCTGTCCAGATAAAAAGACACCGCCCTCTTAGGGTCCAGACGGTGTAGTCTCTCTTCCTCCTTAGACGGGTGAGGGGGAGGATAGAAGGTAGGAAGGGTAATGGACTGTCCTAGATGGAAGGGAGTTACCACCTTAGGCAGAAAAGCAGCCCTGGTCCTAAGAACCAGTCTTTCAGCATGAATGGTCAGGAATGGGGGCTTAGAACTAAGAGCCTGAAGCTCACTCACCCTCCTTGCCGAGGTGATTGCAACCAAGAAGACCGTCTTAAAAGAAAGAAGTCTCATGGGACACTTGTGCAAGGGCTCGAAGGGAGAACCCATCAAATAAGGCAGCACAAGATTCAAATCCCAATGAGGAATAACAAAAGGAGTAGGAGGGAATCTATTAGTGAGTCCCTTCAAAAATCTTAAAACCACAGGAGTCTTAAAAAGAGAAGGCTGATCCGGCAAACAGAGAAATGCCGACAAAGCCGAAAGATACCCCTTGAACGTGGCAACAGCAAATCCTTGCTGCGCCAAAGAAAGAGCAAACTGCAAAATGTCAGACAAATGAGCCTTCAAAGGGTCAACATCTCTCTCCCTACACCAAGAGACAAATTTAGACCACCTATACGAATAAATGGACTTAGTGGAGTCACGCCTGGCAGAAAGAATGACATCCACCACATCGTGAGGGAGAGAAAAGGAATTCAAGTTGCCCCGTTCAATCTCCAGGCATGAAGGTGTACTGTCTGGAGGTGGGGGTGTAGAACCTGCCCCTCTATCTGAGAGAGGAGGTCTGCCCTGTGAGGGAGACGGAGCGGCGGGTGAGAGGAGAGGTGGAGAAGGTCTGTGTACCACACCCTTCTTGGCCAATCCGGGACGACCAATATGACTTGGGCCCGGTCCTGGCGAATCTTCCTCAGAACCCGAGGAATCAAGGGTATGGGAGGAAACGCGTAAAGGAGTTGATTTTTCAAACTCAACTGAAACGCGTCCCCCAAAGCTCCTTGCATCCGAAACTGGAGACTGCAGAATGACAGACAGTGAGCATTCTCGCGAGTGGCGAACAGGTCCACCCGAGGAGTCCCCCACATCTAAAAGATGTCGTGAACCACCTCCAGGTGAAGCCTCCACTCGTGGTCGGCAGAAAACTGCCGACTGAGACTGTCAGCACGAACGTTCAGAACCCCAGCCAGATGATTTGCCATCAGACAAATCTGGTGATCCTGAACCCAGGACCAGAGACGCAGAGCCTTTCTGCAGAGACACTGCGAACCCACTCCTCCCTGCTTGTTGATGTACCACATCGCGGTCGTGTTGTCCGTCAGGACCTGAACCGACTGACCGCGAAGGGAAGGGAGGAAGGCCTTGAGCGCCAAACGTATCGCCCGCAATTCTAGAAGGTTGATATAAAGCAACCTTTCCTCTGGAGACCAAAGCCCTTTGACCTCCAGGTCCCCCAGATGAGCACCCCACCCGAGAGTGGATGCATCCGTTATCACTGTGGCCCCTGATGGAGGAAGTTGAAAAGGCTTTCCTTGTGACAGATTGCCTTCCAAACTCCACCAAGACAGATCCGCTGCAGTTTCTCTGGAGATCCTCACTGACTCCCTGAGATCTCCGTTGTGCTGATACCACTGCCTGCGGAGGCACCACTGGAGTGCCCTCATGTGCCAGCGTGCATGGTTGACCAACAGAATGCAAGAAGCCATCAGACCGAGCAGACGAAGGACCTTCAGGACTGGAACAACCGCTCCATTGTAGAATAAAGGAATCATTTCCTGTATGTCGTGAATCCTTTGAGGTGGAGGGAATGCACGACATACAGTAGTGTCCAGTACCGCACCTATGAACAGGTTGCGCTGGGAGGGCACCAGGTGAGACTTGGGTACATTTATCGAAAAACCCAATCTGTGCAACAACTGAGTTGTCTCTTGCAGATGATGAAGCACATTCTCCGGCGACTCTGCCTTGATCAGCCAGTCGTCTAGATAGGGGAACACAGGAATCCCCGATCTTCTGAGATGCGCAGCCACCACTGCCATCACCTTGGTGAAAACTCGAGGCGCAGTAGTAAGCCCAAAAGGAAGGACCGCAAACTGGTAGTGCTGCGATCCCACCGTAAAACGGAGATACTTCCTGTGCGACTTCAGAATGGGGATGTGAAAATACGCATCCTGCAAGTCGATCGACACCATCCAGTCTTCTTCCATCAGCGCTTGAAGAACCTGTGCAAGTGTGAGCATTTTGAACTTCTCCTGTTTGAGATAGAGGTTCAAAATCCTGAGGTCCAGGATTTGCCGAAGCCTGCCATCCTTCTTGGGTATCAGGAAATACCGGGAGTAGCACCCCTGACCCCTTTCCTGCTCTGGAACCTCCTCTATCGCACCTTTTCGGAACAGTGCCACGACTTCTTCCTGCAGGAGAAGAAGATGGTCCTCCGAACAACAACCTTGGCAAGGAGGGTAATTGGGAGGGAACTCCTGAAAAGGAAGTGCATACCCATTCTCTACGAGATTGAGAACCCAAAGATCTGATGTAACCGATTCCCAATCCCGTAGAAAATGAGTAAGCCGACCCCCTACCGGACCCACATGATCCAGAATGATGGATCTAGGGCTGCTTTGCTGATGTAGGTGGGGGTTGGGTATTATTGGAGGAAGTAGAATATTATTTTTTTATTTTTTATTTATACAGCGCTCATACGCCCATAGGCTTCATGGCGCTATTGAACTTTTAAAACACAACACAGCCTCTAGGCACTTTGGCAAAAGTAGGTTACACATCAATTTAACTAAAATAAGCTTGTCTAAAAAGCAAAGTTTTAAAAGCCTGTCTAAAGGAAAGAAGATCGTCACTCTGTTTCAGTGACAGTGGTAGAGAGTTCCATAAAGAGGAAGCAAGAAAGTGAAAGCTACTACCACCCTGGCGCTTTTTCCTATATACGGGAATCATCAGCAGTTCTTGTTGAGCTGATCGAAGATTTCGTGAAGGGATATACTTGCCAACTAGATTCCTGATAAATTTCGGGCCCTTACCCTGCAAGGCTTTAAAAATAATGCAACCAGCTTTAAAGGTAACTCTCTGAGCCAATGGTAGCCAGTGAAGTTTTTCTAATCCTGATCTAATGGATTGCCATTTAGGTTGCTTAAAAATAAGCCTGGCTGCCTGATTTTGGACATATTGTAGTCTCTTCAACTGACCTACTGGTAGACCAAGATACAGGCTTTTTGAGAAATCAATCCGCGATAATATTAAGGCAGCAATTGCCTGAATCAAGGCAGAGTGAGTTAAGAGATGGGATATTTTCTTTATCTTTCTCAATTGAAAGAAGCTGGTTGAGACTACCATCCCTATGTGGCTTTTTAGTGAGAGATCCTCACTAAGAGTCACCCCTAAGCTCTTGACTGTGTGGGACTTAATGGGTGGGATACCCATATTAAATGGCCAGAAGTGGGGACCCCAACTAATTTCACTCTTCCCGGGCAAGATAAGTTCTGTCTTGCCCGGGTTGAGTTTGAGGTGATTTAAATTCATCCATCTCTGGATGTGAGACATGGTTTCCTGGAAGTCCACCACGGCGTCAGGAGAGTCCAGCGAAAAGACCAGTTGCAGATCGTCTGCATAATTAAAAATTGTAACTTTCCGATTTTTCAGAGAGTACAATAATGGACGTAAATATAAATTAAAAAGGAGTGGGGAAAGGGATGATCCCTGGGGGACACCACAGGTGGAGACAATTTTTGGTGCTGTGAATGACCCCAATCTAACTGACTGAGTACGTTCAGAAATAAAAGATTCTAACGAACTCAAAGCGGGGCCCCTGAGGCCGGCCTGTTCGACACGGTTGACAAGAATGGTATGGTCAACCGTGTCGAACGCAGCCGACAAATCAAGGAGCACCAATGCCTGATGGGCGTCTCTGTCTGCATTAGATCTCAGGGTATTCTGGACCGCAAGTATCACTGTCTTGGTAGAATGACCTGGGCGAAAGCCTGCCTGATTCGGTTCTAAATAATCAGTTAACTCAATGAAACTCGAGAGACAGTTAGATACATGAGCCTCCAGAACTTTTGATAGGTAGGGTAACAGGGAGATCGGCCTATAGTTGGTAAGGTCATGTGGATCAATGCCAGATTTTTTTGTTAAAGGGATCAGCAAGGCATGTTTAAAACTACTAGGTACCTTACCCTGGGCAAGAGATTCATTTAATAAAGAAAGAACGCTCTGGGGAATAGCGAGTCCTATCTCTTTAAAAATGTGGGGGGGGCATATATCATCAGGAGATCCCGATTTCACACGGACCAGGAGTTCCGAAAAAGTTTTAAGCTCAATGGGAGAGATGGTGTCCAGAGTATGAGGATTAAAGAATGTGTCATTTAGTGGACTTGAACTGAGAGAACTGGTAATATTCCGTTTAATGTTAATGATTTTGTCCTGGAAAAAATGGGTATTTAGTAGAGTAGTAGGAAGAGGAGACTTGACGACCACGTCCACGACTCTTCTGTCTACCTCTATAAGATTTGTACAGAGGGTTTTGCTGCTGCTGCTGTTGTTGCTGGCCTTGTCTGAAGGGATGAAAGGAGGATCTACCAAACCCTCTAAACTTCTTAGTGGTAGAACCTCTTGTCTGGAGACCCAAAGATCTTGCAGTAGCCCGGCTATCTTTGAATCTTTCCAAAGCCACATCCGCCTTCTTCCCAAAGAGGCCTGTCCCGTCAAAAGGCAAGTCCATCAACGTGGATTGTACATCTGTAGAGAAATCGGAGGATTTCAGCCATGCTGCCCTTCTGGTGGTAACAGTAGAGCCCATAATCCTGGCAACAGAGTCCGCTGTGTCCATGCCACTCTGAATTACCAAGCGGGCTGCAACTTGAGTATCGGAGACCAATTCATTAAAGTTCTTTCTATCATCCTCTGGAAGCTTAGATGACAATTGTTTCACAGAGTCCATCAATGCATGAACATATCTCCCCAAAAGGCAAGTAGCATTAGTAGATTTTAGAGCCATGCTACCTGAGGAGAAAATCTTCTACGCAGATTGATCCAACTTTTTAGAGTCCTTATCTGCTGGCACCTGAGGAAAAGAACCTGCAGACCTGTTGGAACAAGCGGCCTGTACTACCAGACTTTCCGGTGAAGGATGTGAAGAGAGAAACTCGGGGTCACCAGGTGCCACCCTGTAGCGTCTTGCTACAGACCTGGAAACCACAGGAGCAGTCAACGGTCTCTTCCAGACCTCCATTATTGGTTCAGTTAAAGCCTCAGTAAATGGAAGTGTAGGCTCTATAATAGATGGAGTGTGTAAAACCTCTGTGAGGATGTTAGGTTTGTACTCAACAGTAGGTAAGGTCAGATTGAGTAGATCTGCAGCCTTCCTAATAACAACATGGTAGGGTGCCACGTCCTTAGATGGTGCATCAGAAACTGATGGTAAACCCCACTCAGGAGAGAGTTCCAGACCACTAGCACTATGTGGGTCTTCAAAACAGTCCCCTTGATCTAGAAGTTCACCCTCCTCTACATCAGAATCTTCATACCTCTTTTCCTCCAAGAGACGTTGAGCTCTGCGTCTCGACCATTCCATACGAACCGAAGTCGATGGATCCGGTAACGACTCCGACGGAGCCGGATCCGGCGTTGAACGAGGAGCCGGGGCAGCTGGAGGACGAGACTCACGGACTGGCGTGGCACCTCGATCCAAATCACGAGGTCGATCCGGAGCCGGCGAAGTCGTATGCGGAGTCGATTACCTCGGTGGAGCCGTACCAAGGTGTATAAGGCGCCGGCATAAACGGCATAAAAGGAGTTGGGGCGTAAGTTTGAGGAATGCCCAAGTTGTAAGATAATGGACCCATGGGACCAGCCGGAGCACCAGTGGGGTACATTGCTCTCGAATAAACTCCAAACATCGCATTAAGGAAATGCGAGGGGTCCTGTCTAGGACCAGGAAAAGGAGGGTACGAACCTACTGGTTGTTCTGAAGGAGGTTGCTCCGACATCGGTTCATTCTGACCCTCTTGATTTACAGGGACTACTACCGGAGTCGGAGCTCGAGGAACTTCCTCTTCTTCTTCATGCTCCGAAGAATGGTGTGACTCCGGATCCGGTTCTTGTTCCGGAATCGGGGAACCTCCAAGAGACTGCAAAGGAGAAGGATATATGAAGTCCTTATGACGCTTACGAGACTTCTTCTTCGAATCCGAAGACTCTTTCCCAGAATGATGTCTTGAGCTATGTTTTCTCCTCTTGTGCTTCTTCTTCGAGGAGCTCGAAGCATGACCCGAAGCCGACTTGGATCCAGACCTCGACCTCTCTCTGGATCTCGACCTCGCCCTGGACCTCGACCTCGAAGCCGACCTCGACTTCGAACGCGACTTCTGTCTCGACTTCGAGCGTCTGGACGTCGACCTCGAAGATCTCCCAGTCTCTCTTCCCTTTACCTTCGCAAGAAGAAGTTTAGCTTCACGTTCTCGTAACGCCTTAGAATTCATCTTGAAGCAGGAACGACAGTTTTTAACATCGTGGTCCGATCCAAGACACCATAAACAATCGTTATGCGGATCGGTAATAGACATCATACGAGCACAAGACCCGCACTGTTTGAATCCTGTCTTCCTCGACGACATTCTCGACGAAGAAGAATTACTCAATATAGAAACAGTAACACAAAAAAGTTACTATGTGTCGCAGAAGATCCCAGAAACCGTTAGCGTCGACGACGCGGAACAAAGGGAACTGACGTCATCACGCCGACGTGGGTCTAATAAGGAGTCGGTGACGTCAGACGGAGTCGCACGCGATGCCGTGCTCCTGTGACGTCGTCCACGCCGACGTGCTACGAAGAAAAAAATTCCGAATGCTGCTGACGCAAGGGGGATATTCACAAGGTGAGGAATCCACACGGCAGATGTATCTATCAGAATTTAGTATTTAGGGGCTCCCTGAACCTTCCTTCCTCAGATCCAGATACCGAGACAAGAAAGAAGAACAAGAAGACCTGCAGTGCAGCTGCTAAGAAGAGGAAGACACCAACTGATTTGGCCCCAGCCCTACCGGCCTGTCGACCCTCGAACCAGCTCCTGCTAAACCCTGGCATCTCCAGTGGCCAGCAACCTCAAAAATCCCGGAGGACCTGACTGCCTTATGACTCTGACTACCTGGGTCTCCCACGAGCAGTGGTACTGCTCAAAGTAAGTAACAAGCCCTGGCATCAGCCCGGAACCACAAACCCTGCACACTCTGCACCCGTCAAGCCTGGCCTGTGTTGAAGTGAACCAAGACCCTGAAGACATCCCCCCGGCGATTCTGACTCTGAATCCAGTGCCTAAGGACCCTCCTCGCGACCCCGACGACGCCTGCAGCCTCAGGACAAAGGACCGATCCGACCGTGACCAGCAGGGGGTAAGATTTCCCGACCTCAAAAGACACCCCTGCACCCGGCGCCCCACAGCCCCCTATGCCCAACTCCTGGGTGCCTACCTATCCTCCAAGATCCCAACTTACCCCTTGAAGTGTCGGTCGCTCCTGAAAATCCACCGTGCCCGAGCCTGCAGTCTTTGTTCCCTTTTCAAGATCCTCATTGGATAACATTGAGCGCCCGACAGCTGAAAAGCACCCTGCACCCAGCCGCACGAGTGCCCCTGGCAGTGCAACCTGTACCCTTATTCTACTGCCCCATTTGCCCTGAGCAAGTGACCAGGAGCCCAGCTCCCACAGCCGCGTGGCCTGCTAGCCAGCAGCCACCAACCGAAGGCCCCCCCCTCATTGGATAACATTGGGCCCAACTACCTCTGCACCCAGCCGCCCCTGTGCCGCTGAGGGTGTACTAACTGTACCTACCTGACCCTGGGGGACCCCTGAGTCTAAGCCCAGAACCTTAACTACACCAGTCGAGTATTCACCTGAAAACCGACGACTCACTTTCCTGCCATTGGATAACATTGACTGGTTTGACTCGAAAAATCTTCTAAGTGTGAAGTTTTGAAATGTTAAAATATTCACCTAAAATCAGCCGAATATCGAAATCTGAAGTACTCCTCTGTAATCAGGAGTGAAGCCAGTACTGTACCTTGTAGCCCAGTACTGAACCACAAAAGTAATCACAACCGTGTCTGCTAGTAATCTAAATTTCTGCCATAGGAAACCATTGACCGTTTTTCTATGAAATTTCTTCCAAGTGTGAAGTTTTGAAAACTGAAAATATTCATATAAAATCAGCCGAATTCCGAAATACTCCCCTGTGATCAGGGGAGAAGTCAGTACTGTACCTTTCAGCCCAATACTGAACCGCAAAAGTAATCCGTACCGGATTTACTAGTAATCTGTATTTTCTCCATAGGAACCTATTGTCTGCTTTTCTATGAAATTTCTTCGAAGTGTCTACTTTTGAAAACTTGAAATATTCTTTAAAAATCATGCGAGATACTGAAACGCAATTACCTACTTGTTTTAAGTTAAGACCCCAGTGCTGGCCACAGGAGACCAGTGCTGGATTACAAAAGTAACGCAATCGTACTTTACCTGCAACCTGAATTTTCTCCCATTGAATAACATTGTCAGATTTACATTGAAAAGTTTCTAAGTGTGAACTTTTAAAACCGCTATATATGCATGAAAATTCACTACAGTAACTAAAACGTTTTTGCTAATCTGGTTTCAGCTTAGACCCCAGGACTGAATCTAGGATCTGGTCCTGGGACTACTAAAGTAATCTATATAGTAATCAACTGTATTTACATGTGGAAAACTCATTGAGCTCAATGCTATCGTGTGTTTTAGGATTGTGTTGCTTACTGTCAATACTGTATTAATTGTGTGCACAAACTTTATTGCTCCTTTGCAAAGTAATTACATGAGAGCACTCATAACGAGAAAAGTATATTTTTATAACTGTTGGTCCTAAAAATAAAACAACTATATCTGTGGATATAAAAACAATTGGCCTGGAGTTCAGTCCTTGAGTGTGTGAAACCTTTTGCTGACTGAGTGTGTACAACAAATGCTTTACACTGTCCTCTGGTACTGCCTTACTGCTCGACCAAGCTACCACTTTGGAGAGTAAGGTCAGTTCTGACTTTAACCTCTGCTATACCTCTGGGGTTGGTGGACTCTATACACACAGTACTTCATTCTAGTCCAGTATATATAGAGCCACTTTCTCACAATGTTCAAGAAGAGTCATCACAGCCATCAGCAGAGCAAACTTTCTTCACAACCATAGAGCAAGTGGAACACAAGTAGCAGCAGCATAGACTTCCTATACACACAGAAAAATAATAATAATAATAATAATCCACATTTGTAAAGCGCACAACCACCCGTAAGGGTCTCAAGGCGCTGGGGGCCGTCGGGAAGATTAAGCAAGCTATTGCCCAGAGTCACATGGTGCTGGGCTAATCTGCCGCCGGTGCCGGGGATCGAACCGTGATCCTCAGATTCCGGAGTCAGTCGCCCTAGCCGCGGGGCCACACCTCTTCCCTGAAAAGAGGGATAGATCAGGCAAGCGGCAGTACAAGCTCTGCACTGTGGTGTTAGCACAACACAGAGAGGGAAGCAGATCCACAGTGCACAGGAGTGCAAGGAGGTGATGGGCTCTTCAGACAGGTGCACATTGAGTAGCTCATGGAGCAAACTGCGAAACAAACTTGCTGTGAGTGGAGTTGGAGTCTTATCAGCCAACCCTCGCCTTGGAAAAGGTCCACCTGCTAGGAGCGATTCTGAGTCCAAGAGTATTCTGGCTGCCTCACACCTGGTTCACAAAGATGGACAGATACCCGTAGAGTGACAGTGTGAGATGGGGACTGTTCCCTGCGGTACTTTCATTTCTATACTAAACATGGCCACCTTCTAACACTTCTTATGTGTTTACATTTGGTCTGTCAACCACCTGGAGGCAGCCTAAAGGAGGCGTCCATATTGCAGACATGTCAACAGTGAATGTATGGGATGATGTAAGAGGCAGGGAATAGACACAGAAGAGCCCCCAAAAACCTAATTTATCAAACTGATTACACTCTACAGAGGAGCACAACATCACAGAGGAGGCTACCTGGGATCACATCAATGCAATGCATTAATGGCAGGGCAGGCAGTGATGCACTGGTTTCCATTACAGAATAATACATTGTGGGGCAGCTATTAGGTAGTAGGACCAGATGGGGTGAAGGATTACAGTAATGTGCCTTGTCATTTCCAGCCTACAGTTCATTTTCAGACACCACCGCATATTGTCTCCAAAATCTTGCGGATGTGCCAATCAAAGTTAAAGGTTGAAAAGGCACAGTACAATAGAAAGAGCATATATATGTTCTCACTACTGTGTGGGCAGAAATGACTAAGATGAAGAAGGTGAGGCCCAATTTAAGCACACTCCCATGCCTAGTTTTGCATTTTCTTATATTGCTTTGAACCAGGGATTGACATATACAGGCATAAAGACTCAGAGTTAGAATAGATAGAGCGTGACAGAGTGAAAGACATGGAGAATGAGAGAGGGTGAAAAGAGAGGGAAGAGGTAGACAAGCTAGAAAAAATGAAGGAGAGGAAAAATGAGAGCTAGCAGAACAGAAAGAAAGGGACAAGGGGGAAAGTAAGAAGAAAGATCATATACAGGCAAGGATCATAATGAAAGAAGCAGTGACAGAATAAGAGAAGGTGGAAAGAGATGGCAAGGAAAAAGAGGAAGCAGTAGCCCGACCAATAATAAGGGGAGGGGAAAAAGAACACCAGCACAGAGGAGAGACAAGGCGAGTGGGAACGCAAAGAAGGAGGCAAGGAATCAGTGAAATGAAGATTTAAATAGTGGGCTGATAAGCAGACAGAAAGAGAAAGCACAAAAGAGAGGATGGAAAACAGAAGAAGACTGAATGCACGAGACACACTAACAAGCTGGGGCTGTCTGCTCACCTTCTGATGTCGCCCAGCGATGTCGGCACTGATTGTGCACACAAGGGCAGAGATGTCATCCACGAAACGGTCAGGGAATCGGCCAGATCGTGGTGTCTCCAGCTTGTCAGAAAGGTAGAGGTGGTGCGCCATGCTCTTCACCTGTGGGCAGGAAAGCATGGACAGGTTAGCAAGATGCACACTTCCGTAAGATTGGGGCCATTCAAAGGCAGGAGTCTGGCTAAGAAAGAAGTGTACGCTACACTGGGGATGCAATAGGAGCCCAATGGCTGAACCCTTAGGAGAGGAGACAAGCCAGTGCCTCAGAGGCAGCAACTGGCCCAACAGTCAGCCTGGCCTAACAGGAAGCAAAAAGGCTTTGTCAAATGGAAGGCGGACTAGCAGCTGGAATTAACTGGCATACGGCAGATACCTACCATCAGCTGGAAGAAGAACCACGCTTGGTGCAGAGCCGTCTCACGCACAACACTATTGCTCACCACCCACTGCAGAGCCAGGTCCTCATGAAGAAGCTGCATGAGTGAAGGAAAATTGACTTGGTTAATGCTGAGGATTAGCACCCCCTCCCCCTTCAGCCATCAAGTATACAGACCTACTGCAACATGAGTGCGAGACATATAAAACTGGTGTCCCACCAGAATCCAGCCTCCTCTCCAGGTATTTAATTATAGAGACAACCAATATATAGACTACCCATCCGCATACACAGCCAAGAATATAACGCCATTGATTATATGCCCCAAAACACCAAACCAGGCCTCTTCCAAAGCATGTGGTTAGACTGGCACCACACTATGTACAACAGTGACCACCCCTTCCCCAAAGCCCAGGGACCCAGTAGCCAAAGAGCCTTGTAAAAAGAGGGCCTTTTCCAGCATATTGAAAACCAGATCACAATTAAAAATGTTAACATGCACAAACTGTAAATGTGTTTTAAAAACTGACCCACTGCACATTTTAGACAAGTCTTTTTACTTTTTATGGGAAGACTGTGGTTTTATGTAATTTACTTTGCAGTGGAATTTCTGACCCCTACTGGCCCCCTTCCCAGCACCTTCATCCAGACTTCTGCAAGGCCCGTTTGAATGGTGTGCACAAGAACACAAGAGAATGGAGGTGACGTTGAGGAGACAGATGAGATGATGGGGGACATGAAGACTACTGCTCGGATTAAGAGCTGTGTTGCACTTTTTTGTTGTGTGAAAAGGCATGCAGTCATATCCGTGTAGGTGTCCAGGTGTCCCGTCTCCTTCTGTTTGGTCATTCCTTACCTTTGGATCCTTCTTTTGGGTCTTTGTGTACGCCTGCTTCCCCGTGTCCCTTTTGGCAGACTCTAGCCTACTCTATGGGTCCCTGTCCAGAGCTCAGAGAAATGAGTCAAGCACTGCATTGAAAGTATACGTAGCTTACGGGCACTTCCCGCTAATGTTGCCCTTTTCTCTGGAAAGAAGCAGTGTGTCAGTTTCCAGTTATTGGGCATGTAATGATAACTGCACAGAATAATGCACGGAGTGCAATTTAACACATGCACACAAAAATGCTATGAATTGGACTAGTTTTTAAAATGTAAATAAATTGACAAAACTGAGATTTTAGTGATCTCAGACATATGTGTGTCTGTCTCTAGAAACACTGTGACTTTGTGTTGTAATTTACTTGTGTCTCAGAACAACTAGTGTATATGTATCGGAGCAATGCGACCTCCCATGTACAATAAAGCAAAGCTTTTATACAAGAGTGCAGAGGTTTTGGAGAGACCTTCTCTTTACTGAAGCACTCATTAAACCCTACCAACCAGCACTGACTGCTTATGTTCACTGTGACAAAACCTACTGCATGTGTGTGCGTGAAGCAGACTATCACAGACCCTAAATTCTGGCTACCTTCTTGAACGTTGCCCTCATCTGGCCGGATGCCATGAACGATGAGCTCTCGATACAGGCCGAAATACGGTTCGGACTCCGCTCGGTGGCCTGCAAAAAGTGACATGGGAGATGGAAGAAGAGAAGAAAGATGGCGGAGAAACGAGATGTTAACCAGGATGAGGTGCAGGATGTAAAAAGACAAAATGAGGTGAAACCAAGACTTGCACCCAGAGAAAGTCACTCTTAGTAGCAAGCACTGCAGCCATCCAACTCAACACACCACAAAGAATTACACAAGCCTCATGGGAATACTAACACACACACACATATGCCAGCTTCAAGGAACATCTCTTAGGCAAAAACAATGTGGGCAACTTCAGCGAAACACAGGGAATGTTTTCGAAAATGGACAGACTGATTAACATTTACACAAATTTACTTGTATCACACAAGGTTTGAAGCACCCAGTCAGTGGCAAAATTCACACAGATAATTTAGGGTGTGGGAAGCTGATGAGGAAGGAGTGGCCAATACATTTATGAATTTAGACATAAATGCCCACAACCAGGGAGATTATTTGTAGGAGCCTAGATGTAAGAACCCAAGGAAAAACAATCTACCAAAAACATTAAGACTAGCGAGATTATCTGCCCAGATCAGCAAAGAAGGTATCGGGCTTCTGTAGAACAAATACGCAGTCACATGTTCGGACCACAAACCCAAAATGCACTTAGAAACAATTACGAAAGGTAGATTGACAAAATTGAGACGTGTGGGAATCTCTTTATCTATGCACATTTAGTAGCCTTTATGAAAGGTACTACAGCCGCTGTGGAAGGGTTACAGTTTAAAACCAGTGATGACCACCATTAAGTGGTCATCACTGGTTTTTTGGCCAGAAGAGGGAGTAAAGTTTTAATCAATCAGTATTGTTAGATTTCACGTTAGTGAGGCCTTTACCTGCAGAAGTCCAAAGTGTGGATTGAGCCTGTTTGTCTCCTAGGAGATTCTGAACAGGAAAAGCAGCTTCCAACTCCCTGGCCAGCAAACCTTGTCTGAGGTAGCTGGGACCTTATATGGTCTGATATTGTTTGGTACATATGTACACTGATTGGTGGTTGTATCTGATGTTTCTATTGGATTAGGGTTAGTGTCCTCATTGGTTGGGTATTTGAGTGTTCTGATTGGTTTCTGGGTCTGTGATTCAATCAATGTAGGGTTGGGACTAGGGCTAGGGTTAGGATTTCTATTGGAAGTAGGGACTAGGGTTTCCTGTGTTATTGGTTGTTGGGACTAGGGTGGGACTAGGGCTAGGGTTAGACTTGTAATTGGAAGTAGCGATTAGGGCTTCTGGTGTGATTGGTTGCTGGACTGGTTGTGGGACTAAGAGTAGGGTTAGGCTTTCTATTGGAAGTAGGGACAAGGTCTTCCTGTGCCATTGGTTGCTTGGACTTGGGGTGGGACTACTGGTAGGGCTAGGGCCTCTATTGCACGTAGAGAATAGGGTTTTTGAACTGATTGAGTGCTTGGACTGTGGCAAGATTGACTGTAAGGTCCTGGTCTCCTATTGGTGCTAGATTTTTAGGGCTTGTGATTGGATAGTGTTAGGACTAGGGTTCCCATTGGCTGACGGGGTCACCAGATTACTAGGGCTATAAAAGGCCAGGCTTAGGGCGTCTCACCCCGGGCGGAGAGGAGAAGGGCAGTTGCCCGTTTGAGCCTGTTCGAGACTGGGCAGGGCCAGAAATGCTGCCCAATATACATACCTCCATTATGCATCTATATACTTTCAATGTACTTATGGATCTATATATTTATCACTTTCTTCTAATTTAGCATTTGCAATGCACTTCCCTATTTCTCAGCTTATACTTCGCTCATTATATATCCTCTACATCCACACTCTCCATAAAACCCCCAACCCCATACCACTACTATGATCTCCAAAATAACCCTTTCGAAACTCTCTCCTACTCTACCCCTCCTTGCATCATCTTACACCTTGTTTACTATACCGATCCTCCAAAACAAATCTTTCTAAACTCTTCCCTCTTTTCTACCCCTCCCCAACCCTTCTCAATCCAAATAACTGACTAACATATCCACCACTAAAATTACTCTCATGTTTATCCACACTAATTCAGCACTAATCCTGATGGGTTCCAGAGTAGCGTGCTACTTGCGCTTCAAAACCCCATTAGAGGTAGCAAGCGCTATATAAATACAAACCTCTTTCCCTTCACTATCCCTCCACCTACCCTTCTCTACCCAAATAACTGAATAACATACCCTACTCAAATTTCTTCATATTTTACTATACTCATTTTCAACACTAATCCTTTATGAGTTCCGGAGTGGCTTGCTACTTGCCAGAAAAGCGCTTCAATACCCATCAGGGGTAACAAGTGCTATATGATTGCAAATCTTTCTTCCCCTTTTATTCCTCCGCTATCCTTCTCACTCCAAATAACTGACTAATATCCACCACTGAAATTACTTTCATATTTCACCATATTAATTCACCACTAATCCTTTATGGGCTTCCTGAATAGCATGTTTCAACACTCCATCAGGGGTAACAAGCGCTATATAAATACAAACCTTTTTTTCCTCCTCTATCCTTCTGCTATCATTCCAAAAAACTGACTAACCTATCCACCACTTTAAATGTACTTGCATGTTTCACTACACTAATTCAACACTAATCCTCTATGGGTCCCGGAGTAGAGTGCTACCCGCCGAAAAAGCGCTTTGACGCCTCGTCAGGGGTAGTAACCGTTATATAAATGCAATTACAATTACAACTAGCGGATGTATTCCTAAACACTGGAACCTTGGCAGTCACCTTGCAGGCCCAGGCAGAGCACATTGCCAAATTGTACTAAGAGAAAAACAAAGTCATGGGGTTGTTACAAACTGCACATTGACAAAATGACCCATTTATTAGTGTCAGATATTAAAAGTGCAAACAATGTTTTAGCATCTTTGTTTCCATGTAGTGATATATACATATCTCAACCAGAGCTCACACCTTTTTTTCTTTTCTTTTTTGCAGTGTTATATAGCGCAAACTCGACCCAAAGGTATTGGAGCGTTTTACCTGAGCACCAGTTGCATTAGACAAGGACACATTCATTTTTGGTAGGTACGGGGAGAGTAAGTGATATGCCCAGAATAACAGGATGGTGACCCGACGCAGAGATTCAAACCAAGTTCCCCAGCACCAAAGTCAGCAGCTCTGGCCACTATGCCACATTCTCTCCTCACATATTCTGGTGATAGGCAAGGAACAAGAAAACCAAGACATTGTACACATTCCCGGTACCTAGATAGCAATGGAAGGGTTAGCACTGCTTTATGCATTTTATGTGAAAATCCATACAAAAGCAGCTACATTTGTGCTTCATATTCATTATTCCCAGAAGCCTCCTTCGCCATACCAGGTGCTTCTGTTCTGTGTGTTATCATGTTAATACCTTTGCAACCCAGACTGGCCTTTTGAGATAAAGGTCCTGTACAACACTGTTCCTTGTATCTGACCCAGGCTCTTTTCTCCTTCCCTTTTCAGTCTGAGCTGGAAATTCAACAGCACCTGGTTTCAATGCTTCGCGAGATACAATCGCCCTCGCCAGACTTTTAGAAGAAAACTGAAATGTGATCAGCAGCCCCGTGCTAACGAAGTCTCCGGTGAATTTCTAAAGCCTTGTCACCACCCTCCTCACTTCAGTGTCTGGATCTCAATTCTCCAGCCATATAAATGCAGGCAACACACTTCAACTGTGGTGTAGGTGTCCTCACTGTAGGAGAGTGGGGTCTGCAATCCCATAGCCACCCCAGATTTTTGCTTTTTGCTTCACTGGTTTACGACTTTCCCTGGCTGTGGGCCTGCTAATCAGACCCACAGCCTAGCTGTTCTCTCTCTAAAATTACAAACATGTACCCTAGGTGCATTTACCAATTGGTACTAGGCCACCTTATCAGTCCCTGTACAGTATACCTTAGGTATCCAGGGCATAGGTGTACCCAGGGCCTACCAGGGGCTGCAGCATGTATTGTGTCACCCCTGGCTGGCCATCCAAAACAGACACAACTGGCTGCACGACAGCTGGGGCAAGGTGGTGTAATCACCCTTTGCTTTAGATATAGTTCCCTATATCTAAACCTAAAATGGACACATATATTCCTATCAGTCACTCCTATGGAAGGCCTTATCAATCCTGAAGGCAGAGTGCTTTGAATTGTGTGAGATGGTGCTCTGGCATGAGCTGAGCCCGTTTGCAGCTTGCGGAACCAAGTCCTAATAGCTGTTCCATGATAACGCTATACCATATACTCTTACGTGCATTATGAACCTCGCGGTCAAATGCTAACTTTGGCATAGCATTATCAAAACATGTCGAGTAAGGTGTCATACGAATTGGAATACTAACCCCTCGCCAATTCTGGCGACGGGGTTAGCATTCCACCCTTCTTGAGGGGCACACGACATGTATGTAACTGTAAACCCCAGTTAAAGTTAACTCAAGCCTCAGCATCACAAAATGGATGCTGCCACCACAGACACAAATCTGACCTCCTGCTGCTGGGAGTCCTTCCAGTGAGGGAGGCCTGGACAAAGGGTTTCCTGTCAGGGGCGGTGCAAGCACCATCCCAGACAGGATTTTGTGTATCCCAGGTAGGCAGGGCTGAGAGGAAGGTGACTGCAAGTGGCACCCCGGTGCTCACTGTGCATATGCCGGCTCAAACCAGTTCTAGGGGCACACCAGCCCCTGAGCTGGGGAGAAACCGGACAAAGGAGAGGGGTGTAACCACCCCCCTCCTGGTCCCACCCATGGGCAGGACCTAGTCGCGTGCCAGCCCCTTTTCTTAGAATAAAGGTAGGAGCGGGCACCCTTCCCAAATTGGATAATCTTGAAACTTGAACTACTTTCCACGAAAGGAACTCTTGTCATTCTCTGAAGACTCTCCCTTGTGGCTAAGGAGTAGCCACCCTGCACCAGCAGGCACCATCTAAGCGCTTGCTGTTTGCTGCACGTCCATCCTCCAGATCAAGACTGCCCAGCTCGACGAGACCCGGATTCCCTGCCATCTCTGACCTCTACCTGCATCATCAGCCCAGCTGAGATTCGTGGGTGCGACGAGACCCGTGGGACCGGCTATCTTCAAGACCTGCACGACGCTTAACCAGCACGACCGCCGAGGGATTCTCGAGTGGGTGCACTGGGGTTTGAGAAGCCCCAACCCTGAGCAGCTCCAGCACCGAAGTCCAGCCCCCCAGCATCCACGAGATCTGCGTGGGGCCCTTCTGCTTCTTTGTTGCTCACCACGTTGTCCGGTCACTTGCCCGTCGGCTAGTGGCCCTCCTGATGACGTACCACGACGTTTTCACCGCTGGTCTAGGTCCCCTAGACTGGCCCTTGCTTCTTGTCCAACAAGAATTGCCCTGGACCCTCCTGGTCCACTCCAGACGCCATTTTGATTCAACCGCGTGGGCTTGCCTTTGCCAAGGCTTGTTGCTCCAATCCTGGACCCAGCATCGCCGACAGCAGACACCATCGTGGGACAGCTCGCACCTCCAGCCTGGACGCCGACAACGCCTCCTGGCCCGTGTGGCTGCAGAGTCCAGCGTCGCCCACTCCCCTGATCGCGGTGACTTCATCCTGTGCCATCCTGGTGCCCACACAATCACTGGCTAGTGATTGAGAACTGAGTCCCCTCTGCTTTCAGGTCGTCTTCTTCACTGATCCAGCCTTAGATCACACCGAACATCTTCACTGGTCGCCTGCCAGCAACATCTTCTTTCAGGCTCCATAGACTACAACGAGGATTCCCGACGTCATTTGAACCCTATGCAGCCGCAGCCCCTGGGCTAGGTAACTCGAGCATTTCGGTGCTCCAGCACAGGTTCACTATCCTAGTGTCCAGATCCTTTTTAATTTTTAGTCTACCTAGTCGCATTCGTCCAGAAACAGTAACTTTAGAATTACTAGCATCCATAGACTTTGTCCCGCATCCCGCGTAAGAGTTCCCACTCTGCACCCGGGTTCCCTAGGCCTCCTGCTCCTAACCTGAGGGTTCAGTAAGGTAGTCCTAGCGGTCCTGAAGCCTCTGGATCGTGTTACTTACCTGCTAGTATTTCGCATTCCACTTTTAGAGTATATGGTTTTTCGTGCCCCTCGGGCATTTGTGTTATTTGTGCAACTTGCAGTATTTTCGTAAGAGTTTTGTATTGTGCCTAGCTCCCTGACTCATAAAGAGTTCAGGGTAGACTTGTTATTAATAAATATCCTTTATTTTTATAACAACTTGTGTGGTGTCCTTTCACTTGGTGTTCAAGGGGTATATGTGATGGTAAAACAGCTGCCTTAACACGCCCTCTA
Organism: Lissotriton helveticus; assembly: GCF_964261635.1. NCBI lineage: Eukaryota > Metazoa > Chordata > Amphibia > Caudata > Salamandridae > Lissotriton > Lissotriton helveticus. The sequence continues at coordinate 1,410,016,966 of NC_136057.1, read as the reverse complement.
GAGTTTAGCCTAAAGACTGCTCTTGCCCACGCTACTAGGATAGCTGGTCTATAAGGTTGACTTACAACCAATCATCAATAAGGGTTGTTTGGAATGATACAGAGTGATCACTAGAATAGTGAGCACTATATATCAGGCCAACTTCTCACACTCACTATCCATCTGGAGCCATGGAAACCAAACACACCATAATAGATCCCTCTTTGCTTGTTGTGATTAATGCTGTGAGCCAAACTAGAGCATAAGCATCATCCACTTAGCAATTACAATGTTAGCATGTGTTACTATGTATTTTCTTACATTGTTCATCTCTTGTCCTTTTCTTTCCAATTGCCCTCTCCTTCCCTTCCATCCTCTGCATGCCTCCTCTCTCTGAGCTCAACCTACTCTGTCACTTGCACGTTTGCCTTGGTCTCTATTATTGTATTTCTGCAAACTGCCCACAAGTCACTTACACCACAAACGCTTGTCGTCTAGCTCACCTAATAAGCCCACCAACCATCTGCATGAGCTCACATACCACCACCGCCCCCTTTAATGATCACAGCTAACTCATTTTTAATTTAATCTGCCACAAAGAAACAAGTGAATGCATGGAATGGTTTGTTTGAGCACATAAAAATAACCCCAATCCCAATAAACAATGGCTAACCACTAACCGTTTGGTCCAGAGTGCTGTCCGGCATAAAACGGTTTCAATGCCTCAGCAGGGGTAATAAACATAATTACAATTACTCTTACATAAGGTTTCTCCTTGTTCGTCTACCCCTTTGGAATTATTTATGACTGGCCCCCTCACTTGCAGCCCTCAGAATTGTAATATTTCCTCAACTCTTGAACTGCGAAAATAGATAGTTGAACATCAATATGTTGACCATGATTTCTTCTAGAAATCATTTCTTTCCTAAAAAAAATTTGACTTGCAATCCATAACCAATGACATTTAAATGCACACTAACCCTAGAACTTACAAAGGTCACAATTTAAATGTTGTTAATAAAAAATACATTAAAAATGAGTAACATTAACATGCAACGTACGAACAAATTACTTACCTTCGTTAACGCTCTTTCTAGTGGATACTCTATCTAACTGCAGATTCTTCACCTTGTGAATATCCCCAGGCGCCAGGCAAGATTCAGAGATTTTACTTGGGATTGATCCTGCATGCCGGTAGGTGGCATCGTGCGGCTCCGGGTCAGCTTTGTCCTGCCCCAGAAGGGAGGCTGGAGTCACCAGCATCATGCACTGAAATCAGATTCTTTCTTGACTCTGGCTGCATTATCGGACACAGAGATATGACAGTGAGCAAGTCTCTAATCTGGAATCTTTTTATGGGTGGTGAACATGAGCCCATTCCGCAAAATGGGGAGAAGAGAGAGCAGTGAGGAATATGTAGTTAGACTATCAACAAGCAAGGACGTTACCAAAGGTAAGTAATTTGCTCTTCCGATGGATAGTTCTAACCGCAAATTCCACACCTTGTGGATATGCCAAAGCAGTACCTCCAAAGCTCAAGTATCCATGGAATGGCTCAAATCAGAAAATCCTGCAGGTCTGAGTGGGCAAATACCCTTGCCATCAGACCTGGCTGGGAAGGCAGTAATGCCTTGTTAACTTAAGGACTGATGCCCAAATGTCCAGACCAGTCACACCGCATGCCAACGCAGTGGTAGCAGACTTCTATCTTTTCGAATGAGCTATCACATCTTTCGGAGGCAGCTTTTTAGCCAGTGCATATACAGAGAAGAATACACCTTTATATTGCCCTGTTCTGCACTGCCTTGCCCTTTTTTGCTTCTTTCGAAACCCCAACAATGTAGGAAGCTGGCTCTGTATATACTATACCACAGTGAAGTATAATGTGCACAGAGTCCAGTGGAACCCCATAGGTAGGCAGAGGGAAAGTTAGATAGCACCTCACTCTCTATTTGTGGTAGTGTGTTCGAGCAGTAAGGCAGTATCAGAGGACAGTGTTAAGCATGTGTTGTACAAACTAGTCAGCAAATGAATTCACACACTCAAAGACTGAACTTCAGCCCAATTGTTTTTGTATAAAAATATTCTTTTAGCTATTTTATTTCCTTGGACCAAGCAAGCCTGGCACAGGTAAGTGATAAGTACTTTGCAGTAAATATACAGATTGTAACACAGTTTAGATTGTAAATTTAAATGTACTTTGATTTGATTACAGTAGTGTTACTGATAATGCAAGGCTTTTCAGTACATATACATATACTTTGAATGGGATTTTCAGTAAGATTACTGGTAAGTTACTTTTGAGATTACTTTTGTTACACAGAGTAGTATACCTGAATACTACTCTGAGACATTTCCTGTAAACAGGTAAGTAAAATCGTTTTTGTTACACAGTACAATTTTAAAGAATTTCTTTAGGTTTTCAAACTCCACACTTTGAAACTTTTCACAGAAAAACAGTCAATGTTATCCTATGTAGGAAAATAGTGTTATCGGTTTTGAGGTAAGTGTTCGGTAGTTGGAGTTGAGGTTCAGGGAGTAGACTCAGAGGTTCCCCAGGGTCAAGGATGCACTCTACGAACACCCTCAGAGGCACTAGGGCAGCCGGGTGCACAGTGCTGAGGCCTAATGTTATCCAAAAGGGGATAGGGGGCCTTCGGTTGGTGGCTGCTGACGAGCAGGCCACTGGGTTGTGGGAGCAAAGCTCCTGGACTTAAGCTCAGGACAAATGGGGGTTAAGGCCAGCACAAAAGTTACACCCTCAGCGGCACTGGGGCGGCCGGGTGCTGTTTTGGTGTCAGAAGCCCTGAGGCTGTCAATGGGGAGTCTCCGGTTCGCAAAAGCACTGCAGGCTCGGGACGAAGGTCTTCTGGGTGCAACCACCCCTTCAAGAGGTACGTTGGGGGTTGGTTAGGCACTGTCGGTTTGGCCACCCAAGGCCTTGGGGCGTCAGGTGCAGGGTTGCCTTTTAGGGTCGGATCTTCTTACCAGCTCCAGGTCGTTGTTGGGGGACCTTCTGGATTTAGGCTGCAGGTGTCTGCTGGAGGCAGGTCAAGGGTCGCAGATCTCGGGACGGGATTGCCGGGGGGACCTCCTCTTGGTGTTTGCCCGCTCGGGCCGTAGACGGCGGGTGCAGAGTGGTGCGAATTCGCGGTTTCTGGCCGGGGCCAGAGTTTGCAGATGAACAAATCCGGTGTTCACGGGAGACAAAGTCTTTGTGGTTGGCAGGCAGGTCCTCTGGGGTTTTCGAGGTTGCTGGCTGCAGGACACACAGGAATATCGCAGTAGCAGGTTCGAGGTGGAGACAGGCCGGAAGGGCTGGTGCCAAGTCAGTGGGAGTCTTCCTCTTGTTAGCTGCTGCACAGCTGCTCGGTCCTTCTTCTTCTTGTAGTTTCTTCTGGTCCTAGGAAGCAAGCTTCAGGGGTGCCCGAAATACTAAATATAGGGGCGTTACAGGTAGGTAAAAGGTAGGGACCAATGGGTCCCTTCCCTGGGGTGGGTACACCCCCTTTTATGCCACCCTCCAGTGGGAGGTGGGCATGAGCCAGTCCCAGGTTGGCTGAGTCCCCCCATCTGCAGGATGTCTGGGACTAAGAGTTGTGCTTCACCTCAGCTGCACCTCCTGAGGGGTGGAGTTGGCCATGGTGGGCACACCTCTCTTCCTCACTTGTTTTTCCCGCCGGTTCTCCTGCCCAAAGTGGGGGTCAGAACCAGTGGGGACCAGTTGCTGAGAGCAGCAAGTGGCCTGGGGAAGCTCACAAAGCCTTTGAAGCTTCCCCTTCGTGAACCCTGCCCATCCTGGGATGTGCATTGTTTCAGGCCCCAGAGAGCAGCAGGCTCTCGACCCAGGGGTCCAGAAGCATATCAGGTAGTGCCAGCTGAAAGCAGTCACTCAGCCTGGACACTAGTGGGTGGTTAGTTTTCAGAGGGCATCTCTAAGATGCCCTCTGTGCACATTCTTCATTAAATCCCACACTGGCATATGTGTGGGTTTAATCTGCTGAGAAGTTTGATACCAAACTTCTCAGTTTTCAGTGTAGCCATTATGGTGCTGTGGAGTTCGTAATGACAAACTCCCAGCACCATATACTCTTAATGGCAGCACTGCACTTACAATGTCTAAGAATGGTCTTAGACACTGTGGGGGTACAGGGCGTATGCACCTGTACCATCACCACTGGTATAGTGCACCCAGCTAGAGGGGTGACTGCCCTATGCCAGGGCAGTGGGTTGTAGGCATGGCACACAGAGATGTGTGCCTTGTCGACTCTTCACTTTGTTATGCACCAAAACACGCTGCCTGCAGAGGTAGTGTGTGGGTGTAATGGTACAGGACCTCTAAAGGTGGCACAATACGTGCTGTAGCCCTTAGAGGCCTTCTCTGGTCACAGCCCCCTGGGTACCTGTGGTACCATTTACCAGGGGCTGACCTGTGGCCAGAGATGCCAATTGGGTTTAGGCTTCAATGCAGTTTTAGGGAAAGAACATAGGCCCTGGGTACCTGATTAGCAGGAGCACAAGGAACACTCAGTAAAAGCACATCAGCAATTCAGCAAAAAGAGGGAGCAACCATGCAGAAAGAGGGCACTTTCTCACAACCATGAGCTAATTGTCCACCCAATAGTCTTTGGTACGAATGATATAACATCTCCAATCTCTTCAGGATGAGCAAAGAAGGCCGGAAGAATGATGGATTGTCAGTAGAAATGTTGCTCTTTGTGTGCAATACTAGGTTGTCTAGAAAAAGACGAAATAGGGTGGATGAACAGACGGCTTACAGCTCACTCACATGACAATGTGAGGTTATCCTTATGAGGAAGACGATTTTGAGAGTCTGAAGCCTCAAGGGACAGCTGTGAATCTGCTCTAATGGAATACACGTAAAGAAGGCGAGGACCACATTAAGGCCGCACAGCAGCATTACAAAATGTTTGAGTGGACCAGGCATTTAAGGAAATATATCACAAAGGATGATTAATACAAGGACGGTTTTACAGTAAATGTAGAAAAGTTGAAAGGACCAACAAGTACCTTTAACAGTGCCCAAGAAAAGCCCTTGCTGGGCCAGGCAGAACAAAAAGCAGACCATCTGACAATTTTGCTTGCAATGGGTTTGTGTGGCAGGAATTGCACCAGGCCACAAACTTGTCCCAGAATTCAGCATAAATAGATTTCATAGATGGACACCTGGTTGTCAGAATAACATCCCCTACCTCGGAAGGGACATCGAATGAAGTCAACTGTCACTGTTCAATCTCCATGCATTGAGGTGCATGTTGCGCAGGACAGGGTGCAGCACCTTGCCCTGCTATTGTGACAGCAGATCCTCCTGAAGCAGTAGTGTAATTGGAGGACAGATGCTCATGCCCAGAAGTTCAGAGTACCACGCTTTCCTGGCCATATCTGGAGCCACTAGGATGACCTGGGTCCAGAGGTAGAGTGGGAAAGCATACAGGAGTCCCAAGCTCCTCTCTAAGCATAATGCATCACCAAGAAAGAGCCTTCTTGGGAACTTTAATGTGCAAAAGTATTGACACTTGTCCGTTCTCAGTGGGAGCCAGGGTTCTCCCAATTACTGGAAGAAGTGCTGCTCTGTCTCCAGATGCGGCTGCCATTTGTGATCTGTGAGAAGTCGCCAACTAAGTTGGTCAGCCCTGTTGCTTACAGATCCCACAGGGTGGTTCACGACCAGAGAGATTCCCAGCTGACTCTGCAAGTTCTAGAGGCATAAGACGTCCTGGCAGAGGATTGAGGACACCATTCTGCCCTGCTTGCTGCAATATCACATGGCGTTGGTGTGATCACTAAAGACCTGGACCAGTGTTCCTTTGATAAATGTTAAGAAGTTCTTTAATGCCAAGCGAATAGCCAGCAACTCCAACAGACTGATGTGGAGGTGGGTCTACACAAAGGACCAGAGTACTCTGAGCTCCACCTCTCCAAGATAACCTCCCCAACCCAACAGTGATGCAACCGTCACCGACATCACCTCTCGGTGGGGTAAGCAGAGAGGTCTGCGTCGGTCCAAGTGCAGTCAAGTAGCCATCACTGCAGGTTTTTAGCCATCTCCTCCAATACCTTGATGGAATCCATCAGGTTTCATAAGTGCTGAACCCACTGAGACTTTGGATACCACTGCAAAGCCCTTACGTGCCATCTGTGTAGGTCACCAGCAAGATGCAGAAGGCGAAGAGGGCAAGACGTTTCAGAGTCATTTTCACTGAGACCGAGGGCAAGTCTAAAACATTGGGATCATAGCCCAAATGTCTTCTGGACTTGTTGAACTGGAGGGAAGGCTCAAAATTGCATTGACATGCAGAACATTCCTGATGATCTTGAGTCTCTGCAAAGGAGTCAGTTGTGACTTCGGCACAGTGACAGAGAACCCCAAAGATGTGAGGAGTGCGCTGTCGTCTGGAGATGGTCTGCGACAGTCTGTGGCAAGCTCACGTTTAATAGCCACTCGTCGAGGTAGAGGAAAACTGAAATTGCTAACCTCTGAAGATGTGCTGCAAGCAGCACCATCACTTTCGTGAACACTCAAGGAGAAATAATAAGGCTGAGCGCAACAAGCTGAAAATGCTTCGGGCCCCCCTTGAACTGAAGGTAACGTTTGTTGATTGCAGATGGGGATGTGGAAATGGATGTTCTGCAGGTCCAGTGCCATCATTCAGTGGTTTGGATCCAGTGCAAATAGAAGTTGGGTCAACGTGAGCATCATTAATTAGTCCTTTCTCAGAAACAAATTGAGAGGGTCAATATCTAAGAAAAGACGTAGACTTCCGTTTTTCATCAGCACCAGAAAATGAAGGGAGTAGCATTCAGTCCCTATTTCTAATGATGGGACTCTCTTGATGGCTCTAGTGTCCAAGAGAGCCTGGATTCCTTTTGTAAAATGGACAAGTAGTCCTCTAACATGCGCTCTGGTACAGGTAGAATATGTGGCAAAGTGAGAACGATTGGTAGGACCTATTCTTGCTATAGTACTTAAAGTACAAATCTGTCAGATGTGATGCCCTGCCACCTGTGGAGGTAATACCTTATACGGCCTCCCACATGGTGGGTATGTGCTGGAGAGGGCAAACAAAAGCGGAGCTGTGGCAATAGTGGGGTGGGGGGGGGTAGGGGATAGGTCAGTGCATTGCCACTGGGGGTCTGGACAATGTCAGCCAGATCCCCTTCCTACACACTCAAAAGGACAGGGGATTCTGATGTTGTGGACAGTGGCACTGTCTTTGCACCAAGCCCCTTCTGAGGTCTCAAAAGAGATGAAACTCCTAGGCATACTGCCACGTGGATGCAGAAAGACAGAGGGACCATGCTGTGGCCCTTCTCTCTATGGGTGCCCCACGATCCCAGAGTTCCTAAGATAGGCCACAACCACCACCATCAGGTTGGTGAAGAATGAAGAAAAATACAAAGAACTGTAAATTGGTAGTGAGTGAACTCCATCACAAACCACAGGGACTTCCTGTGCGACCGCAGGATCGGTATATGAAAGCACACATCCTACAGGTTGAGGGACACTATTCATTTAACATCCAGAGTCCAAATCCCGCAACAAAAGGACCTGAGGCAGGGGCAGAATCTTGACCTTTCCATTGTGCAGAGAACAGTTCTGGAGCCTGGGGTCTAGGATCAGACGAAGGTTACTGGTGTCCTTCCCGGGAACCAGGAACTAACGAGAATAGTTCCCCCAGCATAATTTCATGCTCTGACTATCCCTTCTGCAGTAGGACTGCCACTAACTGCTGCAGGATTGGTAGATAGACCTCGGATGGAAGGGAATTCTGTAGACAGACACAGTGGGGGTGCAGCTGGAAGAGTAGGCGTGCCTCTATTACACAACCTTTGGGGCCCACTGGTCTGCAGTTATGGCCATCCAAGCTGCAGAAAAAATTATACCCATCCTCCCACCAGCAGAATGTGCTCCTTCACCGATGAACTACTGCAACTTCCTTGGTGGTGTGGAGCAGGAGTAGGAAGGCTGATCTAGATGGCAGTGTCCGTTGCCTCCACCCTTGTAATGCCGAAAAAGGGGGCTTTGCTTTAGTTGGCCAGCCAGAATAGATTGGCAATGCCAGAACTGTAAACTCTTAGTAAAGGCTTTTGGTCTATGAAAGGAACAAAAGTCTTTTGTTGATGGCTGCAGCCCCAATCTTGCAGTGTCTTGAACTTCCTTGAACAGTTCCAGTGTTGCATCTGTTTTCTGAACAAAGAGGCGCTTACCGTCAAAGGGCGTGTCCATGAGCGTGTTCTTAACATTGGGGAGAACCCTGCTGAGTGCAGCCAGGGATGTCATCTTAATGCAAAGGAAAAACTTAAAGCTCTGGACCGGCATTCAACTGTATCCACGCCTCCCCTGATTATGAGGCAGGAAGCATCCTGCCCATCACAAAACACCTCTGCAAAGTGGCACCTGAGATGCTCAGGTAAGTTGTAGACCACCATCACTGCCATATCCCAAAAGGCATGGGAGTAGTGTCACAATAAACAAGTCACATTCAAGCAACCGAGCACATGGCTGCCTGCAGAAAAAGCTTTTTTCCCCACTTTCTCCAGCTTTGTTCAACTCCCTGTCTTAGGGTTGTGGAGGATGCTTGCAACTCTAAACTTTGGGGTAGGACAAAGAGACAAGAAAGTGGTGTCTCCAGGAGCTGGCCTGATGATTCGACTCACCACTGGCATGAGGTGTGCTTAGACCACAGCTCTTTGGCAGCTTCCACAATAGTTTTTTTAATAGGGGAGACGAGGTTCTAAAAGCAGACGCAACCAACTGCAGCACATCAGTTAGTATATTAAACTTGTGTTAAACTAAGGAGAGAGGAAGCTCAAACACTGTACCCGACTTGAGTAAAGGCTTAAAAGGATGCCATGTTTGTTGGCCCTGGGTCAAGGGTTGGATACATGTCAATATCTGGTGATAAGGGCCAAATGATCTGATGCTTCAAAGGAGGGTAGGGGCTTAGTGCCATCAATGTCCACCAGGCCATCTGGGGATTGTTAGTCTAAATTGGAGCTAAAAAGTGTATAGATTGTGTTCCAGTACGGACTATGGGCAATGGATGCATCTTGATATTCTTCTCCAGGTGGTCCTGAGCCTCTTGTCTCGATTTCCTACCCTAGAAAGGTGGCAGTACAGATTCTTGAGGAGGTGGTGGAGACCCCAACAGCACTTAGACCGGGCAGCTGCCGAAAGTGGCACTGAGATCAGAGTCTGAATCAACATAGAAGGTGGCAACTCCATCAAGGTTCCTGACATTGGCTTGAGCCCTGGCGGTGTTGAGAGGAATACATACAGCACCAGAGGGACACTTGGAGCTGGACAAGGGATGTCGAGCAGAGCCCCATATAGTCCTCTGGAGCGGACTAGCACACCAGAGGGGGATGCCACTCTCCAGAGAATGTTCAGAATCACTGAAAACAAGAAGGCTGGATCTGTCCTGGTAACTTGGAGCATGCTGGCATTGTCAGAGGTACTGTGAGAGGCTGCCAGTGCCAATGCTGGAGATCCTAAGGGACAAAGGCACTAACTCCAGCTCTGGAGAGGATGGAGCTGGGGGGTGAAGTACGAGGTGAAGAGTTACATCTACACTTTGACCTTCTGGAATAAGAGGAGGCAAGATGGACATCCGGACCTCACCCTGGTCCTTAGGGAGTGTCCTTGGACTCCGATGCCCCCTAGCGTGCTCCCTTGCACAGGACATAAACAGCTTCGCTTCCTGCTCCTAAAGGGCGAAAGAATGCACTCACAGAAGACATAGCCTCCCACAGGGAGGCGAGGGCAGAAGACCAAGCCAAAGGTCCTCACAGAACGGGGAGGAAGGGCGGGTTGTGAAGGAATCTGCGGCTAGAATAGTCTCTACCAGATACATCGTTCCCGAAGATAAGTAACTTGTACATCTGATAGAGACTACTATCAATCAATCAATCATAGACATTTATAGAGCGCTCTACTTACCCGGAGGGTCTCAAGGCGCTAGGGGGGGGGGTGCTGCTACTGCCCGAACAGCCAGGTCTTGAGCTTCTTCCTGAAGGCGAGGTGGTCTTGGGTCAGGCGCAGGTCGGTCGGGAGAGAGTTCCAGGTCTTGGCAGCCAGGTAGGAGAAGGACCTTCCTCCTGTTGTCGTTCTTTGGATGCGGGGGACGGCGGCGAGGGCGTGACTGGCTGATCGGAGGTGTCGTTTGGGAGCGTAGAAGTTGATGCGGTTGTTGAGGTAGCTCGGGCCTTGATCGTGTAGGGCTTTGTGTGCGTGGGTGAGGAGACGGAAGGTGATTCTCTTGTTGACCGGGAGCCAGTGCAGGTCTCTTAGGTGTCCGGAGATGTGGCTGTGTCGTGGGATGTCGAGGATGAGTCTGGCTGAGGCGTTCTGGATCCGTTGGAGTCTCTTCTGGAGCTTGGCGGTGGTTCCGGCGTAGAGGGCGTTGCCGTAGTCCAGTCGGCTGGTGACGAGGGCCTGGGTGACAGTCTTCCTGGTCTCGGTGGGGATCCACCAGAAGATTTTCCGTAGCATGCGCAGGATGTTGAAGCACGACGAGGAGACTGCGTTGACTTGCTTGGTCATGGAGAGGGAGGAGTCCAGGATGAAGCCCAGGTTGCGTGCGTGGTCTGTCGGTTTGGGTGCAGTTCCCAGGGCGGGGGGCCACCAGGAGTCGTCCCAGGCGGAGGGCGAGGATCCCAGGATGAGGACTTCCGTCTTGTCCGAGTTCAGCTTCAGGCGGCTGGTCGACATCCACTCGGCTACTTCTTTCATTACTTCGTGGAGGTTGGCTCTGGCGGCGGCGGGGTCGTTGGTAAGGGAGAGGATCAGCTGGGTATCGTCGGCGTAGATGATGTTCAGGTTGTGTTGGCGTGCGATGGCCGCGAGGGGGCTCATGTAGACGTTGAAGAGGGTTGGGCTCAGCGAGGATCCTTGGGGTACGCCGCAGATGACTTCGGTGGCCTTTGATTTGTACGGAGGTAGGCGGACTCTCTGGGTTCTTCCGTCGAGGAAGGAGATGATCCATTCCAGTGCCTTCTCCTGGATTCCGACGTTGTAGAGGCGCTGCACTAGGGTGCGGTGGCAGACGGTGTCGAAGGCCGCGGAGAGGTCTAGGAGGATGAGCGCCGCTGTTTCTCCGTTATCCATCAGGGTTCGGATGTCATCGGTGGCAGCGATGAGGGCGGTCTCGGTGCTGTGGTTGGCTCGGAAGCCAGACTGTGAGGGGTCGAGGGATCCGTTCGTCTCAAGGAAGGCGGCCAGCTGCTTGTTGACGGTCTTCTCGATGACTTTGGCTGGAAACGGGAGGAGCGAGATGGGGCGGTAATTCTTCAGTTCGGTGGGGTCCGCTGTTGGTTTCTTGAGTAGAGCGCTGAGTTCGGCGTGCTTCCAGCTCTCAGGGAAGGTGGCGGTGTCGAATGAGGTGTTGATGATGTCCCGCAGGTGGGGTGCGATGACAGCGTCGGCCTTGTTGAAGACGTGGTGAGGGCAAGGGTCGGTCGGAGATCCGGAGTGGATGGAGTTCATCGTGCGGACGGTGTCTTCGGTGCTGATAGGAGTCCAGGCGCGGAGGGTGGTGGTGGGGGGCTGTGGTTCGGTTGAGTCGGGCGTGGCGTTCGTCGGTTGGGTGTTGAAGCTGTTGTGTATGTCCGCGATCTTGTTGTGGAAGTAGGAGGCGAGGGAGTTGCAGAGTTCTTGCGATGGGGTGATGTCGTTGTTTCCGGCGTTGGGGTTGGAGAGCTCTTTCACGATGTTGAAGAGTTACTTGCAGTTCGCAGATTCCTTAACGTAGAATAGATACCCTAGCCATACCCAAGTGGGAGGAGGGTCTGCGAGAGGACCCCACCAGCCTGGACATAATAGAAAGTCCCACAAGGGACGAGACCAATGGACAGGGAAGAACCCTGTCCCCAAAGGCAAGGGGAACCCCTGCATCCAAAAGACCCTCAACCCTAGAGGGATTACAGGAAGACAAGAAGAGAGGCAGCCCGCCGTCAAGCAGCAGGAGAAACGAGGGCAAGGCTAAGGGAGGCCAAAGAGGGACCCAGGGATGAACAAGGTGTCACCCGCCAGCCTCGGCCCGCGACAGGATGAGAAGGGCTCTCCGCCAGCCCCTGTGGAGCCGCCAGGGCCAGCAGCCGCCGGCGCCTAAGCTGCGTCACCTCGGACGAGGCCATCCCCTATCCAGAGGGCCGAGGGGGACTCGGGGATGCAACCTGAGCCCCAGCGACATCCCGTGACACCACAGGGACTTCTGCAGGAGTTTGTGGCGAAGCAGAGGCGCCATGGTCCGAAGGAGGGACCCACGAAGGGCCGCACCCCAATGGCACCACATCCTCCGAACCTGGATCCGAGCCAGTCGGCGCCGGGGCTGGAACCACCGGCGACGCCGCAGAGGGCCCCGCACACGGCAAAGGGATACGCAGACGTCCCAGGAGGGGAAGGAGGAGGAGGAGAAGCCAGCAAGGCCTGGAAGGCCGCCGCCTATGTATCCATCTGGGCTCTAGACGCCCCCACTCTGGGAAATGGTGGATAGGGGGACGACACGAGGGGCCGCGCCACCCGTGGAGAGCCCGCACACCCAACAAGCTGGGAACCAGCCCCCGGGGACAAACTGTGACACTTCCCGACAGGTGAGCGACGCTCTTGCGGACTGGGAGAAGGACGATGAAGGAGGCGGCGATTCCTGAAACCCTCTGCAGGGGCCTGGCGTGGTGACGATGCCGACCTGGACATGCGGGCTGAAAGAAGTTTCATCCGGTGCTCCCGCCGGGACTTCGGTTTCATCTGCTGGCACGCCTCACAATCAGTGGATTCGTGGTGTTCTCCCACATGCATCTGGGGTGAGGATCCGTCGCCGAGATCTGGCGCGCAAAAGACTAGCACGTCTTAAAGCCCGAAGGCATTCGCACACTGTTCCCACACACACGCAACAAGGGAAATGCCCGAAACAGGCCAGGAGCGCGATCCGAATCCGCGTTGAACGTGGAAAAGTAAAAAACCGACGTAGGCACGCCGGGGTGGGTCTTATGTGACCTCGCTGACGTAAGGTACGTGGACATCAGGGCGGAGTCGCGTGATGCCGTGCCCCTGGCGCGCAGGGATACTGGGCAAAAAGTTTTCCGGATACAGTCTCACGCCTGGGGATAATTCTACGTTAAGGAATCTGCGGCTAGTAGTCTCTATCAGATTTGGGACTTCATCTGGGAAGGTAAAAGGGCGAGAATGTCTAGGTCACAAGCTTTCCTTGTGGTGGCGGAGGGGGGCTGGGGGTCGCCAACATCACCAAGTACTATCAGGCAGCCACACTACGATACATGGTAGAGTGGTTCCGCACGCTCACCGAAAAACACTGGTGCTTTATAGACCAAGCCATTGCGAGAATACACATCTGGAAAGTGCTGTGGCTGCCCATGCCCCATACACCGACGGGTGTACACATTTCACCGGACACAAGATCGACACGGAGTCTGGGACAAGGTACAGCGGAGACACAACCTCTCCACTCTGATATCCCCGCAGATCCAGCTGATAGGCAACCTGGACTTCTCTCCGGCATTGGAGGGCTCGGGCTTTAAGGTATGGCAGGATGCCAATTGCAAACAGGTGGGGGACCTATTTGACACGGACGGGCTCACTGATTTTGCCAAACTACAGACATAATATCCACTCCCAAACTCGGCAAAATGGCAATACTTGGCAGTAGTACATTGGGTCACTCAACAGTGGATTCAACCCCACGCCAGCAGACCCCTACTGCCTTTTGAGAAGTGGCTCACTACAGGGAGCTCTGACAAGAAACTGTTGTCAGACATATATGCATTCTTGATGCAGCCTGTGCGCCCCTTGCCTTCGCCCGCCAGGGCTAGACGGGAAAAAGAATGCAAACGCCCTTTCTCTGACAAAGAGTGGAGTGACATCCTACACCGGGCGCGAACATTTACCCTCAATACCACCGGTAAAGAAAGGCTACTCAAAATAGCTCACTACTGGTATCACACACCAACAAGAGTGGCTAAGTGGGATCCCAGTGAGGGCGGGCTGTGCTGACGAATGCGGACATCAGGGCACACTCACAGACCCTATGTCAGTGTCCCAAGATAGAAGAATACTGGGCAGGGGTCTTAGCCGCCATTAACACACTGTTCGACACAGACATACCCAAATTCCCCAGTTACATATTGCTGTGACTTCCTAACCCACTCACCTACCAGTTGAAATCGCCTAGGGGCAAAGCCATCACCCTCACCCTGAGGGCAACTAAGCAGCTTTTTCTAGCTAGGTGGGGAACAGATAAGATACCCACACATCAGGATTGGTTGCATAAAGTGTGGGAGGTCCTGGGAATGGAGAAGTTGATGGCAGTGGCTGAACAGCAACTACCCCGGTTTGATAAGTTGTGGCAACCATGCATAGCGTATTTGGTAGATGAGTTTCGTGAGTTAACATGCCCCCGATGCCTGCGGATTCTACGCCTGACAGCTACTGAACCTAATGCACACACTAGACCGCAAGTAATCTTTTGGAGGTGCCTGCAAGTCAGGAAAGCAACGCTCCCCCCCACTCCCTCTCCTCAACGTCTCCCCCTCCCTCATTGTTTTTTTGCTTAATAAATCTTTTATTTATTTATTTATTTTAACTATTTACCACCTACTGAATATGAACCAAATGCTCAGCCACCGGCCAAGGGCTGTAGGTGTTCTTTGTTGTAGTGTTGTTATTTTATAAAAATCAATAAAAATTATTTAAACTGAAAAAATTGAGGCACCTTTAAATCACTCATAGAAAGCAGGCTATATCTTCGACTTGTCCATGTTTAACAAGTTCTAAATCCATGCAAGAAAACAGTTATCATTCTGTTTACTCTGTTTAGAGCACTTGAGCAGTTTAGTCTTTTGAACAATGTTAGGACGTCCAGAGCAGAAGGGATAGCACCAATACTAGAACTGAGAGATAATGTCACTCGAACATAATAACAGATATTGCACAAGAAATTAAAATACATACCGCTGCTAAGTTCACTGTGTGGTGTGGAGAAGGACCAATAGTCCTGTATACCCCTTCACAATGTATACCAGAAAAGCATGTGTAAAAATACAGATATAAAACATACTTTAACCAAGATCTTTGAATCTATTTGGTGAACACACCCAGAATTCCATCCATAGCACAGCCAACATAGTCCCAATAAGCTAAATCCATGCCATATTCTCAGAATATCCATATGAGATAACATTTTAATAAAACAATAATCCAACAGCTTGAAAATCTGGCACCAACTGGCCACCAAGGACATTCATTAGACATTCCAGAGGGAAAATGCTGGAATCACCGAGCTGTAGCCAAAAGGGAGATTTAAATGCAAGAATGGCTGCAAAAGCATTTGTAAAGATTCAAATGTTCCAACAAACATTAGTCATTATTTGGTACATATCAAGGACCCTAGGTCTTTCATACACAGCCACCATCTGGAAAAGGATATGAGAAATCCTGGTGTCTTCATGGATCTGAGTCCTTTTATTTTGCCACTAACTGATGCAAAAGATCTCTTTCAGCTACAAGTATCTTGCAAATTCTTATCTCTTTTGATCACTAACCCCCATCGCCACAACTTTGGCTATCTTTACCTACAAAAATGATGTATGAAACAGAGGGCACTTGGGACTCCAGAATGAGGCAGCAAAACTTACTTTTGGGGCTGAGAAGTAGTTCTAATAATTATTTTGGTACCAATCTGCTCAACATATCTAGGCGACTTACTGTCTCAGCTATACAGTCCAACATGAGAGAGGGGAGTTTTCTTAATTAAGAGATTTCATTCAAATATCTCAAACATTAGAAACAAACCAAAACATTTACAGGTTTTGATAAGAAACCCTGGGAAGTACTTGTATAATTCACTAATTAACCACACACAATGTTGTACAGACTAATGGGAACTGTATCAAGCTGCTGAAAGACAGATCTGCTGTTGACCACTAGTATGGGCAGCCAGACTTACTAGTAGGTGGACCCACTGGCGTCATTCATCTGTAAATGGCTCCAGACAAGAGAACATTTTCACAGATGATAGCTGGTCAACTGGTTGCAGATGCTGGCTATGGATCAACTAAGAGATGCCCCGAACCCCTTTGACTCAAACCCAAGAAGAGCAGCAACATCTTAGCTGTGCATTCTGTCGGCACGAGGTACTCCAACAAGGTTTTAGGAGAGAATGGTGTTTAGCTTGTAGACCTAAAGTGGTAGTGCGCTTCTTCTAAACCTGCAGGTGGTTTGATGTACAAACATAGGAGCAAAAGTGCAGGGAGAGCACAGACTTTTGAACACTGGTACTTGGGATTGCTGCTATCCCTATGCGTATCTTCAACCTCTTTCAGGAAACCGTAGCAATATATGCATCAATGCGGTCAACTTCATCAAAAAGAAGTAAATACAGTCTTCCACCTGCAGCTAGCACCGAAACTTGGATAAACATCCATGTCATTTTTTTCAAGACCGCTGAGATTCTGGCAACTACATTTTGGTGTCCACTCACCCACTAGACAAACTAGGTGAAGGCACTTTACCTTTAACCTGTCCCAATTCTGGGGTCCACACAAGATCAAATAATTTTTTGTGTAACCACATATTTCTTCAGCTTTTCTCGCCTCCTAGCCCATGAAATCTCAAAGCACTCACATTCCAGCCCCAGTGACTTAGGACATGCTCACTGCCAGGCCCATACTTATTTAAGGCACTCTCAGACCTGCTCTAACCATCGCTGGGATCAGAGCACAGAACACCAGACACTGAATTCATGGAGCTCAAGAATGGGAATAACCAGAGAGGAGGAAGAGGATGAAATGGCAATGAAGGAGGAGTGATGGTCGATGGGTTCTTGACAGAGATAAGAATTCGGTACAGGGTGGAGGGTGCGAGGGCGCAGCCCCACTGTCAGGACGTGAAATTGGCACCTGTTTGAGGTCGGCACTGGAGTTGGGGTGGTTCCGACGTAGCACGGCCTTCGGGCCTCCGGGGGCATATGCAGAGTTCACCCACGAGTGAGAACGATCCATTCCCTGTGGAAAGGCGAAGGGCGGCGTCCAGGAGAGAGCAGCAAGATTTGTCACAAAAGAGAAAGACAGCATAATCCAGAGTTCCCAGACAAGAAGAAAGTCCCAGCACATAAAAAGACAGACAGCAGCCCACAGTATGCCCCAAGAGATAGGAACAACCCATGCTCTTCTCTATGATAGGAAACTCCCAGGTGATACGTAACCCACTTAGAAACAGAGCTGACACCTTGCACATATGCACCAAAGAATTAGAGCCCACCTGAACATTCTACCCCCATAACATATATCAATCTGTCTGGAAAGGAGCTAGTTGGGAGACCCACCTCAGAGCCAGTACAGAGCCCACCCATTCCAAGAGTTCACAACCCACACCATCAGGAGGTCCCAAGCCCCACAGGAGAAACCACTCTACCTTGGACAGATCTTGGTATGCTTTAAAGGAGAACATTAAAGCTCAGTAGATGGTTCCCACATACCTCACCCGAAGCTCCTCACTCCTGCCTTGCAGAACCACCTATTTTCTTGCACTGAAATTAACACAGAGCTCTGCTAATGCACCTCAATAATGATATGCAGAACCCTTGCAATTCTTGAATAAGGATACACTACTGCCTGAAACCCTTCCTTGTGTCTTTACCCAAGAGACAAAACCACCATCTCAACTGGATGATACAGCGGGAGAGTCCCATTACCTTACCTTGCTCCCAATGATCCTTTGTACCTCCTCATCTGGAGAGTTGGGCGTAGTTGCAAGATCTGGGTTGCTGTTGCTGATGCTCTTGGAGCGGGAGAGGTTCAAGCTGCTTGGCCGAGCTGTGGCCCGTGACAAGGTGGCATACTGGATTGTACCCCCATGGGGGGAAGTGCCAGCCACTGATATCCAAAAACCAAAAGACAATGTGAGTGGAATGACTCAGAGGAACAGAGTGAAGAACAGGTAAGGAGAAAAAGAGAGAAACCGACAGATTATGAAGCAGGAGAAGAGATGCTGTATATTGTAGATCAAGATCGATGCAGCCCCAACCAGGCATCCCTCACCTGTTGCAGGGGGCCCAGGTTCTGCACTGGGCAGGTGGAAGCTGTAGTAAATATAGGATGCCAGGAGGTGGTTCCGGCCATGCTGGTCCTGGTTCCCCTCCAGGTCTTTGTGCATCTGGTCTACGATATGTGCCATGGCTTCGAAGGCAGCACGCCCAAGGTTCACTACCAGGAAGAGACAGATAAACAGGTGAGGAGTGCAAGTATGCTTCACAAAGACACAAATCCTCCTCTCACAACACCACATTCACACAATGGCCTACGTACCAGTAGCTGGTATTTGTTAGGCAGAACTCAAATTAAGGCACTTCGAAGGTCTGCCCAATCAGAGTTCCGGACCCCGCCACTCAATTTGGGAAAGCCTTAACAGACATCAAACAATGTGCTTGACAGTGGCACAACAACAGGAGGAATGTAAAAGTAGCAACCAGTATGTCAGCCCACATATATAATTTCTTTAAATGTTTTACCCTGTTTTTCAAACGTCACACCTCATAAGTTTGATGTGCCCCAGCATGTGATCATCAGCCTTACCCACTGGAAGCAGACAACTTGGACGTTATGGTGGAAGATAGTGTGCACGGTGTGGGGGCTTTAAGAAAAATATGAGCGGTTGGAGAGGCCATTTTGCACATGCCAGACTGGGAGGGTGCCCTGGTTCCTCCAGCTGGCTGCCCTGTTTGGCAATGCCTGCACAAGGTGTCGGTATGAAGGAATTAATATTGCATTAGTACTGCTGCCTGGGCAGTAAGGCAGCACATATTGAAGCTATGAAGCTTAGTGCAGCCCTAAAAGTCTTCCTGTCTTTGCCTGATAAAAGTGTTGTACATATGTGTACTACATTGGGAGACACTGCCTCCTTCCTGTCCTATTACCAGCTTTCGATTCACAAGAATCAGACTGACGAGCAGTAGGTTTAAGTTACTTACCTGTAATCCTAGTTCTCTTCCAGGGGTATACTCATCAAAGTCATAAGCACCGAATACTCCACGTGCGGGGACCCCGGAGCATAAACAATAATATATGCATATATAACCACATATATATAAGATATCTATATAACAATAATATGCATATATCTAAAAAATATATACACATGTATATGCATATGCAGCCTCAAATCCAAACAACTTGGCTCAATTGTATTTTTCACTTGAAAAAGCATTATATAAATAACATTTTGAAGATACAAAGAAAAATGTACTTTCAACTTGTTTGAAGAAAACAAAGCATTTATTTGCAGGGAAAAAGGCAAGGTGATAGCTGGCAGAGTAGCCTAGAAGGCTGCATATAGAACACTCAAAGAAAAAACTGGTGCAGTGCCTTTAATGCCTCCAGGACCTCCAGTCTCCCATCATGCCCCACAGGTGACAATTAGGTCAGGTCTTTTTGCAGGCGTGTTACATTGTGAAGGCATATACTGTAAAAAAACACATGGTATTCGTCCGGGGAGGCGGGAGGGTTGCTTATGACTTTGATGAGTATACCCCTGGAAGAGAACTAGGATTACAGCTATGTAACTTATCCTTCTTTTCCAGGGAATACTCATCAATAGTACTAAGCACTGAATAGAGTAGGAAGCCCATCCCTGAACCCTGCGAACGAAAAACTGCATAGCAAATAGAGTACAATCATGCAAAATAATTTTTCAAAGATACTTGCCCAAACCAAGTATCCGCTTGAGTATAAGAATCTGGCAGTAATGCGAGGCAAAGGTGTGGATCGACCGCCACGTTGCTCCTTCACATATCTCTTGAATAGGTACATTTTTAAGCATAGCCGTAGTAGCAGCTTTACCCCTTGTAGAGTGAGCCCTCGGCTTGCCATGGAGCGGTTTGTGAGGTAGCTGGTAGGCTAATGTGATGCAAGATACTATCCATCTCGCGATGGATCTTTTAGAAGAAGGAAAACCAGTGTGCATCGGAACATAGTTAACAAATAGACGGTCCGACTTTCATATGACCATTGTTCTATCTAAATAGAATTTTAACACTCTTTTCAGATCAAGAGAATGTAATGCCCTTTCAGGAGGTGTGGTAGGATTTGGAAATTTTTTTGGAAGAGTGATCGATTGATTAATATGAAAATCTGAGATCACTTTAGGCAAGAAACTCAGGTGAGTCCTCATAACCCCTCGATCTGCATGTAAAATGAGATAAGGCTCTGTGGAACATAAGTGCTGAATCTCACTTACCCTGCGAGCAGAGGTAATAGCCACGAAAAAAGTAGCTTTCCAAGAAAGGTGTTGTAGAGAAGCTTTATGAATGGGTTCAAAGGGGGGACCCATTAACTTAGAATGGACCACATTAAGCTCCCAGGCAGGGGAAGGTAACCAAATTGGTGAACAAAACTTTTTTAGACCTTCCAGGAAGTCTTTAATGACTGGTATTTGAAAGAGAGATGCCACAGTAGGAGAATATCTATAGGCTGTAATTGTTGCCAGATGTACTCTGATAGAGGGAAACTTTAAGCCTGCTTTAGCTAAGTATAGAAGATATGGCAAAATAACCTGTTCTTGACCCGTGATGGGGTCATGACCATTAGCTGTACACCATAGATAAAAACTCATCCATTTAGCATTTGACTTGCTCTTTGAAGGCCTTCTCGCTTCTTTTAATATCTGCATACAGTCCTGCGAGAGGCCTTGGTGACCATATTAAAGAACTCAGGAGCCATGCTGTCAATCTCAGAGATGGGAGGGGGTGAAAAACCTACCCCCCTGACTTGGTTAGCAGATCCGGAAGGCATGGCAACCTCCTCTGCGGTGTCTTGGAGTGGTGTAATAGGTCCGTGTATCACCACTGACGAGGCCACTCTGGTGCAATCAGGATCATCTCTGTCCTGGATCTGTAGAGCTTGCTGATCACCAGTGGTATGAGAGGAACTGGTGGAAACGCGTAGAGTAATTTCTCCGACCAGCAGTCCTCTTGGAGCCTGGTTGAGGGTACCTGATGTGAAGTTGCTGCATTTTGTGTTGCCTGCGTCTGCAAATAAATCGATGTCTGGAGAACCCCATCTCTGGAAAATGTCTTGTGCTATTTTGTCTTTTAGCACCCAATCATGAGCTTCGACGAAGTGTCGGCTTAGTTCATCCGCCGGTGCATTGAGGGTGCCTGGCAGGTGAACTGCTGAAATGGACATGTTCCACGCCAGTAGCCATTTCCATATGGCTTGAGCCTCAGAGAAAGAGGTCTGGATCTGGTCCCTCCCTGTTTGTTCAGGTAGTACATTGTGGTGGTGTTGTCCGTCTGAATCAACAGGAAGCCTGACTTTATGGAGGGGAAAGAACGCTTTGAGAGCTAGATGCAAGGGTTTGAGTTCTAGTATGTTGATGCGGTAGGTCTTCTTTTCCGACCACAGGCCCTGTAACTGAAGAGATCTCATATGAGAGCCCCAGACTTGAAGAGACATCTGTGACTATACTCTGTTTGGGAGTATCTTGGTGGAAAGGAATACCTTTCAGAAGATGAGACCGTTGCATCCCCCATTTTATTGAGACTTGAACTGCATGAGGAAGAGTTATGGTGTCCTTCCAGCAGTTGGACAGTTGAGATCACTGGTCCTCTAGAGTTTGCTGTAAGGGTTTCATGTGTAACCTGGCATTCGGAACGATGAATATGCATGATGCCATCGAGCCTAGCAGAGAGGACACCTGCCTGGCTGTTGGATGAGGTGTTTTCAGTAGAGTGTGTCCTTTGTGGAGTATTGATAGTAGTCTCTCCTCCGAAGGAAACGCTCCTGCGTTTGCCGCATCTAGCGTAGCACACAAATAGTGAATCCTCGGTGTAGGGTTGAGGATAGACTTTTTGAAGTTTACACACAGTCCCAATCGCTTCAAGACTTGGATGCCGTAATTCAGGTGATCTTGCAGGAGACAGGGAGAGGCACTCTTGATGAACCAGTCGTCTACGTAAGGATAGACAAAGATTTTCTGTTTTCTCAGGAAGGCAGCCACTACCGCCATGTATTTAGAAAAAGTGCGGGGAGCAGACTTGAGGCCGAAAGGTCGGACTTTGAACTGGAAGTGATCTGAATCCATCCTGTATTAAAGAAACTTCCGGTGCTTTGGAGAAATTGGGATGTGAAAGTGCGTATCCTGGAGGTCTACAGAGCACATCCAGTCCCCTTGGTGGATGTGTGGAACGATTTGGTGTAAGGCCAACATCATGAATCTCTCTCTGAGAACGTACCTGTTTAAGAGTCTGAGATCTTGTATGGGCCTGAATTCCTTGTTTGGACCTTTCTTTGGGACCAAGAAGTAGCGGGGATAGGTGACCTGTCGATGTTGGTGCCAAAGGAACCTTTTTAATGGCCTGTTTTTGTAGCAGTATGGAGACCTCCTATCGCAGCTTATCTATCCGACTGATTGAGATTTTACGGGAGGCACAGATGGTGGCGGAGACTTGAATCTGATTGAGTACCCATTCCGCACAATATTGAGCACCAATTTGTCCTTTATTTTTATCCACTCTTCCAAAAGAAAACAAATACTTCCTCCCACCAGAGTTGGGGGAAGCAAGAACTCACTGTTTTGGCTGTTGTTTAGCCGCAGGGGGTGGGGGTTGCCTAGAGCCCCTTCTTCCTTTACCAGTTCGTCGCTGGTGGAAATGCGATCTCGCATGGTGTTGCTGCGAGGACCAATGAGGAGCTTGAACCCCCTGTCGGTACTGGCGACGATCGTAGGGTCTATAGCGATGTGGGAAATCCTTTCTTTTCTCCAAACCAACAGCTTTCAAGGTGTCCAGATCAGATTTCATCCTGGACATCTCATCGTCCGCATGAGAGCCAAAGAGAGTTGAACCATTGAAGGGGAGGTTGAGAATTTCATGTTGGGCTTTTGGTTTCAAGCCCGCAAGTCTCAGCCATGAGGATCTCCTGGCACAGATGCCATGGGAATAACCATGGGCAGCAAGGTCTGATGCATCAGCTGCCACACTGATGACCTGATTCGTGCAGAATCTCTTGAAAATCTTGCCGATATTCTTTCAGCAATTTTTCTGTAAAACATGAAAGAGAGTCCCCCACAGTGAACGGTCATATTGACCTAGCAAAGCAGAGGCGCTGGCCACCTTCATATAGGAGGCCGAGGTGTTGCACATCCTCTTCCCAATGGAGTCCATGGCTTTGCTGTCTTTGTCCAGGGGAACAGCATATGAGGAAGCACACATGTGACCCTTCCTGGCCGCTGATACAATTACAGAGTCTGGTGGTGTGTCAGACCTCTGGATAAGAGGGTCCTGTTCTGTGGCTCTGTACTTCTTCAGAGGGGGCAGCTACAGGCATTTTGATGTTGAGCTTTGAGGCCCCTCTACACAGTACTTCATTGAGTGTGACAATATCATCCACCGGCGATACTCTAGTTGGTGGGGTGGAAGACAGAGTTGGAGAGTAATCAGTCTTCGAAGAAGTGGATTCTGAGGACCATGAAGGAGATCTGTATCTTTGCTCTCTAGGTGAACAATGTCTGGATTTTGACCTAGATCGGCGAAGTGGAGATCTTGATCTGTGTCTCCTTGAGGTTACAGAGTCTGAGGGGTGGAATGTCTCACTTGTCTTTCAGGAGAATGGGATGGAGAGTATATCTGAGAATGCTCCGATACCGGGGTAACTTTCCGCATCCTCCAGACTTTTACACTCTCTAACCATCTCGGGGAGAGGTTCATAGGAGGCGTATGGTATTCTGGCGCCAGAGAGCCCTCTGGGGTGACCTGAACAATTCGTAGTTCCGGAGAGGATGACGCACTCCTCGACGTCAGGCCTTTAGCAGTCAGATCGTGGATCTCCCTCGACGGATCTCTCAACGTTGAAACTGGTGAACAATCTGCTGAGTAGTGTTATCGACTTCGGTACCGAGGTTCTCGACGGCGACCTCACCTGTCGGCGATGTGTCTGCCTTCCACCATCGTGGGCGAGCCAGACTTGGACAGCCTATGAAAGGGTGTCGACATCGGCCGGTGAGATGTCTTAGCCGAACCTAGAGTCTGCTTTGACGGCGATACAGCCTTCAACGTCCATCGCTGCACCAGCGATTTAGACGCTGAAGAAGAACACAAGGGAATTTTCAACGTCGACCGTTCTCTCCACGGCAAATTCGACGGATGTCGTCGTTTTTCTCCCTTGTTCTTGTCGTCTTTGAGAGGCGGGCTCTTTAGAGGGATGTCCTTCTCCGCCACTTACTGACTCCTTTCCTCTCTCCTGCATGGTATGCAGCTTAATCTTCTCCCTTTCACGAAGGGTTCTTCTCCAGAACTGCGGGCAATAGTAGTACTTGTCAGGCCTGTGTGTAGATGGCAAGCACACAATACAGACCGAGTGCAGATCTGACCTAGCCATTTTCTTCCCACAGGAAGGTAACTTATTAAATGAGGCTGGCATTCTGACAGGAAAAATAATAGTAAGGTCAGAGAAAATGATGGAATTAGTACAATAAGAACTGAAAACGTCGGGTGAAGACAGACAATCTCACTTGGAAAGACCAATTAGTGACAAAAAACCACTAACTGACGAGCGCAATGCTCCAGGATGCTCACAGAAGGAGCCGGAAAAAAGAACTGACCTAACTGTCACATGTGGGGCATGATGGGAGCCTGGAGGTCCTGGAGGTCTTAAAGACACGGTGCCAGTGTTTTCTTTGAGGGTTCTATTTGCAGCCTACTAGGAAGAAAGTGAAGAGTCGACATGGCACACATCCCTGTGTGCCGTGCCCACAAACCACTGCCCTGCCATATATCAGTCACCCCTCTAGCTGGGTGCCCTATGCCAGTGGTGAGGGTACAGGTGCATGAGCCTTGTACCCCTACAGTGCCCAAGTCCATTCATGGGCACTGTATGTGCAGTGCTGCCATTAAGAGTATATGGTGCTGGGAGTTTGTCATTACGAACTCCACAGCACCATAATGGCTACACTGAAGACTGGGAAGTTTGGTTTCAAACTCCTCAGCACATTAACCCACACTGATGTCAGTGTGGGATTTAATGTAAAATGCACAAGAGAGGGCCTCTTAGAGATGCCCCCTGAAATTCGACCAACTCCTAGTGACCTGACTGAGTGGCTGCTTAGGCTGCCACCACCAGACATGTTTCTGGACCCCTGGGTCGGGAGCTCGCTGCTCTCGCGGGCCTGAAACAATGTACATCCTAGGACGAGGTGCCAAGCCTCCTCCCCCAGGATGGGCAGGGTTCACGAAGGAGAATTTTCAAAGGCATGCCGCCTTTGTGAGCCTCTCCAGACCATTTGCTGCTTTCAGCAATTGGTTCTACCCCCCCCCCCCTTTGGGCGGGAGAACCGGTGGGAAAAACAAGTGAGGAAAAGAGGTGTGCCCATCTCTACCAACACCCCCAGGTGGGGGATGCGAGGTGAAGCACAACCTCGAGTCCCCGCCATCTTGAGGATGGGAGACTCAGCCAACCAGGGACAGGCTCCTGCCCCCCTCCCACTGGAGAGTGGCTGAATAGGGGGTGTACCCACCCCAGGGAAGGGACCCATTGGTCCCTGCCCTTTACCTACCTGTAACACCCCTAAATGTAGTATTTAGGGGCACCCTGAACCTTCCTTCAAAAGATCCAGCAACAACAAGAAAAAGAAGAGAAGAAGAAGGATGAGAAACCATGCAGATAGAACGAAGAGTACGACGCCCATCGACTTGGCCCCAGCACTACAGGCCTGTCTCCCCTCGAACCTGCTCCTGCAAAACCCTGGCATGTCCAGCAGCCAGCAACTTCAAAAACCATGGAGGATCTGCCTGTATTCACTTTCCAAGCTGTTTCTCCCGTGAACACCGGACGTGTTTAAACTGCAGCTTCTGGTGCCAGCCAGAAACTGCGAATCCAGCACACTCTACACCCGCCGAGCCCGGCTAGGCCTGTGTTTGAGTGAACGAACACCACGAGGAGGTCCCCCGGCGATCCTGACCCGTGATCCGGCGACCCTTGACCTGCCTCAAGCCTCCAGATGATGCCTGCAGCCTCAATCCAGAGGACTCCCCCTACAGCGACCAGTGCGGGTAAGAAAATCCGGCGTCCAAAGGCACCCCAGCACCCGATTCCCCACAGCCTTGTGTGCCCAACCCAGCGGTGCCTAACCATCCCTCTACATCCCAAATTACCACTCGAAGTGGTAGTCACTCCTAGAAGATCCTCGTCCCCGAGCCTGCAGTGTTTCTTTATCCTTGAGAATTCCCATTGAAATCAACAGGGCACCCGACCTCAAAACAGCACCCTGCACCAGGCTGCCCTAGCGCCGCTGACAGTGCCTCTTTGCAGCTAACTTGGCCCCCAACTTGCCCTGAGCTTAACCCTAGGAGCTTTGCTCCCACAACCCTGTGAACTGCTTGCCAGCCGCCACCAACCAGAGCCCTCCCATCCTCCATAGTATAACATTGGGTCTAAACACTCTGCACCCGGCCGCCCAAGTGCCGCTGAGAGTGCAACAACAGTGCATCACTGACCCTGGGAGACCCCGGAGTCTAACCCCAGAACCCTAACTCAAAAAACTGATTACTTACCTTGAAACCGATAAAATTTTTCCTCATAGGATAACATTGACACTTTTTCTTCCAAAAAGTTTCAGTGTCGACTTTTGAAAACTACAAATATTCCTTAAAAATCTGCCGAATAACCAAAAGCAATTTTCTCAACTATTTTCAGGAAATGTCCCAGTGCTGAATCCAGGATCCAGCACTGAGTAAGAAAAAGTAACGATAACCTAACTTACCTGCTAAGTGAATTTCCCCCATAGGATAACATTGGTGATTCTTCGTGAAACAGTTTCTAAGCGTCAACTTTTGAAATGTAATAATATTCCTCAGAAATTGTACCTTTAACCAAAACGCATTTACTCACCTGTTTTCAGGAAATGTTCCAGGACTGAATCTAGGATCCAGTACTATGGTAACAAAAGTAACCTAAAAAGTAATTAACTGCATTTTATTTAAAAAGCCCATTCAATTGAATGTACTATACCTGCAATGTGTTGCCAACGGCTTCCTTAAAACTGTAACCAAACCCAGTACAAGTTACACTGCTATTTTGAACTGTGTTCATACAAGTAATTTACTACTGAAAAGTATTTATATGCTTACCTGCACCAGGCTTGCTTGGTTCTAGAAATAAAACAACAGTACATTTTTTATACAAAACAATTGGCCTAGAGTTCAGTTCTTGAGTGTGTGAGACCATTTGCTGACTGAGTGTGTACAACAAATGCTTTACACTGTCCTCTGACACTGCCTTACTGCTCGACCAAGCTACCACTTTAGAGAGTGAGGCTCTAACTTTAGCCTCTGCCAAACCTCTGAAGACCCTTGGACTCTATTCACACTGTACCTCACTTTGGTGCAGTATATATAGAGCCAATTTCTTACAAGGCCCTCTCTGAACTGAAATGCAAGCAACTCAAGACTGGTTTCAACCTATTTGGGCCTCTTCACTCATGAGCAGTTTGGTTCCAGTTGCACAGACAGCATGGGAGTCATGTCTGGGTATACCTTTGGCCACGAAGGGTGATCCATCAAATATGCAAACACTAATGTGTGGTGGCATGGTGGTTACAAAATGATGAGTTGGAATGCTACTCGAACGATTGCCAGTGGTGAGACTATTGCAAGCATTCTACCCATCGCCTTTGTGTGTCTGATGTAATCTCCTAAGTGACCATGGGTATGCATAGATGTGGAGCAAGTAGTACATGATATCTTGCACCAAAGATCGTAAGAGCTGCTTGTGAAAAACTGACAGTAGTGAACAGCTCTTTTCCATTTGGAGGTATAACAAGCTCACATTGTGGGTTATGAGCCTTCATCAGAATAAGAATGCACTCTTCTGGGACTTGAAGGTACCAAAACTCTAAGACTTCAGGTGCCAAATTTCAAGTCTCCGCACCCTTAGATTTGGCTGTCGCAGTTGACCCTGATGCTGTGTGCGTAGGTTTATTCAAAGAGATAATTTCTCACTGTGATGTACCAATATTTTCAGTAGTATTGAGTACTATGGTTGTCTGGGGGTACCAGGAGGTCAAGCTTTGTCATTATTAATTCTCTCGAGTGGTGAAGCAATCAACCGTAGATTTAGATGTAATAAATGGTGGTTATAATATCTTCAAGGATGACCACTGTCTTGATCACTGTGTGCGTAATGCCTACTGTGCAAGCATTACCTCCACAAGGCTGGTGTGCATGTGTTGTTGCTCAGGAGAACATTGGCCCTGAATTGTGAGGTGGCTCAAGTATCCTCTGCACCCTGAAAGAAGGGCATCTGTGATAATGGTCACTTGCAGAAGGGTGGAGACAAATTACCTGCCCAGTAACAAGTTCTTCTGGTTCCATCATTTGAACTGAAGTCTGAGCTCCATCAATACTAGTTCCTCCCACTGACCACTCGCATGTGACCATTGCTTGTCTAGAAACTGTTGTAGAGAAGCATGTGGAAGTAAACATTTGGAGCTATTGCAATGCAAGGTGCCATCATTCCCATCGTTTCATGATCATGCTCACTGTCGGAGGTCGAGACACCTGGTAAAGTTGTAGCGGACATCACTCGCTCAGTGATGGGATAGGTCTTGCTTGTGACAGAGTTCGGTGCGGCTTAGAAAGAAATGTTGAGTTTGCTGGGCGATTTATTTGGTGTGCACTGTGAAGCCTAATTAGTGTAGGAGAGACACTGCTTGCTGTTTGCGAGCAAAGCATTGCTTCAAGTTGTTACTCTTTACTAGGGAGTCACCCAAGTATGGAAAGACAAGAATTACATTGCAGCGAAGATGTGGTGCAGACACCACCAGACATGTTTTGAGTGTTCTTGGGGCTGTTGTAACCCACAAAGGATTGCATTTTGAAAGGATAATGGATTTCTCTTACCACAAACCTGAGGTAATGGTTGTGTGCTGAATAAATGGGGATGTGGAAGTAGGTGTCCTTGTGATCGAAGGTCGCCATGTAATCCCCAGAGTAGAGCAGCGGAACGACATCTTAAAGAGTTGACCTTTTGAAGAGTATAGGGCTGAGCGTGCCATCTTTATTGTGAAGTAGAATGTACAAGAAGTGTACACCTTGTCTCCGCTGGTGTGGTGGGCTGGTTCTAGGGCTCCCTTCTAGAGCAGTGCCTGAACTTCTAGCATCAGCCTTTGAGATATTTGTGGCTGATGCTGTGGCAGCATGCTGCAATATCCATGGGAGATGATAGAAAGGACTGACTTGTCCCAGGTTCTGTCTTCTCACTAGGGTTGCTTTAACTTTACAATTTCCTCTACTAGTGTTTTCTGATGGAGGGGAAGGTACGGAGGTCACTGTTTTGAGGTAGAGGGGCCATTGCCTTCGGCTCCTCTGATCTTACCATGGCTGTTTACCGATCACGAGTCACCTTGAAACCTACTTTGAACCTGCAATGTGCGTACAGAACACTAGATGG
Source organism: Lissotriton helveticus (assembly GCF_964261635.1). Lineage (NCBI taxonomy): Eukaryota > Metazoa > Chordata > Amphibia > Caudata > Salamandridae > Lissotriton > Lissotriton helveticus. The sequence continues at coordinate 1,409,987,515 of NC_136057.1, read as the reverse complement.
TAGGAGTGTGCAAAGCATATGAGCTGGAGTGTGCAAAGCATGAGCTACAGTAGCACATGGGGCAAATATTGAAGCTACAGAAAACAAACCCTTTTTTCTGTATAATCTTTTTTCCAGATACTTTTGTCAGCCAGCACTCGTTCCCTATCATAACCGGACTACTCGCCAAATGATTTCAGATGTAAAATAATGTCTCACGCAAACCCAATGAAGGCAGAAAGCCACCCACAAAGAACAAATACAAAAGTGGTCAAAATAAAATACGCCTCTGGGGGTCATCCAAGATGTGAGTGACAATGCATCAAGTTAATGGCTGAATGTTCCAGAACAAAAGGTGCCAATGGCTAAATGAGGCAGTCCCAAGCCCCAAAAGTAAGTATAGAAAAGGAAAATGGTCGCCATGAATGACACAAGTGCCACCATACACGTCAAATCTAAAAAGAAAGTTCCGAGGAGGAGCTTGGCGGGCATCCGAGATGGCCGCGTGAGCACAGCGCTCCCCGGACCCCCGCCACTCCCGGCGTAATATCCTGAATTAATCCTGATTTTGTACGAGGATTTGTGTAGTGGACGTTGGGCTGCTCTACCTGGACCTTTTGGAATTTTATTTTGACACCGGGTGCCGGAGTTACGGTGCTTCGAACTTTTGAGCTCCGCCCTTGCGGTGCGCCCGGGACTGGGTGAGGCTCAGTGGCCGTCTTGGAGTTGAACAACAACGGTAGGGGGATTGGACTTGAGGGTCCCCCTCTTAAGTTTCGGTTTCGATTCTGCCTCAGACCGAGACAACAGCGAGAGAGTCTGGCCAGGGCTAAGTCCGGGGCACGAGACGGCGGTCTGACCTTTGCCTGGCCTATTCTCCTGTTTGGCTGGCTCTACCCCGGTGACACCCTTGTTGCGGCCCCTTGGTCCCGAGGCCTCACTTTCTGGTGACCGGTCCGTCGGACCTGGTGAATCTCCTTGTGACGCAGTCTCCAAAATGGCGGGCAGAGGGGACCGGGAGACACGGAAGACGAAGACGCCTCTGCGCGGGGGACCGGCTCAATCTAACGTCATGGACCGTTATACCCACTCGAAGGGGTCCCCCGGAGCTGCCCTGCCCGGTCCCAGCGCGTCTGACCACATCGTGGACACGTCAACGGAGCCTTCCCTGCAGGACATCATGGGCGCCATTTCTGGCATGAGGGAGACGATAGGCCAACAATACGAAACCCTGGCCCACAAAATTGACACTGTGGCCATTGATGTGAACTTAATTCGAGCCGATCTATCAAAAACCAATGAGAAGGTGAAATCATTGGACCTCAAGTCATCCAGCCTCACGGAAGACGTCTCGGAGATACAGACGGAGATTGGCAATCTCCGTAGGGTGAACGATTTCATGACCCGGCGCTTGGAAGACTTTGAGAACAGGGCACGTCGCTGTAACGTTCGCGTGGTTGGTGTTCCGGAGAATCCAGAACCCCATTCGGTTGATCTCCTAGTTGAGGACCTGATCCAAAACCACCTCTCTCCATCTGGACTGAGTAAATTTTTCACAGTGGAGCGTGCACATCGGGTTCCGGGGGGCCAGGGTAAGCCGGGTGCCCCGCCGAGGCCTATTGTTGCAAAACTTTTCCACTATAGGGATCGGGACGCTATCCTGCAAGCATCACGTGTGAAGGGCCCGGTGGCCTTTGAGAATGCCACAGTGAACTTTTATCCGGACTTTTCCCAACAGGTCCAGAAGCAGCGGATGGGCTTTCGTGGTGCCAAGAAGCGTCTTAGGGACATGGGGTTGCGCTACGCTATGCTTTTCCCGACCAGGCTGCGGGTTGAGTACAATGACCGAACTTTTTTCTTTGATCGGCCGGATGCTGTGAATGACTGGCTGGACTCTCTGCCTGCTCGATCTCCTGAGACTGAGTCCGCTGCCCACCCGGGCGGTGCGGAGGGTGGTGTCGAGAGCTGAACGATTCGTCTAAGCCTGGGACCTTGTTTTGCGTAACTCTTTCCGGGATTATATGCCTACGTTCCTCTACTGTCTAAGTGATTTGTTATGTGTGTTTCTCCTCGTTGTTGGTCTCGCTCGGGGTGGCGGGTGGGACGAAGCCTTTCCTCCTCCGGGGTCTTTGTGTAGAATAGGGGTTCCTGGGCGACAGGCACACTGCAGGTTGGGGTGGCTTTTTAGCTTTTTGCAGGGGTGCAGGGTGGGGGGTGTTTTCTTGTTTGTTGGGGGGTGGGCGGTTGGGAAGTTCGTTGTTTGTGTGTTCTGTTCTCAAGGCGACTCTATCCTGTATTTGATGATGTTTCTTGTGTCATGCTCATTGGTGGGGGGTGTTGTCGTTGCTGGGTGGGATGGGGGGTAGCGGGTTGAGATTTATTTCGTGGAACGTTAACGGTCTGGGGGATCGTATCAAGCGGAGTGTGGTGTTGAAATGTATACGACGTTTATCTCCAGATATTGTTTTCCTGCAGGAGACTCATTTGGTGGGCAATGTTTGTCATGCAATGAATAGGTGGGGCTATCGCCTCGCTGCACATTCGGGGTTTACCTCGGGTTCTAGGGGTGTGGGCATCCTTGTTCGGGCTTCCCTCCCCCTGGCTATTGATGATGTGATTCTGGATGATCGGGGGCGATATGCTGTCCTTGTAGGTCGCTATGAGGGTCGTGCCCTCTCCTTCTTTACTGTTTACGTGCCCCCCGGCCTACAGACTTCTACCTTTTCCGATTTGGGCCGTGTGTTGTTGGACCTCCCTGATAGTACTCTCTTTATGGCTGGTGATTTTAATTCTGTGTTCTCTGGTCTACACGATCGTCACCCCCCTAGGGATACTCCTGTGGCCCATCAGTGGTTGGGTGGGTTTTTGGACACATTTGGCTTGGTGGATTGCTGGAGGCTTATGCACCCTACTCAACTTCAATACACTTTCCACTCTGGGGCCCATGGGAGTCTGTCTAGACTGGATTATTTCCTGATGCCTGCGGCTCAGTCGCCAGCGGTGCGTGAGATTGTACACCTCCCCAGGGGCATTTCTGACCACTCTCCGCTCTGGCTCCATTTTGAGATTGGAGTGGAGGCGGTGGGCCGGGTGGCTCCCATCAACCCATGGTACCTTACCTCCCCCGAGACCCGCAGCCTTTTGATTAAGTCCTTAGACGCATATTTTCTGGATAACGAGGGGTCGGTCTCCTCTGCGGTGTCCCTGTGGGAGGCCTTTAAGACGGTGATTCGTGGGCAGGCCCTCTCCCTTATTGTTGAAGCTAAGAAGGCGAGGAATCGGGAGGTGGTGGACCTGGAGGGAGAGATTTCTGCTCTGGATGCTGCTTTGGAATCGGGTGTCACGTCTGCGAAACTCCACGCCCTGGGTCTGAAACAATTTGCCTATAAGTCTATGGTCACGGATGCTGCTAAAATGATGTTTCGAGAGCAACAGGGTCGTTTGTATGATGTTGGGGACAAAGCGGGTAAGTTACTGGCATGGTTGGATAAGAAGGAGAGAGCTAATCGTGTGGTGCCCGTGATTCAGTCATCGTGTGGTGCGAGTGTGACGGACCCGATTGGAATTGTTGAATGTTTTGCTGAATATTTTCGTGTGGTTTATTCCCCTGTGTCTGTGAGGGATGTGGTTGACTCTCGCCTTCTGTTGCGCGATATAGCTCTGCCCTGTGTTTCCGATTTGGATCGTGTAGCGTTGGAGTCCCCCTTTACTATTGATGAGATAGCTACTGCCGTCCGTTCACTCCGTTCGGGCAAAGCATTGGGCCCGAACGGGTTGCCAATTGAACTGTACAAGCTACGTCCCGACAGACTGGCGCCCTATCTTCGTGCCATGTTTCTGGAGTCCCGGGAACGGGGTATTCTCCCTTATGATCAGCGTCTAGCCACTATAGTTGTCATCCCCAAGGAGGGTAAACCGCGGGACCTTTGTTCATCTTATAGACCCATATCCCTGCTGAATGTTGAGCCCAAGGTATTGGCTAAGCTCCTTGCGACCCGTCTCTTGACGGTCATTACTGACTTGGTCCATCCGGATCAATCCGGATTTATCCCGCATCGCAATACAGCTCTCAACCTACGTCGTCTCCACGGTGCGATTGCGAGGGCGGGGCTTTTGACGGAGCCGGCCATTTTGGCATCGTTAGATGCCTCGATGGCTTTTGACACTGTGGAATGGCCTTATCTTTGGGCGGCTCTTGAGAAATTCGGTTTCGGGCCTGAGTTTATCGGTTGGGTGAAGTTATTGTATACTGAACCCTTGGCACAAGTGGTGGTGAACGGTAGAGTTTCGGCCCCGTTCGGTCTTGGCAGGGGAACCCGTCAGGGTTGCCCCTTGTCTCCGTTGCTTTTTGCACTTGCCTTGGAACCGTTGGCTGCATGGCTTCGATGGGAGCCCTCGCTTAAAGGGATCCGTTGGTCACCGGACTTTGAGGACCGCGTCTCCCTTTACGCGGATGACATTCTCTTATATCTCACCTCTCCGCATAAATCTCTGACAGTTTTATTTGATGTTCTTACTTCCTTCGGTGCCAACTCAGGCCTCGTTATTAATTGGGCCAAGTCCTGCATATATGTTCTTTCGGGTGTTTTGCCCCCATTGCCGAGCAGACTTCCTATTCAGGTGGTCCAGTCTGGCTTCAAGTATTTAGGGATCTTCATTACGTTGGACTCCTCACTCCGATTTGAGCGGAATCTCCTCCCCCCGTTGCTTAGATTGCGACTGGACGTGGCCCGTTGGCGCAAGCTCCCTTTGTCCCCTCTGGGCAGGGCGGCTCTGTTTAAAATGATGTCCTTGCCGCGGTTCCTTTATGCACTCCAGAATTCTTATGACGACATCCCCAAGACCTATTTCCAGGAGATTGAGAGTCTTCAAAGGCAATTGATCTGGGACGGGCGTCCACGTATTGCCCTCGCGAAACTCACCATCCCTTGGTATGACGGGGGCATGGCGCTCCCCGACATCAAGAGATATTATTGGGCTTCCCAGTTGTCTGCCATTAATCACGTGATGTTTTCGCCGGATCGTAATCCTGCCTTTGAGATGGATAGACTCCAGCTGCCGGGTGGGGACTTTAATAGAGCGCTTTATTCTAGATCGGCCGGGCGCCATCTTGTGGGCCCGTCCAGGACTGCAGTCACCGTGTGGCGAGCCGCGAATGTGAGTTTGGGATGGGAGGATCGAATGACGCTGGCGACGCCGCTTTATGCCTCTGAACGTCTGGGGTGTCTCTGGTCTACTAAGGGCTTTGACCGCTGGGATATGATTGGGATATGTAAGGTGGGTGATGTCTGTTCGAAAGGTAGTGTGAAGTCATTCCAGGCCCTTCAGGCGGAATACGGTTTGAATGGTAGAGAATTTTTCGCTATCTGCAGGTCCGACACGCCCTCGCCTCGGTCCTGACTCCTGATGAGACCCTGCCTGAGTCTTCCCCCCTCGAGGATCGTGTCCTTGATGGCCACCTGTCTGATAGCACCATTTCCCTGATCTATAAGAAACTAATCAATACCCGAGCGGACTTATTGGTCCGACTGCGGGAGGTTTGGGTCGGCGATGGGTTGGAATTGGACGACGAGGATTGGCAATCGGCGCTCTCTTCTCCGAAAGAGGTAGCCATCCCTGCCCGTCTCCATTTGGTTCAACTTAAAATCCTTCATCAGGTATATGTCACTGGTCCGCGTCTGGTGACAATGGGCTTTTCCCCGGATGGGTTATGTAAGCGTGGTTGTGGGTCGAGTGCTACTTTTTTACATATTCTTTGGGAGTGCCCACTGGTTGCGGCCTACTGGACTGATGTGCTTGCGGTGATGACTGCTGTGACGGGTGTTGCCTTGCGGCCGGAACCACGACGCTGTCTGTTGAATGTATGGGAACCCACCGACTACTCTGTGGCCCAGACTAGATGGGCTACCCTGGGATACATGATTGCGAAACGGGACATTGCGAAACTCTGGGGCGCGTCAAGACCCCCTGAGGTCTCGAAATGGGAGGATAACATGGACTGGTCCATGTTTCGTGAGAAGACCGTATATGTGGCCAGGGGCAGACCCAGGGTGTGGACGAAGATTTGGGGCCAGTGGAATGAATATCGTGGGGATATCTGTACCCCTCCCATGATTGGCACGACTGATGTTACCCTATCTCCCTAGGCTGGTGTTCCCGAACCCTTTTCATACTGCTCTGTGATTTTCCGGTTCTCCCCGCTGCTCCCCCCCCCCCTGACTTTGTACCGTCCCCTCCGCTCTTTGAGCTGACCTTGATTACTGTGCATTCGCCTTTCTTAATGTTCGTTGTTTTCATGTATAAAACAGAAACTTAATATGCTCTGTACTATGCTTGGAGTAATGCTTGATGACTGATTTTCGCCTGACCTCGGAAGTGATTTTCTGCTTCTTCCATTATGCCTTACTATTAGCGGCCAGCCCGTGAGGTTGTAGGCCCATTCTTGTATTTTCCTTCGCTTGCTCGAATAAAGGTTTTTGAACAAAAAATAAATAAATAAATAAATAAATAAAAAGGAAGTTCCCTTGTCCAGCAAACTTACTTGCTACAAAATATGACAACTTCACAGGAGTACTGCGATTGCTCATAGATACTCATCCACTCCAATAAGATTCTTCATCCCATGCTTGTATTAGCCTCTACAATTCTATTTACTTTGTCTGGTTCAATAAATAATTGCCATGTATGAGAAAAGACCTGCTCCTGCTTTTAAGTCTTGTGTGCTATTAGGGTTTGTGCATGAACTGTGAACTTTCACTGGTACATTTTTGGAAGCAGGGTCAGGATAAAGGGATCAGGTGCAGTGTTAGAAGAGAGACCTGCATTTACCTACTGCACAATCTTGTTTTCAATTTTTTGGGCCATCTTGGCTACTTTGCCAAGCATACAGGGCCTTTCATATACCAATACCTATTTCGCATTGTGGGTATGTTTTAAACGTACAAAGACACTTGTTTACTTTCAGCCTGAAGGACACTCACAAGCTTCTCTCTCAATAACAGATCACAGGTCAAAAGCAAAGGTTTCGACATTTGTGCAGTAAAAGTTTTATAGCAACACACTTCCATTACACGCAGAAGCGATATAGGATGTTCCACTTCCAACCAAGATTTCCTCACACACACACAGTGCATGAAGCAATGATTCATGCTTCAGACATACAATAAAACAAGACATGCAACAGCATTGCAAGCTTCACTCACAAAAAGAGAGAACAGGTAGAAGTACAGCCATCTGCAGAGCAAGCTTCTCTCACGCAAGAAGAGAACAGATACAGGACAGGCAGCAGCATTTCACGCTTTCCCTCACAAAGAGAGAGTATGTGAAAGATGGGAAACAGCAGTATAAGCTTCATTCAGAGAGAGAGGAAGAGAGCCGGTGAAGGGCAGGCAGCAGCAGCAGCCACGCGCCTCACAAGCACAAGCGGAGAACAGGTACGTCATAGACAGCGCAGCACAAGCTTCTTACACACACAATATACAGTAAAAGGATCAGCAGTGCAAGCTTCTCTTACAAATGCAGCGGAAGGAGCATTGGCAAGCTTCCCACCACTGATCTGCCAGTTAACGTATCTTGCTCTTAAGGGACAACATACAAAGGGTGAGCACAAGATCACATTACAACCTCCAGTACAAAGCCTCTGTCCATTCGCGTGATGAGAAGGGACTTCTGCATTCTATCCAGGGGCAGCATCAACTGCACCCCGCCTTTGTTTTAGGGTCGGATCTGACATATTTTTCAGATGCTGGAAGTGGGAGCCAGGTTAGGCTGGTGGAAGTAAGAATGCAACAGGGAAAGACCACAATCTCACAGAGGGTCACTAACCGATCTGCCCGCCAATGACTGGGGGCCGGACGATGAGCAGGATGAGCTTGTTGAGAAGCTGGTGGAGGAACGCCACGAGGGGCCCCAGGCAGGCCTGGCGGAGGTTGGAGATGCTGGACTTCAGCTCGGCTTCCACATTGTTTTCATTGATAATGACGTCTTTGAGGCGGAAGGGGAAGGAGTAGTCCTCCAGCACCTGCACCAGTGTGAAGAACTTATCCAGGTGTTGGTCCTGGTGAGGCAAGCAGAATATTAAAGAAAAATAAAAGATTAATCACACAAACTGAAGACAGGATCCTCCTAAAATACTGCTTATGTACATGGGGGGGAAACGGCTTGGTGGTGTAGGGCAGAGCATAGTGCCTGAGAAAGTAAGAGTGGGGGACTATCAATTAATCCAGAAAATGTTGAGAAAGTTAAGATATGCATACATGGCTTGAGTTCATTCAAGGCAACAAATGATGGACAGAATGCTGAATGAATCAAATATTCACCCCCAGTCAAGAGATATGGGTTACATCCATCATTCTTTTGCTCACTAGTTTGGATCCAGCCATATGCAACAGAGTCTTGACCCTGGCTTCTCATGGGAACAGTCCAGCCTGAACTGCCAAGCAGGGTCCTCCCTGGACCGGAAACAAGCAAACTGGGGCTGGTTTCAGGGTTTCACCTCTCATCAGCCAGGCTAGCTTGAATCCAGTGGAAAAGTGATCAAGGGATCCACGTTCATCATTTTGTCCATCGCTTTTTGCTTTTGAGTTCATTCACAGCATTTGAATCCGTTCAAGAGAATCCCTGAGCAAATCTTTCATTTCAGAGAAAATTTAGGAGTCACCTGTATAAGTTAGCGGAGATACAGCTGTATTTGGCTGCACTATTTTCCATGCATTTTAGGAAGGCAGAGGACTCAATCAGTTAATTTAAGTCAGAGTGCAATAATCCAGAAGGAGATCATGCCAACAAGGAATTCAGGAGACATGGGGGTTGAAAGAGACAAGCAAACAGGTATTTAGAGAGAAGTGAACGGGAATCTGATTTACAACAAGTTTCACTTCATTAACTCAATTGTCCTCGTCCCCTCAAAGGAAACATAATTTTTTCACTTGTAATGAATTTTGCTATTGTAACCTCCACTATCCATAACCAGAACCACAATCGTGATTAACAGAACATCAGACTCCACTCAGTAGGAGACAGTGAACAGGTCATCTCAGTGATAGGAGGGGGATGAAACAATTTTTACAATTCCTTAGGTGATACCACAACAAAAAGAGGGCAGTTACCTGAAAAATAGGCTTTACTGGCAATGCATCTGTAACCTAGCAATCATCAGCAAACCTACTATGGAGCAAAAATACATTCTGTCGGCGTTCAATATGACTCTTCCATGGCAAAGCCATGTACACCCTCAAGACAATTTACACTGGGAAATTTGGCACCCTGCAGGAGCAGCGATTTAGTATGTCGGGCTATGCGCCACCATAACATACCGTTTACAAAATTTTAATTACAGGTTCTTCATTGCTCTGGCATATACATTTAAATGAGGATATTGGCTCAGATTGTCATCATCGACTTCTCACGGACTGAAGACAGAGGAGAATATGAACATGTTTTTTTACCAGCAAAGAAAAAAAAGACACTGGCAAACCAGGTACAATCAGCAACAACAGGAACCAGGTAGCCTGACTTTGATAAAATGCAGCATAGCCACAACCACACTTCCTGCTATGAAGTCTCACATAATCTCCGCAAGTCCCTCCTTTATGTTGATGTCGAATGTTCAAAAATCCAACTGGTTTGCCCGTAGACTTGGAAAATGGAAGACAGGAGGGCTTCATATCACCCATTAATAACTTCCATTTTTATTGTCATGGAAAGTGGTTAGTCATAGAATTCGAGAATTATGTATTTAGACTTCACAAAAACGTAAATGCTTCCATATTTTTAGGCAAAGAATTTTAGGGATTCTTCTCCTAATGAGTTCACTTAAACTCTGGTTGTGAAAGAGCTAACCGAGCAGTGCTACCTACAGCTCAATGAGAAGGGGCTGGGCACTCAAGTGATCTCCAGACATGGGGAAGGGGGAAATTAGCAGAGACGGGGAAAGGGTGAATCAACCGAGATGGAGAAATGAGGCCTCGGCAGAGATGGGGATATGTGGGGGGGGGGGGACACACATGGGGAAAGGTGGATTAGAAGAGATGAGGGGAATAGGGGTTTGGGAGAGATGGGAAAAAAGGTTCCTCAGAGATAGGAATAGTGAGTTTGGGAGAGAAGGAGAAATCGTCATAGTGTCTATGGAAAGGAAGGTGTAGATGAAGCATGCTGTGATACGCGAATATTCTGCCTACAGTCTCTTTCCCTCCTGCCAACCTTTGCAAACAACTTACCTGCGTGTGTACTGACGACGCAGCCACCACCTCCACGCTGAACACGCCCTTGTGGCTGTCCACCCACTTCATGCCGGGGAGCTGCACCTGGGGGCGGAGGGTGAAAGAGAGGTTTCAGAGTGTAGAGATCGAATCTGCAGCACAGACCAGCACAAGCCAACCTCACCAATTCCTTTACTTGTCAGGACTATACCAATATCTCAAAACGGGGCGCCCCTCTTCACAGGGCCCAAAACAACATTCCATATGACTAGCCCCACAACAATTTGGGACAATCGCTGGCAAATTGGGATGGAGAGAGCCCTCCAACTCACTGGGACTGAAAAAAGTCACAGAAGAATTAACAATTACAGAGGAATGCTAAACACTACGAAGAACAAGAAGAGACAACTGAAAAGTGTACAAGTAAAGTACAATTCAAGACCACAACCGAGGCACATAAAAGTAATAAAGCATTAATCAGTGGAAACTTGGATGTGGATTCCTACAGTAGGAAAAAAAGAAACTTTAATGAAAGTCAATTTAAATTTTATTGTAATGAGCCCTTTTCCCTTTCGCTTGCAGAACCATATCCTTCTTAACAATACTAAATTAAAGACCCTATTACCCTGCAGTCTGGACCGATGGCAGTTCTATGGACTAACAGCTGCATCTGCACTTGCTTCAAATAATGTATTAAACTTTAAGGTATGGGCAAAGTTATTATAAAACTTGAACTCATTTACCAGAATACTAGGTCCTGCTTAGGGATGTGAGAACCCTGGACTTCACTTAATGGGTAGCTGTAAGTAGGACCTGCTTGCCCTTACTCAGCCCATATCTCTGGGGTCATGAAGGCAGCATAAAGAACAATGAAAAGAAGCCCTCAAAACCATGTTCGCTTTTTGGCAATTCCACTTAGCGTTAGCCTGACCCTTCAGCAGCAAATTGGAGTCTGTAAAGTGGTGATGAATGGGGCTAGAGGTGACATCTGTAATGCAATAATAATAATATAATAATAATAATAATAATAATAATAATAATAAGCAAGCTTGTAAAGCGCATGGTTACACTAGCTAGTTTGTCCCCGCGCTGCGGTACAGAAGAAGGCAAGAGGAGTAAGCGTAGGAGAACAGCGCCCCCGCAAGGAGCCTAGCTACGACAGAGCCAAGTTTCCAATTACTTCCGAAAGAGTGACTCCAATGGTTCATTGCGTAGTGAGAGAGGAAGTGTATTCCAGTTTTTAGCAGCCAGGTAGATGAAAGAGCGAAATCCCATTCTTGCCTTTCTTGCTCAGGGGATTATAACTCGACCTGTCCCTGATGATCTTAGATGCCAGGTAGGAATATAGTGAGTCAGCAAATTGTGTAGGTAGCTTGGTCCCTTCCCCTGCAGGATCCGGTGACTAATACATAGACCTTTAAAGAGTATTCTCTCCCGCACAGGTAGCCAGTGAAGGGCTGAGAGGGCATTCCTGGCAGAAGATCGCCTAGGCAGCATCAAAACGAGGCGGGCCGCCACATTCTGAATGCATTGAAGCCTGCGCATACATTTATTACTTTCTCCTAGGTAAAAAGCATTCCCATGGTCCAGGTGAGAGGTCACTAGCGCATGGACAACGGTTTTCCTGGCTGCGATGGGGAGCACATATAGAGTCTTCCGTAGGCTTTTCAAGATTCCAAAGCATTTCCCTACCACCAATCTAGTGTGGCCCCTCAAAGGTGAGCTTGAAGTCTAGCCACATCCCCAAATTCTTAACCTGACTGCTCGGGGATGGAGTAGGGCCCAGTGTCTGAGGCCACCATGCCGAGGACCAGATTGAGGGAGCTTTCCCCACCAACAGGAGCTTCGCTGCCGTTTAATTTTAAACAGTTACTTGTCATCCATGATGCCAGGTCTTGTAGGCATGTAGAGAATTTTTTGGCTGCCTCAACAGGAGACTGTCACAGTGAAACCACCAATTGTATGTCGTCAGCATATGACACGACACTGATCCCATAACTCTCAATAATCTCTGCCAGTGGGGCAATATAGAGATTAAAGAGAGTGGGGCTCAATATAGAGCCCTGCGGGACCCCTTGGGCCAGCGCAATGCTTTTGGAATAGTACGGTTGTTGGGTCACCAGAAAACTGCGATTTTGTAGAAAGGACCCCAACCATTCCAGGGCCACTTCCTCCAGACCACCTTCCCTAAGCCGTTGTAGGAACAACGGGTGAGATACGGTGTCGAAAGCGACACTGAGATCCAAGAGGACCAGAGCAACTGGCTGGCCCTCATCTAATGGTCTGCGAAGCCATGGAGTATGTGGCCCTAAAACCCGATTGCGTGGGGTGCAATAAACTGTGGCGGTTAATGTGCGCAGTTAGTTACATGTTGACCACTTTCTCGGCTATCTTAGCAAAATAGGGCAGGAGTGATACTGGGCGGAAGTTCTCTAGTTGACTTGAGCTCACACTCGGCTTCTATCTGGGGTCAAACAAAGAGTGATGAGACTACTGCAACCACAAGCATTTTGTTACACTCAAGACCATGTGGACTGTTTTTATTAAGTTTTGTCAACTTCATACCTGAAAAAAGTTGGCAAAGTTAAAGGTCCTAACTTATTGGGTTCTACTACCGCCTCTCACCCAACTTTATTTCAAAACAGTATTTTTTAAAGCATTTATAATTGAAGTAAAGAGCACTAGAAGCCCTTACATTAAGATTTTTTGAGAAAGGATCCACTTCTATTCCCGACACTATACTGGGGAACAAACACAGAAGCACTAAACTGTCAGTAACTGTCTAACTTCTTCAATCCCCACCTGCATGATTACCAATTGTTTTCGTTTTATGGCACACTTCCAAACCTTGCCTAAATTGGGGTCCTGTAAAGGCTATAATGCGTTTTCGAGCACTTCATTTCATGCACAAGCCCTTTTAGTTACAACCCGAGGGCATAATATTTCCATAATGAAAAAATAGTGTAAATGAATATAGGTCTATGTAGCACAATCAGCACCTCTATGTCTGCATAATTGGCATAAACAACACAATCTAAATTGGCAAAGTACAAAAGACAATAAATTTAGTGGGGATCTTATCTTGAGATTTTGACACAGGCATGTTAAAAATTATTTCTACGTGTGAAAAGGTTCTGTTAGTCACAGCGAAGAAGGAACAGCACAAACTGGATGGAAAGCAACTGTCTGAGGGTGACTGTCTAGGCCGCAGTCTATGCAAAAGGGAAGTCAATACCAACGCAGGAAGCTACGGTCTCTAAACCGGACGCAGCCACAGCCTCCCACAGAAAAACATTTCTCCTTGTGGTTTGAGGGTTGTGGTTTCCTTGGACCACAGATGACCTCATACTTTCACTTAATGAAGGCAACCTAAGCCGCAGAGACAATTTGTGAATACTGCCCGACTTTCGCAGAGATCTTTACCCAATCTCGGTAAGGCACGCACACTGTATCCATAATTAAAAGGTGCTCACCACCACTGATGGCCAAGGTATTTCACCAGGGTTGGTGAAAGAATGGCAAACTTTTAACATTAGCCAAACCATGGCATGTCCCTGGTACATGGTAAACCGTACTGTTGTTCCCACAGAATCTACCAGAGAAAGAAAATCCAGCATAACAAAGGCGGCAGAACTGGCAGAAACTTCAGTCACAGGAAGCTTAAAGGAGCAGGTTTTCTGCTACTCACTGCATGGAACATTCACCTAGAGGACCCTGACTTAGGAACAAAGTTCATTTCCACCAGTGGTTGAGTGCACAAACAACTTAACTTGCCAAGACTAATCTCAAGCACTAGACATATAGCCACACAGCCGCGATTGCAGTGTTCACTGAGGTGCAAAGGGAAATGTGTGCAGTGAAGAAAGGAGGGAGAGGACAGTCGGGACACAAAAGAACACACTAGGTTGGTAAAACATGCACTGGCAGTCACCGCTTCCTGTCTACTCCCTCTACGATCTCACCTGATTCTATACTCAAACTGAACACTGAATTTACTACTCACTCAAGGACCTCAGACAAAACCATGGAGTTCTTTGTCATTTAGGAATGACTGCTGCACCTCTGTGCTTTCCTTCGCCAAATCTCCTTGAGACCACAATTCTTACCCCCTAACAAATCTGTGGCCCTAACCATTAACAATGCCCATAGGTTTACCCCTTCTGTAAGATTCAACAAATACAGATTCAGAGATAAAATTATTCAATCTCTGTTCACAGTCAGCGCATCACTGGCATCTTCTTGTGTGTGGTACCTACATCAGGGGTGAGCACAGAGTAGCTGGGTGGAGGCTTATCCACAGACACTGGCAGTGAGAAGATTCCAGTCCGCAGGCGACCATGTTGCATCAGGGGGATCCACTGCACAAAGAGGCGGGGAGAAAGAGGAGAGATTATGAGCAAGTAGGCATGTCAGCAGTGAGCAAGGAAATGTTTTTGGTAATGCATCCACAGGGCTGACAGTAGTAGCTAGGGCTGCTAGTAGGGAACAAGGGTGGTCTCAGGAGACAGAGATGGTACCAGTAGCAGTGACTGAAGCCAGGAAACCATAGGCAGAGTTCGTTTAAGGGGCCTGGGATGCTGCCAACAAATGTGGATGATGCTAGCAGGCAGTTAGTGACAGGGCTGGTGCCAATGTGTTGGAGAGACTGGTGTCATGTTAGTTTGGCATGTTAGTTTGCTGGTAACAGGACGGGCTGGTACTGGTGGGTAATGAGTGGAAAACAATAAGATTTCATCAGGCAGGTTTAGTCGTAGGATTGGTGCTAAGGGAGAATGATAGCAGCAGGCAGGGTAGATCTGGGGCAGTGAGTGGGTTAGTGGCAGATGAGCGAGGAGGGGTGACACTAGGTTTTGAAGCCAGAGGACAAGCCTAGCACCAGGGCAAGCTGTCAGAAGGGCTCACTGTGTATCCAACAGGAGTCTCCAGAGGTGTGTTCTGCTTCTGCTGGCAGCTGACATGGTAGAAGGTAAAAAGCAGGTGGTGGTTGTCGGTCAAGTTTCCTGGAATCTTCATCTTGAATTCTTCATAGAACTCAGGAGACCTGGAATTAAAAAGCAGTTAGCCCACCCTGGGGTTACAAACCATACAACAAAAAACTATGACTTACTTCAAGGGCTACAATATTTCATTTACTGCTCTGGGAATGTCCAACAGGTCAACAAAATAACTATAAAAAACCCACAACCAGTAGGTATTTTGTACCACAAATGAATACAGCACCACATTTAATGTTGGTGTGCATGCAGATCACGAGGCAGCTGCATTGCGGACCTTTCCCAAGATACTTACTTATTGTGGTAAACTACCGCAGTGCAGGCCTCTTTTGTGAACTCACCGCAGCTTGACTTGCCAAAAATAACCTGAGAAATAAGGCAAAGATTTTTTCATTAGAATGCGTGGTCCTAATGTCCTAACAATTGTCTCTCTGTTTCGCTGTACACCACCAAAGTGTCCTCCAATTTTTAGCTTTCACTTCCCAATGGCTGAATCTGGCCCCCTGCCCCAATTCTGAGATGAAAACAACACATAACACGATCATTTAGTGCTGTTCGATTTCTCACAGCACATTCAAAAGCATGTCACTGACAGGAACTGTTGCCTAAACCATACTAAAAGCCTGCCTCACGTACAGCATTTTTGTATACATGTTTGACAGTGTTATATGCATTACAAGACTTGATACTTGCTAACATAGTCTGTTTTTGTGCACTGATTAATATATGTTGTTTGTGTTCACTAAGCATAAATTCAGAAGACCGGGAATTCAGACTTCTAAATAAATAGAATTTCTTTTCTTTAGATTACGCAAACTGATGAAATGTTTTTTGTGTGCAAAATTGCGACATATTCTATTCCACTTTGCTTGATCTAAGGGGAAATGTTCCATTTACTCGCTGAATATTAGTACGGGCTCATGCGTCGACCTCTACAGATGCACTCTTAGCAAGCCTATTGGCTAATAAGTAAACCAATATTTCTGCAATGCTTCCAATAAAAACATTGTCTTCAGCAAAGTATGGCAAACACAACGCCATGAGAAAATGTCTCACTGTGGGATTCAAAGCACCCCTCACTTGAGTATAACTTAGGGAAGTGGGTAGGAAATGTCTCTCCTTTTTATTTTCTGTGCAAAGGTTGCTGCTTTTCTTTGGGTCTACAGGAATGTACTCCTAAAAGTGTAGGGTTCTCACATCACCTAATAAAAGAGCTGCAGGATAGGCCCAGACTGACCTTCCAGTATTCCAAAGAACTTTTAATTACATAAGGGACAACTTCTTGCAGTGAAGATTTCCATTCTCCGAATCAGTGAAATCTAAAAAAATGTAGTTCACATGGTTCAATTTGGTCCATTTAACTATTAAAAGAAATGCCTACAGCGGGGGCATGGTGTTCCTGTTCGCAGAGAGTCATCTTCAAACCAGTAACTCTCCTAGTTCTGAAAGAGATCTCTCCCGTCAACTGATTTTTAGTTTAAAAAGAAGGGGGTCTCAAGGAGGGTCTCTCATCCCTAAAAGTGGAAAGACAGCTTTGTTGGTTCAAGGTTTTAAAATAAAGATGAGACAAGAGGCAAGAGATTCCTATTTCACACCATAGTTCATCAGAGATTAGCTGCCCCCTTTCTATCAGTGAGGGAGTGAAAAAGCTTAATTGCACACTTAGGGATTGAACCATCTTGAGACATGACAACCCTAAAACGAGCAGTAGGTAATACATGTGAAGCCAGAGCACGACAACCTACATTATAAAGTATTTTTACAGATTTACTTTAAAGGCTTGACAAACTTTTAGTCCATTCTTGGCTCAAGTGGTCATTTGCTCCACAATAGCCGAACTCGGACACCTCACTTGCTAGAGGTAATCTTTCTGAGCCAGGGACCTAATAACAGCCCTGATTAACAAAGACGGGAGTAGAGGTAAATTTCAGAATACAACTTTGAGCGATCAACCCGGTCTTCTGCTGTTACGCACTAACACAAAAAAAGAACAGCAAAAGAGGTGTAACACTCACAAAAGAATGGTGAGAGATCTTCTCTCCCAAGCATGTTTTTAATTTAATCAAGTATGCCGGTATGTATGCCTCATTCCAGGGCCCTTGTTTTATTCTGAGAAGGCAGAGTAGAGATTAGGTTCAATATCACATCAGGGTTGTAACAGAACATCTCTGACATCTATGTGTCAACTTAAAAGAGTTAACCCTAACTATAAGACATTTCCTCTGGTTCTTATGTGCTTTTTTTTATCCTCGTGAGGTGAAGCAGATTTAAGTCTCATACCAGGACTATAAGATTTTCTTTGTGGAACCACATGCCACATCAGTGCTAGTATCGTGTTTCTCTGGCCCACAGTTTTACAGCTGGCCCGTCACACGCAGGGTGATATAAGAGGTGTGACATCTTAGTGTACTCCTGTGCCAAGGGCACTGAAGACCTCATTTGCTGTCTAAATTACAGCTGGTGTCACTGCAGAGTCACTTTACATAGCCCTTCCATGACTAGATCACAGCAACATAAACAAAAGGTGGCATTAGGGGACAGCAGAGTCAAGACATCATCAGCCTTTTTCGGGTCAGGCTTCAACCTAAAACCACCCACCCATACAGTACTGTCAATTCAAGGAGTGCAAATTCCTTATGGATCCAACATTCTTGAAATAGGGTAGCATAGCAGTGATACAGGTTGATCTTAAACTGCATTAAATAGCAAAGTACCACAGAAGGATATGAAGCTTGTTAGGAGGAGAATGAACATGCCAGTGAAGAGACACAGAATTCAGATTCCATGTGTGCTTTTGAAAGAGAAGACATTTCTAGATCAGGGAGGCCTTTCTAGACCAGAGGGGGCCTCGGGCCTCTCAAAGCCACACAGGTGCCTGCTTCTGAAACTCCCAGTATGTCCATCAACCTGTAGGAATAGTCACACTCTCAGGTTCACAAACGAGCGTGCAGGGTGTCAGGGAGGCAAAAGTTCATCGTAGCCTGATATCACCTGATGGTTTTTGTCACTATGTGTATGGAAGAGGGTTTGGCAAATTATCTTATTTTTGGGTGGGCTTTTTTGTGACGCAAAACTTACCATAGTGACCTCCTTGCATTTCCCCAAAACCTGCCCTTGAGCTTACTGTGGAGAGCAGAGATGAAGTGTAGAGTGACAGCATAGCGTGACCTCAGATTCTAAGTGTCAGGGCGGTGCTTGGTGAGGAGACCCACTCCACCTTAATATTGATGTAATGTTAAATAAAGCAGTTCCCTAACCACTGTATTTCACAAAGGGAAGACAATTTTACCACAAGGTGCTACCCATACAGAAGGAGCTAGCAGCAGGGAGCAAGAGGATGAGTGACAAGGCTTTAACTCAATACTGCAAAATGGAAGTCAGTCGGAACGGCTCTTGGGAGGACCGGACATTTTCCAAGGCCAATACAGGAGTGAAGGTCTTAACCTCTTCCAACACACCCACACCGGCCTCACTAACCCCTCCAACCAATGGCACAGTTGTGTGCCAGCCTGACCTTTGATTCTCAGAGACCGCTCAGCCTTGCAACAGCTACAAACACAAATCATAATTTTGTCCCCCGCCGCCCCATAGTCAAAGTTATCTTATTTATTTATTTATTTATTTATTTGTATAGCGCTACTAATTCCCTGGGGTGTCTAAGCGCTTGACAGACAACCGCATGACTTCACTGAGATTATGTAGAAGCTCGGGTCTAAATATGGGAAATGTATATGGTAAATAACCAGGTCATTAAACCTTTCCTAAAGGAAAGCAAGTCGGGCAAATTCTTAAGCTTAATAGGCAGATGATTCCACAGTCTGGTTGTGATATTTATAAAGCTTTTACCGCCCGAGTTTGTGAGTCGGGGTTTGAAGACCTCCACCAACTTATGTGAAGAGGACCAAAGATTTCTGGACAGAGTGTACCAGCAGAAGCAGTCAATCAAATAATCTAGGCCATGTTTAAGCAGGGCCTTAAAGGCGAGGCAGAGGGCCTTGATATTGATCCGTTTTTCCACTGGCAGCCAGTGTAAGCTATTGAGGTATACCAAAGAGCAGCCGGTCTGCAGAGTTTTGGAGAACCTGTAGTTTAACAAGGCGTGCCTTGCGTATACTAACCGGGAGGGAATTACAGTAGTCGAGCCGAGACAAGATTAATACAGAGACCACTGTTTTTTGCAGTTCTGGAGGTATGAAAGGAAAAACTTCCCTCAAAATGTTCAATGTATAGAAATTAGATGATGTGGGCGCTTTCACGTGGTGGGAAAAAGACAGGGTTGTATCGAAAATTACTCCCAGGTTTTTCACCTTAGTAGTTGGAATGGGGGGCCCAATTCTCTGGGCCACCAGTCGGAGGACCAGAAGGACGGATCTCTGCCAAAAAGTAGAACTTCGGTCTTATTAGAGTTAAACTTAAGGCAGTTTTCTGACATCCATCTACTCACCTGTCGCATGCAGGGGTGAAAGTTGTGGGCTGTGTCCTGAATACAATTTGAAATGGAGACAATAATCTGAATATCGTCCACATATGATACCATAGCAAAACCGTATTATTTAATCAGTCTGGCTAGGGGGTAACGTACACATTAAAAAGGGTTGGGCTCAAGGACGAGCCCTGTGGGACCCCGCATGGGAGCTCAAAGCTCTGGGACCTATAGCCGTCCACTTCCACAAATTGTTCACAATCCGTAAGGAAGGATTTAAAAAGTGAAAGGGCTGCGTCTGCTATGCCTATTTTTTAAGGCGATTTATCAGGAGGCTATGATCTACCGTATCAAACGCAGCTGGAAGGCCCAGCAGTATCAGTGCAGCCATGCCTCCATTATCTACTGAGCGCCTGATTTCTTCTGATGCAGTGATCCGTGCAAGCTCAGTGCTGTGTTCACTCCGGAAGCCATACTGTGTTGAATCCAGGATGTGGTATTAATGAATTTGAATAGTTCTTGCTTCATATATTTTTCATGAAGTTTAGCTGGTCAAAGACAGGCGGTAAATTGGAAGATAGTTGCCTGGATCTGTTTTATCCAAGTTGGATTTTTTTTAAAGTGGTAAAATGGAAGTCTTTTTCCAGATTTTAGGGAATATTCCAGTTTTAATGACTAGATTGAATATCTCTAAGTTGCCGTGCAACTGTCTGAGTCACTGTATGCAATATCTTGGGAGGACACGGATCCAATGGTGATCCGGATTTGGTGGCGGAGAGAAGTATAGTGACGTGCTCTTACGTTATAGGTGGAAAATCTAAGAGTTGCGGAGAGTTGAAGACACAGTGAATGTTGGAGTCATGTAATTCTGCTCTCTCTGCATCATAAAGGGAAGACTGAGTGTTGTTATCATTAATAGGTCGTACGGCAAACGTATCATAGATGCTCGATACCTTTCCGCAAAAGGAAGAAGCTAAGGTATTACAAGAAGCTTGGTCTATTACATTATAACTAGACTCCTGAATGGGCTGAGTTTCTGGACCGTAGTAAACAATTCTTTAGAATTATGCTTCGCTATTTCAATTTTCCCTGCTTTCTGAGGAATTATTGCTTGTACTGATGACGCAATCCAGTTATGATAACTTGGGAAAGTATACTTATTTTTGACCTTTAAAACACATTTGCATCAGTAATTATAACACCATTACACAATTCATGCCTGCTAAGCGTCCCATTCAAATCAAAGTTTTAATGAATGCTCAATTTGTTTTTTGGTAATTAACAGGGTTGAGGTTTGAACCTCGGTAGCACAGGTAATACCCCTGTTGTTATGGCATGTATGGACATGACATTTTTAGGCTATCCGCAGAAGACTATATTTACATATCATGACTTTGAAAGCATATCACTGCCACAGCCAACTATTATGATGAATATCTTGCTTGTATCTGACCTGCCTGGATCTGAACACTGCTGGTTTAGTTCAGACGTAAAATCTGCTTTTGAGAATATTGGAGCTATAGGCAAGCAGTCTTCCACAACATGCTCCTTTTCCACTCTTCAGGATGCCGCCATCCTCAGCCATCAAAACTCAGCTTTCCCTCACTCACCTGCAGGGCCTGGCTAGGATCCTCCCCAGCCATGAACTGGACCTTGACGGCAATGTTTCTCACTGACCCCTGGCGGTTGCTGAAGTTTAGGCTGTGCGGATAAACATACAGCAAGTTCCTGAAAAAGGTAAAAGACAAGTCAAACAGAGGTTCTTGTACTTTGGGCTTGGGGTTTTAAGGTAAAGTAGCAGCAGAGATGGCTGTTCCCCTAAACAAGTTGATCAGTTCCCATCAATCACCACTCACTCTACAGACTAGTCAATAGCCACCCTCAACCATTGGGTTACAAATCTGCTGCACACCTGTAACCAGGTGAGCTGAGTTTCTAACATCCAATGACCCAAAACTATGGAGGACCGCCAGCGGGGGCTCAGATTGTCGAAACCAATGGGATAAAAAAGGAACGCCGCAAAAGGCAGTGTAGCAGGCCCGCACTGCTTTTCCAAGTCAAGCTAAGACTAATTTCTCTATACCATTTATGATTTGCACAATTCAAGTGTAAGACAGCAGATTGCCCACAGTAATGGAGTTTTGGAGCCAGACAGCTATAAGGTGAGCATCCATTTTTTATCAACAATACAATCAGGTCGCGTTTATAAGATATGTAGTAAGTAGACTGCCTCCCCTAAGGCATAGATGTTGCTTCAGTTCAGCCCAAGGGTCATCTCCATTGGTCAGCGGCAGAACTCTCAGGAGTACAGAGCATACAGACAATTCGAACACGTCAACAGGGGATAGGAACCCACAAAAGTCAAGCAAGCACTCAGATGTAATGTAAAGGAAATGGGATCCCCCTGCAAATAATGTGAGTTGCTGAGGCACGGAAAGAAAATATCAATGTAAAATAACCTAAGGCAACTCAAATGATTTAATTCACAAACAGATATTTATTAAGAAAAACACACTCAATGGAGGAGTGCACAAAGAAAAATGCATAGAGGATTTATCAAGAACATGTGTTTTATTATTTATTTTTAACTTTGTTTCTTTGCTTTTTCAATTATACAATAAAGACATCAGCTGTTATATACATTTGTCACGACTGCTTATTTCAAAGAGTCAACAATGCAGATAATAACTTGTGTGGTTACGTTCATTACATATTGTATTATTTAATTTTGAATCCTTGTTATGGAATATAGTGAAAATATTAAAAACATTATTGAGCCAATGTATTCTTCATGAACCTTAGGAAATTTACAACACTTATCTATTACTTTTACATCATCATTTATTCCAAAAAACATACTCACTCCTAGGACAGAAGGGTACATTTAATATACACACCAGTGGGATTCTCATGAACAACAGAAGATGATTTGATGATCAAAAGACATTACAATAAATGCATTTCATTTAGAATCAATCTTCATGTGGCTTTTATTCAATTATCTAATGATATTAAATGTACTCTCTATTCCATAACAAGGATTCAACATTAAAAAATAAAAAACATGTTCTCGATATACCCTCTATGCATTTTTCTTTGTGCCCTCCTTCTCCGTTCAATTACATGTGCTGGACACTGCTGCGAGTTCCCCTGCAACATGATTGCTTCCCTGAAACCAGAGATATTCGGTATCAAACATCTCATATTAATAAACCCCCACTGATGTTAGTGATGGATGCATTAGAGGGGCGCCCTGAAAACCTACCGACAACTAGTGTGACTGATTTAGAACAGCCTGCCATCACAGACAGGTTCGGACTCCAAGCAGATGAGAGCCCGCGCTATCTGAGGGCAGGAACAACACCTGCTCCAGCAGGATGGCTAAGTGACCAGCATATCAAGGCCACTTCTGCCTTTGATATGTGATCCAAGGCTTCCACAGACAGGGGAATTGCCACCCCGTACCCCAGGCCCTGTGGCACAAGGGCAGGTGGGAAATCACAGGCGTGTCCTGCTCTCAGGCTAGTACCACCTCTAAAGTGGGCTAACTGAAGTGGACACAACTTTGATAATTCCAACATCTTAGTTTTGATGGAGTTAGGCTCTCTGAGTCAGAGTATGTCCATTTCCTAGAGGAAGTGGACATATAGAGGGTGTCGACACCCTAAAGGTAAGTAGCCCATTGGCTACTACCTGTCATTCCCTGAAACACCCCTAAATTGAGTTTTAAGTGGCACCCTTCACACCAGGAACTCCAATTCGACAGATCAAGAAGAGAAGAACACCGAGAGCCACAAGAAAAAGTGAGAATTATAGAATGCTGTGGAGTGGACTCTTTGACAGCAAACTCTGTCTGCCGAACTAAGTTTCGAGAATCGTGACCCAATGACTCGTCCTGCAGCTGAACTCCTGCCAAGAACCCCTGTGTGCTGCCAGCACTACGCAGATTGCCAGCAATCTCCCTTGGAGTAGAAGAGCTACTACCCTGCAGTCTGCAGGCACCGAAACGCAAAGTCCAGTCTACAGAGTTGCCGCTCCCTGGCTAGCCCGGCACAGAAGCTCCCCAGGAAGAGGACCCTGTGCTCCCGAAGGTCAGAGCTGCCCCCATCAAGTGATTGGACACCAGGACCAACCGGAGCTGCACAGGACAAATACCCGGGGTACAGGACCCCTTGCAACAAGCAAAGACCATGAGTGGCTAGACAGAACTCACAAGACAAATCAGCCATCGAGGGACGTCAGCACCACATAGACCATCTTCCAGAGTGGCCCAGCTGTCCTGATTGTGGCACCCTCAACCAGCGAGACCGACAACAGCAAGGCTCCAGGGCACACAGAGCCCAATCAAACTTTTTGCTCTGCACCCCGAGCACCGACAAATCGACTGTGCTCTCCTTCTCTTTAATTACATAGCACGCAGAGCTACCAGCACCTCTGCAACTGGACGCCCCAGGAAAGGTAACGAGAAACTGCTGATGGACCTTGGCCCCCTACGACCGAACGCAAATAACTGTATGCTTTACATGCCTTTTCTCCCATAGGAAAACATTGTGCGTAAAAACACATTTAAGTGATCATCTAACTTGCCTGCATAAAATCAATATTTTAAAAAGTACTTACTTGCTATTGAAGTTCTTGTAATCAAATAAATAAAAATAAGATTTTTTATAAATTGGTCTCTGATGTATTCTTGAGTTTGTCTCTCATTTATTGCCTCTGTGTGTGTCAAACAAATGCTTAGCACTACTCTCTGGTATATCTAACTGCTCGCCACACTACCACAAAAGAGACCATTTGGGGTATAATTTGAGTCTCTATAAAATAATCAGGATTTGCCTGGACTCTTTACACAGTGCACCTGGTTTTGGCACACTTTATAAACAGCCAGCTTCCTACAAATGTCTCCCTGTAATTCTGTCATTTGGAACTTTTCAGTCCCCAGAAATGGGTTTAATATTTGTATTGGCCTTAGAGTAAAGTATTGCTTTGGGATTAAAAATTGCGCTTAGTTGAAATCCTCGTTTTTATGAGTCTCTAGTACTGCTTTGACTGTGGCCTTTAGAAGTGATTCCTTTACATGTAGCACAAAAATTTGACGTTTCTTATCTTTTTGGTGGTAATGTGGGTGGAATTTTCTTCAGCTCTACACGGCAGCCAGTGTTTTATCACATTAAGAAGACACCCGTCAGGTGTGATTTCTTGCACCTTTTACAAGAAATTAGAATTCTGTCTTCTACAGATGTTGTGTGTTAAGGGGAACTGGATGATGCAGTCATTTGTTCTCTTACATTCTTTGGTGTTTTGCCCCTTCTCCTCAGCCCCTGGCACAAAAGAACTGTCAGGATGACAAATGAGATGACATAGAGTAGCTGTAGGTGTAAGAGGAGAGTGGCCCCCTGCTGGCCTGTTTGAAGAAACTGTGGGTGAGTATTGTCCTTTCCTGCACTTACTGACCCCTTTCATAAATTACCTCTGGTCTTGAAGGCATCCATAGCTTGCTGTAGCAGTTGCTTTGTTCATCTTTTCTGGTAACCCATCTGGCCAGATGCCAAACAGACTTTCCCTATTAAAGGGCATATTTATAGTATTAGTATGTACCTCTGGTTTGAAACGTGAAATGCATAGCCATACACTTATCAAAGCGTCTCTGGGGGCCTGTGGCTCATTCTCCTTTATACCTGCTTTATGATCTTCCTGCTCTGGTGGATAGGACTACCTTTATCGCATTCCCAAATTGCAGATGTATTTCCCTAGGTCTTTTTTTTATTGTGTCTTTGAAAGTATTAAAGAAGAACTCATAATCTAACCAATTCTTTTTTCTTTTCCATGAGTGCTCGCATTTCGGCGTTTGGTCACACTTTCCAGGTCTGCAGTTTTTCTTGAGGTTCAGCATCACTGATCGCACACTTTTCTCGTCCATGAAAGTGGGGTATCCTGCTCCTTAGACATCTTCCAATCTCAGTCTTCTTCTCTATTTTTGATTTCGCTGTTGTATGTCTCTCGGTATAACTCAAGACCATAAGCCCAAATCTGACCAAGTACATACTTTTCATCTCAATACTGAACATGATCATTGTTGTTTGTCAGTAGGGGGCTATAAATCACCAGAGGTGAAGCCTCAAGAATGATCATATCGTCATGGACAGAGTTCTAGAGTGTGGACACTGCACCGGAGAATGATATTCGTGAGGCCTGGTTGCACTTGTATTTCTTGCTTTCGAGACTTTTCCGCATTCATTTAACCACCTAACATGTGGAATAAGGAATGGCTGTAGGCCAAGTAACAGGCGAGTTTAACTGTAATTACTGCCTCAAACGTGGCTAGTGGATGTCTGTCAGAATGGGAGAAATGTGATCAAATTTCCTAGTGGCTCACATCAGTATGAAGGAGGGCTTTCAGGGGTGCCAATGAGGTTTTCATTGCTACTGTGAGAAGGGAATTTCCATAAACAATTTGAGACTATTGCCTGGATTACGGAAACAAAAGTCTGATTGAGTAAACACTGTTTTGAGAGATTTTAGAGAGAATAGACCTGTTTTGGCTTATTTGGTCATGTGGCTGATATGAGAGTTTTAGGTTCATTCAAAATTCCTGAAATGTCACCTCTTGCTTTAATTCTGGCGTGTAGTCTTAAGATTTGAATTCAGCTAACCAACGGATGTCAATTTTAGCAGGGCAAGTCTCTGTTGAGTTAATTGATTTCTATCTTTTCTTGATATAGCTTCAGAAAACTTAATGACACCCATTTTTGAATTTTAGTAGGACTGTTTGAGAGTAACGATATTCCGCAAAAATGTGATTTTCATTTAAAGCTGAGTGTCATCCACATATTGTTGGATGTACACATGAATTTTTCAAGAAACCTCCAAGTGGTAAAAAGTGTGGGAGCCCGTTTGGTGCTCACCAGGGGGCTGGTAGAATAGCAAGCATCACCAGTTTTAAGTAATTGTGTTTTTTGGAGAGGAGGTTACAAAGCCAACCGTGATAGCACTGTTCCCATCATTCATTTCATTAACATTTATTTATTCGGTGTAATTAGACCATAAAAGTATAAAAATGTTATAAAAACATCACTTGGACAAAAATCCTCAAATGACAGTGTTACAGTATCAGTAAACAGTGACCCACAAGAATAATCAATAAAAGTTGAAAAACAAAACTTGGTAGAAGGCAACGCTTGCAAAAAAGTGAAGGCCGCTCAGCAATGACGTATATTCCCTGCCTTTAAAATAGGTAACAAGCAGCGTTTTCTCAGTAATGAGTAGAATTTACAAAGCATATAAAATGTATCGAGCTCTAAACTGAGCAGTCATCGCAAGGACACACAGGCAGATAAGAAAAATAAGAGGCCTGAACAGGAAAGGCAACAAGAAAGTGCAAAGTGCATAACCCGAGTCTGATCAGCAAACATTTGTGTTGCTGGTTGCTCACTCATGTTAGATATGGTTCAATCAATGCTAGTACTAGTGCAAATCCCCATATAAGCCTGGAATGTTGGTTTGTCTACAGTCCCCACATTCTCTCTTCCAGGCACCCAGTTAGAAAAGTATTTTTCAGGACTGCAAGCTATGTTGGAGCTGGGCAGTAAAGGCACCCTTGATTACTGTCCTACAGATTCGTCACAACACAGGGAGAGCTATACACTTGCAATGTATGTAATATGTGAACAAAACTGGTTGTGTGCGACTATCATGTGATGAGCAAAGTTTAAAAATAAAAGTTTTTAAAAAAAGTATTCTTCAGGGGGGTGAGAGCACCAGCTGACACACTACTAGGAGAGGTAAACAGATCCTCCCAACCGACACTACGGCAGAGGTTCTGAATGTACCTTAGCCCGGGAATGGTCAGGCATCAGTTTGTTCCTGTCAATTCCAAGCAGGATTGGGTGGTCTTGAGGAGTATCCAGTAATCTATGGTGTCAAAGGCTGCTGGTAAGTCTAGCAGGTGCAATGTGATGGGTGCTGTTAATTATTTTGATTGTGACGGTTTGAGAGCTACACTCTTTGCGGGATCCTGGTTGGTTTGTTACACCTTTCTATCACTTTGCCAGGAGGGGGGAAGATGCACCACTAGTGTATAGTCGATCAAGGAATCTGGTTTTCTGAGAACAACCAACCGGCTTCAGTGAGTCTGGGAAGCTTTTGTCTGTAAGTGATGAGTTTACAATGGAGCACCAAATTCTGGAGACGTGTTGCTAATATTAATGTTTGTTGATACTTCACTAATGTAACTGATCTAAATTCCGTAATGCTTCTATAATTACCAGCAGATAGTCTTCACAGCTGTTGGACGGAATTCACTATATACAGGTTTTGCTGAATTATGCACTTGTTCGCAAATGTCACGTTTTTATACAAAGCTTCATAAAAGGAGGAACATCCACAACTGTTTATGATCCATGCAGTGTTTTCGAGATGCTAAAGTAAGTGAACTTTGAACCTTTTCAACAACTATTGTGCATATCATTACGACCTCATAACAACAAACCTCAATCTATAATAGCTTTGTAGTTTACCACGCATGTTCTATATTATGTAAACTACCTAATATGGCTATTTTTTGGGGCTTTATATCTAAAAGTCTGACAATAGTGTGCACCATTCTTGAGATGGGCCTAATTCTATGGAATTTGCAAATTTGGTGAAAATTTGGTGAAAATTTGATGGGACACTTTGAGCTATTTGCCCTTAAAGGTGGTCCTTAAAGAGTTTTAATAAGCTCAATTCTGCAAAAATGTTATCTAGGTTTCATTGGTACAGGTACAATGAATACAAGAGCATATTTAAAAATAACGAACAAGAGTACACATTTTTAAAAGGTGTAGGTTAAAAATATTGATTTTAAATTTCCTATGACAAGAACAATGTTAGCACATTATTAGTTAAAATGTGCAAATAGGATACACATAAAAATATTGTTAACATATTTCATCATCAAACTCTGCAACAGCCTGCAGCACCTCCTCCGGCTCCGATTGGCTTGTTAAAATGGTCCAAGGCAGGCAGCGCCTCTATGGGCAAGCCAATAGAAGAGCAGCCAGGCAGACCAGATTACCTCAGTGCAGCCACCGGAGTCAGGTATGTTTACCTGAAAAGGATTTCATCACAGTGACCCAAAGTAACACCAGAGAGTGGAGGGAAAAGGGGTGTGGTGCACATGCCTGGAAAGCGGTTGGCAAATATAGCATCAAAAAGCAACAGAGCAGAGCCGTAGCAAGGGCAGGACGACCCCAGGAGGGGCTGAGGAATGGGAGGAACCCTATGTCCTGTCAACGACTGATCGTTAGCTCCGTGTAGTATATGATCACCTCCAACAGGCTGGCCTAGCATTGTGGTATCAGAAATAATAAAAGAGAAGAACGGTCAGCAGGCCGCATGGTGTCTGTAGCAGTGCAGGGGTAACACTGAATAACTAGGAGGTGGAAGGACTTTCCTCCAATCACACAAGGAGTTAGTGGTACAACATACATCAAACCATGTCACCTGCAGAACTTAAAGCATATGGAGGCGACTGGGAATTAATGATACGCTTTCTGTGGCTAGTAAGAAACCTTTTCTAATAAAATAGTGAATGCCCTTTCACCAGTGGACTAGACTTCCAGGCGACGCATTAAGCCTCTCTCTCACAACCATAGTATTTTTGGCAAGTTTGTTAAACTAAAGTATGCCCACAGCCGACAGTAGTAGAAAAAAAAAACGAGACACGAAGAGTTGGAGGACTGCCAAAACAATCTGCTGATATATGAAAGCGGACAGCAATTGTCCCAGCCTCTGCACTGGAGCTGGTGCTTTCAGAGAGCACTCGCAGGTCCCAGTATATCCAGCAGCACTGGGGCTTTCAGAGGCTCAATTTACCTTAGGCATGCTGTTCACGGTCATACTTAGCCTCATCTTGGCCTGTGAGGCTGTGCCTGTGTGGCAAGCAGAGGACAACATCAAATTCACTTCAACGCCAACACCCATTATGTCAACGCTGCTCTCAACGCCAATGCCAGCCCTACAGGAAGACGTGAACCTGCTGGTGTATGGGGTCTTACAGCTGAACCAGGCCATGCATGACACCTACCGCAACACAGACCGCAGACTCCAGCGGGTGAACAGCAGCCTGAGTACCTACAATCTGACCCTGGGCATGCTGGCCCGTGAGACAAGGCAAATTGGAATGGATGCAGAACAGCTGAAAACGACCACCAGGGGGCTGCAGGTAAGGAGGCAGAAGTCTAGAAGAAGTTAGAGGGTGTAAATCTTTTGTTATTGCAACCGGAGTGGTAGATGGGCAGACTAAGGACAGTCCTAGTACAGTATGTGAAATTAGAAGAATAGTTCATCTGCCTAAAACCTGAGCATGTAAGAGGGGTGTCTTGAGCCTTTGGGTTCACTAAAAACTAACAGTACTGTTATCCGAGGTGTAAGATTCGTGCAAATAAAATTACTGTAAATTCTCTGGTATGAATGGGCCCAAGTAGTAGCTCTGGTTTCTGCATCTTTATTGACTTTGTGACTTGAGACATGCCGCTTTCTCAAGAGACATTCTTTTTGTTTATACATCTTTTACCATTTTCCCTCTCCTCAAGTAAACAACATCAGCATCTTTTTTGGGGGAAAAAAGTATTAAAGTGCAAGCATTCAGGAAGAAAAATGTGGATTTGTGTAATGAGGCTTCTTTACAGTTATGTACTGTCCCAGGCTGGAAAGCCTGTGTAAACTGAGAGGCGCCCCTGCAGTGTCAACTTTAAAACCCACACAAGTTCAGGAAGGGCTCTGTTACTTGCAATCTGAGCATGTGAAGTACATTACTTGAGTGTGTCTAAGGCTGTATTAATAAAGAATCTTTAAGCATTTGTCCTGTACACGCGCAAGTATCAGTGTAATCTGTGGGATAGGTCTGCTATCTCACCATATAAAATCTGGTTAGCCTAAGGGAAACCACTGCTGCTTTCTCAAAACTAAGCCCTTCCACCCTTTGGAATTTGTGAAGTGGCTCGCTGTCTCAACTTGAGGGCGGTTGTACCCTCAGTGAAAGCTCTGCTGTCTAAAACTTGGGTCTGTGAAACGTATGACCGGGGATGTTTGTGGCACACCAGGAACAGCCAGGCTTTAGAGCAGGTGTCTACAAACAGTGGATCGTGAGCTACCAGTAGCTCACAGTCACTTTACAAGTAGGTCACAGACTCGAGTCCATTTTAAATAAGCACAGGTTCACATTTTCCTTTTAAAGTTAAGGGAAGGCTGTGTTTATTTTACATTATTATGTCCAGGCTGCAGATAGCAGGGCCTGATAATGAGCAGTGCTGGAGTCAACTTTAGGACCCAGGGCACAGAGGTGAAGAACTGAAGCACTGCAGGATTTAAATCTTCAATAAAAGTTCTTGTCAACTAAATATTGGAACATGAGAACACAATTATATTTCTGGCTGCTTTTAAATGGGAGAAAATTTGAATGAAGAGTTACCTTCATGATTAAGTTAACTCTTCATTTTCTGAATATGAAATTAGCAAGCCTCTTGCTCCCAGTGGCCAGTAATTGTGCCATACTTATCAAGGAAAAATAGGGTCATTTTTTCAAAATTGGAGAAATTTAAAGTGGTTCAACCTATGTCTATGTAACATTGAACCAATGTTTTTCTCCACTTTCAATTAAATGACTCCAATTTAAACAAATGGCTGATTTTTCTGTTATAAATATAGCACGCTGTCTACAGGGCACTGGATGCAAGATGCTGTTTGCAAATGGGGCACTTTGAAATACGAAAACATTTAAATGATAGGTTTTATGGAATCCGAGTAAATAATAAAGTTAACTCTTTACTTTAATTTTGACCAATTTCAAAGTGTTGCATTTACAGACAGCAGGCATCTTGCTCCCAGTGGCTAGTAGATGTAGTGTCATATTTATAACGGACATAGACAGCCATTTTTTTTACGTTGGATAAATTAAAGAGCAGAAAATCTTTCCATATTATGTAATATTTTTGCAGAACATTTTTCTGCTCCTAAATTATTCCATAAATTGTTTTTGTATGTTCGTATTATACGTGTAACAGTGACAAATATGGCAAAAGGTATGTCCTGTACATCAAGTACAAGTCATTCACCCATACACATATATCCCATTCATACGTACACATGTTCAAACCTCCCCAAATGTCATGCTCTCACTGACACACATGGCAGCCCTGTCATAGTGCCCCTAGTCAAAATATTTTGCTCAAACCAGTGTCTTTGACTTCATGGATATTAGGCTTAAATTCAATGAAACTGGGTGTGGGAGTGTCTGCTAACATTGCACGAGGAGCTTGACCTTCAGTAGCTCACCATGATTTTCAGTGATCAGAAGTAGCTCTCACTACAGAAAAGGTTGGCGAACCCTGCCTTACAGCACAGTAATGACAAGGCACCAACACACGTCTACATTTTCAATATGCAGCTTGTTTCCAGGAGAGGGTAGAAACAGGAAAATAATGGAGCTTGAGACTGCTGGTGAGAAAGTCGCAAACCACGAGTTAGGCAAGTCTGACATTACATCACCCCAGCTCCTCAGACACATTTTGCAATGTGGACGTGCCCTCGGTTTGCCCTGACTGCTGCACAGACAGGTCATCTGTGACTCAACAGGACCACGCACTGGGCAGGTGCTGAGGAAGTGACTGGGGCAGGGTCTTTAGGAGAGAGGGGGTTTGGCTACGGAGATGGCAGGGAATCATTCTCAGCTGCTGGCAGCCAGTCCAAGAGTCAGACAGCTAGTCTGGGAATCAGACTGTCAGCATAAGGGTCAGACTAATAGCATAGGGGGGTCAGGAAGACAGAATAGGGGCTAGAGAGAGACAATCAAGGGGTCAGAAAGAGACCGTGTGTGCCAAGGGTGAGACATATAGTTAGCCAGCCAGGCCAAGGGCCACTGAGCCAGTGGAGGAATCAAAAAGACAGTCTAGGAACCGAAGAACTAAAGGACCAGCAAGACAGTCAACTGGCTAAACAGCAAGTACAGGAGTTATAGACAGCTTGTGAGGAAATCCATTCTTGCAAAGATGACAATTTTGCTCAAACTTTGATTTATCTACATTTGCAGCATAAATGTTAATGTCCCATTATTTACATGATACTTAACATTTAGAGTTTACCATTTTTGGTAGACAGTGGAGCACAGTGAGACTAGGAGCCTCTATTTACTAAGGGCAGTTTGCAAATTTGCATGTGTAGATTATGCACAAACTGCTTTGTGTGCGGCCCTTAATTTTAAAATGCAACCTCCGGTGAATATCAATTTTGCGGGACGACTCATTAGTATATCAGCACTCATTAGTATTATTAAAGCAAGAAGCGCATTTGCAACCCTCTTTGAATGAGTATCAACTCTGATCCTCGAGCCGGTGGTACTGCACCATCACCTGGAGGTGATCACACTGATTTCAGAAACAGAATCTTCTTAGCCCTCACAGTATTTGGATATCACCAGTTAAAACTGAGGTCAGGAGTACCAGGCACTGGTCAGCCGTGCAGTGAAAACCGTTTTCATTGGTGCCTCTGGAGCAATGGGTACCCTCACCATTGTAAAATCTCTACTGGGACACACATATTTTATATTACAGGCCCTTCCCTCCCACTAAGTAATACCAATGGTGTATTGATGAGCTTGTGCAGTGACTCTTCCACTAAGATGTCAGTGGTGACTTGCAAGAAGCTGTCTTTTTATGTATTGTACCAAATAGAGGAACACTACGTAGAAAGTCCATATGGCCCTTATTTGCTTACAGGGCTTAAATTAATAATCCCAAATGCTCTCTTTTGTGGTAGTGTGGGCCAGCAGCTTAAACTAGGGTAGTGTTAATCAGTTGTTGAACACACAGAGTCAATGAGTGAGAAGCACTCAAGAAGAAACTTTTTTAATATATATTTTAACACAACGAACTTCGTAATTAGGTAAGTACTTTACTTTTCAGGATATCAATTTTTACAGGGAAGTAAAATTGGAGCACAAATGCGTTTTTATGCAGTAATGATTTCCTATGGCAGAAAAGGCATATACTGCATACAGGTACTTGCAATTGTACTCTGGTCCCCATTAGGACTTCAGGTTTTAGGGAAAAGTACCACCAGCAATCCAGGTTTACCTACGCAGGCGTGTCCAGGTACAGAGGAGCTGGACAGGTTGGTAGCTTTGCACACTACATAGTAGGCAAAGAGGGGGGCCACCCAGAAACAGGTTGCAGAGGGGAGTCCGGGAGCTCCCAACAGGGGGCTCAGTTTGTTAGGGCCCTGGGTACAATCGGTTGTTTTTGACCTGGGCCCTCTGGTACAGAGGGTTTTGGTCGGCCGGTGTCCGTGTGTCAAAGCCACCCACAGTTCTTGGTTAGGCCTCAAAAGGGGACCAAATTGGACAGCTGGGCCACTCTCGGTAGTGACCTCTGCAATGATGATGTACTTTGTTGGCTGGTCGGTCTTTGCACCATTGGAGTCCGGATTTGACTCAAGCTTTGGTTGCTGCAACAGCTGGTCCTGGTGTCTTCACACTTGGTGGGGAGATGGATCTGAACTCCTCGAGCACGGTGACCTCCTGCTAGGCGACTGCAAACCAGTGGACCCGTGAACAGTAGAACGGTGAACCAGACGTTGGAGTCGGTGCCTGCAGGGAAGTGTCACCTCAATTTTAAGGGAGAAGCCGACAGCTTGGCAAAGTGCTGGAGGCTCTCCGAGGTTTTTTGGAGGATGCATAGCTGCAGAAGAGTCCGGTTGTCGCCATTGTCAGCACAAGAGCAGGTAGGAAGGCAGGGTTTGGCGCCAAAGTCCACCAGCAGTCTGCAGTTCTCACTTCTTACGCTCTTCTTTGACCTCTTGTTCTTCAGTCAGACAAATCTGAGTTCCTGGTGTCAGAGGGCCACCTAAATACTGAATTTAGGGGTGTTAAGGGGAGTGAAGGGTAGTAGTCAATGGGCTACTTACCCTTGGGGGCACTATGCCCCCTTTATGACCACTTCCTGTGGGGAGTGGGCATAACCCTGTCCCAATGTTCCTACTTTCACCAAAATCAAGATGGTGAAATCCTTCTTTAGTGGGGCACATCAGGCGGCCCACCATAGGGGTATGACTGGCCTGGTAGTGTACCAGGCCTCCTAGCATAGCTAATTTCCTGCCTATCCTGGTGCCACATGGGCCTTAGGACAGGGGTGGTATCTCCCAGGTCTACATATCAAAGGTGACAGGGGCTTTGAAGTCCCTGGCCTTGGTATGCAGATTCACTAACCATATTGCTGAAAGCGGTGTGAACACCTTCCTCTAGAGCAGGTATTGTTCCTGGCCTCAGACAGCACGGGCTCTCACCTGCAGGGGGTCAGACACAGGTCTGTGGTGGCAGGTTGGATAATACCAGTCAGCCAGCACACTAAGAGGCTGGTAGGCTTTCAGGGGGCACCTCTAAGGTGTCCTGAGGGTGCATATTTTAATAAATACGCTAGTGGCTTCAGCAGGGATTTATTAAGACAAGGTGTTTGAGACCAAACACCATAGGTTTCAGTGAGGGCATCATGTAGATGGGGAACTCGTAATGACCAGTGCCCAGTACAAGTACTTAAGATGGAAGGAGTAGTTTCTGTCCTGTAACTCCAGTTCTGTAGTAGGGGTATCTCTGTTATAGTCATAATCTAGTGAATAGTCCCGCCCATGTGCGTGGACCCCGGCAATCAAAAATAATCTCTTAAGTTGTCAGAAAATTGCAGAACTGCAAAGACACTTAAGAGAAAATTTAAAGACAAATAATGCAGCCTATATCCACAGGCTACACTGTCCAGTACTTGAACTAGAAAATTCCACCAAAAATCCACAAACAGCAAAGCCTGTCCAGATTTCCCATGCTTTAACAGCAAACACCCTCAGAAATGATAGAGAGGAAGGCATGGACAGACAAGCCCCATAGGCTGCCATTATGTGGCTTAAATAGGATACTGTGCCTTTAAGAGAACTTTCCAGAACTTCTCCCAGTATCCCAGAATGCATAGCAGGTCCCTCTCACTTTCAGTTCTTTTTGAAGGCGTAACACGCCAGACCTGTCGCATTCCTCAACTGAACATCTCTCTCCACCGGGGAGGCGGGAGGGCGCTTATGACTATAACAGAGATACCCCTACTACAGAACTGGAGTTACAGGACAGGAACTACTCCTTCTGTAGTAGGGGATCTCTGTGTATAGTCATAATCTAGTGAATAGAATGGCAAGCCCATCCCCACACCAAAGCGGCGGTGGAGAAAAGAGAATTAACGCCACTATTGTGCGAACAGATTTCGCAGCGAAGCCTGCCCAACCTGAGCGTCTGCCCTGGCATCAGTGTCCAGGCAGTAATGCTTAGCAAAAGTATGAACCGACTTCCAAGTGGCCGCCTTGCAGATTTCTGCAATCGGAACATTACGGAGCAAAGCTGTCGTGGCAGCTTTGCCCCTGGTGGAATGAGCCTTAGGCTTACCTCCTAAGGTCTTATTAGCTTGTTGGTAACATAACTGTATGCAGGACACAATCCACCTAGAGATAGACTGCTTAGAGGTTGCAAGACCCGTCCTGACAGATCCATAATTGATAAACAATTGGTCAGACCTACGAACATCTTTGGTCTTATCCAGATAAAATTTCAATACCCTCCTAACATCCAGGGAATGTAACGACCTTTCCGCTGGAGATGAAGGATTCTGAAAAAACGTAGGCAAAGTTATGGTCTGGTTGACATGAAAATCAGAAATAACCGTGGGAAGAAATTTAGGGTGAGTACGCAGAACAACCTTAGCAGCATGAAATACAGTATAAGGTTCTTGGCAACACAACGCCTGAATTTCACTCACCCTGCGGGCCGATGTAATGGCCACGAGGAACGCCGCCTTCCAGGACAGGTGCTGTAACGAAGCCTTATGAATAGGTTCAAAAGGCTCCTTCATCAACCTGGACAGCACCACATTCAATTCCCATGAAGGCGAAGGAAGCCTGACAGGAGGGAACACTTTCTTCAAGCCTTCCAAGAAATCTTTGATCACAGGGATCTGGAAGAAGGAAGTCTGCGAAGGGCATTTCCTGTAGGCAGTCAAAGCAGCAAGATGAACCTTAATAGAATGGACATTAAGGCCAGACTGCGCCAACTGTAGAAGATAAGGAAGGATGACATCTTCCTTACAAGTCGTCGGATCATAGTTCTTAGACTTGCACCAGATACAAAATCTCTTCCACTTGTAAGCATAGGAAGTCCTAGTGGAAGGTCTCTTAGACTCCTTCAGTATGTCCATACAATCTGCAGGGAGATTCAGATGACCATATTGCACTAACTCAGGAGCCATGCTGCCAAACTCAAAGACGAGAGGTTGGGGTGCAACATCAGCCCCCCGAACTTCGTGAGAAGGTCCGGCCTGCACGGCAGCCGAATGTGAGGAAGGAGAGACCGGTGAAGCAGGTCCGTGAACCACCACCGTCTGGGCCATTCCGGGGCAATCAGTATCATCCGCGCCCTGGACTGGGACAGCTTGATGAGAACAGTCGGAATCAGGGGAATGGGTGGAAAAGTGTACAGAAAGCTGTTCGACCAGTCGATCCATAACGCGTTCCCCAGCGTCCCCGGCTGGTAGTACCTGGAGGCGAAGCCTCGGCATTTGCTGTTTTCGGCGGTGGCGAACAGATCTACGTCTGGAGTCCCCCACCTTGCGAAGACTTCTCCTAGTACTTCGTCGTTTATGACCCATTCGTGGTTTTCCTGAATCAGTCTGCTCAGTGCGTCTGCCTGAACATTCTGCACACCTGGCAGATGGGTAGCCGTTATCGTCAGTCCTCGAGCCAGAAGCCAGCGCCAGATCGCCTGCGCCTCCTGCGACAGGGTGCGTGACCTCGATCCTCCCTGCTTGTTGAGGTAATACATCGTGGTCGTATTGTCCGTTTGCACAAGTAGAGAGTCGGCCTGGAAGGACGGGTGAAAGGCCTTCAGTGCCAAGTGAACAGCTCTGAGTTCCAGGAAATTGATGTGGTACGCGGACTCCGTCGGGGACCACGTCCCTTGAATCTGTAGGTCCCCGGAATGCGCTCCCCAGCCCTGGAGAGAAGCATCCGTCACAATAACCTGAGCGGGAATGTCCTTGTGGAAGGGAACCCCTCTGAGGAGATTCTCCGCTGAACACCACCACTTCAGAGACTGAAGAGCATGCAGAGATAGACGTATCTTGTCGTCCCAAGATCCTCTCCTCTGATCCCACTGATCCTCCAAGCACTCTTGCAACGGTCTCATGTGCAGCCGTGCATGTGGCGTCAGGAAGATACAGGAGGCCATCGATCCCAGTAGAGAAGACACCGTCCTCACTGTCGTGGATGGAGCGGTCATGAGAGCCCAAGCCTTCCGAAGCAGTGATAATCGTCGCTCCTCCGAAGGAGATACGCTTGCTGACAGCGTATCGATGGAGGCTCCCAAGTACTGAATGCACTGGACTGGAGTCGGAACCGACTTGGACATGTTGATGTGCAACCCCAGCTTGTTCAAGAGAACGCACATCTTCTGGAAGTGTGCTTGCGCTTCCGTGAAGGAGGAGGCCTTGATCAACCAGTCGTCCAGGTACGGGTAGACAAACACCTTGTTCTTCCTTAGGTGTGCTGCTACCACCGCCATGCACTTTGAGAATGTTCTCGGCACAGACTTCAGTCCGAATGGCAGTACTGTGTATTGATAGTGATTGGCACCGACTTGGAACCGCAGGAACTTCCTGTGTTTGTGTGCAATGGGCACATGGAAGTAAGCATCCTGGAGGTCGATGGCACACAGCCAGTCTCCCCGTTGCAGCTGAGGATAAATCTGATGCAACGACAGCATGCGAAACTTTTCTCTGCGAATCCACTTGTTTGCTTGTCGCAAATCCAGAATGGGCCTGAACTCGTTCTTGTCCTTTTTTCGAACCAGAAAAAACCGGGAGTACAGGCCTCTCCCTCTTTGAGACAGAGGTACGACTTCGATCGCCCTTTTCCTTAACAGGATATCGGCCTGCGCCTGGAGCTCGCGCAGCTGATACTGCGAGCCGACCGGAGGGATCGATGGAGGAGGGCTGGTGAACCGAAGACTGTATCCATTGCCAACAATATTCAGCACCCACTTGTCCTGAGTAATTTTTCTCCACTCTGCCAGAAAAGATTGAATGCTTCCCCCCACCGGAGCGGGTAACAGTTGTCGGGGAAGTAAGTGCTCAGGGCCTAGACCCGGCCTGGCCCTTAGTCGCTGGTGCCGACTGATGGCCGCCTCTGCCCCTCTGGCGTTTCTGGAATGGTCTTCTGAACTGCTGCTGTTGTTGTTGCTGCTGTTGTCCAGAAGACTGGCCACGCCCCCTGACTTGACCACCGAACCGGCGCTGGAATGGACGGTACGTCTTCTTGGTCTCCTTGGGCTTCTCCAAACCCACCGCTGTGAGCGTTTCAGCTTCCGCCTTCATGCGGGCCATTTCGTCATCAGCTTGCTTCCCGAACAGGGTTTCGCCAGAGAATGGCAGATTGGCAACCCTCTGCTGAGCGTCCGGTTTCAGAGACGTAAGGCGGAGCCATGCATGTCGTCGCTGGTTTATTCCGTGGCAGAAACCATGCGCCGCCAGGAGAGAAGAGTCGGCTGCAGCGCTGATGACTTGATTCGCCACCAACATTCCTTCGTTAAGCACCTCCTGGAAGTCTTCACGCTTGTCCCGCGGAAGGAGCTCCGCAAATTGTTGAAGGGACTCCCAGAGGGCTCTGTCATACCGACCCAGCAAGGCAGTGGCACTAGCTGCTTTCATTGAGGTCGCTGATGTCCCACAAACTCTTCTCCCAGATGAATCCAACCACCTAGATTCCTTATCTGGAGGAACTGTGGAGGAAGGCGTGGTGGCATGCTGTTTGCGCGCCGCCGTCACAATCACCGAGTCTGGAGGGGGCTCCAGCCTGAGAAAGGCCGAGTCCGGAGCCCGGTACTTCTTCTGCAGTCTGGAAGGCGCCGCCTTCGTCACTGCTGGAGTGAGGAAAAGATCCAGGGCCGGTTCTTCCAGGCCCGGCACCAGTGGTAGTAACGGCCGAGACAAATGCTTCTGATGGAGCGTCTCGAAGATGACCGAAGTCTTTGGAGTGGGCACCGTCAAAGTAATGCCCAATTTCGCCGCACCCCGTAACAGCACGTCCTGGAAGGACACCAGAACGTCGACCGGCGAAACCCTCGTGTCCGGCGAATCTGACAAGGTCGGGGAGTAGTCCCTGGTCCCAGACGACCGGGTCCGTGAACGAGACCTGTGTCTCCTGTGGCGCCGTCTAGATCGTGTAGAAGACCTGTGACGCGAACGTTCCCTTCTCCTGGAGCGGGAGCGCGACCTCCCAGCACGTGGGCGCTCCACCGGTTTCCATGGAGGCGTCTTCCGTGGCCTGTCCTGGGGCTTCGGGGTAGGCGAACCCTTAGGAGGTGTCGGAAGCAGAGGCAGCGACACCGACCTCGGCGGCCTATGAGGGGGGACCGGCGGTGGAGGCTGCCCCGCAGGAGACGGGGGGGGGGCAGGGAGGGGAGAGGCGGCTTAGCCGGAGGAGCCTCCTTCCGTAGAAGAGGAGGGGTCACAGGCCTTGGCGGCGTATATACCACCGAGTACACCGTGCCCGATGACTTCTTCGAGGGAGGGGCCTGTGATCCAGACCCTCCAGAGCGTGAGCGACGCCTCCGACGTCCTCCACCAGATCCAGCGTGACTTTTGGCGTCAGAATCCCTTCTGCGCCTCTTAGAGGAGGTTGAGACCTTCGGTGACGCTGATCTCTTCCTGCTCGACGTCGAGCATCGTTTTTCAGGCGTGGAACGGCGATCCCTCGACTCTGGCGTCGAACACCGTCTCCTCGACGTCGAGTGTTTCTTCCTCGACGACGAACGTCGCCCCTTTGACGACGAGCGGTCAGACCTCGACGGCGAGCGTCGACTCTTTCTCCTCGACGACCGCTTCCTCGCAGTCCTCGACGCCGAGGATCCCCTCGACGTCGAACTGGTCGACGGCGACCGGCGGTGTCGCTTCGACGGCGAGCGCCGGTGTCTTCGTCGACGGCGATGCCTCGACTTCGACGACGACGATGACGTCGACGACGTCGGCGGTGACTTCGACGGCGGCCTAGCCAGGCCTCTCGACGTCGATCTTCCACGCTGTCTCGACCCGGAGCCCCGGGGAGAAGGGGAACACACCGTCGTCATCCCTCTCGACGTCGTCGTCGATGCTATCGACGTCGACGGAGACCGGGACCTTTTGCTGGTCTTCCTGCCTCTGGGGAGCCCCCCAGAGGCCTCAGCAGGGGCAGAGGGAGCCTTCCCAGCCTGCCCAGACCCACCTGCAGCCTGCAATCGCCTCTCTTCCAGGCCTTGGAGCCTAATCTTCTGCCTTTCCCTCAGGGTCCTTGTAGAAAAGGTCTGGCAGATGTCACAATCTTCAGGGACATGATCATCAGGGAGGCAAAGAATGCAGACGTCGTGTGAGTCAGTCTTGGCCTTCTTCCTTCCACATGCTGGGCACTTGTCGAATAAAGCAGGCATTTTAGATCCCTAAAAGCCTGAACAAACACACAGAAGTGAAAAGGAAACACCAAGAATCAAATGAGAACACTTTTAAATCCAAAAAGTGTAAAAAAGTCCAATAAACCCTTGAAAAAGGGAGAGCTCAATGCACAGGGTCCTGTAAGCAGGAGCCGGAAAAAAGAACTGAAAGTGAGAGGGACCTGCTATGCATTCTGGGATACTGGGAGAATTTCTGGAAAGTTCTCTTAAAGGCACAGTATCCTATTTAAGCCACATAATGGCAGCCTTTGGGGCTTGTCTGTCCATGCCTTCCTCTCTATCATTTCTGAGGGTGTTTGCTGTTAAAGCAAGGGAAATCTGGACAGGCTTTGCTGTTTGTGGAATTTTCTAGTTGAAGTACTGGACAGTGTAGCCTGTGAATATAGGCTGCATTATTTGTCTTTAAATTTTCTCTTAAGTGTCTT
Organism: Lissotriton helveticus; assembly: GCF_964261635.1. NCBI lineage: Eukaryota > Metazoa > Chordata > Amphibia > Caudata > Salamandridae > Lissotriton > Lissotriton helveticus. The sequence continues at coordinate 1,409,945,957 of NC_136057.1, read as the reverse complement.
TGCAGTTCTGCAATTTTCTGACAACTTAAGAGATTATTTTTGATTGCCGGGGTCCACGCACATGGGCGGGACTATTCACTAGATTATGACTATACACAGAGATCCCCTACTACAGAATCCCTGTTCACTCGTAATATCTAGCAATAGAACGAGACAGCACAGGGGCATATCTGCTCATGCAGATATGTCCTTACATGTAATATAATGCACCGTGTCTCAGGGCTATTAGGATGCTGTAGGGCAGACTTACATATACTTTATGCAGAGTCTGGGGGCATGGCACACAGGGTTTATGCCATGTCGTGTTTTCACATTTGTCATCACCATTTCACACAGTCTGCAATGGCAGTCTGCACGAGTTTAGTGGTGGGTTCACACAGGATGGCACAATACATGCTGCAGCCCTTAGGGACCCTTCTTAGTACCCATGCCCTAGGTACCAGGGGCACCATTTACTAGTGACTTACAGAGGTGCTAAAGGTCTAGGAAACTGGGGAACAATTGAACAATTTTATCATTTCAGGGAAAAAGCATTGGCAGAGGGGACCTAGATAGCAGGGGACTCAGTCAAAATTGCATCTAATACCAGGAAAAAAGTCTGGCAAACTACACTAGTGAACCTGGAACTGCAGTGACTGAATCCTGAGCTCCTTACATCACCTCATGGAGTTAGCAGTGATAAAATGCAATACTTAGAAATCCAGTTGGTTTGCAACTGTATAGGGGCTCGAGAACTCCAGCTGTAAATAACCGTGTTATAGTTAATGCCACCCAGTAAACTGTAACCGCCCCAAGAGCCCAAAAAAAAGTCTTAGCACTGTTCTACAATATTACAGTATGATATACCGATCATCTGTTCAAAGCACATCACAAACTGTACTGTCCCTAGGTCTTTATTTGATAGGCATCGGTCGTTCCCTTTTCTTTGATACTCATTCTATTAATGCTCTGAATAATTTCAAATGAAATCAATCGTGTAACCTGCATGTTACTCACTCATCTCTATATCAAGCATGTAGGACATGTTCCTTGAGGAACTACAGCCGTACCTGACAAGTCTTTTAATGCACTCCTGCCCTGTCCATGGCTAGGATTGTTACCTTTTCCTTCTTTGTTATGATTTGTGTCTTGCATAGGTGGGAGGAAGGGGAAGGAAGGCTCTGGAGCGAAAGAGTCTGATGGGGTCGACTGTTGGGGTTTTGTGTTGGAATGTTTTCATTGAACTGGATCCGCCTTTTTGCTTTACAGTCCAGCTCAAGCCCAACCCTGTTTGCATTTACTTTCCTTTGGATCCTGACCAAAATATAGGAAGTACTTTCACCCTTGCTATGCTACTAATAATTTCTCCCACCAGCTCACTCCTCCCCTATTTAGCCCTACCTCCGAAAGCATCCAGCCCAGGCATCGAACTCAGAAGTTAAAAATCTCGTATTGTGGCTTCTTTCCTGTTAGGATCTAGAAACAACCTAGGGCCAGAAACCCTGTGGTATTTTAAACCCTCAATTCCATTCTTGAAACAAACAGGGCTTTTACTACAGCTTGTTGTAAAATCTCCACTCTTAGTAGTCTCTACCTCCTGCTCCTGGCTGGACTTCTCAGAGTATATAATATGACTGGTAGCATAATACCATTTCCTATGGATTGCTTTCTAGATCTTAACTGTCATATTCAAGTATATAACACAGCTGATGCATGACTGCATCTCCCAAGAGTAGCACCTAATTGTGTCATTGATTCTTCACTGGTATGATACGTCATGAAAATATAAATACTATATAATCTATTGGACAATCTGAAATGATGACCTCAAACAAAAATTAAGCTGTGGGTGCGATTAATTGTATTGCAACTTTTATAAATTACTTCTTTCAGAGAGATATGGATGGAAAATATTGTACAACCAGTGAACAGCAAAGGTCTTACTTCTAACATATTATAATAAATGGTTGAAAGAAATTGCCAAACAATTTTGCGACTTTTACAAATTCAAAAAGAACACAATCAAAGAGGCAGCAATATTATGGCAAAAATAGACTTAATGAATCTACAGAGCATACTATATAAATGAATTATGGCCTATCACCACTTTGAGTCTACAGCTTGGCTACAGGAAATTATTTGAAAATGTTAATCTAGAAATGATCCAATGCAGAAGGAGCACCCGTTACATTTATTATTAGAGTTTAATTCCAACATGAAATATAAATTCTGCACCCAGCAGACAAACATGAGGCACTTCATTGCTGGGGGTTCAGAATTTTTGACACAGGCAGAGTTGTGGATAAGCTAAACATAAACAAAGAGATTCTATCAATGTGTGGACATGTATTTTATTTGTTGGTTTTACAGTGATGAAAATATAGTGAAAGTACTCTCTCTTAGGGTGATAAAGATGAGAGCGCTATGTGCTTTTTAAAATACCCCTCACACACTAAAAAAATCCAGTAGTGTCATGCTTCATCATTGGGGTCTTCCCGTCCCTCTACGGGGCGGGGCGTGCTACGACCTGACCGACTACGCGGGAGCACTGAAGTGGTGACAGGACTATGTGATGGTGCAAGGTGTCAGTGAAAGTGTAGGGACCTAACAATGTGTGTGAGTACAAAAATTAAAAATCCTCTGGCTAGTAGAAAAAAACAATTTATTAGCTTCTCTAGCTGGGGACGTTAAGAAGGGGGTTTTGGGGTTGAGCCGATCGCTACAACCTGGTCTACATGTTTCGTAGGCAGTCCCCTACTGCCTACTCATCAGGACCTTCTACTGGTCCCTACGAAAATAAGCTCAGTTGCTAAGTATTGTCAGCCTGTCTTCCTAAAAACTAACAGTAAAATTCCACTGTTAGTTTATGCTTCAGGGCATGAGCTGGCCCCCTGAGGAAGCAAAAATTATCAAAAATAGTGACCCAAATGTGGTCTCTGTAAAGAAAAGGGAAAAAAAGGGAGACACAGATATTTACATTTATAGCTGTGAATTTTGCGCTTTCATTGTTGTTTGCGCCACAATTTCACTCATCAAATCCATTCACCCATTACACAAAGAATAACTTTTAGACTTTATGGACAGAGTGATGGTTCAGACTGCCATCCCCTGGCTGTCCGTAGGTGATGCCGAACAGTGGACGAAAAACACACAGATGTTCATAGTAGTAACTGTGGTTTATCACTGCGCTTTCATAATTGTCTGCGCCACAATTCTTCTTTTCAAATTTCATTAGCCCATAGCCTAAAGCCCTAATGCAAGACTTTATGGACAGAGTGATGATTCAATCTGCCATCCCCTGCCTGTCCGAGTAAATTCCCGAACTTATACGCGCCCTTTGTAATTAGGGCTGGTTCTATCTCCACACACACACACCATCGCGACTCAATACATGCAACGACATTTCACAGGATTAAAAAGGAGGAGCCCGATCTCTCATACTAGTCTTAAGGTTATGGTCACTGAATCAATAAAATTCCCACAAACCGGGACGCACCCCTGCATTAGAATGGTAACCATACATACTGTTGTGGCAAGTGCGTGGTGCCCCATGAGCTGACAATCGGTAGGAATTCACCGCGGCGCTCTGCAAGAAAGAGAGCCACGCCCTTAGCGTTTTTGTACAAACTGTGCGAGGAGTAGAAAATGTGTCTCAAAACCCACTCGTTTTAAGACCTGGGGTAAAGGTCTGTAACTTACTTTGTCCGCATAGTCCCTAAGTCTTACTTCTACCAGTGTTGCCGCTCTGCTGAATGCTCGCGTGTTGGGAGCGGTGAATCATTTAAGCTACACTGCGCGCTGGTGCCGGGTGTGTCCAAACACTAGCGCGCTAACTCAAAATGGCCGCCCGTAATGGAACGCGGGAGGGTAAAAATGCGGAAGTCTACCTTCTGTGTCTATTGGTACTCAGATTTTGCCTGCACAATGTAAATCTTAATGCAAAATAGATCGCTATTCACAAATTATGACCGAGGAGATTATACTATACTATTGGTACTCAGATTTTGCCTGCACAATGTAAATCTTAATGCAAAATAGATCGATATTCACAAATTATGACAGAGGAGATTATGCAGCAACAAATTAGTGCGAAAGCCATAATATTATGAACAGGTCAATAGTGGTGGACCTAGATTGATTTAGCAAAATACTGGAAACATGTATGAAGGAATAATAGAATTCAGCTTGGAATATTTACGCAGGTTTCTGCCCAGAGTTGGGAAAAGATGTATTGGGTATACAGATTAAACAGCGAAATTCGCTGTGGGATATGTTTATAAAAAACATAATTATTATGTGGGTTGAGACTTGACCCCTGTGCTAAGGTTGGGCACAGTAGTCATACACCCATGGTGCTGTGTTCCAAAGGGGGGGGTTTCCACATGCCAGTAGAGTTGGTAACTTAAAAGGGGACCTCTGTTATTATCTTGGCCACGGTTAGGGGTGGTGCCTCAGAGAGTGGGGGTTCTTTTGGGGTACGGGGGTTCTATAACTGACCCCACGGAATTTCATCGTTCAACCCATTTTTGTTGGACTGGACACGAAAAACCCATCTCTGTTCCTTTTCAAGGAGATGTCTTTCGTTGTCGATCTGTTCAATTACAGTCCACAGTATGTCTTCAGGTTTGTGACCACTTTCCAGGAAGTGGTTTGTTAATTTGGTGCTGGACTTTTTGCACTTGATTGTGCTTTTGTGTTCACCTATTCTTAACTTCACTGCCCTGCTCGTCATGCCAATGTATTCGAGTTTGCAGGGACATGTGATGAGATACACAACATTGGAACTATTGCAGTTGCTGAATGTTCTTTGTTCCGATGTTGTCCCGTTGTTGAAGGTCAATTTTTTGCTTTTCCTGGTCAGACAGCATACCTTGCATCCGCCGCAGGGGTAATGCCCTTGTACAAAGTTAGGATTACCAGTATTGTTCACCCTGTTGGCCTTTGGTCTGGTATGGACCAAAATGTCCCTGACACTCTGTGCTCTTTTGTGCGAGAACATTGGTTTTGGAATTTCCAAGCCCCCACTGTTGAGGATCTTCCAGTTTTTGTTAATTATTTTGCTCACCTGGTCAGAGTTGGTGTTGTACGTGGTCACACATATGGGTCTCTGCTCTTCCACTTTTTTGACTTTGTCCTCCAGGAGGCTTTCTCTGCAATTGTTCCTTGCTCTCTTGTAGGCTTGATCAATGATCCTAGGTGGGTAGTTCCTCATTTTCAATTTTTTCTTTAGCTCTTCTGACTGAGTTTTGAAATTGGCAACTTCCGTACAGTTCCTGCGAAGTCGCAGGAACTGGCCGTAGGGGAGGTTATCCCTCAAGTGTCTCGGGTGAAAGCTCTGATACATCAAGAGACAGTTCTTGGAAGTACTCTTAAAATGGGTTGTTGTCATCAATCTGCCATTTTTGGGGAAGATGTTCAGATCCAGGAATACCAGATTGGTTTTTGTTGTGACGCTGGTGAATTTGAGGAATTCATCCTGATAGTTGAGCCATGTCAGGAACTGTTGGGCACTCTTATCATCGCCATCCCAGATGATAAGGATGTCGTCAATATACCTCTTCCAGGTCAGGATCTTTGGCCGGAATGGGTTAATGATGTTTAATATCTTAGTAGCCTCCAGGTGGTGAACATAGAGACCAGCTATGCTTGGAGCAAATGTGCTTCCCATGCTGGTCCCATGCTTTTGGAGGTACAAAGTGCCGTTGTACTCAAAGAAATTCTCCTTGAGAGCCAGGGCGCAGCATTCCATCACCACGTTTCGTGGTGTTTGGTACTCCCAGTCATCTGCGAAGAGGACATCCTCAATTATCGCCAGTGTTTCATTGTGAGGCAAGCTTGTATACAGGCTCTCTACATCACAGCTAATTAATAGCTGTGTGTTAGGGTCAAATGACACCTCTTCGAGCAGATTAAGCACATCTTTCGTGTCTCTGAGGTATGTTGATGTGCTTTGTACCATTGGACGCAGGAATGCGTCTGCAAACCTAGAGACTGGTTCGAGGACCGACCCGATCCCCGATACAATCGGTCTGCCCGGTGGATTCACAAGGTCCTTGTGGATCTTGGGTAGGATGTACAGGTAGGGGGTCTTTGGGTTCTTTTGACACAGAAATTCCCCTTCTTTGGTGGTAATCCAGTCGTGCGACAGTGCCTCCTCAACCATTGTCTTTATCTTGATTGAAATTCTCTCAGTTGGATCTGATGAGAGTATTTCGTAGTTTCTTTTGTCCTGTAATAGCCTGGTACACTCCTTGTCATATTGATCTATATTCATTAGTACAGTTGCACCCCCCTTATCTGCTGGTTTTATGACCAATTGTTTGTTGTTGCTTAAGTCACGGAGTGCCCTTCGTTCTTCATTTGAAACATTTTGAAAAACGCGTTTCTGCGTTGGGTCGAGAGCTTCCAGATCTTTCATGACAGCTTTTTCAAAGGTCAGGAGTTCTATGGGGAGGGTGTTGTTCATTGGTGTGAAAGTTGATCGAGGCTTGAGTCCGGTATCTCCTTTCTCTTGAGTGTCCACTTTGTCTTTGAAAAAGACTTGCAGTTTGAGTCTCCTCATAAATTCCTGTACTTCCTTGCATAGGTGGAATTTATCCATGTTACTAGTGGGGACATATCCTAAGCCTTTTTCCAATATTCTTTTCTGTGGTTCAGATAGTTCGTTGCCCATCAGATTAACAACCAGACTCATTTCTGGTTCTTTTGTGCCCCTGTCATGCTCCTGGTTGATACTCTTGGAGTCACTTCGTCTTCGTTGCTCCAATGGACCATGTTGCCTCTCCGATTCCTTCCCTTGGCTTGTCCTCGGCGCGCCCCTAAAAAAGGACCCGAGTTATCATAATATCCGTAATCTTGTTGGAAACCCCACGGCGGAAAAGGGGCATTCGGATGTTGGAAGGGTGGTGGGCCAAACTGTTGCGGGGGGTACATCATTGGCTGGGGGTAGCTGTTCCATCCCCTCATGCCCCGGTTGTTGGGTCGTCGGAAATTCTTTCGTGCACCCTGGAATCTGGGGCTTCTATTGCTGCTTGAGTTAGAGCTGTTGGATCCGGCATCTGACGAACCGTCATTGGAAGCATTGTCATTTGATGATTTATAATTATCCTTTATATAGGGGTAGATCTTTTCTTTACTCCACCTACTAGTATCTTTTTGGAGTTTTTCGTATTTGCTGTCTTTTAGAGATATCTCAAAGTCATTCAATGTTTTATTTAATTCATCCAGATATTTCTTTAAGTTGGCTGGAGACTCATAGCTCTTGAGGCGTACTTCTACTGCCTGTATTTCCACCTTTAGATCACTCGCTAATCTGCTAGCTGTTTTGATGATCAAAACGATCCAGTCCCGTGTACATCTCCATGATATTTGGGACCAATCGATTTTAAAGGTTTTATCCTCAAGGAATATGAATGGTTCATTCCGTACTACTAGACCTGATGGAGCTGTATTGACTTTAAGATACTCAGACATGAGCAGCCCGTGGATGGCTGTTTTTATTTGGGTTCTTCTTAGTTCCTCTAGTTCATCCCAATCACTATTTTTTAAGGATGGGCATCCGGAGTTCAATCCTTCAAATGTACCTAAGGAGGCCATGAGGTTAGAGATCTCGTCCTCAGTGAATGCAAGGCCCAGGTCAGCCATTCTAGTACACAGAAACCAGGGGGTCCTCTGTTTATCCTGCTGCGATGTCGCCGAGTGCAGAATCACAAAAAAGTGGTGTGAAGAGATGAATTCTTTGATTGACTTCCGCAGCTGCACGCTGCCAATAATTCCAAAACAATAAGGGAAGTGCAGAGGAGTTGATAGAATCACCCTCCAAAACGATATACATAAACAAAGAGATTCTATCAATGTGTGGCCATGTATTTTATTTGTTGGTTTTACAGTGATGAAAATATAGTGAAAGTACTCTCTCTTAGGGTGATAAAGATGAGAGCGCTATGTGCTTTTTAAAATACCCCTCACACACTAAAAAAATCCAGTAGTGTCATGCTTCATCATTGGGGTCTTCCCGTCCCTCTACGGGGCGGGGCGTGCTACGACCTGACCGACTACGCGGGAGCACTGAAGTGGTGACAGGACTATGTGATGGTGCAAGGTGTCAGTGAAAGTGTAGGGACCTAACAATGTGTGTGAGTACAAAAATTAAAAATCCTCTGGCTAGTAGAAAAAAACAATTTATTAGCTTCTCTAGCTGGGGACGTTAAGAAGGGGGTTTTGGGGTTGAGCCGATCGCTACAACCTGGTCTACATGTTTCGTAGGCAGTCCCCTACTGCCTACTCATCAGGACCTTCTACTGGTCCCTACGAAAATAAGCTCAGTTGCTAAGTATTGTCAGCCTGTCTTCCTAAAAACTAACAGTAAAATTCCACTGTTAGTTTATGCTTCAGGGCATGAGCTGGCCCCCTGAGGAAGCAAAAATTATCAAAAATAGTGACCCAAATGTGGTCTCTGTAAAGAAAAGGGAAAAAAAGGGAGACACAGATATTTACATTTATAGCTGTGAATTTTGCGCTTTCATTGTTGTTTGCGCCACAATTTCACTCATCAAATCCATTCACCCATTACACAAAGAATAACTTTTAGACTTTATGGACAGAGTGATGGTTCAGTCTGCCATCCCCTAGCTGTCCGTAGGTGATGCCGAACAGTGGACGAAAAACACACAGATGTTCATAGTAGTAACTGTGGTTTATCACTGCGCTTTCATAATTGTCTGCGCCACAATTCTTCTTTTCAAATTTCATTAGCCCATAGCCTAAAGCCCTAATGCAAGACTTTATGGACAGAGTGATGATTCAATCTGCCATCCCCTGCCTGTCCGAGTAAATTCCCGAACTTATACGCGCCCTTTGTAATTAGGGCTGGTTCTATCTCCACACACACACACCATCGCGACTCAATACATGCAACGACATTTCACAGGATTAAAAAGGAGGAGCCCGATCTCTCATACTAGTCTTAAGGTTATGGTCACTGAATCAATAAAATTCCCACAAACCGGGACGCACCCCTGCATTAGAATGGTAACCATACATACTGTTGTGGCAAGTGCGTGGTGCCCCATGAGCTGACAATCGGTAGGAATTCACCGCGGCGCTCTGCAAGAAAGAGAGCCACGCCCTTAGCGTTTTTGTACAAACTGTGCGAGGAGTAGAAAATGTGTCTCAAAACCCACTCGTTTTAAGACCTGGGGTAAAGGTCTGTAACTTACTTTGTCCGCATAGTCCCTAAGTCTTACTTCTACCAGTGTTGCCGCTCTGCTGAATGCTCGCGTGTTGGGAGCGGTGAATCATTTAAGCTACACTGCGCGCTGGTGCCGGGTGTGTCCAAACACTAGCGCGCTAACTCAAAATGGCCGCCCGTAATGGAACGCGGGAGGGTAAAAATGCGGAAGTCTACCTTCTGTGTCTATTGGTACTCAGATTTTGCCTGCACAATGTAAATCTTAATGCAAAATAGATCGCTATTCACAAATTATGACCGAGGAGATTATACTATACTATTGGTACTCAGATTTTGCCTGCACAATGTAAATCTTAATGCAAAATAGATCGATATTCACAAATTATGACAGAGGAGATTATGCAGCAACAAATTAGTGCGAAAGCCATAATATTATGAACAGGTCAATAGTGGTGGACCTAGATTGATTTAGCAAAATACTGGAAACATGTATGAAGGGTTAATAGAATTCAGCTTGGAATATTTACGCAGGTTTCTGCCCAGAGTTGGGAAAAGATGTATTGGGTATACAGATTAAACAGCGAAATTCGCTGTGGGATATGTTTATAAAAAACATAATTATTATGTGGGTTGAGACTTGACCCCTGTGCTAAGGTTGGGCACAGTAGTCATACACCCATGGTGCTGTGTTCCAAAGGGGGGGGTTTCCACATGCCAGTAGAGTTGGTAACTTAAAAGGGGACCTCTGTTATTATCTTGGCCACGGTTAGGGGTGGTGCCTCAGAGAGTGGGGGTTCTTTTGGGGTACGGGGGTTCTATAACTGACCCCACGGAATTTCATCGTTCAACCCATTTTTGTTGGACTGGACACGAAAAACCCATCTCTGTTCCTTTTCAAGGAGATGTCTTTCGTTGTCGATCTGTTCAATTACAGTCCACAGTATGTCTTCAGGTTTGTGACCACTTTCCAGGAAGTGGTTTGTTAATTTGGTGCTGGACTTTTTGCACTTGATTGTGCTTTTGTGTTCACCTATTCTTAACTTCACTGCCCTGCTCGTCATGCCAATGTATTCGAGTTTGCAGGGACATGTGATGAGATACACAACATTGGAAGTATTGCAGTTGCTGAATGTTCTTTGTTCCCATGTTGTCCCGTTGTTGAAGGTCAATTTTTTGCTTTTCCTGGTCAGACAGCATACCTTGCATCCGCCGCAGGGGTAATGCCCTTGTACAAAGTTAGGATTACCAGTATTGTTCACCCTGTTGGCCTTTGGTCTGGTATGGACCAAAATGTCCCTGACACTCTGTGCTCTTTTGTGCGAGAACATTGGTTTTGGAATTTCCAAGCCCCCACTGTTGAGGATCTTCCAGTTTTTGTTAATTATTTTGCTCACCTGGTCAGAGTTGGTGTTGTACGTGGTCACACATATGGGTCTCTGCTCTTCCACTTTTTTGACTTTGTCCTCCAGGAGGCTTTCTCTGCAATTGTTCCTTGCTCTCTTGTAGGCTTGATCAATGATCCTAGGTGGGTAGTTCCTCATTTTCAATTTTTTCTTTAGCTCTTCTGACTGAGTTTTGAAATTGGCAACTTCCGTACAGTTCCTGCGAAGTCGCAGGAACTGGCCGTAGGGGAGGTTATCCCTCAAGTGTCTCGGGTGAAAGCTCTGATACATCAAGAGACAGTTCTTGGAAGTACTCTTAAAATGGGTTGTTGTCATCAATCTGCCATTTTTGGGGAAGATGTTCAGATCCAGGAATACCAGATTGGTTTTTGTTGTGACGCTGGTGAATTTGAGGAATTCATCCTGATAGTTGAGCCATGTCAGGAACTGTTGGGCACTCTTATCATCGCCATCCCAGATGATAAGGATGTCGTCAATATACCTCTTCCAGGTCAGGATCTTTGGCCGGAATGGGTTAATGATGTTTAATATCTTAGTAGCCTCCAGGTGGTGAACATAGAGACCAGCTATGCTTGGAGCAAATGTGCTTCCCATGCTGGTCCCATGCTTTTGGAGGTACAAAGTGCCGTTGTACTCAAAGAAATTCTCCTTGAGAGCCAGGGCGCAGCATTCCATCACCACGTTTCGTGGTGTTTGGTACTCCCAGTCATCTGCGAAGAGGACATCCTCAATTATCGCCAGTGTTTCATTGTGAGGCAAGCTTGTATACAGGCTCTCTACATCACAGCTAATTAATAGCTGTGTGTTAGGGTCAAATGACACCTCTTCGAGCAGATTAAGCACATCTTTCGTGTCTCTGAGGTATGTTGATGTGCTTTGTACCATTGGACGCAGGAATGCGTCTGCAAACCTAGAGACTGGTTCGAGGACCGACCCGATCCCCGATACAATCGGTCTGCCCGGTGGATTCACAAGGTCCTTGTGGATCTTGGGTAGGATGTACAGGTAGGGGGTCTTTGGGTTCTTTTGACACAGAAATTCCCCTTCTTTGGTGGTAATCCAGTCGTGCGACAGTGCCTCCTCAACCATTGTCTTTATCTTGATTGAAATTCTCTCAGTTGGATCTGATGAGAGTATTTCGTAGTTTCTTTTGTCCTGTAATAGCCTGGTACACTCCTTGTCATATTGATCTATATTCATTAGTACAGTTGCACCCCCCTTATCTGCTGGTTTTATGACCAATTGTTTGTTGTTGCTTAAGTCACGGAGTGCCCTTCGTTCTTCATTTGAAACATTTTGAAAAACGCGTTTCTGCGTTGGGTCGAGAGCTTCCAGATCTTTCATGACAGCTTTTTCAAAGGTCAGGAGTTCTATGGGGAGGGTGTTGTTCATTGGTGTGAAAGTTGATCGAGGCTTGAGTCCGGTATCTCCTTTCTCTTGAGTGTCCACTTTGTCTTTGAAAAAGACTTGCAGTTTGAGTCTCCTCATAAATTCCTGTACTTCCTTGCATAGGTGGAATTTATCCATTTTCTTTACAGAGACCACATTTGGGTCACTATTTTTGATAATTTTTGCTTCCTCAGGGGGCCAGCTCATGCCCTGAAGCATAAACTAACAGTGGAATTTTACTGTTAGTTTTTAGGAAGACAGGCTGACAATACTTAGCAACTGAGCTTATTTTCGTAGGGACCAGTAGAAGGTCCTGATGAGTAGGCAGTAGGGGACTGCCTACGAAACATGTAGACCAGGTTGTAGCGATCGGCTCAACCCCAAAACCCCCTTCTTAACGTCCCCAGCTAGAGAAGCTAATAAATTGTTTTTTTCTACTAGCCAGAGGATTTTTAATTTTTGTACTCACACACATTGTTAGGTCCCTACACTTTCACTGACACCTTGCACCATCACATAGTCCTGTCACCACTTCAGTGCTCCCGCGTAGTCGGTCAGGTCGTAGCACGCCCCGCCCCGTAGAGGGACGGGAAGACCCCAATGATGAAGCATGACACTACTGGATTTTTTTAGTGTGTGAGGGGTATTTTAAAAAGCACATAGCGCTCTCATCTTTATCACCCTAAGAGAGAGTACTTTCACTATATTTTCATCACTGTAAAACCAACAAATAAAATACATGGCCACACATTGATAGAATCTCTTTGTTTATGTATATCGTTTTGGAGGGTGATTCTATCAACTCCTCTGCACTTCCCTTATTGTTTTGGAATTATTGGCAGCGTGCAGCTGCGGAAGTCAATCAAAGAATTCATCTCTTCACACCACTTTTTTGTGATTCTGCACTCGGCGACATCGCAGCAGGATAAACAGAGGACCCCCTGGTTTCTGTGTACTAGAATGGCTGACCTGGGCCTTGCATTCACTGAGGACGAGATCTCTAACCTCATGGCCTCCTTAGGTACATTTAAAGGATTGAACTCCGGATGCCCATCCTTAAAAAATAGTGATTGGGATGAACTAGAGGAACTAAGAAGAACCCAAATAAAAACAGCCATCCACGGGCTGCTCATGTCTGAGTATCTTAAAGTCAATACAGCTCCATCAGGTCTAGTAGTACGGAATGAACCATTCATATTCCTTGAGGATAAAACCTTTAAAATCGATTGGTCCCAAATATCATGGAGATGTACACGGGACTGGATCGTTTTGATCATCAAAACAGCTAGCAGATTAGCGAGTGATCTAAAGGTGGAAATACAGGCAGTAGAAGTACGCCTCAAGAGCTATGAGTCTCCAGCCAACTTAAAGAAATATCTGGATGAATTAAATAAAACATTGAATGACTTTGAGATCTCTAAAAGACAGCAAATACGAAAAACTCCAAAAAGATACTAGTAGGTGGAGTAAAGAAAAGATCTACCCCTATATAAAGGATAATTATAAATCATCAAATGACAATGCTTCCAATGACGGTTCGTCAGATGCCGGATCCAACAGCTCTAACTCAAGCAGCAATAGAAGCCCCAGATTCCAGGGTGCACGAAAGAATTTCCGACGACCCAACAACCGGGGCATGAGGGGATGGAACAGCTACCCCCAGCCAATGATGTACCCCCCGCAACAGTTTGGCCTACCACCCTTCCAACATCCGAATGCCCCTTTTCCGCCGTGGGGTTTCCAACAAGATTACGGATATTATGATAACTCGGGTCCTTTTTTAGGGGCGCGCCGAGGACAAGCCAAGGGAAGGAATCGGAGAGGCAACATGGTCCATTGGAGCAACGAAGACGAAGTGACTCCAAGAGTATCAACCAGGAGCATGACAGGGGCACAAAAGAACCGGAAATGAGTCTGGTTGTTAATCTGATGGGCAACGAACTATCTGAACCACAGAAAAGAATATTGGAAAAAGGCTTAGGATATGTCCCCACTAGTAACATGGATAAATTCCACCTATGCAAGGAAGTACAGGAATTTATGAGGAGACTCAAACTGCAAGTCTTTTTCAAAGACAAAGTGGACACTCAAGAGAAAGGAGATACCGGACTCAAGCCTCGATCAACTTTCACACCAATGAACAACACCCTCCCCATAGAACTCCTGACCTTTGAAAAAGCTGTCATGAAAGATCTGGAAGCTCTCGACCCAACGCAGAAACGCGTTTTTCAAAATGTTTCAAATGAAGAACGAAGGGCACTCCGTGACTTAAGCAACAACAAACAATTGGTCATAAAACCAGCAGATAAGGGGGGTGCAACTGTACTAATGAATATAGATCAATATGACAAGGAGTGTACCAGGCTATTACAGGACAAAAGAAACTACGAAATACTCTCATCAGATCCAACTGAGAGAATTTCAATCAAGATAAAGACAATGGTTGAGGAGGCACTGTCGCACGACTGGATTACCACCAAAGAAGGGGAATTTCTGTGTCAAAAGAACCCAAAGACCCCCTACCTGTACATCCTACCCAAGATCCACAAGGACCTTGTGAATCCACCGGGCAGACCGATTGTATCGGGGATCGGGTCGGTCCTCGAACCAGTCTCTAGGTTTGCAGACGCATTCCTGCGTCCAATGGTACAAAGCACATCAACATACCTCAGAGACACGAAAGATGTGCTTAATCTGCTCGAAGAGGTGTCATTTGACCCTAACACACAGCTATTAATTAGCTGTGATGTAGAGAGCCTGTATACAAGCTTGCCTCACAATGAAACACTGGCGATAATTGAGGATGTCCTCTTCGCAGATGACTGGGAGTACCAAACACCACGAAACGTGGTGATGGAATGCTGCGCCCTGGCTCTCAAGGAGAATTTCTTTGAGTACAACGGCACTTTGTACCTCCAAAAGCATGGGACCAGCATGGGAAGCACATTTGCTCCAAGCATAGCTGGTCTCTATGTTCACCACCTGGAGGCTACTAAGATATTAAACATCATTAACCCATTCCGGCCAAAGATCCTGACCTGGAAGAGGTATATTGACGACATCCTTATCATCTGGGATGGCGATGATAAGAGTGCCCAACAGTTCCTGACATGGCTCAACTATCAGGATGAATTCCTCAAATTCACCAGCGTCACAACAAAAACCAATCTGGTATTCCTGGATCTGAACATCTTCCCCAAAAATGGCAGATTGATGACAACAACCCATTTTAAGAGTACTTCCAAGAACTGTCTCTTGATGTATCAGAGCTTTCACCCGAGACACTTGAGGGATAACCTCCCCTACGGCCAGTTCCTGCGACTTCGCAGGAACTGTACGTAAGTTGCCAATTTCAAAACTCAGTCAGAAGAGCTAAAGAAAAAATTGAAAATGAGTAACTACCCACCTAGGATCATTGATCAAGCCTACAAGAGAGCAAGGAACAATTGCAGAGAAAGCCTCCTGGAGGACAAAGTCAAAAAAGTGGAAGAGCAGAGACCCATATGTGTGACCACGTACAACACCAACTCTGACCAGGTGAGCAAAATAATTAACAAAAACTGGAAGATCCTCAACAGTGGGGGCTTGGAAATTCCAAAACCAATGTTCTCGCACAAAAGAGCACAGAGTGTCAGGGACATTTTGGTCCATACCAGACCAAAGGCCAACAGGGTGAACAATACTGGTAATCCTAACTTTGTACAAGGGCATTACCCCTGCGGCGGATGCAAGGTATGCTGTCTGACCAGGAAAAGCAAAAAATTGACCTTCAACAACGGGACAACATGGGAACAAAGAACATTCAGCAACTGCAATAGTTCCAATGTTGTGTATCTCATCACATGTCCCTGCAAACTCGAATACATTGGCATGACGAGCAGGGCAGTGAAGTTAAGAATAGGTGAACACAAAAGCACAATCAAGTGCAAAAAGTCCAGCACCAAATTAACAAACCACTTCCTGGAAAGTGGTCACAAACCTGAAGACATACTGTGGACTGTAATTGAACAGATCGACAACGAAAGACATCTCTTTGAAAAGGAACAGAGATGGGTTTTTCGTGTCCAGTCCAACAAAAATGGGTTGAACGATGAAATTCCGTGGGGTCAGTTATAGAACCCCCGTACCCCAAAAGAACCCCCACTCTCTGAGGCACCACCCCTAACCGTGGCCAAGATAATAACAGAGGTCCCCTTTTAAGTTACCAACTCTACTGGCATGTGGAAACCCCCCCCTTTGGAACACAGCACCATGGGTGTATGACTACTGTGCCCAACCTTAGCACAGGGGTCAAGTCTCAACCCACATAATAATTATGTTTTTTATAAACATATCCCACAGCGAATTTCGCTGTTTAATCTGTATACCCAATACATCTTTTCCCAACTCTGGGCAGAAACCTGCGTAAATATTCCAAGCTGAATTCTATTAACCCTTCATACATGTTTCCAGTATTTTGCTAAATCAATCTAGGTCCACCACTATTGACCTGTTCATAATATTATGGCTTTCGCACTAATTTGTTGCTGCATAATCTCCTCTGTCATAATTTGTGAATATCGATCTATTTTGCATTAAGATTTACATTGTGCAGGCAAAATCTGAGTACCAATAGTATAGTATAATCTCCTCGGTCATAATTTGTAAATAGCGATCTATTTTGCATTAAGATTTACATTGTGCAGGCAAAATCTGAGTACCAATAGACACAGAAGGTAGACTTCCGCATTTTTACCCTCCCGCGTTCCATTACGGGCGGCCATTTTGAGTTAGCGCGCTAGTGTTTGGACACACCCGGCACCAGCGCGCAGTGTAGCTTAAATGATTCACCGCTCCCAACACGCGAGCATTCAGCAGAGCGGCAACACTGGTAGAAGTAAGACTTAGGGACTATGCGGACAAAGTAAGTTACAGACCTTTACCCCAGGTCTTAAAACGAGTGGGTTTTGAGACACATTTTCTACTCCTCGCACAGTTTGTACAAAAACGCTAAGGGCGTGGCTCTCTTTCTTGCAGAGCGCCGCGGTGAATTCCTACCGATTGTCAGCTCATGGTGCACCACGCACTTGCCACAACAGTATGTATGGTTACCATTCTAATGCAGGGGTGCGTCCCGGTTTGTGGGAATTTTATTGATTCAGTGACCATAACCTTAAGACTAGTATGAGAGATCGGGCTCCTCCTTTTTAATCCTGTGAAATGTCGTTGCATGTATTGAGTCGCGATGGTGTGTGTGTGTGGAGATAGAACCAGCCCTAATTACAAAGGGCGCGTATAAGTTCGGGAATTTACTCGGACAGGCAGGGGATGGCAGATTGAATCATCACTCTGTCCATAAAGTCTTGCATTAGGGCTTTAGGCT